>NC_141350.1:19263295-19883295 GCF_057382095.1 Aulonocara sp. 'chitande type north' Nkhata Bay | reverse complement strand
ACATATTGACTTATACAGCAACAAGCACCAGTGGTGTCAAATTCTGACACAAACATGATCTTTTACATGTTGATATTTGTATTAATCAGTGATTTTCTTAGGTCCTGTTTCTCACCCAACAAAAACCATATTGAAAAGTCTGCGGTCAAAGAGCCTAATCTTTTATTCTTAATGAAAACATTTGAGGAAACCCAGTGACATACAATCTGCAAACACAAACTGAACAGATGATAAAAAAAATCAGCACTTATGCAATGTAGGTTTGAGGAATGAATAAAGTTTGTGCTGGCTAAGCTTAAACAGTGTCATGTAGAAATGACTGATGGTGTTTATGTGAATTAAACATGTTTTGCTGAGTTATCTCACTGAGCTTCAGGAGGCTGTCCAAAGAGTGATGATGGGAACCAGAAGTGGCTACGCTGAGTGGTAGGAGGTAGAGCCTGCACAATTAGGAGATGCACGACTTTGAACCTCTTCCAGAAAAATCCCATCTGAAACATCCTGTTCTGTAGTCCTTCTTTACAGACCAGTTTTGTTTTCTTGTACACATAATGGTAATTGGCTTAAATCTGTAACATTTGTGCAATCTTGCTTTTCAGTAAGAAAATCTGTCATTTTGTTTGTGCAATCCTGGAAAAACAGCATGGTCACTTAGCTGGAGGGCTTCCTCAGTGATTTGTGTATGTGTGCTGCTACAAAGGAGTTTTACTTCTCACTGGGGTATGTCACCATGGTAACTGCTACAAACATAACCTGCTTTGGAGCAGGTTAGAGGTCAATAAATCACGTGCTACTGATTGGTCAGTTCTCTGGAAAGCAGTGTCACCACTGAAGATCGCTCAAGCCTCCGCATGGGGAGTAAGAGGGTCTAAAATGTTTTAATAGTATCTAAGGGTCTTTGTTTTTCCCCACTGAGCAACATAAATCCTTATGTGCAACTTTCCCTCCCACCCTCAGCCTCAAACACCACCAGGGCTGCAGCTAAAAGAAAAGAAAAACTACTTCTCTTACCACCACATGAGCAATAATGTAAAGGAATCCTTGGTTATAATCCATAAGGTTCCGGAGCTGTGATATCGATATTTATGTTCTATTTTTATTTTATTACAACGATTTATAAACCAAATAATAAATGTGCAGATGTGAAAACATTTCTCTCTGCTCAAATCTCCAATGTTTGTTTCACATCTCAGCATTGGCTATCACTCAGGTTCAAATTGTGTAGCCCAAATAGGCACTTATAGTTGTGCAACATTATCAGACCCCCTGTGTTCTATGGTCTCAGAGTCAATCCATCAGAAATCCCAGTCAGCTCCCTTGGCAGCGTAAATCTGTCACAGAGTGTTATTTTCAGTTTACTACGACTGTTCTTACCTGTGAATATTCAATATATCATTAAGGGAAAGTTTAGAAGCTTAGAATATCAAGCAAGAATTGTAAAATTGAGAAAAAAAAACTGTGCCACATTTCTAAATCTTAAGCCAGTTATTGCTAGCATTTAGTATTTAAGCACAAGATCAACAAAATTAGCTCCTTACAACACATATGTCAAGTATTCAGGGCCCCAGTAATAATAATAGATATACACAATCACAAAACTGGTACATTGTAAAACTGGGAAAAAGGAAAAAACAGTCCCTGCGGTTTACTCTTGTGATTCAATGGTGGAAACCAGAAAAAAATAAACAACCATGCCCATAAACATTACAATGGTTGTGCAAAAAGATTATAGAGGTAACCTTTTGTGTGATTTCACAGTGTACTAATCTGAAAACCACAGGTGCAACACCTCAGAGCACACTGGGTCCACTTAGTTGGTTCCACTTTTCATTTCCATCATGAAGTAAAAATAACAACCTTCTGTTTTAACCACAGGTGTCTTTAATAATACTGATTTGATTTAATACCAAAATATTTTTTGTTCGCTGTCATGATGATTTACAAAAGTTCAACAAATTCAAAGTTTATAATAAGTACGAAGGAACAAACACAAAATACTTTCAGTGCTAAATGCGCAACACTTTTCCTCTCACACACATCACTGATTTGTCTGCAGCCCCTGTGTTACTTTAAGTCTGTATTATGTGTTTAATATTGTCATATTTTTCTTATGGTTTTGTTTTAGTTTTAAATTCCTTTCTAAAGTCAGCCACTCTACTGCCAGTACATTTATCTATATCATATCTGTGACTGGTCAGTTGATGCCAGCAACACTGCTTTCCTGTGAACATGCAGTAGAAACCCTGGATTAACTTATCAAGTTGATAACCAGCTACATGTGACTGCTTATCCTGATTGCTGATAATAGGATAAGTGAGTCCAGATAATAGAAAGATACCTTGGGTATGCTGAACTCACTTTGTTCATGCAGGCCTCAGGTTTAATTTTAAGTACAATCATAAGGACTAATCACAAAGTTCCAATACCAAACAATAAAATCAAACCACCAAACTTATAAAGTTCTTCCCTTCAAGGCAATCTCATTGGACAGTATTGTTTTTCCACTGCAGCTGTTTATAGATCGCTCTGTTCCATTCACACTGCCTGCACTGTCAAAGCAATGACTTTCATGTGCCAGTGCAATGAGTTTAGGTCTCACTGAAAGTGGTGCAATGAGCCTTGAGCCTCTGAGAACATAATCACTTAGGGTTGAAAGTTCATTACGGATTTTGTAGTAAGGTGCAAGCGTGACATCAAGTGCTTTGATTGAGGCAGGCCAGCCGCTTTGTATTTGTGAACGCAAAGCAACCAGTTCAGGGCAAGTTGAACAGGCAGAGTCAAAGTCCGCAACTGGAAGAGAGGACATGGCAGCAGAAACTTGGGCTACCATTTCATGATCTGCATCCGATGTAGGATGGGAAGAAACAGGCAGGGGCAGGCGAGAGAGACAGTCAGCTGTATAGTTCTGAGAACCTGGGCGGTAAATAACATCATAGTCAAAACACAGGAGGCGGGCAGACCAGCGGGCGATGCGCATTCCAGCCCTATTAATCCCTTTGGTGCTCATCAGTGTTGTCAGAGCTTGGTGGTCTGTCCACAGAGTAAAACGTCGGCCCCACAAATATGTTCTCCATTTCTCTGCAGCCCACACACAAGCATAAGCTTCTTTTTCAACAGTTGAGTACTTTTGTTCTGTTGCAGACAGTGTGTGGGAAGCAAACGCCACAGGTTTTTCTGTGCCATCAGGTTGCACTTGAGCAAATACAGCACCAAGCCCATAGTCACTTGCATCAGTAGAGATCACGACACGCAAGGCAGGGTCAAACAGTGCCAGTGCAGGACTATTCACCAGGAGTTTTTTTACTTCTTCAAAGCTCGCTTGTGCATATAAAGTCCATGTGAAGGTGTTCTTGTCGTTAGCACAGGCACGCATAGGGGCTACAACAGTTGCAAAGTTTGGCAAGAACTTGGAGTACCATGACACCAAGCCCAGGAAGGATCTCAGAGCAACAGCATCAGATGGGGGAGGGGCTCTCAAAACAGCATCAATATGCTCCTCATCAGGAAGAATGCCATCAGCAGTGACAACATGACCTAGGAAGCGTAGCGATGTCTTCCTAAAATGGCATTTGTTTTCGTTAAGCACAAGTCCAGCATCTTTGAGCTTCTGCAGGACAGTGCTAAGGTTTTGGTCATGCTCAGCTGCACTTTTACTGTAGACAATAAGGTCATCCAGGTAGTTTTGGACACCTGGGAGGCCTTTAAGGATTTCAGTCATCATTTTCTGAAAAGCTGAGGGGGCAGAGGCCAGTCCATAAGGTACTCTACAGAATCTGAAGAGTCCATCATGTGTAATGAATGCTGTCAAATCTCTGCTATCTTCATGCAGGGGCAGCTGGTAGTATGCATTTGCAAGATCAATTGTAGAAAACACTTTTGCACCCTGTAAGCTGGCAAACAATTCATCCACATGTGGTAAGGGGTAGCAATCAGTGATCACAGCTTTGTTTGGTTCACGGAGGTCTGCACACAGCCTTATTCCACCAGTTTTCCGTCCTGTCACAACAATTGGGGATACCCATGGTGATGCATCAATCCGTTCAATGACACCAGCTTTGAGTAAACGATCCAGTTCTGCTGAAACTGAAGCCCTCACAGCAAACGGGAGACGTCACAGCTTCTGACGCACAGGTTTGACTGTTGGGTCAACTTTCACTTTATGCACAAAGGCATGCACACAGCCAATATCTGGGGCAGCAGGGATGCAAGAAGCAGGTGATGGATTTGTAGACATCACAGAAGCAGTAGGATCAGTACATGGAGGTAGAACAGTATTGCCTGCAATGCTGACATTCAGCGCTTCCATCAGATCTCTTCCAAGAAGAGGAGTTCCTTTCCTTACAACAAAGAACACAGCTGAGGCAGATGCATTTCCTCTGCTCACTGTGACTTGCAGGCAGCCTAACACAGGGATTGTTTTCTTTGTGTATGTAACTAGTTGAAGGTCAGGTGGTTTTAGTGGCGTACCACTGAAGTGCTCTTCGTAGATGTGGTTAGGCAGGATAGAAACTGCAGAACCTGTGTCCACAATCAGTTCAATATCCTTAGCTGATGACGTAGGTGTGCTCACATTTATGCTGCATTGCAATCCTTTTGATGCATGAGAAGGATCTGTTAAGTAAAGGACTGTGAGTTTTGGTAAATGGACTTCCCGTACATCTCTTGTCTTGGATGAGCAGCAGACACGAGCAAAATGTCCAATTTTATGACACAGTTTACAAGTAGCTTTGGCAGCAGGACACTGACGAAAGTTGGCTAAATGACTGTTTGAACCACATCTAAAACAGTTCTTAGATGTTTTTGTTGCATGAGATGGCTTTGCAGGGTGAGCATTGTACTTATGTTTCCTCTGCATGGAGTGCGAGTGAGACTGCACAGCTTGGACTGGGGTACTACTGTCTGCAGCTATGGATTTAGCTTGTTGAACTGCAGATTCCATTTGTGTTGCCAGTGTAACAGCTTTATCTAGTGTCAAGATCTCATCCCGTGGGGTCAAAATGATCATGAGAACGGTGAGCAAAGATCCCAGAACCTGGTGAATGACCTGCAGAGAGCTGGGACCAAAGTAACAAAGGTCACCATCAGTAACACACTACAACGGCAGGGAATCAAATCCCGCAGTGCCAGACGTGTTCCGCTGCTGAAGCCAGTGCATGTCCAGGCCCGTCTGAAGTTTGCCAGAGAGCACATGGATGATACAGCAGAGGATTGGGAGAATGTCATGTGGTCAGATGAAACCAAAGTAGAACTTTTTGGTATAAACTCAACTCGTCGTGTTTGGAGGAAGAAGAATACTGAGTTGCATCCCAAGAATACCATACCTACTGTGAAGCATGGGGGTGGAAACATCATGCTATGGGGCTGTTTTTCTGCCAAGGGGACAGGACGACTGATCCGTGTTAAGGACAGAATGAATGGGGCCACGTATCGTGAGATTTTGAGCCAAAACCTCCTTCCATCAGTGAGAACTTTGAAGATGAAACGAGGCTGGGTCTTCCAACATGACAATGATCCAAAACACACCGCCCGGGCAACAAAGGAGTGGCTCCGTAAGAAGCATTTGAAAGTCCTGGAGTGGCCTAGCCAGTCTCCAGACCTCAACCCCATAGAAATTCTGTGGCGGGAGTTGAAAGTCCGTGTTGCTCGGCGACAGCCCCAAAACATCACTGCTCTCGAGAAGATCTGCATGGAGGAATGGGCCAAAATACCAGCTACTGTGTGTGCAAACCTGGTAAAGACCTATAGTAAACGTTTGACCTCTGTTATTGCCAACAAAGGTTATGTTACAAAGTATTGAGTTGTATTTTTGTTATTGACCAAATACTTATTTTCCACCCTGATTTACGAATAAATTCTTTACAAATCCTACCATGTGGATTCATGGATTTTTTTTTCACATTCTGTCTCTCACAGTTGAAGTGTACCTCTGGTGCAAATTACTGACCTCTGTCATCATTTTAAGTGGGGGAACTTGCACAATCGGTGGCTGACTAAATACTTTTTTGCCCCACTGTAGCTCTTCTTCGTGCTTCAGGCCAAGCATTCCCTGTTGCATTGATCACAAGCAAATAATTGTTGAACATACGCATCCACATGTTGAATGGCAAAGGAGGGTCTCCAGGGCAAGGCAAAAACATCGGTGGCGGATGGACGTTTGCAGTCATGATGACTCGGCAAAAAACTCAAAGCAGAGAAAAAAAACACGCAGGGTTACTCGTCGCCAAAATGTAATGGTGGGCGGTAATAAACCAATCCTCATGAAGAACAGTGCTCTTTAATGAATTCAGCACAGACTAACATCGAAGAGGTAGCAGTGACACACATCAGTTATCAGCTAGCCATCTAACTGTATTCTATCTCTCTTTCTATTCTCTAAACCTTTTCCGGCTCCGCTTTACCTCTTATTTTGTGACACCACCCTCTAGTGGTGCAATATGATATAAACATTACGGAACACAACACTCTTGACTTGGGTATAAAGTAACCACAATAATAGAGGCAACATGATCTTTTTCTTTATGAGAAAATGTTATGCACACATGCCTGACCGGGGCATGTCAGCCAGAATGAAGAAATGGCTGGAAACAACATGTTTGTTGACACTGATGTCTGGCACTATATGTTCACTACTCACAAAATATAGGGTTTAATTTGGTGTAAAATAGTATAAGAATTCCTATCATACACTGAAAAGTCTCCATCTGAACCAGTGGCCAGAAGTGCACACAGTCGTTGGAGGCGGCATAAATTTAAAAGTCATGCACTGACAAGGTAGTGTTATTTCAATTTATGGGGCATCAACGGGGTCAGTGAGTAAAGCCACAAACATAGCTGTATATTTTCACCACCAGGGACAAGTCCTGCTGCTGCAGAAGGAAAGGAAATCACCCCTGTTTTTTGGACTCCTCGGTCGATTAATGAGGGCTATTGGTTGGAACATCTGGAAAGGATTTAACTGTTTCTCATCATCTGCTTGGCTGGGAAGCTTGGTTTGTATTCAGAAAAGCACGGCAATACCCACATCACATCAGCTGAGAATCAAAGAGGTTTGGGGAGGGGGGCTTTAACAACATGCAATTACTCAATAGAGCTATTAATGTTTAATGAGTCAACACTGACCATGAGAAAACACATTATACATACAATGGGGAGCACAATCTCCCAGTCGTCAACTAGAGACCATTCTTTAACAGAACAAAACAGGCAGCTTTGAATTTTGACCACAACACTCCAAGCTTTGCATTTAGACAGCAGCTTATTGACTAATTCATTTTGATGGCTTTAATTTGTAGTTTTCTGGAACTTTCTTTTGTCAATAAGCAGGAATAGACTGAATAATACAAACACTTTTTCCCCCTGCAATTATATTTCAAAATGATGGTTTCAAAATAAACCATTGTATGGTTTAAATACTTGATTACTAGAAACAAAATAAGAAAAACACAGCAAAGCCCTGGGAATCAAAATGCACTTAAAATTCTCCTAACATAAACACATCTGTCGAAGTCCAGCTGTTTTCACCTGTTGTGAAGAGTGCCCAGGGACACATTCACAACTGGAAACTCTGCTCCGCAGTGAAGCTGTTCACCCTCACATTTCCTCGCTGGGGGCCAGTTGGTTAATTTGCGTGTCTGCTGAAATCTAGGCTAAATCGGAACATATGGAAGGAGACAGTAACAAAAAAAAATAAAAATAAAAATCCCATGGAACTTTACAATGTGCAAACCAAATTACCAACAGGGGAGAGCAGAAGATAAACACTCTCTCATTCTTGGAACATTCTTTCTAATCTTCACTGAAAACATTCACGACTATCTTGAATTAGATCTAAACGAGTTCGTTTCAGCAGATAAGCTTTCATGTCGGTTGCAACATGTTTTCAGGCTACTTCAGACCATACCCAAATACACCTGACTTTGATTAAAGGTTAAAGCTAAGCCTTGCACACTTCCATGCAACAACAGATCAAGTTGTTTGTGACTGGGAAAATCTGTGATGTAATGCTGTTGTAAAATGAAGGTGGTGATAATGTGCCAACAACAAACAGACCTTGCTCCCGACATTTTAGAGAAATCAGGTCCCAGTGAGTCTGCATGCTTCAATTAACCTGAGTAATGTCTCATCCAGCTCACAAAGTCATGACTTTTTTGTATGTTTATTTAGGACCACTTGCATTTATTTTGGTATGCATGCCTCTCTTCTTGTTGCTGATACTCCATTTCCTGCCCTTCTGCTTTTCCTGCCCTTGCATCTGCTCACTCGTCCTGATATGCTTCTCATGTGTCATTACCGTTCCCCTTCTAATGTAAGCAGGTTTGCTCAGACTCCAGTCAGATCAGATTATTAATTTCCCTGAAAACACACCTTTAGGACAGAGTGGTTATTTGCAAGTGATCAGATTGGATTTCTGTGTCCAGACCTCACAAACCTAATTACAGAGACTTCAGTAAATATGTCTGTGGCCTTGACTGTGAAACAAAATCCCAGTTGCCAGATCCTGCTTTGGCTGATGTTAACAAACTAAATTGTAAGTTATTTAGAAGGCTTGCATCTGATTTTCTTAACTTGAGGCATGTTTGTGACATCATAGTCACTGTTGGTTTGTGTTTATGCTATTGTTTTGGTCTTTATGCTTTTTATAGGACTCATCTAATAAATAGATTTGCCATATTCACTATTGATTCCATCTGCTGTTATCCAAACACAACAAAACCTTACTATTTATTTATTTTTAAAGATTCCTGTGGTTTGTAGCAGACACACATTGTTGTGCTGCTTCCCTTTCTTTCTTCCCTGCATGTGGTGGCTGGGTGTGATAGCTATGTTGATGTTCTAATGTAGCTAGATGATGGCACATGTGTCTGTGCAGGATGGTAACACCCAAGTAAGTCTTCTGTCTTTTATTTTTTTCTAATGGCATGTGTGAAATCAGGATTTTTTTTTTCATTCAGTGATTGTATTTGCTTTTATGATGATGTGATGAACAGAGATGGGCAGTAACGCGTTACTTGTAACTTTCCCGTAGGAACGCTGCGTTACTGCGTTACTAAAACTGTGATTTTTTGCGAGAATGTCTCACGACAGTGACATAAGCAGTGCGCCGTTAGTGACAACAGCTGTGTGCAGATCAACAATGGATCACATATTGATTGTGGGAGAGAGTATGAGCGTGCAGCGTTTAAAGCGTGGAAGTACTGACCTTACTTTGAGTTTGATTCCATAAAAAGTGACAAAAACATTAGCGTCCATCGTGCGTGGGAAGAAAACTTCTTTTTACACCGAAGAAAAACCCCTAAACTTCCAAGCAAGCACCGAGTGCGCAACGACGTAATGGGAAACTCACAGAGAAAGTCGCGGATTCTTCAACTGACCGCGGCACACCTGCACCAGGGTAAACCTCCGCCTACCGCGGTCCTGCTTTACAGGTGAAAATAGAGCAACAGGACCGCTGAGTCTTTGACTTTATTTATTTTCTGCTGTGTTTTACTTGCATCTATTTGAAAGAGTGAGTGTAAACACAAAAAATATTTTATTTTATGTGCTGGAATGTGTAGAAAATAGCTTTAAATGTTAAACTAATTTATTCAAGTCAGAGAATGTTGCATATAATTAAATTTTTGCTTGATGGATAAAGTTAAAAGATTAAAACTGATAAAACAAGTTAAAAAAGAGACTTTTCCATTTGATTACATTTTGTATGATGGATTATGTAGAAAAAGTAGAATTGGGCTGAAAGATCTATCGCTTTATCACCTCTTCAGGTTGTAAATCGTGTTTTTAAAAAGTAACTAAGTAACTAAGTAATTAATTACTTTTGAAAATAAGTAATCAGTAAAGTAACGGGATTACTTTTTTGGGGAAGTAATCAGTAATTAGTTACTGATTACTTTTTTCAAGTAAGTTGACCAACACTGGTGATGAATAAATCGACCTAACCTGACTGCTGTCATATATATCTGTGCTATAATACAGCATCAGGATCAGGATATTTTTATAAAGTCAAAATCCATTTGACTGAGATGTCCTGCCTTGATGTGCACCACTTTCATTACTTCCCCTTGGTTACATAATTGTAAGTTCTGCTATTCCATGGTGACGGCTGCCATTGCCCTTCACCGAGCATGCTGCAGTAAGAACTTCTCAGTTCTCATCAGATAATCAAAAAATAGCCTCAGGGGTTAAAATGGGATTTAGCCTTTGAGGATTCCTAGGATTGCAGCATGGGTAAAAGAATTATGTAAAAGTAAGTCACGTAGTAAATTGTTCTGTGATTAGCTGACCTTTGTTGTTACTCTGATATTCACCTCTCTTTGTGGATTTGTCCAACTGAATTCATCAGATTTGCTTATTATCTGAAGCAGTCAGAATGTTGTTCAGGACTAGTCTTTAACTAGTCTTGGAAAAATGTCTCTGGTAACATTTTTGTTCTGGTGTCTGCATACAATACTATTTCCTGTTGTTTAACTAAATGCTTCCAGTGAACACAGATCGCTGTGCTAATTAAGTGCATATGAATGTTCCTTGAGACAATATGGCAAATATTTGCTGTGGTTTTATTTTCAAAGTAAAACTGCTACATTTCTGTGTTAGATTTATTATATTACAGTTTTTCTCAAATGCTTAAACACAAAAGCCAATCCTCTTAACCAAATGACCAGTTGTCTAAACACATTTACTAAATGTAGCCATCATTTACCAAAATCATAAACACATGTCACATGAAGACACAATTCGCAAAACACAATCCTCCGTTGTCATAAATCTAAAAACATCATATTCTCAAATGAAAGCTCATGTGATGCAACATGCTTGCCACAGTAAGCAATATTTGAACACAATGAACACACCTGGCATCATTCATTACACACAACGACTCAAAATTGAAGACACCTGTTGCTAATGCTGTGACCACATGTATAAAAGCAAGTTCAGAGTGCACAGTATGCTGAAGATTCCAAACAAACACAATGGAGTCAGGGGAAGAGGAATTCGATGCAGAGGAGGGAGAAGAGCTGGCCCTGGAAGAAGAGGAGCAGGCCAACGAGGAAGAGAAGTTCAAATGAGAGGAGGAAGAGGAGCAGGCCAACGAGGAAGAGGAGTTCAAATGAGAGGAGGAAGAGGAGGAGGCCAACATGGGAGAGGAGAAGGTCCAGGAGGGAGAGCAAGACAACCTCGCACCATCATTATGGACGAGATGCGAGCAACAGTCATTGACCATGCATGGCATGACAATGGCTGAAGCAGGACAAAGAGTCCGTCCAAACCTGAGTAGGTTCACCGTGGCCACCATTATCAGGGCATTCAGACAACACAACAGGTATTGTACTCGATTTCTTTCTTTGTCACAATACAGTTAAGTAGTTTATAGGTTTCAGATCAGTTGTGACTGTATTGTAACACATGTCAATTGACAACACGTTTCTTTCTTTAGAGTTGAAAGACTGCCACATAGAGGTGGGAGGGTTGCTATATTTACAGCGGCACAAGAAACCCTCATTGTGGATATGGTTCGTGGGAACAACCTCATCAGACTCCGGGAGATCAGAGACAAAGTCATTGCCAATAATGTCAACTTTGAGAGCATTGATGATGTCAGCTTGGCCACAATAGACCGAGTTCTCCGGTGCAAAAAGACGCGGATGAAACAGGTCTATAGGGTTCCCTTTGAGCGCAACTCTGCACGGCACAAAGACCTACGTTACGAATATGTGCGAGTAAGTATACATCCATGTTCACAGTACAGTTAGTGGACATACTGTGTTGCTCAGTGGCCTACATTACTTCTGGACAATACTGTGCTACCTGATTAATTGTTGTTCTGAACACCTGTGCAATTTCACATTTTTACAGAGGATATTACAGTTAGACGCGATGGCCAGACCTCATGAGTAACTCTTCCTGGATGAGGCTGGTTTCAACCTGCAGAAACGAAGGCAAAGAGGCTGTAACATCATTGGCCAAAGAGCCATCACTGAGATCCCTGGCCAACGGGAGGGAGGGGGGGTAATATTACCCTTTGTGCGGCCATGGGTTCGGAGGGGCTTGTCCACCGGCATGCTGTCCTTGGGTCTTACAACACCCAACGTCTCTTCACCTTCCTAGAGGAGCTAAAAGACATCCTCCTGGGCCGCCAACAACACCATCCTGGGCCCGCACATCGCATTTATGTGATCATTTGGGGCAATGTCCACTTCCACAGAAAAAACCAAATCAGAGAGTGGTTCACCACCAACAGTGACCACTTTTTAAACGTCTGTCTGCCACCCTACTCCCCTTTCCTAAACCCTATAGAGGAGTTCTTCTCATCGTGGCAATGGAAGGTTTATGACAGACAACCATACACAAGAGAGAACCTCCTAAGGGCAATGGAGCTGGCCTGTGTTGACATCCCAGCGGAGGCCTTCTAAGGATGGATTCGCCATTCCAGGGCGTTTTTCCCACAGTTTTTTCCAATATAGCCTGCGATGTGGATGAGGTGATGTGGCCCGATGCAGCTCAGCGACATGATGCCGCACAGTGATTGTGGCGTGTGTGTGGTGTGAATAACGTAAATAAAAAAACTTCACACCCTGATCATGTTTCCGAGAGTACTGTTGTGTGCAGTAGATTCTGTTTTTGCATTGAGTTGTGTTACAGTAGTGTACGTACATGCAGGATTTTCTATAGATTTATACTCTTCATATGAAACTCACAAATCTAAATGCCTAATCCTCTGCAGAGATCTACGACGATCCGTTACTGTATCTGAAAATATGCACTGGCAGTTATGAAACAAAGAACCTTCTCACAAATTGAGCATTGTGTTTTCAATTGTTTTGCTGTAGTGTGTAATGATGTGTATAGTGTTTACATTTTTTAAAGCTTCGAGCTGCTCTTTTGGTGTGAAAGTTTGAGTTTTGCAGTGGGAAGGTGTGGTTGTGTTTATGTAGCTTTAGAAAAGGGTGTTGTGTTTAGACATTGGGGAACATGGTGGAAACGTTTGTGAAATGTGTTTTAGCATTTGAGAAAAACTGTAAATAGCTTTTGTCTCCCCTGTTTGAATGGAACATTAGCTTTAGACCCCAACAGCAACTGTTTTGAAATTATTAAAGCTCAACTTTTAATTATTTCCCCCACGACTGTTCAGTTTCACTACTTAAAATACCTTCATATATCAAAGCTGCTTACAAGTAATCACTAGTATTTAATGGTGCCCTGCCTTTCCTTGTAAAACATATTAGTTATTAAGATTTGATCAATTTCACTGGACAACAAATGGATCAAAATTGCTTAAGACTCCATACTATTTGCTTACTTGTCTGGTTTTCAGTGTGGATGAAAGAAATCAAAACAGTGGGCTCATATATTTAAGGGCATGTGTTTAGCAAAGATTTCCCGATGTGTATATACATGAGGCTGTTGGCTTGGACTTCTCTTGCAGCCGTTTTTACTCGTGCACTGACAGCTTGGTTAATACCGCCAGGCACAGAAAGCAACAGCGAGGCAAATGCATTCACATACATATCTTAGACTGAAATCGTCAAAAAACTTTAGTACCAAGATGAGGTTTTCGTTCTCATTCCATAGAAATTTTATATGTTGAGTGAATGGGGATAATTGTAAGATATGCAGTTTTCCATACATAAAGTGTCCCCCACTACTTGAAAAAAATGTGGATGATTATAACCATTACAGCCATATGTGCTGACATCTAATGTCAACACAAAAGGTATAATATGCCATTAATGTGGTATAACAACCTCTGCTCTTTTGGGAAAGTCTTTTAGATTTTGGAAACTGGATGGAAGAATTTGCTCCCCAGGTAATGCTCCTTACGGGACAAATGCCAAACTCCACCACTTGTTACAGCTTCATGCAAGGCAGTGATACTAGTAACAGTGGCACCAACTAAAAATAATAAAATGCACCATTCATATCCTCTTTGGCAGTAAAACACAAGCTGTGTGTTACCTTATATTAAATGGTTCAGCAGAGCACTGTTAATAAAAGGAATATGATCTGAGCACAGAGCTGGTAAGGCATGAAAAATGGCATAGGCAGGGGCGCAAACTTAAAGTAAAGGTGCTAGTGTGGTAAGCTTTATATAAAAGCTGAAAAACATTCTTTTATCAGCCACTTAATTGGGTATAACCTCTGTTGACATCCCTGAACTCATAGTTCAGCACTAAGCTTCTCCCCTGCTTGTATTCTTTTGCCAAGAAGTCATACAAGAATCAATATTACCTGAGTGAGAATTTGACCTGCTCTCTCAAACTAACCTGGCAGAGAGAGCCACAACATTTAACCCGAAAGAATACAATTGAATAAATCCAAGTAAGGTTGTGACCAGCAATGAATAGCCTTGCTTCTCTCCATTCTTAAAAGGAAAACGCTTGTTGTCAATCCAGCCACAGGGTTTGAATCAGTGCAAACAAATCAATTTGAACTTGATCTGATTAAATTTTATGTTGAGTGGGTTAAGGTCAGGGCTCTACACAAGCCAACTCGGTTCTTTCACATCCAAGCAGGAGGACACAGCAGTAATTTGGAGGGGAAAGTTGGTTTTATTTACCAAAAAATGAAAAAGGCAAAAAAGTTCAGTATTAAATATATAAATTATACTGATGATGATTTAACTCTGCTGTCCTCTACATAAGGTGCCATTATAAACGTATCGGTATTGCCAATACTGGCTCTGTAATTACTTGGTATCAGATCAGTACCAACGTTTGCAGCATTGAACAGCCCTACCTAACACACCAGAAAACAAAACAGTTCAACACACAAGAAGAAACAAATATTAAAAAATTATCAAACAACACAGAAACAAAATCAACAGTTTGTTTAATAGTTATTAAAAGAAAAATGAAAAAAAAACCCCATCAAATTCAGGATTCCAAAAACAAAATAACATGCTCAAAATAAATGATTCAGACATAAACCCCAATAATGAAGTAATGTTTGGTATGGCCCAATGTGCACACATACTTGTGTGGTGACTATGGTATAAGGCAGGGCTGCCCAATCCCAGTCCTCGAGAGCTACTATCCTGCAGCTTTTAGATGCATCCCTTCTCCAACACAGCTGAATCAAATGGTTTGATTACCTCTTCAGCATGCCATCACGTTTGGCAAAGGCCTGATAACAAGCCATTCATTTGATTCGGGTGTGTGAGAACAAGGATGCATCTAAAAGCTGCAGGACGGTAGCTCTCGAGGACCGGGATTGGGCACCCCTGGTATAAGGTATGAAAATTAACTCAAAAACCTTGGTTCATTGGGCATGATGATTAGCACTGGTGCCTCACAGCAAGGTGCCTTCAACAATGTGGCACAAAAACAAACCAATGGAGGTCCAGTAGAGTGCAATCAGATGAAGAGTTTATTAAGAACACACGCGTGGGAAGAAGCACACAGCATCACATCTGCGGACTTCTTCTCCCAAAATACACAGAGTTGTTTTCATAACGTCAGGGTTTGACGCCCCTTCTTGCGTTCTAAGAACATAATTTGTATTTCTAAGAACATCATTTGCATCTTGTACAGACAATGAGCAATTTTTAGAGCTAAAGTCAGACACAGAAGTTCCTCTGTCTAACATCTTTTTCCAAGTATGGCGACGATTTCAGGCCCTGGAGGTCCCCGTGGACTTGTCCTCCTGTTGGCCCATCTTCTGTCATCAGTTACTAAGCAAACTCAAATGCAACAGGTTGCAACAAGAAGCTGAATACATTCAGGCCTTCACTCAAGCCTCTTTCTAGATTGTATGTATTATTGTTTTTTGTAAGCGTGTATGCAGTTTTAACCTTCTATGCTCCAAGTCACCTACACAATAGATCGCCCGGACATCGCGCCAAACGAGGCTTATGACCTTTCCTTAATTGACTGAGCCTTAACTCTTTAATAAGCACAAAATGCAATGAGTGTATACAATTATTATGGCTGCCCCTGTAATAAAAAGGTTAATGTAAAGCCAGCAGGTTTTAATAAACATCTTAATGCAGTATTAATACTATAGATTATATTATTAATGATGCAGGATATATTGTAGCCATAAAATAATTTCTTTAATTCCACAAAGGTCCTCAGCTCCACTCCACCATCTGACCACTGATGATTTCAAATTGCCCATAGGTGTGAGTGCTAATGGTTGTCTCTATGTGTTAGCCATGCAATAGACTGGCGACCTGTCAAGACTGTACCCTGCTTCTTCCCTATAACAGCTGGGACAGGCTCCAGAAGAACATGGATGGTTTTCATAGTTATGTGACCACAGGTGCAGGCATCATACTCTATCTTGGTCATCATTTTGCTCATTCAGGCAGTGTCACATTGAATCAGGGAAATCTTTTGCCTCTGGGAATACTACAGTGCAATATAAAAGCATGTGTATGTGTTTGTGCAATAGTCTGGAGTATGGCAGTAAAATTTTCCCAGATGTGAGTGCAAACACTGAGTTTTGTGCCAGCTGCTGCTAAGTTCAAAAAACTATTTTGTCTGTTTGTAATTACAAATAATTAAAGGAAGTCCTTATGCCAGCAAAGCAATGTAGGTTTATGAGGTTTGCTACTTTCACTGAAGGCCAACACAAAGGTGTAGACGTCATTGCAGGCAGATATAAAGCTCCTCAGAGGGCAGTGAATTACAAAAGTTTCCTGTCTGTGTTGTATTAATTTTATTCTTGAGCAGATAAAAGCATATAGGCAAAGAGGAATTTTTAAAAGAACACTACCGGTACCTTATTATACACTAATTACTTACGTATATACTGTAGTGGCTAAAGTATATATAGGCTAACAGGGACAGAGGAGTTCACATATTTTTCACACAGCAACATCTTACAACAGATGCTCTCTGCAGTGTACTGTTGGAATTTTGGAGAAATGCACAGGACCGCTGTTGTGTTTGTTTTTTTTGAAAACCCCTCTCTGTAGGGCAAACATATGGGCAAACATGTGTAAAACAACACAATTCCAGTACCATTAATTAAGCATAATGAAACAGCCAGTGTGTCATCTGTGTAGTTATTGTTGAATTGGTCACAACAGCAGGACAAAAGTCAGAGACATAATGACGACACTTGAGGAGATATGGTAGCAAATAAGTTCAGTGGCAGCAGGCATATGAAATCACTCCAGTGATCCACTTCCTCCCTGCAGAAGCACTGAAGCTGCAGGATACCCAGAGATCACACTGGTGTTTTCTGACCCTGTTAAAGTTTTATTTTTTCCACATTCCTCTTGCCTCCTCAGCTGCTCCAGCAGCCGGTGAAATATAAATTCCAAGCATATTTATATTATCCATTTATGGCAACTATTTACAGATGATACTGTGGAAATTAGGTCACATTCAGGGAATAGTTTGTTTAAACTATATATTTCATGTTGTGTATATTATATCATTACTATTTATATTAACTTAATTTTGAGATATTTCCTGATATTAATTGAAATAATTTGTATATGCAGTGTATTGCATTTTTTTTTATGTTAGATTTCGTTCCAAGTGTATATGAATTTTCCAGTTTTTGTAGCCTATTGTTTTGCAACTTACAAATCTTACTATAAACAATGGTATCATATGTATGCACATATAATACCATGTATGTATACTGTCTCTTCTTTAATAGGTCGGTCCATCTAAATGAAACTATTAATTGTCATACATACAGCATTTATTCACTCTGATTAAAAATAAACCCAAATCCAAAAGACCCCCCAGTTCTTTTTGATTTTCTATATCTTATGTTCGTTTCATCATTACCCTGTGTATGCCATGGTATGTTCTCAATTTGCGTTTCTTTCAGTCACCAGGAAATATGGAATAAAGAACTTTAAAAAGTGTTGCAAGCTTGGCAAACACCATGCATAGGGCAGGTTTTTGCTATTATCACCCAATTAGGTAATTATTATCACTCAATTTCCACCTAATTGGATAATTACTATCACTACCTTATTTGTCTCTGTGATGATTTACCGGGCATATACAGCTCCATCCTTTCTTTACTTGAGGTTATTTTTTTTTCAGAGTTTTCTCTTTAAGGTTAAACACAGGTTTAAATAAGGTTTAATAGCATGGATCTTTTAGGGGGGTTGCTGCTTTGAGTGACACTTTGTGGTGATGCATGCAACTATAACCAACAACCTTCTGACATGCTATAGCTTAGTAAGAACTTTAATCCATGTTTGTAATTTTGTGCCTTTTTGGAGATTTCTTTTTGTGCAGTTGTTTAGAAATGTTAATTTGAAATCATTGATTGTGCATTTGCTATGGTTAGCTGGTTTAATTATTTTTTTATTTCACTATTGTATGCAGTATGTTGGCTTTTGTAAAGCATTTTCTTGCTTTTTGTGTGGTTAATAGCACAGACTGTCCAGGAAGTAAACACCCAAGTTCCTTGGTGAAGGAAATGCCTATTTTACTTTACTTATGTGTTACATCTAATTAGGATATGTTTTTGTCTGAGTGATGCCCCTGGATGTATCTTATTGACGTGAATTAGCTGATAATATCATTGTTCATGATCCTGTCTGGCTCCTTCAAAGTGATTGTTAAGATATCTAGAGCCGAGTCTTGGTTCTGGGTATCAGTGGGGGGCTGCTGCACTAGTCAAACAAAAACAGAATAAATAATAGTAATTTTTTGCAGCCCTAACTGGTACCCTTTCCTTGTGCAAACATTATACATTTATTTAAATTTTTTATTTAGCTTAAATAACCTGGCCAGGACAGTGCACTGTGGGTCAAGTTGTCTGTCTGCGTCTCAGGCAGACGTTCCTATTCTCAGATGTCAACAACATGTCACATTTGTCATACTGATACTGTCCTCGTCAAAGCTGTCCAAGTCCTCTGCTGTGGCTTTCAGAAAGCAGAGATAAGGGAGGTGGAAATTATGCTGCTTGGCTTTTTATTTGTACTAGCTAGAGGCTAACTAAGTTGAATAAAGCAAAGCGTCCTAATAATATACATACTGTAGAGACTGTGTCACTATATAATTGTAGGGCAACCTATTTTATATTAGTAATGCATAATTACAAATGGATCATTATTAATTTGAACACATCAAGAAGTAGTCTGGCTCCACCAACATATTTATCTATTCTACATCTGTTCTGGACAGGTACACTGAGAAAACAGTCAGAAGGGCGTTCGCTCACATCTTCACCACTTATTAAAGAATGTAGGTTTATTACATTTAAATGAAAAAAGAAAAACACACTGAACTACACTTGCATAAAGTTAACAATTAAATGTACTTACTAAATTGTTCTATTGACTAATTCATATATAAGAGGTGTTGGTAAAAAGGCTATTTAAAATAGAATTCATTCCATTATATCTCAATAGAGATCATTGTCAAGTGTGATAAAGAGATGAAAACTTGGTATGCAGACAAAAATAACATATAATCGTTCGGTCTCTTGCCTAACATTGACAAATACGGAAGATCGGAGAATGATACCAAAAAACTTGGCAAGAAAGTTATTTATTGCAGCTGTGAATGAGAGAGACTCCCTTTTTTTCTGGTATCGGTTCATAGCTTACCAACTAAAAATTAAAAATGTGAAAATCGGACCATAAATATGAGTTTGAAAGCAGCGAGCACACATATTCTTTGTTCTTAGTGCTCAGTTTAAGAAAAGGCCAGACCCTAAATTCAAAACAGCACATCAGGTAACTCACTTCACATGTCATTGTCTCCCGCTAAACTGCTTTATTATCAGTTCTAACGCTGTATTCAACAATTTTACTTGGCTCACTCATCAAGCACAAGGTTGTAAAATTTGCATTGCCTATGAGGCAATTTAGAGGAAGAAAAGCATACGGACAGCTCAGTGTAAATCCCACTTTAACCATATTAAATATATCATTTGCTCTTTTCTCCAGAGCATTTGGCAAAACGATTGCTCAGCTGTTGTATAAATGAGAGTAAGCTGACACTATGTGGTCTACACGGGAAGTTAAGGGGTATGAAATTTTCCTAATGAAAAGACATTAAAAGCTAAACTGCATTTTGCGCCTTGTTGTCACTCTGTTGCATTACAGACAGCTTGCTACTTCCCCCAGAGACCTCCTCAGGAATAGTGCTTGACCTAAGGAGGCTGGGATTAAGAAGGGTTATGGTTGAGGGGCATGACACGCCAGGCTGAGAACATGGAAACATGCTTCATCATCTGAAGCATGTTTTCACTTAGACCAGTCTTTCAAGTGACAGTTAAAGAGCTGCACTGCAGATCATCTGTCCACTTGCAAAAAGTGCATTCAGATGTGTGCAAGTGTAACATCATGTGTTGACAGATCTGCATTAGAGAAATTTGCAAAAAATATCTAACTCCTAAAAATGATCTCCAAATCGAATGCAACACAAAACAGCTTTGAGACCAGGATCAAATAACATTTAGAAAAGTGTATATACATAGTAGGAAGCTTTAAGTAGGTACCTCCAATTTGTGTATCTCTTGAAATGTCTACTTGGCTTTGAAAAATGAAAACCTTTTCAGGCCCCATTAATTGAAATCATTAATGCAGACAGAACTTTGTATCTGACAATTTTAATAAGGCTGTTGAAGGTAAATTAAAAATGTGGTGATATTCAAGCTCACTAACTGCTTCAGGAAACAGTCCAGCTCTTTGATTGCCATTTCTGGCAGGTGTTACTCTCTGCTGAATTACTAATTACTATGATTTTGAAGAACTACGACTGTCCTTACAGTTTGTCATTAAAATCAGATAATTCTAGAAAACAAACTTTTCTAGCTCAGTCTTATCTTTCTTGGTGCTTTTGCTCCTGATTGGTGAGATAACTTTGGTGAAGATTAATGACAAAACAGAAATCTTTGGCATAAATGAAAATCTGTTTTTTGTTAAAGCCTCTCATTTATCAGCAGTTTGGTAGCTGTTATTCTCCAACTCTGCCTGTTGAATGTTCCATGGGTGCATAGTAAATCTGTCAAAGGCAATCTGAATTATTGTTATTATTTACAGAAGTTTGCCAAACAATCTGGAGTCATTTTGTGTTCATTTTTGAGGAAAAAAACAGAATGCATGGAATTCAATATCCAACTTACTTTTTAAGGACCTCTGACTGTATAAATAGGCAGCTGCAAAGAATTATCCTTGTAATTGTCCCATAAGAGTAAACCATAATACACCAGTGAAGGTTTAATAGCGTTGTTTGTCATTGATCAGCAACAGTGAATCAGTGGAGGATTTGCCAGATGCTCATAGTTGTCTGGTTCAAGTCACTGCACAGCTTGCATTCATTGTCTGAAAGAAGAAAAATATCAGGTGTTGACTTACTTTAAGTCTTTGTTCATCAGTATTGTGTAATTGTAACTTTACTGTTTAAATCAAATACAGCTTGTGTCAGGCATTTTTTGATTTTATTTCCATTCAGAGGTCAATAAAAATGATGGATTACTTAAATCTTTTCAACCCGCTTTATCTTGGGTTTCTTTAGAAGAATGATTTGAGGGTTTATTGTAGACCAAAAGGTATTTCAGATGGAGACAGTTACATAAGACTGACTGAAGGTAAACAAGATTGGGAACATTTACTGCAATAAAAGTTGAATTCTTTAATAGGGAGGGTTTTTTTTCCTGATTGTTAAAAAAAACATCCAAAAAGTTTACTACAATTTCCAGGTGGCAAATTAGCTACAAATATAAATTGCCCATAGTATCTTTTTAATACTATTCCAAGCTTTTTCCACTGTAAAATAATTTTTTCTCAAAAAATGGCCATCAAAACACAAGATGTATTAGTCTTTTCTACATCCAATATCCAACTCTGAATTAAAATTTCTCATGTGACGTTTTGTTTTTTAATTTTTATTCTTACATTCATCCCTTTGCTCTGTAACATGTGACAATTATGAGACAAACTATCTAGCCAGGGTCAAGTAGCACTTAGCCACAACTTTTAACACACAACAAAATGGCTTTTTTCTTCCTCAGCTCTTAAAATTGGAACCGTAATGAAAACTGACTGGATCAATTACAGCACCAGCAGTGACACAGGGGAAGATGAGTGTCTCCTCTGGGTTGTAGCTGTTATCGCAAGGCCTACATTTTTAATAAAGACAGAAATGTAGCAGGGGACAAATGAATGCTTGCTCTGTAATAACACAGCTGCAATGAGAACAAATGAGACACTATAAAAACCTGATTGTGTGTGTAACCCGTATCATTAGCTAGCAGATGCATTGCATAACAAAGACAAATGAAAATTACAAAAAAAAGAGGACATCTCGAGTCTGAAAAAGGCGACTATCCTCGTGAGATTGTAAAGCACGTTGTTACGTCTTGATGATTAACACTTTCAATAAATATGGGAGAGGACGTGCTGAACAAAAACATTTTACTTCAAAAGGCCGTGTTTTTAAATTTTTTTTGTCAAAGACAGGTAACTTCAAAGACTTCAAAGAAGCTTTTATAGTGTATATTATCTGTCAGATATTATTCCAGCTAAGATGAACAGGCACGTGATTCAATACATGAGCGGTAGTTGGCAGAAACACCAGAGGAGCAAAACACCAGCTACTTGTACACAGTGCAGTTACTACAGATTGTAAGACCAGAATGACCAACTTGTGCACTGCCTGGATTGACTACAGGAAAACTTATGACTTATGGGGGCGATAGTGGTTCAAGAGTTGGGAGTTCGCCTTGTAATCGGAACTTCACCCGTTGCCTACTGGTGGTGGTCAGAGGGCCCGGTGGCGCTAGTGTCCGGCAGCCTCACCTCTGTCAGTGCGCCCCAGGGTGGCTGTGGCTACAATGTAGCTTGCCATGATGACTAACCAACCGGACATAGTAGTGATAGACAAGCAGAGGACGAAGGTCATATGATATATGTAGCTACACCGAGTGATAACAATATCATGAACACAAGAAGCTCAAGAAATACTGAGGGCTAAGAGAGGACTTAGAAAAGATGTGGAAGGTGAAAGTAACGGTCGTCCCTGTGATAATCAGAACACAGGAGGCAGTGACCCCCAAACTGGGTGAGTGGCTCAGTTTGGCTACTTTTGTCTGTTTCAGCCTTTGTAAAGGTTTCTTAAGAGATGTTGTCGCTTCCAGGAACCGCTCTTCTCAATGTTGCTGTTTATCGAGTACCAAAGCCAAAGCTGACCCTTATGCTTACCTACATATAAGCTCACAGTCTATCTACTAGCCAGCCTTAGTGTTATCTTTTGGGGAAATGATAAGGTCAGGCCCTGTACACTACATGCACTGCATATTCTACATTCAAACAATAATATATTCCATGTGAGTTGGCTTGCAGAACTATCATCGTGGTAATCTTGTCATGTAAGCTGGTTACAGATGAGCCAGAGAGGGAAACATTAGCATGTGTGCATTTTTCCACGATTTTGATGCAGAATTTCAAAGAAAATAAGGGAGAATGATGGTGCTGGTTCAAATGTACTGAAATATATATATTTGATTAATGCAGAGCTCTACAGAGTATTATATCATAGGTTTGGCTATTGTCTCTCCAGTCTTGGTTAAAAACAAGTTTCCAAGTAACTGATTTAATGCTGGCTTTTATTGTTTTGACCACAAGAGCTCCAGTAAAAGCTCAGAGGCAACAGTTTGTGGGTAGAATCACCAGCTCCAATATGATGGAGTAAATTTTTCTATAATAGTATTTTTCTTTGTTTTGGATATATTTAATTATAGACCTTTCTAGCAATTTCTAGATACCCAGAGTGCTGTGAAAAAGTATTTCCCCTTTGCTATTTCCTAAGGTTTTTGTATATTTGTCACACCTGCCATGTTTTAAAGCATTACATTTTTAAACAAAGATAAATTAAGTATAAGTTCTGTTTTAAAATGATAATGTAATTTATTAAAGTAAAAACCTACCTACCTCTGTGTGAAAAAATAATTGTACTCCTCTTATTAAATTATGAATTAACTGTGACTAACCACATTTTTGAGTTTGATTTCCAGACTTAATTACTACCAAACCTAATCTAATAATCAAGAATCAAGAAATCACTTAAATACAATCTATCTGATGAATTGGAGTATGATAAATGATCTCAAAAAGCACCACATCATGCCACAATATAAAGCAACAGCTGAGAATCAGAGTCAGTAACATCTATCAGTCTGGAAAGGTTTACAGAGCCATTTCTAAGGCTTTGAAACTCCAGTGAAACACAATGGGAGTAATTATCCACAAGCGGAGAAAACTTAGACCACTGGTGAACCTTCCCAGAGGTTGGCCTGCCAAAATTAGTCCAAAAATGCATCAGTGACTCATCAGAAAAGAACCCAGAACAGCATCTAAAGTGTTGCAGGCCATACTTGCTTCAGGGTCAGTGTTCATGATTTAGCTACAAGAAAGGGGCTGGGCAAAAATGGCATCCATGGGAGAGAGTTCCAAGGAGAAAACCACAGCTGACCAAAATTAACCCAAAGGCTCGTCTCACATTTGCCAAAAAAAAAACAAAAAACATTTTGACAATCCCTGAGAGTTTTGGAAAAATATTCTGTGGACTGATGAGACAAAAGTTAATCATCACCCTATGGTAGAGTGATGATTTGGGGCTGTTTTGTTGCTTTTGGACCTGAAAAAATCAGAAAAATCTAGAACGTGAATGTATGGCCATCAGTTCATACCCTCGAGCACAACTGCACTTGAATTATGTAGCAGGACAATAATTTAAAACACAGCAAATCCACCTGTCAATGGCTCAAAAGAAAAAAAAAAAATGAGACGGGAAGTTCGTGAACAAAAACCCTCCAATGTGGCTGAATTAAAACATTTCCAAAGAATAGTGGGCCATATATTCTCCACAGCACAGTCAAAGACTCACTGCCAGCTCTCACAAACACTTTCTATCACAAACAAATTCTATTAATTTCTAATTTAGATCAGTCTGTTCCGGCAACCCAAGTCTGGCTTTTAAGAGCTTGAGGTCTGCACAACATCCAAATTTATATAGCTCATAATCACGTCACCTTACCATTCAAGTGACAAAAATAAACTGCAGTCTGTCATATTGAGTTCACCCAGACTGAGTTTACATATCTGAAATTTTACGGGCTGCTGGATTTTACCACATGACAAGCTAAGAGTAAACACTTGTAATCACGGATTAACACTTTAACACAGCAACACTCGAGTTGCATAAAATACTTTCCAGGTACAATGCATTGTTGTTTTTTGGTATCTTTTGTCTTTTTTTTATGTGTGTGTGCTTGAATGCCAGTACAGTCTCTGCACTATATTGAAATAATATTCTCACATTTTGTATGTTTATTTTTTTTAATTAATATTCACCATACTCTTAAACTTTAAGTTATATCATAATCAGAATATATTTTTAGAAAGAAAAAAGAAATACTGTTAAAATTTCTGGTGATGTTGCATGAGTTTGAAGTATAATATTTATTACACACGAAGCTGAGACATGTCAACCAAACAATCAGATTGAGCCACTGAGAGTTACACAGCCATCAAGTTATGAGTACTACTGCTACTACTACTGGTTGTCTTAAAAGTTATACTATTTAATTTGCATGAAACTGCAAGCTACTTTGATACCCACCCACACCTCAGTACTTTCTTGTTAAGGTTTCTCTGACATTGTAATGACCTGATGTTCTGCTTAGATCTGTAGAGAGGATCATGCTTTTGCATGCTTTGTTTCCAGTTGTCTGTGTATGAACAAGGAAGAATGTTATGTCATATTGTTATACAGTCCCGATCAAAAGTTTAAGACCATTTGAAAAGACAGACTTGAATGGTAACGTGGCGTGATTATGAGCTATATAAATTTGGATGCTGTACAGACCTCAAGCTCTTAAAAGCCAGACTCGGGTTGTCAGAACAGACTGAAAGATCTATTTTAGAAAATTAATAGAATTTGTTTGTGATAGAAAGTGTTTATGAGAGCTGGCAATGAGTCTTTGTGCTGTGGAGGAATTTTGGCCCACTCTTCTTTGGCGTGAAAAAGCATCAAAAATAAATTAGAGCACATGTTATCACTAATCATATTTTGATAATGATGATCCTAACTGATGTATTCTACAGACAGAGCAACAAGAAGTATCCCAAAGTTTAATTTCAGTTATCCAGCTTGAAAGGTGCATTTAAAATGTGATCTATTTAGTTCACGTCATGTCTTGAAGGTACTTAGAAATGCATTTCTTGATTAAATGAGCCATACCAATACAGTTTATTGTAATTCCGATTAAAATACTTTTGGTTACACATCAGTTTGCGATGAGAATTTATCTCAGTTTCACTTATAATGCTAATTGCAACATAGCTTCCAGATTATGCCACAAATCAAGCTTTCTCAGAAAACATCGGGAAAATCTTCCTAAAAATGTTAGATGTGAAGTAAGTGGTGGAAACATCTGAAGGTTAATAGGTTGACACAGTGGTGTTTAGTGGTTTTCCTGAGATAAAATTTATCCAGAGTTTCTCATATGAAGAGATGCAGTTCACAGAAAATATTCCTCCGTGGACTCATAAACCATGCATGTGCATTTTTTATATTTTTTTTTAAAAAAACTAAGAAAAGAAACCCAACACCAACAAAAAGTATGTGTAAAAGTATGTATATTGAAATTGTGCACTTTTTTTACTTTTGTATTTACGTTATTTATATAGTTATTTTAAAAAAAAATACAGAGTAGATCCAAAGCAGACAGTATTATATTCGGCTGTAACTGTTGCCACTCGGACAAAATGCCCCTTGTTTAATCCAGCTATCCAATCACTCGGATTGTGAATGCTATATCAACTACAAAAAAACTGCAAAGTAATGCTTTTGAGATTACATCTCAGCTGAGCTGATGCTAAGTGAGTGGATATAAATAAAACATCTGTGATCGTTTCTGACTCTGGAAGACTTATAATTTCTTATTCACATCTTCGGAAGAATTCGAAATTTTCTCCTACCATAAATTTAGCAAAATTTAAAAACTAGGCTTATATTTGGCTTATCTGTGACAGTAAACTTATAGAGATTTCTTTTTTGCGTATGTTTACCTTAAGCCTTTTTGGAAATTTAAGGACTGCTAAAAAAAAAATTTTGTATGATATTCATTTTTCAGACTTCACCCTGGTGAGAAATATGCCTGCAGACATGTAAGAGATCCAGACATGTAAGTAGATAAATATCCAGAGGTCTAACAAAAAGCCTTTCTTCGCTCTTGTGAAATGCCTTTCTGAGGTTACTTTTCCCATTTGCTGTTGCTTTTTGAAAAGTTAAAAATTTCTAAAATTCTTGGAGAATTTCCCCCAGGGATCAATAAAGTATTCTGATTCTGATTAACCTAGCTGGGTCTTCCAACTTATATATGAAATTAATTAAGACAAATCAGCAGCAAGAGGAATTTACTGCTAAGTAATTATGTGTAATCAGACTTCACAGAATTATTCAATTCATCATATATGCATATACAGCATAGTTACTGACCCAATTAGAGTATAAACTCTTTTTTATAAGCTGGAAATTAAAGGCATAAAGCCCCAGCTCGGACAGTCTCGGTCGTTGTGTCCTTGGGCGAGACACTTCACCTACCGCCTACTGGTGATGGCGCGATATGGCAGCCTCACTTCTGTCAGTCTGCCCCAGGGCAGCTGTGGCTACAACTGTAGCTGCCTCCACCAGTGTGTGAATGAATAGTGGAATTGTAAAGTGCTTTGAGGGGTCCCGAAAAGCGCTGTATAAATGCAATCCATTATTATTTCTGTAGGCATTGGTTGCATAAATTTAAATTTTGACCTATATTATGGTGGATTAAAAGGGATCATTTACATTTTTATAATTCATTAAGATGGAAATTGAATACCATCCAACTACTCTAAAAATATAATAATTCAGAAGTTCCAATCAACAGGCTTACTGCAGCCATTTCAGGTGGGTAGCAAAGTCTGCAGAATTTTTACTGCGGCAGCCATGAATGTTTGTCCAAAAATGGTAATATAGCCACTCTACTAGTGGAAAATACCAGCACAATATCTCTATGCAAAGAGCCCATTCAAGGGATATGTATGAAAATCAGTGAGCAGACCGTTGTTGCATTTGTAGAGAGATTTTTTTGTATATACACCAAGCCTATTAATCACGGCAACGTGCAGAGTGACAACAGTGATCCCAAAACATCAAAAAAATATGCCGACAAAATAAGAAGTGAAAAGTTTATATTCAGCTGGTAGACATGGAGAAGAATTTGGGTCAAACCAAATGTTTCATTCTCTCCTCTTTGTAATACATTACTCCTAAAATTAACCTGGAGATGCAGACACAAACAAAAGATGTGCGCACATCCAGCGCCTATAAAGTTCCAGCGCCTCTTTCATTCTCTCATTACCCATCCACCTGTCCTCAAACTGTCACAACTAGTAAATTGTTTTAATGGCTTTGTCACAGCCAGAGTTAAAAGCGCATGAATAATGTTCTGTACACTGTGGGATCTAAGATTTATATGCTTATACAAATGGAAACTATTGCCTAAGAGTACAATATGACACAGGGGAGGCGGCAGGTTGTAGGTTTAGTTCACCGAAAATGTAAACCGAGACTGCATTTACGTAGAACCTTCATATGTGATTACTTCTGGAATATATTAACTATCTTGAGAGAAATCAGTTTTTCAGTTGTGATTTATGGCTCCCTATTTTAAAGTTGGCATGCCATTTTACAGGACGAGACAAAAAACAAAGTGTGACTTGTGCCTCAGGGATTTTTCAGACTTGGCAATCACAAAGTTTTGTACTTGACTACAAAACTAACCTCTGAAGCCAGATCAGAACTAATAAACTAAATCTCTAAGAGGCAGTTAAGTTGTCTTCATCTTTGATTTTCTCAGAGTTCACAGGCTGGAAACTCAAAGTTTCCACATCACACTGGTTGCACTGTTATTGAAAACTTTTGTGATATTACTGAGTCCTACTGCAACACGGACGTTTAAAAATCCAACTTGAGGGGCTAATGCTTTTTAAAGAAAAGTTGCTATTTGTGAATTTGGATTCTATAATTATCAATGGAAATATTTATAGTAACAGTTACAAAGTAATTCACTACTTAATGTTTCAACAAGAAAAAAATCGAATTAACCTCCTAAGACCTGAACTTTTTCATGCCATGCATTTTTAATTTCACTTTGCTATTTGGGCTGATTGGGACTTGATGGATGTAAAAACAAAGAATTAAATGATTTTTTTTTTTACCTGATTTTTCTTTCTGAAAAAAATGAGATCCACATATGAGGACATTTATTTTAGATTTTGATAGAACAGTGGCAGTATAGTGTCCTCATGAGTGGATATCAGGCCCCTGTAGAGCTAAATTTTGTATTTTGGTCTAGACAAATGTGATGTCCACATATGTGGATGCCAGGTCCTATGAGGTAAAATATTAATCCTTCAACAAATCATGAATTTGGAATTCATAAGTACGCAATGTGTTTCTAAAATCTAGTTTTAAAATGCAGTTTAAAAAGACCAATCGATAACTGGATTCTCACATTTATCAACAATACATTTTTAGTTTGGCATGTAAAAGATCATTCATCTATACATATTGCCTTGCCATTTTAGATATTGCAGCTGTTTTTCCTATTAGCTATTTGCTTTGCTTCGTTGTTAGCTTGCACTTATGGCACTTCGAGCCCAGTTCTAGTAAAACAAAAAGAAAAATGCAAAATTGAGAAACTTTGGATTGCGACACTCACACTGGTTAACTGTGCAGTTTAAGATAATATGCACAGGTTCTCTTCTGTCTTTATACATACAAGTTAACTTAACTGCACTCTGTGCATTCTTTACCTTTAAGGTATAGAAATATGTCCAGTGTGATTGTCTTAATGAGACAAATGATACATATGTCTACATTATCTTCTAAATGAGATATTTGGTTACTCCCGCGTGTGTCCGTATTCGTGCCAAGATAAAACCCTGTGTGCTGACTTTACACAATAAATGAAGTGTCTTTTACTCTGTAACCTTTTATAACCTATTTCCCATCTGAGCTTAGGATGAATGAAGGCTGTTTAAAGCATCAAGGATTCTGTCCACTCAGTGCTCCTCCAGCTTGGCTGCATCAGAAGAGCAGATGTTGCTTTATATTACAAATACATTACATTGTTAGAGCTGCTTTCCTCTTCGCCCTGAGGCACTTGTTCGGTCCTGTCACAAAACGATTAGAAGTGGTCCCCAGTTTGTATGAAAGCAGTTAAGCTGAAGAGGGAAGGGGAGAACATGGTTTTCAACCCTTGAGGTCAAGAACCTTCATATTTTCTGTTTTTGTGCCAGTTTAATGATTCAGACAACCTAATTTCTGAACAACACTCACAGCAAAGATTGCACACTTTGATTTTCTATCCTCTAAATTGCGTTTTAATGTCAGCTGGGACAGGAAAGTGGTTTTGATGAATGAAATTCCCCTTGGTTTTCAATATCTCTGATATTAAAATGGCCCTAGGTCAGTAGCAGAGACAAGCCTTGCTTACTGATCTTTACTGGGCCACTTTTCTTAAGAAGGGATGATTCAAGAGCCACTCTTGGGATTTAAGAGTGTGAATCATGTGAAAGTCATGTGAGTCACTGTTGAATCTTATAAGTTAAACTTAAAAAAAAAGAAATGTCCATATTAACATGCAGAATCTGTCAATAGCTTTTGGGTTTTGGAAGCTCTTAGATTTCCATTTGTAGGCTGTTTTTTCTTTTCTTTTCTTTTTGCACTTTGGTTCCAAGCAGAAGGATTTTCTTGGCAGGTTAATACTGATGATGTTTCAGAGAGCACTGGTCTTCTTCACGTTAATTTACGCATGCTAACTTACAAAAGGATATTTTAGTTTCCCCAGCTCAACTCCAGAGGTCACATGGAGAGAGGAATATTTTTTCTGTCCAGAATTTCTCAACCACTGAGAACAAAATGATTACTATAGCAGTTGCATTAAGGATCTTGAACTGAACAGACTGCAATTTACCGGTAAGTCGTCATTCAGTCATGATGAAAGAGATTTTCTATGATCACAGCATTTTTGTTAAGAACATTTTCTATTCACTTGTGGTAAATAATTTGCAAAGCATCCAAGCTTAGTTGCCCTGAATCAAAATGCAGAACATTCCTAAACTCTTTCCCAGTGGGCACGGGACTGTATATTATCACAAATGTGTTGATAAGTTTTATGGACTATTTCTAGGTGCAGCCAAGCAGTGAAGAGTGTCAGAATTGGTTACTTCCAGCACCACACTTGGAGGATTTCAGCCAAGTGCAAAAAAAAGCTCAGATAAGAATTAGCATCTTGAAGTCTGGTTCTAGGATGAAAAAGTGTGAAGTGCTTACTCTGGGTTGGTGATGGTTTGTACCTCTAAGTTTGATTTAGGGATGGGAGAAGAATAGTTCTGGGACAAATTCATTGGTTTCATGTCTGTGAATGCTGTAATAAGCTGCTGACGTGAAAAAAGAGCCAATGACTTCACCACAAGCTGCGGGTAGTGAATGACAGCATAAGATCCCAGTTTTAGAGGGGTGCAGACTATTGATGCTGTTCATCCCCATCAAACTGATGACTCCTAGATGCTGCCTAGGTTGAGCTGTTGCAGGCATGTCCAGCTGGGATGACACCTGAGGGATTAAGCCTTCTAGCATAAAGGCTAATATACCCAGCAAAAAAATAAAAAAGGATGGATGATAGGGTGAATGTATGGTGGAAGAAATCACTATTAAGACTACTAATTAAGTGCAATTTTGAAATGGTGGTATACATGGACATCATGTGATTCATATCAGAAGAACACAGGGGAATTTTAGAATTACGCCGGTGTCCATGGACATAAAGAAACTACCTTCATGCAAAGATACCAGTTGCATAATATGTGTTTATCAGTGAAACCACACCAGCACCATTAGCCATGAGAACACTGACATGGAACTCCCTCTTTGTCTTCTTTTATGATTAATGTTCATGTCCAGACCTCACTAACGTTAGTTTACACATTTTTTTTTTTTTTAACCTCAAAGACAACTTCGGCTAAGCTGCATTGTCCTCTTGTGTTTGGGAATACAGCAAACACTGAAAGGAGAAAAGAATAGTTAAAGGAAGCTCTCTTATCTTTGTGAACATGTGCTCCACTTTTGTTTTCTCTTCCAGGACGGGAAAAAAAGGTATATGTTTACATGTACATTTTTTTAATGAAACACAAAATACCAGTTAATTTGTCATTGGGCACTCACTAAATCAGATTAATAAATCAACAATTCATTAATTTATTTTGTATTAAAGAAACCATTTTAAGGTTTGGATTTATTGAGAATGTTTCATTTCCCTGTCTGATAAGGCATGTTTCATGTAACTAATTAATATATTTGAAATCATCAAGTTCAGTTACAAACCGTTCGAACTCTTGCAGGGGAGTTTATTTTAGAGAATACAGTACAATACAAAAGTCTTGACTTTCTTGTAGTTTTTAAGTTGGTATTGAGCAATAGTTCTCCAGGCTTTTTGGGGTCTTCCAAAGCTTTCTTTGGGCATTGCGTGCTTTTTATTCATTTGAGTGATTGAACGTGACCATTTTCAGATGATCGGTGGGTAAAATAGTGTTTTGTCTGCAATAACAGACAACTTAGCAAAGATTCAGTTTGAGATTGTATCATTAGGCACTTCGTTGCTAACAAAATGCCACAAAACATGGAATTTGTTCCAATTTCTTAATCTGGAATGACAAAAAAATACTAATGATAACTTAGTTTGAAATAGAATCGTAGTTTTGCTCCTACAAATTTACTCCTGAGCTATTAGCTAAAAACTTACCACATCTCAGTGTTTCCTTGGCAGTTTTTAAGGAAACTGGACAAGTGAAGGACAAAAGAAGAAATGGCAGGCCTAAAAAAACTTTAGCAGATGAACAGTATCTGACATTCATGTCCTTAACAAATAGGGAAAAAAATTCACCCAAGACCTGAAAAATGCATTTGGCCCTTCAGATGATCTCCTGTTTGCAAAAACCTCATCAGAAAAGGTCTCAATGGATGAGGGGTTGTTAAGAAGCCATTCTTAGAGAAGGGAAACAGGGAGTAAAGGCTAAGGTATGCCAAATTACACATGGAGTGGACTGAAAATCTTTGGCAATAGGTCTTATGAGAGAGTGTCTACAGCTATCTGTAACACACACAGTGGCAGCTCTGTCATGGAACAAAAGGGAGCCAACATCCAAAGAAGAGCTTTGGAATGTCCATCAGGAGGTCTGGAGAATTATTCCTGAAGACCACTTAGAGAAATTATGCAAGAAAGTTTGGGCTGCATTGAAGACTAAAGGTGGTCAAAACAAATATTGAGTTTCAAGGATCTGTTTCTGCCTGATATATTGTTTGTACATTTTAATAAATCGCCTGCATTTCCCATTTCCAAACAAAATTTGCATTCAAGATTATGCAGTCAAGGACTTTTGCACAATATGATTGATGATTTTTGTAAGCATGATTAAGCCCCGAGTCCTCATTAAATTGTTTTGGTTTGGTTTTTTCCAAGCAGCACAAACTGTATAGGGAACCTGAAGCTAACTAATCTGGTTCAAGGCTTAAGATTATGTAAGGTATAAGATTATCTTATCTAAATACCCTTTGGAAGTTTTGCTGATCTTTCTCACTGATGCTGCCTTATCGAAAAACTGAGATAAAAGCTGCTACAAAACACATAAACCACAGAAGAAGAATCAATATTTGATGTTCTTTACAGCGTTCAGTAATGGGATTCAGGATATGAAATGAAGTCATGACACTGTTGCCTGAGATGTCTGTAGCAACAAATCTTGGCAAACACTAAGAAGACATTGCCGTTAACCAGACCAGGGCTGCATGTCATTGGGTTCATTCCTTGCCTGGATCGCTTTATGTATGAAATTGTCTTTGTGCTCAATGAGAAGTGGAAATGTGCTCTGTAGCTCAATTAGGATGGATTAAGAATAAATGCTCTAGGTAAAAATAAAAACGCACTTTGCTGACATAAAACCACAGCGTGCGTGCAAACGGTCAAAGTGTGAAGGAAAAAGAAAAGACTAATCTTCTTAATCCTCAGCAGTGACTTGCATGCTGATTTAGTTCAAACACCTCTGTTCCTGTTACATCTGTTCATTCTTTATTTTCACCAAATTAGAGCATGTGTATATATGCATATACAGCTGGGCTTGAAATACTCCTAAATGGTTTTCAACAGGCATTCCTTTGTTCACATAATAACACTGAAAGAACACTGAGTATTGAGAATGATAGGAAGTATCAAACAGAATGCTTTTTTTCCCGTTGCAGACAGTAAATTACTCATCAAAATGACACATGCAAATTTGTTTGGTGTTTTTTTTCCATTTGTTGTTTTTTTTTTTTTTTAACTCTAAATGTTATCTGAAAAGGTGGTTAGAAAAAGTTTGCAGTTTCTGCTTTGAATCGTCCTACAATCTACATGTTTGGTTAATTGGTGATTCTAAATTCACCACATAGGTATATAACATTTAAAACAAATACAATATCCCATACCAACATGTGTAAAATATACAATAACAGATCAAATTAAGAGTACATTAAAAACAATCACACTGAGTAAAAGAGCTGTTCTCTCGTTCCTTTAAGACAGACTTAAACTCTCCCAAGGTAACCAATTCTGATCATTTCAAATTCAAATTCAAATTCAAATTTTCTTTGTCACGTACACAGTCATACACAGTACGATATGTAGTGAAATGCTTGGACAACTGCTCGTGACCTAAAGAAAACAAAAAAGGAAAGGCTATGAATAAGATAGGCAATAAATATGAAAAATTAAAAAGGGTAAATTTAACTAGGAAGGAATAAAATATAAATTAAGGTTAAAAATGAAATAACTGTACAACACAAATTAGAATGAAGGGTAAATTTAACTGGGAAAGAATAAGATAAAATATATAAATTAAAGTTGAAAATAAAATAACTGTACAACAAAATACACAATATAGAACTATATAAGAATGTATGAAGAAATCTAAATATAAATAAATATATACACAATAACAGCAGCTGCACAAGTATTAACCGGAAATGAAGAATATAGTGACCAGTGTTGTGCAAAAACAAAGTCCAGAAAGTCCAGTGTGTGTGTAAGAACCATATGTGTGGGTCAGTTCAGTTCCTTCTGCAGATTATTCCAGGAAGCAGGGTCAGCGTATTTAAAAGCCTTTTTCCCCAATTCTGTTCTGATTTTTGGGACAATCAATTGTATGATATTGTGCGAACGAAGGCTGTATTGGTTGTGGTTTTTACACATATAAACACATAATTAAGATGGAACCAGCCCAAGGAGAGATTTATACATAAAGATCAACCAATGGGAGAGTCTGCGAATATGCAAAGATGGACATTTAGCAGCAGCATACAAAGAACAATGATGTACACGATTTCCATAGCCAGTAATAAAACATATGTTCGTCGTAACATGTTCATGAAAATGGATGGGTATTTCAGCTGTAACTAAAAAGTGGCACCTAATTATCAGGTTTATCTTTCACAGTGAGCAGAAGCTGTTTGATGAGCTTGAAATCACTGCTGTTTCCTGCTAGAAGCCTTTTAAATCCCCTTTTCTAGCTGCTTTGGCTTGCTCTTTAGGAGAAGCTTGCCTGTTCCACATACTCACTCACAACTGGTTGCTGCATTATTTTCTATGATATGTAAAAATGCGGAGATTCCAGATTTATTCCCCTAAAAAATGTTAACATCTAAAAACAGCTGTGTTGCCTTTTGCTAAATTAAAACAATGCAGAGAACTGCTGAGAGCTTTCCTAAAGTTATATGGCTCTTTGAGAGCAGGGTGCACGAAGATTTATACTCTGCACGTTATGCAGATAGTCACGCCTGTTGAAAGCAATTTTGCTGAGTAGTAGGCTCAGTCAAATCAATTTTGGTTGTGAGAAAAAGCATGTTAAGTGATACACTTCAAATGTACTCATACTGTTTAAAGAAAGGAAAAACACTTTTATTCATTTCCAGTCTCTAAACCAAACTAAGCTAAGAGTTTTATATTGAACCCTGTAAAGCCAAGTGTATGCTAGAGGGGGGCAGATCCATATATTAATAGTATGGACACCAACATTGGTATTGGATCGATACTAACGTGATAGGACTGATACTTTGTTTCTAGCTTTTAAGTTCAGTATGTTACTCACTGAATTATGTCAAATAAATTGATTTGTTGTGAAATGAAAACAAAATACCTCAAACATTGACTATGAAATGTGCCATGTCCGCTCTGTTTATAGCCTATAGCACATTTAAAATCACAGAAGTTGACCCAAAGTGTTAGAGAAGGGCACATTTATGTTCAAGGTCTTCAAAAAACAAGTTTCAAAATACATGAAAAACTGAAAGGTGTGGGGATTTTCTTTTTTTCTTTTTTATTTATTAATTTTTTTGCATTAACTGATTATTGCCGAAAGCAACAATTGCAGTGATTTAGTGGTCAATAATATGTATTCAGGATTTGCAATCTGTAAATGCAAATCTCATAAATCTTATAAATCATTAACATTGCTCTGCCCTATGATCTGCCTTTATTCAGTAAAAATACTGGTACTGGTATCGGAAATACTGGACCTGTATTTCCTTGTTATCCGATCAATAAGAAAATGTGCAGTATTGGACAGAGCTAGTGTATGCCATCTGAAACATGGGCTTTTGTATCATTTTGAGACTTATCACTGTGATTTTTTTCCCCTGAAATCCTAAATAAATGTAACAAAAAATAATAGCAAAAATTATGCAAATTAAGACACAAATTGTTATTGCATTTCTTTTTTTTTTTTAAATGCCACATGGTTCAATAACTCCAGTTTTGAAAATCTAGAAAAAAAAACTAGAATTTTCTTGCAATTATTTCATAGTTCAGCCCAGATTAATAAGCAAACTTTTTATTTAACTCTTCTAATGTGTCTAACAAAGACTTTAATGCAAACTCCAAATCCTATTTAACACCTAATTCCAAAAGCATCAGGCACATCAGCTTACCGGCTTTCACCAAAGTGGTACACGGCAAGCATATTAAAACATTTTTAACAACAACACAGAATAATTTAAAAGACATATGACAGCAAAGTTATGAACAACATTTAAAAAATAAGGACATGAAATAAATCCAATTAAAAAACTAAAATCCACTCAGATGCACATGCAGACTGTATATAGAATATGCTGCATGACATTGTTATGGCTCTCCCAAGAGTCTTGTTTGTTCTCTGTCCTTCCCTCTCCATATAGGTTTCCTTATAATAGCCTTATATATCCTTGTTCACAACACAGTTTGTGTTGCTACTAACCTACCACGTCCCAGTTTCTGCAGCTGGTATTTCTACAGTTCATCTTTTCATGAGCAACAATATATCAACCTTTGTTTTCACAAAATCTTGCTTCACCTCCAGTGAAAGCTACGCTCTATAGCCACCTAACGATGTGCTAATGATGATCCTCTCTGTGCTTCAGGCCCTGTTTCTCAGTCCCTTGCCAGCCGTTATGCTCCAATCCTGTTTGAGTTTTTAAATAAATCTTGTAACTGACATAGTACTGCAAATTCTATGACAAAGTAAATCAAGTGAACAATAAAAGTCAAAGTCAGGTACAAGTCAAAGTATGTATGTGGAGGAATCGAATTACTTAGCGATCTTGCTTTGATGTCTATAGAAAATTATTCTTTACATTTAGTGCCTCCTGAGGATTAGCAGAATTGAAAACTGCACACAGCACCCAGGGACTGACCCCAGCTCTGAGCCAGCGCCTCAGTCAAAGGCACTTTAAAAGACATTATTAAACACAAATATCAGGAAATTGACCGCACACCTCCGCTTTAAGTTATTTGGCCAAATATGGAAGAATCTCTAGCATTAATTATATCTGTCATTCATATATTTCAAGGGAGAATTCAGTAGCACATTATTTGATATAGTGCTACGGCTACTCCATATCTGCTGGTGTGATTGAAATGAAAATTGTCTTCTTCAGGTAACATGAACAGCCAGAGCCATACAGTGGGGCAAAAAAGTATTTAGTCAGCCACCGATTGTGCAAGTTCCCCCACTTAAAATGATGACAGAGGTCAGTAATTTGCACCAGAGGTACACTTCAACTGTGAGAGACAGAATGTGAAAAAAAATCCATGAATCCACATGGTAGGATTTGTAAAGAATTTATTCGTAAATCAGGGTGGAAAATAAGTATTTGGTCAATAACAAAAATACAACTCAATACTTTGTAACATAACCTTTGTTGGCAATAACAGAGGTCAAACGTTTACTATAGGTCTTTACCAGGTTTGCACACAGTAGCTGGTATTTTGGCCCATTCCTCCATGCAGATCTTCTCGAGAGCAGTGATGTTTTGGGGCTGTCGCCGAGCAACACGGACTTTCAACTCCCGCCACAGATTTTCTATGGGGTTGAGGTCTGGAGACTGGCTAGGCCACTCCAGGACTTTCAAATGCTTCTTACGGAGCCACTCCTTTGTTGCCCGGGCGGTGTGTTTTGGATCATTGTCATGTTGGAAGACCCAGCCTCGTTTCATCTTCAAAGTTCTCACTGATGGAAGGAGGTTTTGGCTCAAAATCTCACGATACATGGCCCCATTCATTCTGTCCTTAACACGGATCAGTCGTCCTGTCCCCTTGGCAGAAAAACAGCCCCATAGCATGATGTTTCCACCCCCATGCTTCACAGTAGGTATGGTGTTCTTGGGATGCAACTCAGTATTCTTCTTCCTCCAAACACGACGAGTTGAGTTTATACCAAAAAGTTCTACTTTGGTTTCATCTGACCACATGACATTCTCCCAATCCTCTGCTGTATCATCCATGTGCTCTCTGGCAAACTTCAGACGGGCCTGGACATGCACTGGCTTCAGCAGCGGAACACGTCTGGCACTGCGGGATTTGATTCCCTGCCGTTGTAGTGTGTTACTGATGGTGACCTTTGTTACTTTGGTCCCAGCTCTCTGCAGGTCATTCACCAGGTCCCCCCGTGTGGTTCTGGGATCTTTGCTCACCGTTCTCATGATCATTTTGACCCCACGGGATGAGATCTTGCGTGGAGCCCCAGATCGTGGGAGATTATCAGTGGTCTTGTATGTCTTCCATTTTCTGATGATTGCTCCCACAGTTGATTTTTTCACACCAAGCTGCTTGCCTATTGTAGATTCACTCTTCCCAGTCTGGTGCAGGTCTACAATACTTTTCCTGGTGTCCTTCGAAAGCTCTTTGGTCTTGGCCATGGCGGAGTTTGGAGTCTGACTGTTTGAGGCTGTGGACAGGTGTCTTTTATACAGATGATGAGTTCAAACAGGTGCCATTCATACAGGTAACGAGTGGGGGACAGAAAAGCTTCTTACAGAAGACGTTACAGGTCTGTGAGAGCCAGAGATTTTCCCTGTTTGAGGTGACCAAATACTTATTTTCCACCTTAATTTATGAATAAATTCTTTACAAATCCTACCATGTGAATTCATGGATTTTTTTTTCACATTCTGTCTCTCACAGTTGAAGTGTACCTCTGGTGCAAATTACTGACCTCTGTCATCATTTTAGGTGGGGGAACTTGCACAATCGGTGGCTGACTAAATACGTTTTTGCCCCACTGTATGTGCTACAACCATGAAGGTGTTTTTTTCCCCTTTTTGCTGGATATCAGTAACTTTTGACTAAACTTTGAATAAGTCAGTTTCATGTTGCTATCCATTAACATACAACCTCAATTCCACAAAGTTTGTGCTCTCTATAAAATATAAATAAAAACAGAATGCAATGATTTGCAAACCTAATAAACACACACTTTATTCACAATAGAACACAGAAAAGCACAACAGTCGTTTGAAGTGATAAAATCGACTATTTTAAGAAACAAAAGTAAGTTTGAAAATGATGGCATCAACACATTTGAAAAAAGTTTGATACAGGGCTATGATTAGGCTGATGTAGGCTGATCATAAGTCGAGGGAACCATAGTTTCTTTGGGAAGCTATGGTTCCCTCAACTTAAGAATTTGAAACTACCAAGTGGTCCTATTAAAACTTTTGTGAACAACATGGCTAAGTGTACATAATAATCCGATTTAACTAGGAAATGCTTACTCTTTCATGAAAATAAATCATCTGCTGCTTTGATTCTGTCATTCTGCTTTTCCTTAATATTTCCTTAAAATTCTTATGTGTCTTTAACAATAAGGAAAAGGGCTTAATATGTCTTAACATAAATACTCTGTAAAACAGTCACATGGCTCTGAAACAGGTTTAAAAATCCATATCCTGCCAATAGAAATACAGGTGCAGCTATACAGCCTTAGGACATGCTTTCTTCTGCCTTTTTATTACTTACTGTGGGTCTGGAGTCTCAACACAGACATGATAAGTGGCCTCTTGAGGAAACATGGCTCATCAGCTTAGACAAAAATGAGGGCCTCTCCATTTCAGCTCCATTGTCCTGAGGTGCCTGTGTCAGCATGATAGGCAAAAGAAGAGATTAGCAGCAGCAGTGATGTTTTCTGAATGCATAAATTTTAATTTGGCATGCTTGCACTGAACCACAGAATAAGAATAAGAACAGCAGAATAGATAAACAGCAGTTAACATTAAAAGGAACAATTTGCATGCTGACAACGCTGATATGCCCGATTGTAAAAAGGCCACAGTGGGTTATATATTGACTTTGTATGTGCATCCGTGTGCAGAAGTTCTCAGCTCAGGTTGTGTGCTTCGTAAGCTTTGCTTTAGCGGAGCTTGATTACGTATATCTTTAGTGTAATACACTTTAAGACGCTTGCCTCAGCAATCTGAAGTTAAAGCAACACTGTATATCTAACCTTATTCCATTAAAAATAAATAAATAAAAATACAAATTTCTTTCAGAAGACAGCCTTATGATATCATGTGCACAATCCTGAAAAAAGATTCTCAAAGAAGGAGAAGGACAGCAGCGCTGGCGTCCAGTCCAGAGCTTTCAGTCAACGCTGAGGTTTTGTTCCATGTGGTGACAGATGCGTTCCACACTGGCAGCCACCTCATGCAGCAGTTCACTCTGTAACACTCAGTAAATTATGACTTTAATCTTAAAGAATGGGCATCTTTTAGCACATGCGAGTTATCGACACTGCGCGTGACAGACAAAAAAGAGAATAAAAAAATAAATAAAAAATCAAATCTGGCCAGTTCAGTTGGCATAACAAAACAAATTCCTCACGTCTGATGTGCAAACGTATTGTAGGCGAAACAGAGCTGGTGATAGATTTGCTGGAAGACGACAGCATAAACTGCATATATTTTTATATATGTGAAGAGTTTTTTTAAATACTTCAGAATGACATTGACATAGATCAATTAGCTTTCAGTATATTTGATGTGCAGCTTTGAGCTCCCCATGGATTTACAGTACTGTCCTGTCCTGTCCCTGGCAAAATCCTTAATGCACTGCTAAGATTTATTTTACAGACGTTGATATATGGAGGCCAACATTTTTGTGTCTCTTAAAGCCCTCACAGGTTATGTAACTTTTGCACAGATAAAGACAATCTATCAGAAACAGCCCGAGTTTAATCACGCAGATTTATCCGCGTGCAATTAAAAATTCAGATTTAATAGAATCTCAGATTTCATGTCAGGTTTTACTTCCAGTGGTTACAGGTCTGGTGAATATTCCTTAGAGAAAAGCATTAAGGAGGCTTTGTCACAAATTAGCATCTGGCGCTGAAAACAAAAGCAGGACAAAAAGCAGCCACGATGTCAGAATGAGGTCCAGTAATCATTTGAATATTTCGTAGACACATAGTCAAAATTTTACTCGAGGCTTCAGGAACTAACTCACGAGGCCCTGGCGCAACTTCTATGACTTGGCATGACACACAACTCATCGGCTTTTCATTATCATTTTTGGGGGGATCTACAGGCACACAGTGTCAAAGGGCCATTTGTCTGCTGTGACTCACATGCAGCTTTCTGTGGGAATCTTTCTGGCAAAGATCAGAGTCCAGCTCAGTGTAGTGAGAAGAGCAAAAGGGAGCATTTCAAGCCTCCCAGTATTCAGTGAAAATGTCTGCAGATCCAGAAATAAGACAGACTGCTGCAGATGTAAATGGCAGAAGGCAAATGGAACAGCTTGATCAGAGATCCCAAAGATTATATTTGTGACAGAAGACTCCGGTAGCGTGAAGCAAAGCAATAACGGTAAAGCTGCCGGGCTGAGGTAATGTTGTGCTTTCTCGAGATGGCTTAGAGTGCTTTCATGTGGTTACCCTGAAAATCACCTGTCTTTGTCTAGACTCAGAGTGCAAAAATGTGTTTTGTATTTTGCGCCTTCAGTCCCGAGAGCTCTCACACTTTACCGTCTACAGATAATTGTAGAGAGCATAATGCCCAGACTGCGTTGGGAAAACAAAACTGGTTGAGAATGAGCAAAGAGACATTTTTGCTTTTTGTTGTTATCTGAGTTTTTTCTTCACATTGTTTCTGTGTAACGTCTACACTGTGGCATTCTGATCTATGTCCTCATTATTTCATATATTTCATTATTTGAAAGATATCTATCTCCACAAGTAAAAAGAGTAAGTGATCCAAGTCTATTTAAAATGAATAAATAAATAATGACCCCAAAACTGGCTAATTCAGGTATTTTAATCCATAAGAGTCATTAAGATCTCCTAAAAAGGTCTTAGAGTGATTTTGGTTTTCTGGATTATTGTATGTTACCACTTTGCCTTTCTGTCAACATATTTTTGCTCCATCTCAATAGGTTTTACATCCCTAAAACAATAGATGGTCTGTTGATGAGTGCAGCTGTAACACTTTGCACATACTATGGAAGAGAGAGACAACGTGACCCTTTACTTGATCCATTTAGTGTTCATTTTTCATTTTTAAAGGCTAATCGGCAACAGTATCCAGCTGCTGGTTACGAAAACAGCTGCAGCTGCTCTGCCTGGCTGTGATGGTTGAAGCCGTCGCTAGGTATGGTTATTGTTTCGGCTGCTGCTATGGTTCAGTCTGTGTTGCTCCAGATGTTTCCATTTGAGCCTGAGATGTTTCTATGACAGATGTATTACCAATGCTACACAGGAGCTCGGGGAAACCATATCATATTAGCAAACTGTTCGGATATGGTCAACAGCTTATTTACTTGGAAGAAATTATGTGTGTGTGTGTGTGTGTGTGTGTGTGTGTGTGTGTGTGTGTGTGTGTGTGGTGTGTTGTCAATACCCGTCAATTTTACTCTGCTTCACCCTTGACAGTAGGCAGATCAGTCGAGGCACCTCCAGGCATTCTCTCACTAACATATTAATTTCTCACAGATCTCTGCTTTCTGTTTCATACCGGAGATCATTTCTGTGCACAAATCAGTAGAAACAGGTAATGTTATTAATGTCTGTGAACCGGGATGTGATCTAAATATCAGATGATACAGGGCAGTAAGACGAGAAGAGTCTCGTGATATTTAAAATCTAATGATATGAAATTTTAAATGTGGTTGACAGCTGTGCCAGTTAATACAGCCATCAAAGGCCATCAAAACAGCTCACATGCTGCTGAAATATGACTCACGAGTTTCATGTGCTGAACAGATGTATTAAGAAAATATCGCTCTAGTTTTTCCTTTGCCTTAGAAGGATACTGCAAAAAAACATGGTGTCATTCTCAACACCAAAGATGACATTTAGGAACTATTTTGTGTGAATAGTCAGTCATGCTAAAGCTTAGCTATGATAAGCTAAGATTTTTAATATATTCTCATCTCATTCTTAGAAACTCTACCGAGTACTTTATATGAATTCATTTATTTATTAATTATTGAAGTAGTTATTAAGAGATCTTAAAATGAATGTTTAGTGTGAATCTAGATGGTATTATATAACTAATTAAAAACAAACCATGATGAGCCAGAAATCCGTCTGGGTTTCATTGCAGGGGACTGGAGTGCTGAGACAGAACCTCAAGCAACGCTCACCCTTATATTAATTTCCGATAACATCTCTCCCATGCCTTACTGGAAGCTGCATCCACAAATGGGTAAAAGGCTTTCTCACTTGTTCATATCAACATTCTTGTGTGTATATATATGTTATATATATGTGTGTGTGTGTGTATATATATATATATATATATATACACACACACATATATATGTTATATATATGTGTGTGTGTGTGTATATATATATATATATATATATACACACACACATATATATGTTATATATATGTGTGTGTGTGTGTATATATATATATATATATATATATATATATATATATATATATATATATATATATATATATATATATATATAGATAGATAGATAGATAGATAGATAGATAGATAGATAGATATGGTCTCCAGCTTTGGACAATACTCTTTGCTAAAACCTGTAAATATAAATTGAATGTAAATTAAATGTTAATTGAAAATGCTGATTTACATGATGGGAGTAGTTTACAGTGCCGTTCAAATACTTATGTACTGTAGGAATAAACACTCAGGAACAAAAAGCCTCAGCTTGCATGGATGACATTCAGTAGAAAACGCGGAGAGTCAATTACACACAATATGAGCATGACCGAAAGAGGAAGAGGACTGTAATTAGGTAAAAAGCCAAGCTGGAGTACTCTTACTCATACTCGTTATCAGCATGCTGACTCCAAACTCAGATAAATCTATTTCTGTTTGCCAATCAGATTTCTCTAAAGGGCATCATAGCTAGGACCCAATCTGTCACAAGCAGATTTCAGCTGTCTCTAATGTGCAGTCAAAAATGCTCATTCAGAACAAGAAAAATCTTGTACCTGATTTTTGTGGAATTCCTCTTTTTGGCATCTATAACACACTGAATTTAGTAATAGTGGGAACTTTTTCTGCCTACTGTTGTAGTGCTGTGTTTAATTAAAGCACACGCTCAATGTAGTAAGCCGTGATTTCAGTTACTAGCTCGTGGTTACATTTGCCAAGCAACCTAAATAAAGATACATTCATCACATCATCAGTCCATTAAACCCTGCTCTTTGGAGTTTGCATTGTCCTGCCTGTGACCCCATATTTTCATTGTGTTTCTCTGAGCTGCTGCAGACCGAAGTAAGAGAGCTATTATGTGTCTCCAGAGAGACATGGGACTCAATCCACCCTCTTAACCATTGTGCAAATGCACTTAATGGCAATATCTGCTGAATCTTTTCAAGCAAGCCAAAAAGAAAAGGGATAACTTTTATCTTATTCAATTATCTTATGTAATTTCTATTTTCTAATTTAAAAATAATCATCCAGCAATTAAAGTAAAGTAGAAGTGCACTGGAACTATTACCAGTCATTAGTAACAGCACACAAAAAAGCATTGTCTGTCTGGTACTGACTCATCTATATCCTTAAGTGTGTAAGTCCGAGATTTTAAACAAAGCCAGAATGTTAACTGAAAAACATGTGGGTGTATGTTTTACTCATGCTCTTTCTTAATAAATCTTTTATTCATAACTTAATCCCTTTTCAATCCCTCAGGCATTACACCGGAATTTAAAAACAGCAAATAAATAAGTGGGTGGAAGGAGAAAGAGGAAGAAAAAGGACAAAAATAATTATTCAATGAAACAAAGCAGTTAGGGATGTAGGAAAAAAATGTAGATCTGTTTCATCAGTCCAGTGGTTTGCCTTATTAAGGGAGGCAGTGATTCTCCCCGAGAGGGTTGGTGTTGTTTATGGGTCACTGTGTGTGGATTCAAAGGAACAGCAGTGAGAACATTGCTGTCTGCTCTCCTGATAGATGATAAGTTGTTTCATTGCCTCAGAGTTTCCCATAAGCTCTGGCTGCGGGGCACATATTTGCACACAAAGACCACCAGTTGCATACATGTGTGTGAATGTGTGTGTGAATGTGTGGATGACTGGATATGTAAAGCGCTTTGGGGTCCTTAGGGACTAGTAAAGCGCTATATAAATACAGGCCATTTACCATTTACCATTTACATGTCACACACGCACCCAAAGCTCACCCGCTTACCTTTAGCATTTCCACTCGGCTAATCGGTCCTTGTACAAATAACCCCACGGTGCGCTGCTGTTTATGTCGGACGTGACTTTCTCACCAGCCTTTTCAAAAATCTCCCAAACTGAATGCGCTGTTTAACAATTTCTATGATGGTGGGAAAAGTACCTTGATACAGCAGCCAGATACAAGTAAGTACATTCAAACGTACAAGATTGCCACTGTGAAACATAATGGAGTGAAAATACTGTGTCTTGGAATTGTGCTGATTTTCTTTCTGTGTTCATAAAAATGACAGACGAAACGATAAGACCAGGAAGGTGTTATCGAAATGACTTTTTAAATATTACATACAGCTCAAAAGATCAAGGTTCAGGTTCTTCTTCTTTGGGTGATGTAAGAGTTTCTGTGTTTTGTGAAAAGCTTTCAGTCTTCAAACAGCCTTGGCTTTTTGAGTTATACAGAATGTGGCAGCGGTTTCAAAGCATTTTCTGCAGAAATATTGCCGGAGTTTTATTCACGCAGAAAACAACGTGATCATACCTCAGAACAGATGTTTTAAAGGGGCCAATAAGTTGACCGCCCGGCTACAAAGAAAAGAATACTGTTGTCTTATAGTGTGCACCGTATTATTAGCTGTAGAAGGCAGTCAAGTACAATTTAGCAGGCCATTAATCACGCATACTTCAAAGTGCAGTCACTTTAAATTACCGATTCTTTCTTGTACTTGTAAATCAGTTTAAGCGCGTTCCTTGGCATGTGGGTGATAACCTTGTAAACTCCATCTAACATTAAATAAACCTTTCAGAAAGATGGCTACAGATAGCGTATGTAGAATCTGACTTTGACTACCAAAGCTGAAACTGTTGTCTTCTTTTTTTCTTATTAGTAATTTTCATTTTATATTCCAGGTGTGTTTCATCTATTCAGGGGTAATGTCAGTCTCATGACTGACAGGAGCTTTTTAGCTGTTGACAGTGTTGAGTTTTAGCTCTAAAGATGACACTGTCCTCATCAGCCTTTCTTGGCATCACCGATACACAGCATGCTCATTAGAAACACTGTCAGTATTGAATACCCTGTTTTCTGAATGATATGTTGGACATTGATGAGCTTAGGCTCATTTGCCCCATCACTTCTGTGCCAGCGTCTTAACCATAAAGGTTAAGATATTTTAATTACTTGTGAAGGTTAAAGATGAGATCCACTGATTAAATCCCAGCTATGGGTGGTTTGTCAGTCCTAGTAAACAAGCAGAGGAAAATGAAAACAACACCACACTTTGATATACACAGGAGCTGCTTTTATTCCAACTAAAATGCCTTGAACTTTTAATCCCAGTACTTTTTTTTCTTAAGGATCTAACAGACTGTCAGACCGTGAATGTCTATATTTCTGCTGTGGTCTAAAGAGCCACAAAGTTTAGACAAATTTGTGCGCCGACATAGAGACCGCTCTTATGAGACGTGGAAATTTACAAAACCGTAGCAGGCAGGTTACATCTCAACTGTTTCCTTCTCTCTTCTCGGTTGTCTGTTTTTATCAGAGCTGCAGGTCTGTGTGTCTGCATGATGGGTGGTAGATACACACACGCATGCTGTGCAGCCACAACAGACGGGATAAAGCTCTTCGGTTGCATGAAAAATGAAATTTGCAGAGGTGTGTGGAAATTATTTCTGCTTCAGAGCGTAACTGCCTTGAAAACATTAGAAAATATAGTTTTTTTTCTGTGATTTACTGTGTTTTAACCCCCCCCCCCCCCCGGCATCCACTTTTGTGTCACGTTAAAATGAGTAAGAGGCCCAACGTCTACATAACAGATTTTAAAAAATTAATGAGCAATTTTCACATGAATTTTTACCAATCTTTGGTAAAAACTGCTAGCCAAAACAGCACAAACAGGCTACTCTTTTGATTCAGGAAGTATCACCTACTGAGCAAAGACTTCTTTTTTTTTTCGTGGGAGGGGGTGGGGCAGGGTCAAAAATAAATTCCCAGTATCTTAATTTAGATCATGTTGTGGAAAGAGTCCACCCAGAAGTTTTTAGTCCATGGGAAAAGTTCCTGTGGCTGTTGGTGACAAATGATAAACCAAGATAATTTGCCCCAGTACGCTGTTGGATGATGCCACAATAAGCTTATGTGTGCCTATTTGGGATTTTGATGATGATGGTGTTTGTTTAACACAAAATCCACTACAAGTCTTCCACTGGGTACATGTCTGGTGAATGTGACAGCCAAAAAAGGGCCTCTGTTTTGGTCTCTGTACCACGGAGGAGGCTAAGTGATAACTCTTACTGAATGAGTCCGACTCTGTGAAGAAACTGACTTGAATAAAATACAAAATTCTGAAAGTGAACATTGTGTACTGTAAATGATTAAACACTAATTTTGGATTTGAATTGTGATTGGGAATGGACTGTACAACAAAAATGCAATGACATGTGAAGAGGGATCTGAAAAATGCAACGGCCCAAGTATCTTACGTAAGATGGGATCAGACTCCCATGACTGTGTGAGAGCAGAACAGCAGGTCATTACACAGGATGGCTGTAAGCGAAGTTCACATTCAGCTGAGGAAATGATCTTGAACGTCACAGTGACTCGTTGAATGTGTAGAAACTTTTAGGTGCAGCTCGGCTGTTGTTTGAGCAATTAACCTACGGTATAAGTGCAGCTCTAATAAAACACGTTTTATTTTTGTTTTGGTCTGTTTTTAATGTCATTTTTTAAAGATACAATTAAGAAAAAACAATATTATAATAATGTGATAAAACCTGCTTAAATCCACACATTACACAGTCATTTCATCACTGTTGTTAGTGTAGTGCAACGATGCTAATGTCGAAAGCAACTAAAGGAGAGATATTTATATCTATGATAACAGAGGAATGTTCTACAATGAGGACAGTTATCATAGTAGGATTTTTACACTTGTATGCTTTATTCTGATGACTCTTTTTTTTAAAGTTCATTATGTGTTTAAATGTTTAAAAATGTATATTAATGGTTCCAATACAAAAAGTGAGTGGTTTAAAATGTATTGAAATAAGTTTAAATGAGTTTAAATGAGAACGTGGAAGCCACACAAATGTATGTGATGTGTGCTGCTGGTACTAATGACTCTCTGCCAGACAACAGCTGGTGTCAGCACCGCCCCTCCCAAGAAATCCTCAATGTCTACATGCAATTTAAAAATGAGAAGTGGGCACTGGCACCAGAGATGAGGCTGAATAAACATACCCCCTCTGGACATCGTTCAGTGTGCCCACCCCCAAGGCCCTATTTGTATGTGTCAAGAGAATAAAAGTAATGAGACTGTCTAAGTTGTGGAAAAAAATTGAGTCACACGTTACCATGCGGGGACAGAGAAGGAGTACCTCCCCTGCCCCTTAGTGCATCCAAAAGGACATCCAGCTAAGGGTCCAGTAGCACCACCAAGTGTCACCAAGACCGGGGCAGTCCACCCAACCCCACAATAGAGGAAAAACTACACCTGCCCTAACATTCAGTCAACTTCCAAACTACATAAGACAATAGACACCCAGGTTGAGTCTGTCCTCCACCTCTGGTAGATCCTCCACCGCCTGCAGAGTGGTCTTCTCAAAATCAGGCACCACCTGCAAAAAGATGGTAAAAACCTTCCTGCCAGCTAAAGAGGCCCCTAGTTCAAGGCCCCAGTGTCAGGGCCGGGCCCCAGTGCATGCACCAGCCCACAATACCGGCAACACACAAACAGGACTCAAATTCCCCAGGCACAGCCAGAGCTTCAGCCTGGAGGCGGAGAGCCCCCAGAACCCCAAGTCCCCAAGCCTGCCCCGGACCCACTCAGGAGCAGCATGGCTGGTAACCTATGGCCAGGTCAGTAACCAACTGGTCATAATCTACTAGTTATGACCAGCTACTTTATGCGTAGAGCTATAATAATCTACCAAGAAATAATGACAGTCTGTGAGTTTTTTCCAAACTCCCGCAATTTAAAACAGGTTGGCATCACTAACTGTGATTAGCCGATAGCCTATTGGGGGGGGGTTTTCGGCTTAGCTCATACTCTGCTTTGCATTGATGCATTCAGCTACTGCTAGCTATTGCTGAGACGACATGAAACACCATATGGGTTCATATTCAGCTGGTTAATTTAATCCAGAAAGAAGGGACAGATGTTTTGTCAGCGTGACAGAGGCGAGCCACGCGGTCCCTTCTGCTGGTATGAGCTGTAGATTTTGTGTGACCCGGTGGACTATGTGTGCTGCTGCCGTGCCCTGATGGCAGTCTTGACCCATTACCCCCACCCATTCCCTTCTATTTGGAGCCCTGAGTACTGATATTTGCACGTGCCTTGTGAAGTGAAGTGACCATTTGTTTTTACGCAGCAATGCACGCCAGCCATGACCCAGGTCTGCAACTAAGGTTGTGTTTTTCAGAACTTATGAGACTGTTGCAATTAAAGGGCTGTTTCAGTTTGGTATCAGGAACCTTAGTGAATAAACACTATTCAACATCACTTTTACCAGTATAACATGTTATTCTCCCCTATGCCCAAGAGGCTTTACTTGCTTTCTTTTATTTGTTTGTTCTTTTGAACTGAAATCACTAAATTGAGACTGCTACATTGGAAAATGAAACTCTTGTGTTGTGGCTTATTTCCATAATTCATATTTTAATTCACATTCTGGGTTATAATCATTAACAACAGAGAACCAGGCCCTGCTCATTGGTACATGGGACGGGTGCTACACGATTGTTGTAGAAGGAACACAACAACTCTATCAAGTCTCTGGTCACCATTACCCCACAACCACCAGCCTGAACTGCTGGCACAAGGCAGGATGGATCCATGCTTTTGTGTTGTTAACATCAAATTATGACATTTGAATATTGCTGTAGAAATGGAGACTCATAAGGCAACTGGACTTTTTTCCCGTCATCTGTTGTTCAGTTTTGGTCATCCTGTGCCAGTCTCCTGTTTTAGCTCATAGTAGTGTTCTTCTTATGTTTTAGCCCATCTGCTACAAGGTTGTTTGTATTGCATGCTCAGATGCAGTTTCTAAAATACTCAGTCACTTAAATCCTCTTTTTTATCTGCAATTTGAGCTTTAGCAGGGCATTTTGGCTCTATTTGTGTACATTAATTCAATGAATTGCTGCCAAGTGATTGTCTCATTAGATGTTTGCATTAACAATCAGTTGAAGTGTCTGATGAGTGTAAAGCAGACAAAGCTAATAAGCCATCCTCAGATTATATAGCCTGTATTTGCCTTGCTCATACCCTGGAGGTCCACCAGTTTGAAGACGATCACTGCATCCATTAATTTCTAGGGCACCAACACAACAGGCAAATAAGGAAATGCCTGAGTTGAATGACCGCGATATGTGCCGAATTAAAACAAAAACTGTTTCATATGTCTGTTGACTCAATCATCTCTCATCATCTCTCTAATCATCGTGTGAGCAATTGTTTACTAAATTACACTTTGGTTAAATTTCGATTATGTCATTAATGTAGGTCATGATTAGAAACCTGAATGTCCTGCTTACTAAAGAACTGATTTATCATCAGCCTGGAGGCCAAACAAAAGCGTGCAAAAGTACATACAAACTTATGTAATGAACCTATTATAAGTGACCTTTCTGGAGATGCTGTTCTTTGCCATCAATTCAGTCATAAAGTAAACAGAGTTAATTTAATGTTTTGTTTAATGTGATCTTTGTTTGACTGAGGTCGCCCAGGAGACAATCTGAGTCGTGAGTTTATAAGAGAAGCAGAAGTCTAAATAAGAAGGTACAGGCTCTTGGCTTTTAAAGTTTCTCTTTAGACCCTTTAGTTTCACGTTTGCAGGTGCTCCTTCTTGGCGCCGTGCTGTGTCAGATTCACAGAATATGTCAAATGATGAACTTGGGGTTATTGTATTGTGTGAGGTATTGAAGACTTAAGCCAGACAGAACAAACAGCATCAAAGCAATTTATCAAAGCAATTTATCAAAGCAATTTATCAAAGCGGAAATTCTTCTACTGCGTGAAACTGCATATGTCTGTTACATAAATAACATATGCAATCTCAAGGTAAGATTTACAGGTGTGAGAAAATCCTTTGGAATCTGTTGGAATTACAAGAATTTCTGCTCCGATTGCTTGCTTAATGTGTTCTGAGTTTCACATAAGTTAGCTCACTGACTTCTCACTTACTGAGCAGGTTGGACGTTGGTGAAAACGATGATTCACTTTCACAGAACCTTAGATAAAGCCTTTTAGAAACGCAAACCAAAAAAGGCTACAAACACATTTCTAGGTCTGGGTGCTCATCAATCAATCAATCCATCCATTTTCTTCTGTTTATCCAGTTCAGGGTTCGGGTTGGAGCCGAGGCAGGAGGCAGAGTACAGCTAATTTAGAATTATCAATGAAGTGACATGTGTTAGGAAGAAGCATAGACAAGTAAACTCCACACATAAAGGCACCACTCTGACTTGTGGATTCAAGCCCACACTGAAAAAAAGGGATTGGCCATCTCTTGGATTTACGTAAGCATCTTGCGTGTATTTAACACAATTGCCTCATTCTTTAAAGTTAATGACTATATAGTGTTGAAATTACATGATATGCAGAGAGGGCAGATTAAACTGTTCATATCGTGTTCGAGTGAAGTGAGTCAATAGTATAGCAATGTTGAATCTCGCGACACCGCACGGGATTTTAGTCTTGCACGCGTTGGATCGTGGTTTGAGGAAGGCATCCATCTCAGTCAAGTCGAGCAGCTGCCTCTACTTTTTTCGGTATACCCAAAAAAGTAAATTGTGTGGTTGTTATATTAAAAAAGTCTACCTTGTAATTTGAACACAAAAATTTCATGTTTCTATCTTGAACGTAATTAAATCATGTAGGATCTGTATGAAATTCTACAACTTAATTTGTTCTTGTTGAGATGACATGATACAGTCTAGTAAGAGTGGTTAGTTGCTGGACTCATTAAATTCACAAGATCACACGAGATTTCAAACTGCAGGAAAATCACTGGAGTTATAAGAGGCAGACAACTGCACACACCACGTGTATGCTATTTATTGTAGTTTAACCTGTCAAGGACAAAAATGTACAGAAAATTCTGCATCAAGCCTTGAAATCATATCAATTTCTACTTTTGTTAAGCCTGGATTGGTGCCATGGTGGTTAGTGCTGTTGCCTCACAGCAAGAAGACCCTGGGTTCAAATCCACAATCTGGCTAGTTTGCACTGGTTTCTCTCTGGGTATTCTGGCTTCCTCTCATAGTTAAAAGTCATGCAGTTGTTAAAGTTGGGTTAATTTGTGATTCTGAATTACCTGTGAATGTGAGCACAAATGCTGTCCAGGGTGTACCCTGCCTCTTACCCTATCATTTCTGGATTATGCCCCAGCCTCCCTGCAACATGGATAAAGAGAGGAGGACGGTCGTTGTAGAGCCATTCAATTCTTATGTTAACCAGACTCTAGACTTTGTTGAACATTATGTAATATAAAGACAACATGTAGTATTTAAGTGACCGAGTAGTATTGGGGTAAAAGTTATTGAATAGTGTTGAAATAAAATGACAAAATTGCAAAGGATAAAAATATACCAAGAGCTCACTTTACTTCATCTAAACATGTTTCAATCGTGTTTTATCAACACAAAATGCACAGGTTTATTGAATATGAATAAGTTGTGTTGCTTTATCTCAGTTGTTTAAGTGTCTGCCAAAGCAAAACGGTTGTGTGCAACTAATGTCCACTACTGAATTAAGTAAATCCAACATGGCCTTTTTTTCAGTGCAGGATCTTCTTGCTATGAAACAAGAAACAAATGTTTTTTAATGTATTTTTTAATTACTAGTCTTTTTTTTAGCAACTGTAATCAAGATTGCTGACCTGTAATTAAAAACACTCTCAACAGCAAAATCCACCATCCATCCCCCCATTGCCTGATGCTTGTCTGACCCCAAGGCAGCAGTTTAAGCAGAGATGTCCCTCTCCAACTCCTCTGAAGGGAGACACAAGGGGGTTCTTAAAGTAGTTGAGAGATGTAATCTCTCCAGCGTGTCTTCGGTCTGTCCTAAAGGGCTGCCATGGGGCCTATGCCCTATGGCAGCCCTATGGTAGCTGGGATAGGCTCCAGCCCCCGTAAATCTTAATTGGATGAGCATGGATGGCAAAGCTAAACATTTCGGAGAAAGTACAAACAACAGAATGAAAGGAATTTTTAAAATCCACTCTGAGTCCCAAACCACTAATAGTATAAGCTACACACCTCAAGAAGATGGTTTGGACAACGCATTGTAGCATCCATTGTTTGAATTCCTTGACAAATTTCTTTATCCCTCATTAAAACAAACCAAACAAAAGAAAATCCAAAATGCTCAAAGAGTCTGAGCAGCTCTTATTGAAACATACTGATGATGCCATAGCCCTGACACTACACACTGCCCTGTCACACCTGGAGAAGAGAGACACATATGTGAGAATGCTGTTTGTAGATTACAGCTCAGCATTCAATACCATCATTCCCTCGAAGCTGGACAGGAAACTGCAGGATCTAGGACTGAGCAGCTCCCTCTGCAGCTGGATCCTTAGCTTCCTGTCTGACAGACGCCAAGTGGTCAGACTGGGCAGCATCACCTCATCCCCCATCACACTGAACACTGGTGCTCCACAGGGGTGTGTACTGAGCCCTCTCCTGTACTCACTCTACACCTACGACTGCACGGCCACTAACAACTCCAACATCATTGTGAAGTTTGCGGACGACACTACAGTGGTGGGTCTTATCACCAATGGTGATGAGACGGCTTACAGGGAGGAGGTCAGCGCCCTGACCCACTGGTGTCAAGACAACCATCTCACCCTCAACGTCGCAAAGACAAAGGAGTTGATAGTGGACTTCCGGAGGTGCAGAGAAGTACACACCCCCATCACCATCAACGGCGCTGCTGTGGAGAGAGTGAGCAGCTTCCGGTTCCTTGGTGTACATCTGGCTGAGGATCTTACGTGGTCAGTACACACAAACAAAACAGTGAAGAAGGCGCAGCAGCGCCTCTTCTTTCTCAGGAGACTGAAAAGATTCGGCATGAGCCCCCGCATCCTCAGGACCTTCTATCACTGTGCCATTGAGAGCATCCTCACTGGATGCATCACCACCTGGTATGGCAACAGCACCGCCTACAACCGCAAAGCTCTCCAGCGAGTAGTGCGGCGCTCTGAACGGATAATTGGAGGTGAGCTTCCCTCCCTCCAAGACATCTACAGGAAGCGGTGCCTGAGGAAAGCGGGGAGGATCATCAAGGACTCCAGTCACCCCAGCCATAAACTGTTCAGACTACTTCCATCAGGAAGGAGGTTCTGCAGCATCCGGTCCCGTACCAGCAGACTGAGAGACAGCTTCTTCCATCAGGCCATCAGACTGCTGAACACGTCATAGACACCTCACCTCCACTACTGGAACTTCAACATTATGCACTCCATACTGTACAGTAACGCCACTGTTTTGCACATGTCTCACTCTGTATATTTTATTTTATATATTTTATTTATTGTTTACTCTATTTAATTTGTAAAATATGTGTACACACACACACACACACGTAGAAAAATATTTAGTATACACATCCAGAAATGCATATACTATTATATATTGTACATATATTTATTAGTTTCAGATGTAGCCATTCTTGTATTTTGCTTGTTTACATTATTGTATTTTGCACAACTCTGTTGCTTGTGAAGCTCGCACACAAGAATTTCACTCACATGTGCTGTACCAATGTACCTGCACATGTGATGTGACAATAAAAGTGATTTGATTTGATACTCCTGAGAGGGAAGCATCACAGACGTTGTTAGGTTTTCTATTGTTGATTGTCATTTATGCTTAGAAATATTTAACCATATATGCTTAGAGGTGTATAATCGATTGTGTAGTGATAGGATGTGTGATCTTTAGCAGGCTGCAAAGGCTTGGTGTGTATTCCACACTGGATGGGAGCATGGGAAGAGGTCGTACCTTGTTTTATTGTTTTATGGCAGGATAAACGTGGCTGTATCTGTTTTAGGCTAAGTGCCTTTTGTTTAGATGAACCGCTGGACTTCCAGACCAGCAGGTTTAGGGAAGTCATTTATGGGGTCACACTCTGACCACACACACACACACACACACACACACAGGCAAGGTACTCTTTGTTTGTATGTAGACGTCATATGTTAATGAACCTATGCATATTCATGTAACCTCGATAAAAGAGCAGTGTTACGGGGGAGTGGACGAGAGCAACTGGGGTCAAGCGAAGGAACGGCATTTGTCCGGTTCTCTCCCGTGCACGAGAAACATGAAGAACTTTGCCTACTTCGTGTCTTGCTTGCTGTGTAATTATATTGTCTTCAACGTTCCAGCGAATAGGTTCAAGCTACAAACCTATCAGACGTGATTCAGACTGACTGCTTTGGTTACTGCAGACACAACGTGCATTCCCATGATTCCTGAGCCCAGACACACAACATGCAGTTTAGGTTGGTGAACGGAGCTGTCATGCTTTGTAACCAACGGGACAAATCAAGCCTGGAGCTGTAATAACAGCACAAAAGGTTTCTGGTGAACATATTTAAAAACAGAAGATGAGAAAAATGTGTCTGTCCAGCATGAAGGGAGGCATCCACTATACTGTCCTTGAACCCCTCAAGATCCGCTAAGGCTGCTGTAGAGCATGTGGATGGATAATAATCAGGGCTCCCAGAGAGGAAGCAGTTTTGCTGGACAACAGAAATTACCCTTGCTTATGATTCTGATGGAAAGATTGTCAAAAAATTGACTTTGGGTCGCTGAGAAAACTTAATTATAACAGTGAACCAGTTTAACCAGTGCACAGGAAATTTTAGGATAAGAGTTCCAGTTTGCAGTGCTCATAATTGGAGCTCAACCGGAAATGAAAGTGCAGAGCTGGATGATAGGTGCAATGTAAACACAATAAAGATAACCATCCTCAGTATCAGCACATGGATCAGATAAGATGAATTGCTGCCAGACATCCGCAACCAGTTTGCAATCATGTGCTTTTTTTAATAGAAATTGGGATACTCAAGTTACATTATGGGTCACCTGGAAACGTCACCAACAACAGAAATAAGAAAGCAACAGTAGAGGTTAAACTGTGGAGGACAAGAGAGCCAGAGGTGATGCAGTGAAAAGGTTGCAGGCAGGGCAGAATACCGCGGTGATGTCAAGCAAAAAAATCAAATCCTTTTGATAAATGTGCTTTTCCTTTGTTATTTAATAATGTTTGATCCCCATCGAGCTGCACTAGGCCGTCTTCACCTCCATCTTTTGTTCCCACTCATGCGCTGAAAGTTTCTTTATAATCATATCCTACAAAGTGTATTTGGAAATATATGCACCTGTTGCTCAAAGCACTGAAAACTTACAATATTTAGGATGTTTTGGCATCTTCAAACAAAACTTTGAACACTTTTGTGTAGCAGCTCGGAAAGCTAAAACAGGATAGCTTCCTGAAAACATTAGCAAACCTCTTCACAAGTTTGAACAGTAAATTCCTTCAAATATTTCTTTCAGAAATGAATTCAGTGCATTTTGATTGTTTAAACTAAAACCACTTTGTGCTAAGAGTATGTCATTTGCTGGAAACCTGACTGAAACTGGAGCTAAAAGTGCAGAGAAGGCAGATTCACAAGAACAATCGACTGCAGCAAATAAGTTAATTTTAATGTTATTAATCATTAGTAAGAGAATTTCTTTCAGCTAGGAATGAATTAATCACAGAATAAACCAAGTCACAGTTCAGTTTAAACAGTTTTTTTTAAGTGTGTGTAACCAACTTTAAGGTATAAAGGTGAATTACAGCGCAATAATTACTTGGGCTCGTAATAAGACCCTGGCCAGAATCAGAAGACACCAAATTCGTATGGAGCCAAAGTATTGAGCAGCAATAATGACCTGGACACAATGTTAACTTTTGAGTAGCCACTCTTGTATTGTTACAAAGTATAACAGGTATTTGTCCAATTTGTACAGATAAAGTATAAAATAAAATAAATAGTGTGCACACTCAACAAAATAAAAGTACTCGTTGGGGCCCTTTAAGAATTTAGAGTTAAGCTGGCGATAGCCAACTTCAAAGGTCCTTGTGAATGTAACTGGGATGTATGAGTGTGTGGTGTGTATCTTCTTTGGGGTAGATCGTCCTCAAAGTGGTTGGCTCGCCATCTATCACAACCAGAATATCGTCCTGGTCCTTGGACTTTTCCGTCCTCTCCAAAAAACCTGACCTATAATCCAGGTCATAAAATGTACATTCTAATCAGTCTGTTTCAGATGCATTGTTTAAGGTTAAAATACAAAATCAAAATATTGCATCACCTCATATTCATTGCATCAACATCTTAAATCTTATCAAATCTCACAGTTCTGTTGTACAACATTCAATTTTCAAGCATATCAAATATGAGAACTAAACATCTAAGTTGCTCAAATATTTCTCTATTCATGTAAACATTAATTAAACAATACTTATGGTAAGTAACCATTGACACTCAAAATACAATACACCATAACAAATTCAGAACTATGTGCAAATAAGCAACAAAATATACATGTGAGTTCAGTTCAGAGGCATTAAAGCAGTGTGCTTAATTTCTCCACACTATAGGCCTATTCGTGAGAGAGAAATGCACTAAAAATTACCCTCTAGATTACTTTAAACTCACAGTGAACTGACAAAATTTAGCTTTAGAGCAGCTAAGAACATGTTGCTCACCGTTGCTCTGTTTCACAAAAGCCCAACACACACTGGCGTTGGAATTGCAGCAGCTCTCCGGATGAAAGGTGAGTGGTTAGCCTGTGAGACACCGAGCTAGCATTAGCATGATCGCGACGGTAAGTCTCTACAAGTTTTTTCCATCAGAATAACACTCGTCTTACCGACGTTGCCTCTCTCCTTCATCCAGCCACTCGACTCCGGACTTCCAGCAGGTAAGTAGGCTGGCTTTCCTTCCTCTCAATCCTGAGTTTTCCTCTCTTTTGTCTGTGGATTTCTCGGTTTGAGTAGCAGATGCCTCCACTCCTCTTGCTGAGATAAGAAAAACCCGGGACACCATGCACATCCACCTCACCTCCTGGCTGACAGGGTCAGTGCGGCCTGGGTAGGCTCTGATTGGTTGCTGAGCTAGGTGCCCTCACGTGGGGTGAACTGAGAGGTGCATTCAATGGTCATAGGAAATACGACGCTTGTTGATGTGGACAGTTAATATAAAGAGAATAAGTATGATATTTTTCATCTGGGCTACACCCTCCCCTCCTGAACTCATGCACGTCCCTGTGCATGGTAGACAGTTAAATGATGATTATTTGACGGGTCAAGGAAGAGGGCGAAGCAGGCTCTTCACCATCACTGATGACATCGGCCCAAGCTGAAGACAGTCCTTGCAAGAATGATTTTGCTGCAGTGATCAGAGGATTGCCTAGCTCCGTATAGTCAAGCCGTCGTGGCGGACGACGGTTTCTCTCAGATCTCCTTACAGAATCATTTGTATCCATGTTTTCCCTTGTATCCACTGGGACTATCTCCTCCACTCTCTCCTCAGAATTCGCACCTCTGGTGCCAGCCTCCTGAAATGGAAGTTGCCTTTCTTGGACGTCTGGGTCATCAACAGGTGAGTCAGTTTCAGTTAAGGTTATTTCATCCACTTGTTCGGTCGGTGTGACTCCATTGGTAGATAAGTACTCAGTATCATCTGTAGTACTGTTAGGCATATCAGGTATGTTGCCAAAATCAGATTGGCTGTCAAAAACAGGTGGGTTGTCAATATCAGGAACATTTACAGGACTCTCACTCACTGTGTGGACAGGGGAACTCAACCAAACAGGAATGAGCAAATCATCTTCTTCGTCTGAGGAGTTCTCTTCCTCTAGCGCTGGATTTGCACGGGTTCTTGGCCTGCGTGACACTGGCTTCTGTACATGCTCACTGCTTTCCTCCACAGGTAGGTAGCCACATGGTAGCAACAGATCCCGGTGTAGTGTTCTTAGGGGACCATCTTTGTTTTCAGGCTTAACTGTATATACTGGGAGGTTGCCTGCCCTTCTCACCACTACATGCAGTGTGTTCCCACTTGTCTGAAATCTTATGTTTGCCCCGGATACGGACATTCCTGACCAATACCCGATCTCCAGCTTCCAAGTCTGATGCAGTTACATGTCTGTCAAACCTCATTTTGTTCTTGTGAGCCATCTTTGCAGCCTTGTCCATAGCTAACTTGTAGCTTTCTTTGAGACGTGACTTGAGTTTTTGCACATATTCAGAGTGAGATGAGTGTTGTTCCTCTTGCACTGGCAGGTTGAATGCAAGGTCAACTGGCAACCGAGGTTGGCGTCCGAACATCAGTTCGTACGGGGTGAAACCAGTCACTTCATTCCTGGTGCAGTTATAAGCGTGGACCAGGGGTCTTACATGGTCACGCCAACAGGACTTATCTTGATCACGGAGAGTTCCCAGCATATCAAGCAAGGTACGATTAAATCGTTCCACAGGATTGCCCCTAGGATGGTATGGGGTTGTCCTCACCTTGTGGATACCAGCCACCTGACAGAGCTCCTTGATTGTGCGGGACTCGAAATCTGGACCCTGGTCACTATGCAATTTTTCTGGGATGCCATAGTGTACCATAAAGTTCTCCCACAGACACCTTGCCACTGTGCGGGCCTTTTGATTAGGTGTTGGGATAGCAACTGCAAATTTAGTGAAGTGGTCCGTGATCACCAATATATCTTTGGTTCCACTCCTGTCAGCTTCCAGGGACAAGAAGTCCATGCACAAGAGTTCAAGAGGTCGTGTCGTATTAATGTTGACCAAGGGGGCCGCTCTTTCAGGCCGTGCCTTCCTCCGCACGCACCTGCCACACGTCTTCACTTTCCTTTCCACGTCCAAAGCCATCCTTGGCCAATAAAATCTTGACCTTACAAGGTCCAGTGTACGGTCGACTCCCATGTGACCCATATGGTCATGCAGGCTGGTGAGAACTGTGTTGCGAAGCTCAGCTGGAAGTACAAGCTGGTAGGTTTTCTGGGACCCCTCTTGGCGTCGCCGGTACAAGACATTGTTGCGGAGCTCAAGACGGTTAAGCTCTCGGAGGAGCAGTGGAAGCTCAGGGAACTGTGTGCGCACGGTTGGAGGTGGTGTGTCCCCATATTCGATCTGAGAAATAACATGCTTTATACACTGATCGGCTCTTTGCTCGTCTGGCAGCTCTGCCTCAGTTAGATGGGGAATGGTTGGCAGACCTCCAAACTGTTCCTCTTGCCCATAGCTATCAGGTACAGCACTAGGAGACACAGCAAGCACCTCCACCAAGGCAACACAATCTGCATCTGCCTCTCTTTCATTGTCAGGACTGACGCTGTAGGTGAACTGCCTCTCACAGATTGCTTTCACCACAGACTGATTTACAGCATTGATGTTGTCTGGATCACAAAGGTGATCTTGAGTGAACTGTTGTATGCGTTCAATCTCTTTTTGTGATTTCAGGTCGTCCGCTAGCCCTCCGTGTGGTCTGCGTGATAATCCATCCGCATCTCCATTCTGCTTCCCTGGACGATAGAGGAGTTTGAAAGAGAATGTGGACAGTGCTGCTAGCCACCTATAGCTAGTTGCGTCAAGTTTTGCTGAAGTCAGAATGTAAGTCAGCGGATTACTATCCGTTACAACAGTGAAGTGGTTGCCGTAGAGATAGTCGCTGAACTTTTCTGTAACTGACCACTTGAGCGCCAGAAACTCCAACTTGTGCGCTGGATAGCGATTTTCGCTCCGTGACAGCCCTCTACTTGCATAGCCTATGACTCTAAGTTGTCCCTCTTGCTCCTGATACAATACAGCACCAAGCCCGGTGGTACTGGCGTCGGTGTGCAGTATATAGGGTTTCTGGGGGTCAGCGAAGGCAAGTACAGGGGCAGTGGTGAGACTTTGGATGACTGACTCGAAGGCTTCCTGGCAAGCTGGCGTCCAGCGACCTCCGAAAGGGTCTTTTGGGTCATGGTACTGATGTGCACTTTGTCTTGCGTTTACTTTTGATTTCTTGTGGCTAGGTGGGTACCCTGAAGTTAAGTTGTGGAGAGGTTTCACAATGCTGGAATACCCCTTAACGAACCTTCTATAATACCCAGCAAAACCAAGGAACGACTTTAACTCTCGCAGGGTCTGTGGGACAGGCCATGTTTTAAGGGCCGAAATCTTCTCAGGGTCAGTCCGAACTCCATTTCTGGAGACCACATGTCCCAGATAACGGACTGAAGTCTGGAAGAAGACACATTTCTCTGGTGACAGCTTTAACCCAAACTCTTTTAGACGAGTGAGCACTTTCATGAGTCTTTCTTCGTGTTCCTCAAGGGTTCGGGAGAATACTATCACGTCATCAAGAAAGACCAATGCATCCTTCAAATGCATATCCCCCATGCACCGCTCCATTAACCGCTGGAACGTGCTGGGGGCGTTCGTTACACCCTGAGGCATTCTGTTGAACTCCCAGAAGCCGAGAGGGCACACAAAGGCCGTCTTCGGTTTGTCTGCTTCTTCGACCTCGATCTGGTAGTACCCTGATTTTAGATCAAGAACAGAGAACCACTGTGAACCATTGAGGGCTGAGAATGTGTCCTCTAGCTTCGGAAGGCTGTACGCATCTTTTATAGTCTGAAGGTTTAGACGCCTATAATCGATGCACAACCGGACTTGGCCGTTCTTTTTCCGGACTACCACTATGGGTGACGCAAATGGGGACTCTGACTCTCTAATAACTCCTGCATCAAGGAGTTCCTGAATGTGCTTCCGGACAGCCTCAATGTCCCGTGGGTGGATTGGCCGGGCACGTAGTTTGAAAGGCGTGCCATCCGAAAGTTTTATATGATGTCGCACCTGGTCCGTCCGGCCAAAATCCAGGTCGTGCTGTGCAAACACCTCAGGCATGCCGCTGAGCTGCTGAGTGATGCGCTGTTTCCATTCCAATGGAACTGGGGAGTCACCAAAATTGAAGGTTATGGTGGGCTCTTGGAAAGACGGAGTGTCTGGAGTTCTCTGGGATAGTTCTGACTGTTTGGTCTTGTTGTGTTCCTTTAATAGGATGGTCTGATAAGCACTAACCTCTGCAATAGTACACTTGGCAGGGATGACAATGTCGTGGTCAGACTCGTTGCTTATAACAACTGGCAACTTGTGGGGCCGCCGCTGGGGAAAGTCCACCAGACCGGCTTTAAGTAGCAGGCCACCGGGCAAGGGGGACGATGATGGGTACTCAATTACAACTGATTTTTCATCCTGAAGGCCCTCGCCAAGGGCGACTCCCTCCACCACTACAGTTGAACCAGCTGGAATGACTTGAGGCATCTTGCCAAGTAGCTTCACTACCCCCTGATGGGTGTCACTTGTCTGCTTCCGTCTCAACTCAATGATTTTGAAGACTACTTTGTAGCCATGTGGGAGGGGTTGACGATTGGCTAAGTCAGTCTCTGAGTAGATGTCGAACAGTACATCTAGGGTGTTTGTGCCTATGAGCATGAGGGATTGTGAAGTGTCAGGGACGATTAAAGCAAGTGTGTTTACATCTACTGGAACACCTATAAAGTCCTTTGGAAAAGTTATGGTCATTTCTATATAGCCAAAGTAAGGCACTAGCTGGCCATTAGCACCTTCCACTTCTAAGAGGTCATGTAGTGGCTTGATCTTTTGCTCTGAAAGGTGCTGCTGGTAAAATGACTCAGGAACAGTGGTAACTTGGGAGCCTGAGTCAAGAAGACAGTTGACTTCTTCACCTCTCACAGTCACTTGAGCTGTACTTCTGGTACCAATCAACTGTTTAGGGAGTTGGAAAGATTGGTTCTGCTCTGAATGGTTTAAGCCAGAACATGTTTGTGCTTTGACAGTCTTTGCTGGGGTACTTACTTTGTTAACCTCAGCTGTGATTTTGTCACCATTGTTTACGTCTGAGGGACGTTGTTGACTCTCCTCAGCTCCTGTTTGTCCCACAACAGGAACTGTTAGATGTTTAAAGGTGAATCTGTACAATCTCGCGCTTCCCACTGGCGTTGTTTCTTTTTTTTCTTTTTTTTTATTTATTTTTTTTTTTTTAAATGACATCAGAAACAGCAGTATGCGACATTACGTGATGGCAGAGCTTCAGTTCATCCTTTGTCATTTTTTTTTTTTTTTTTTTTTAAATAAATAGGACAGGGGGAATGAATGAGAGAAAGAGGGGGAGAGAAAGAAAGAAAACCAAAGGGGAGAAGAGACGGTGAGAAGGGGGGGGAAGAGAGAGAAAAAAAAAAAAAAAGAACTCCTGGGTCACCTGTATGGAGAAAAAAAAAAAACAAACAAAAAAAACAAACAGAGGAGACAGCAAACAACAAAGAGCAACATAATAATAGAGAAAACAAAGCACCATCACAATAAACTAGCTAGCCATAGATATCAATATTTACTAAATAATAAACGATATTGTGCAGCACGCAAGATAGACAGCGCACAGTGTGCTTTGAGGTAGCAGCCAAGAAAGCTTTAGTCCGCGTCTGTGAATACCCATGTGTGCATACCTGTGTGGATCAGCATGCTTGCATTCCAAAGGTTTCTCCATGTAATGATCTGCTAGGGAGTGTGGGGGGGCCACAGCCCCGTCCTCCAGGGTGTGAAGCAGGTATGGAGGAGATCAAAACTCCAGACATCCAGAGGCCCCCAGAACACAAGAGACCATGGAAGACCAACAGAGGGGCAGCCGCGCCACTGTTCCAGTAAGAGCTGAGGAGAGTCCCAGATGAGGGCTCGCCCAGCAGCCGCGGAGCAGAAGTCAGGGGGAGTTGCAGTGACGCGCCCGTGAGCTCCGCCGGCCCCCAGCTGCGCCTGAGTGACCGAGCCCCAGGCCGAGAGGCCGGGGGCACCCCACCTCCAAAGGGGCCCGAGCGAGCCCCAGGCCCCAGGCCCCGACAAGCGGCCGCCAAGGAGTGAGCCGGTGTGTACCCGGACGCCCACCCCCAGACACAAAGAACCACCAACACACCGACACCTGAGGGAGTCCGCCACCGGCAGGGGAAGTGGTGGTGGGTGGAGATAGGCCTCCAAACCTTGGAGGGCCTGAGGTGTCCCCAGAGAGGTGGCGTCTGATACCCAACCTGACATATAGACACAGACATACAGGCACACACAGACACAAACATCCATTCCCACCCTCATGCTCTCATATGCACTCACTCCACACTCAACCAACGTGGAGACAGACATAAAGAGACGCTGTACACACAATCACACTCCCCAAGCGTACTCTACAAACCGGGTCTAGGTACCCTTGTCCCTGGAGGGGGGAATTGCACCCAGACCCAGGTGGTGTTACCCTTTTCCCTGCGGTGGGGAGAGGCAGACCACCCCGACTCCGCAGCAGCAGGGAGGCCCCACACCCCAGACCGCAGTCGGACGGCCAACTCCTCCTACTAGCCCTCCCGCTCCAGCAGGCCGCAGAGAATGGGGGTGGGAGAAGACTCCAAACCTCCCTCCACCCGCTCATTGTAGTGTTGATGCATATGTGTTCTAAGGTGCAATTAAAACCCAGGAGGGCATGGAGCTACCTGCCATGGAGCAGCAGGTAAGTGCATAGTCCCTCCTGCTAGCCCTCAATGACTAAGTGTATTTAAAATTGAGAGGTGGGCAACGACGTCAGGGGTGAGGTATACACCCTGATGGTAAATTGGACTCCGTGATTGTGCCCACCCCCAAGATCCTATATGTATGTGTAATGAGAGTGTGAATAATGTGAATGTCTAAGTTGTGGGATAAAATTGAGGCAGAGGCAGCCAGAAGGGGACGGGGGGGGGGGGGGGGGGGGGGGTAGCCTCCTCTGCACCCTGGTGACATACCCCCACTCCAAGGCCCTGCATGTGTGGGTGGTTGTGGAGGAGCGGGAAGAGGGAGGCAGCTGGAGATGGGGAGGGAAGGAAGGGAGGGGCAGGTAACCCCTCCCTGGGGCCAGCTCCCCCGCTGACCCCAGTAGGCACTCCCACCCTCCGCGACCCGCCAGGGAAGGGGGGCCCAGGCCCATCAGACCGGGGCCCAGTGCAGTAGCGCCCTCCGGCTCCACAGAGCCCTGGACAGTCCACCCAACCCCACCACAGAGAAAACTGCACCCACCCCACCATCCACACATCTTCCAGACTACATAAGACGGTAAACGCCCAGGCTGAGATCTTCCTCCACCTCTCCTGTATCTCCCCCTCCCGCAGAGAGTTCCTGAAGAGAAGAAAGTTCCTGCAAGATGTGACCATCCCCCCCACCAGATGAAGAGCCCCCCAGGCGGCTCGACGCACCGGCGGCACCCTGCTCCAGGGCCGGGCCCCCATGCACCCACCCGCCCACAACCCCGGCAACACACCAACCAGGACCCAAGCCCCCGAGGCCCGGCCCGGGCCCCAGCCCAGAGACGGAGCGCCCCCAGAACCTCACGCCCATCCCGGACCCACCCAGGGGCAGCCAGGTTGCCAGGTCAGTAACCCACGTCCGTCAGCACAGACCCTCCCCTAGCCCCGCTGCACGCAGCCGCGAGGAAACAGTCACCTGAGAGCCAACAGAGCCCCCAACCGGACGTGACCGCTACCCCGGGTTGAGCCCCCCAAGGAAGATGCCTCCGGGGAACCCCCCGACGCCCTAAGCCTGTCCCTACCCCCTCACCAATCACAACAGTGAAGGCGGGACCAAACTATGACCCCCCACCCCCACTAGGTGATGGAGCTGATAAAAGGGGCCCAGAGCAATTGATCTAATGTGGTGGCAGAGGCTGTGTCAAGACTAATGTAATCTAATAGATAATTTCTATATTGGTTAGAATTAAGATTATTTTTATTTTTCCAGTTCATGAGGACTGTTTTCTTGGCTATGCATAGGGCAGTGAAGATCATATGGGCTATATTCTTTTCTGAAGTGACATTATCTAAGCTGCCCAGTAGACACACTAAGGGGGAAGTTGGAATGTTACATTTCAGACACTTTGATAAGTCTTCACATATCTGGCGTTGTTTCTCCTCCAACTGCTTCTTTTTTTCTGCTACTAGGTTGGGGTTAGCGGGGTCAACACAGCATGGAGCGATATGTCCATCTTCACCGCAGTTGAAACAATACCAGGGCTTGGGTCTGCCCCTTTGCCTCTTTGAAGTCTGTCTTTGCATACGTCCATCTACACCATGTGGCTTTGACATCTTACTCTGCGGCTTCCCTGCAGGGTCCTTGCTGTTTGCAAACTTTGTTTTTTTCTGTGACATGAATGTAGTTAGTTGACTTTGCAGACTCGCCACCTGCTTTCGCAGATCCTCAATAGCAGCAATGCTACTCCCATGTTTCTCCTCTGGTTCACAAACATGTGCACCCTGGAACTGTAACTGAGTTCTCTGCTTTGTGGTGCCAATGTGTTTTCTCATACGGTTAGTTTTTGCTTGCTGTCGATCTTCCTCAGAGCGAATCATTAACAACAGGTCTGAGAATTGGGGTGGGCTGCTCTTCTTTTGCTCAAGTTGCAGGGCGCTGAGTAGGTCGTTGTCCCAACATCCCCTGCAGAACTGTTTAAGTAGATGTTTGTCCACTCCTTCACATGCGACTCCCCCCCTCTTCGTGGCTCTGTTTAATGCTAGCTGTAGCCGGTGAAGGTAAGTGGATGACTTCTCACCTGGATCTTGAAGGGTGTTCAGGAATTGAGCGAAAAGTTCCTCACCATCTTCTACAGTGCCAAAGGCTGAATCTAGAAGCTGCAAATAAGTCACAGGTGGTGACTCAGGCCGCAAACTCTTAAATATATCAGCTGCTGGTGGGAGCAGGCTCTCATGGATCTTTCTGGATATTTGCAGGGGGGACATGCTGGGATCATTTTGGAGCAGTTCAATTTGTGTGCGCCATGTGTCATAATCAGTTTCATTGTTAGGTCTGGGAACCTTACCGGAGAAGGAACGGAGTCTCACCTGGGACTGGATGTGTGGGACAACATCTTGCCTTCGTACGATATGCTCTACCACAACCTTCTGAATGTCAGGTGGGTTCAAGTCACTTACTGAGAGGGACGCTGCTCTCCTTCCATTAGTGAGGGGAACATCATCAGTGCCACCAGTATCACTTGGTGTAACATCTGAATGTGAGGTGTGACACTGTCGCTCTTTAGAAGCGGGCGGAGATACAACAGTGGTCTCGACATACGTGGGAGAAGGTTCTTCAGTGGTAGGTCGCATGGCTTCAACATCCTCCCCAATCTGACACATCATCTCCTTCAGCACCTCACCGTAGTCTTTGCCACTCAGCTTGGCTAGTTCCTTGAGTTCCGCCAAGTAGGTTTTTGTAACATTACTCCCAACCGTGGTAGTGTACATGCTACTGAGTGTTTTAATTTCATAGACAACGCTGGGATCAGCTTGTGCTGTGTATGTGTATGGTAAACGAGGTTCTAAACCTTCTAAGGCTGAACTGCTAGAGTATTCTACGATCAGGTTTTGGTAGAAGTTGGACAGTGAATCATCAACAAAAAGGACTCTTGTGATTTTACCATACTGTTTCAGAAAGTCAATGACCTGTTCATCTTTCTCAGATACCTGTGTTATCCCAGCGACAACAACCGCATTAGGTATTTTGACACCAGACTTTTGTATGAAATCCATGCTGGTCATTGCCTCAATATTGATGCTCAAATCAATTGGCTCCTGGCTGGCTCGCCACTCCTGTAACCAACTTTAAGGTATAAAGGTGAATTACAGCGCAATAATTACTTGGGCTCGTAATAAGACCCTGGCCAGAATCAGAAGACACCAAATTCGTATGGAGCCAAAGTATTGAGCAGCAATAATGACCTGGACACAATGTTAACTTTTGAGTAGCCACTCTTGTATTGTTACAAAGTATAACAGGTATTTGTCCAATTTGTACAGATAAAGTATAAAATAAAATAAATAGTGTGCACACTCAACAAAATAAAAGTACTCGTTGGGGCCCTTTAAGAATTTAGAGTTAAGCTGGCGATAGCCAACTTCAAAGGTCCTTGTGAATGTAACTGGGATGTATGAGTGTGTGGTGTGTATCTTCTTTGGGGTAGATCGTCCTCAAAGTGGTTGGCTCGCCATCTATCACAACCAGAATATCGTCCTGGTCCTTGGACTTTTCCGTCCTCTCCAAAAAACCTGACCTATAATCCAGGTCATAAAATGTACATTCTAATCAGTCTGTTTCAGATGCATTGTTTAAGGTTAAAATACAAAATCAAAATATTGCATCACCTCATATTCATTGCATCAACATCTTAAATCTTATCAAATCTCACAGTTCTGTTGTACAACATTCAATTTTCAAGCATATCAAATATGAGAACTAAACATCTAAGTTGCTCAAATATTTCTCTATTCATGTAAACATTAATTAAACAATACTTATGGTAAGTAACCATTGACACTCAAAATACAATACACCATAACAAATTCAGAACTATGTGCAAATAAGCAACAAAATATACATGTGAGTTCAGTTCAGAGGCATTAAAGCAGCGTGCTTAATTTCTCTGCCAGAAAATGCTGAGGATTTTCTATGAGTCTGTGGTGGCCAGTGCGATCCTCTATGCTGTTGCATGCTGGGGGAGCAGGCTGAGGGTCACAGATGCCAACAGACTTAATAAACTGATCCGTAAGGCCAGCAATGTCTTTCTTTCTACATAGCACTTTAATTCTTATTGTTTGCACTGAAGCACCGCAGCAAATTCCTAATGTTGTAAACCTCAACATCTGGCAATAAACCCATTCTGATTCTGATTCTGATTCTGGGATGGAGCTGGACTCCCTCAAGGTGGTGTCGGAGAGGCGGATGCTGTCCAAGATAAAGACAATGTTGGATAACACCTCCCACCCACTCCATGACATGTTGGTCAGTCACAGGAGCTCGTTCAGTGAGAGACTGAGATTACCGAAAAGCACCACTGAACGACACAGGAAATCATTCCTGCCTGTGGCCATCTCCCTGTACAACGCATCCACTTAACACACTGTTTGCTGCTACAACTACACATGTTTCTTTTCCAAATATTTATTTATAAGTGACTTATGTATGTATGTATGTATATATATGTATATATTGTACTATTCTTAGTTAGCGTATTGTCTGTCTTGTCTTAATGTTGGTTTAAAATGGAGCACTGTAACAAAAAATAATTTCCCCCAGGGATCAATAAAGTATTCTGATTCTGATTCTCCACACTATAGGCCTATTCGTGAGAGAGAAATGCACTAAAAATTACCCTCTAGATTACTTTAAACTCACAGTGAACTGACAAAATTTAGCTTTAGAGCAGCTAAGAACATGTTGCTCACCGTTGCTCTGTTTCACAAAAGCCCAACACACACTGGCGTTGGAATTGCAGCAGCTCTCCGGATGAAAGGTGAGTGGTTAGCCTGTGAGACACCGAGCTAGCATTAGCATGATCGCGACGGTAAGTCTCTACAAGTTTTTTCCATCAGAATAACACTCGTTTTACCGACGTTGCCTCTCTCCTTCATCCAGCCACTCGACTCCGGACTTCCAGCAGGTAAGTAGGCTGGCTTTCCTTCCTCTCAATCCTGAGTTTTCCTCTCTTTTGTCTGTGGATTTCTCGGTTTGAGTAGCAGATGCCTCCACTCCTCTTGCTGAGATAAGAAAAACCCGGGACACCATGCACCTCCACCTCACTTCCTGGCTGACAGGGTCAATGCGGCCTGGGTAGGCTCTGATTGGTTGCTGAGCTAGGTGCCCTCACGTGGGGTGAACTGAGAGGTGCATTCAATGGTCATAGGAAATACGACGCTTGTTGATGTGGACAGTTAATATAAAGAGAATAAGTATGATATTTTTCATCTGGGCTACATGTGGTTTTTATCTGGGCTTTAACATAAACAACATTCCAGCCTGTTGCCCAACACATTCCTATTAAAGCAACATCACAGCAACACATTTAGAGCCCCGAATGTTTGCAGGTTCAGCTACAGTTACCTTATAACAATTCCTCTGCAAAGCTTATTATGCTGGGGGGAAAAGCATTTAAATGTTATTTGTGAACTGTTGGGTGGGACTGTCTTTTCTTATTGGACCTCAAATATTCATAAAGTGTATGAAAAAAAATTGTAAATAAAAATTGTGTTACTCAGTTCATTGTACTTTAAACACTTTACATTTTCAGCACATTTTGTGACTTTTTAATACCCACAAAAGTTCCTAATAAACAATACCTACGCGGAGTTGTGGTGATGTGGATGTTGTGTAAAGCATCGGGAAGGGCTTAGCTCTGCACTGCAAAAAATGTTTTTTTTTAGCCATTGTTGTGGAAGTCACATTTTAAACTTTTTGTCTCCAAAGCAAGACAAGGAATCGGAAACGCAGCACGGATCATTTTTGGCTTGATTATATTTATGCTGATATTCAAACACAGTTTCAAGAAAACGCACGTTTCGCATATTTGAACACTTTAGATTGCGTTGGGTACACCTTCACTGAAAAGTATCCCTCATTGATGTCTATGTTCATTTTGCATTTATTTTTACATTTTATTTGAATTAATGTGTGCTTGCCGCAATATAAATTAATCATTAGGTGCCTCATGTTTTTGCAGTGCATCCTGCTTTGCGCACGCAGTCTGAAATTTGACTCGAGTTTAAAAAGCGCTGACAGGAGACACAATTCACAAAGCAACGAGTTTCTCTCTACGGGCGCCAGGTAGCTCCATATACGGATTGGAGAGGCACTTTGCAGCCCCTCTGGCACTAAGTCTTGCTAGGGCGCACAGAGGGGCAGTGCCATGTACGCTCCTGACAAACGTATGCTCCTGAACGAAGAGAACCAGACTTTGGTGTTCACTGTCACCACTGACCTAATGATGGGAACGTCTGGAAACGGCACCGACCAGCATAACGGATCAGATCCGTTTGCAAGGAACGAGGAGGTGGCACAAATAGAGATAATGGTTCTGAGCATCACCTTCGTGGTTGCTGTCATTGGGAACGTAAGCGTCCTGCTGGCCATGTACAACACAAAGAAGAAGATGTCGCGAATGCACCTTTTCATCAAACACCTGAGCCTGGCCGATCTGGTGGTTGCTTTCTTCCAGGTGCTGCCACAGCTGTGCTGGGAAATCACCTTCCGCTTCTACGGCCCAGACTTTCTCTGCAGGATTGTGAAGCACCTCCAGGTGATGGGAATGTTTGCGTCCACCTATATGATGGTGATGATGACCCTGGATCGTTACATTGCCATCTGCCACCCTCTGAAAACCCTACAGCAGTCCACACGACGCTCGTACATCATGATCATCTCCACGTGGATATGTAGCCTGGTGCTCAGCTGTTCACAGTACTTCATCTTCTCCCTGAGCGAGATCCAGAACGGTTCGGGCGTCTACGACTGCTGGGCGCGCTTTATCGAGCCCTGGGGCGCCAGGGCGTACATCACCTGGATAACCGTGGGCATCTTTCTGGTGCCCGTGGTCCTTCTCATGATGTGCTACGGGTTTATCTGCCACAGTATTTGGAAGAATATTAAATACAAGAAAAGAAAAACGACGGCTGGTGCGGCAAGCAGGAATGGACTGATTGGAAAGAACTCGGTCAGCAGCGTTACAACTATCTCAAGAGCCAAACTGAGAACCGTTAAAATGACTTTTGTGATCGTTTTGGCGTACATTGTTTGCTGGGCACCGTTTTTCATCGTGCAGATGTGGTCTGTGTGGGATGAAAACTTCCAGTGGGATGGTGAGTGCTTATAAATGAACAAAATACTTATTAAATGTCCCACTTTTAATCGTTCTAAAAATGTTGAGAATTGCAGGGGGAGAAAATGAACAGAAACTTAAGAATCGCGTTGCGCAAGGGAAAAAAATCCCCGAATTGCGCGCCTTTACGCACGAACTTATTTGACAAACAAAAACAAAACGTGTAAACATACTAATCTAAAACGTATACAGTGTCAAACCTTTCACGCACACGCGCTCACATGCACACCCACAACTACATTTCACCAAATAAATGAAATCTTATGTTCCGTACGTGTCCATTTGGAGAATTTTCCAGGGAGATTTAGGAAGGAAAAAACCCTACATCTGCATTTTGAGACGTTAAGTGGTGAAATGTTATGGCGCTTTAAAACCACGCCACTAGTATAAATTATGTGCAAGCAACATATTTTGTCCTGTCCACAAGGTGTTTCCCTTTTATCTCCTCTTGTCTAAAATCAGATTACATCTTTTTTTAACCAAAGTTTTAAGTCACATTAGCCGAACCTGTTTTATACAATTTATATGGTACTAATACAGCAATACTATATTATTGCACTAATTATCAAATGCCCTACTTTGCCTTACTCGAAGTATTTTAAAACCCTTCGCTGACCCTTAAAAATGCATCCCTTTAGAGCCCTGGGGACCAAAAATGGTCCCGCCCCAAAAGTGCAATAAAAAGATTATATATTCATATTTTTTTCCACTTTAAATTGGTCAGTCTTTTAAAACTACTTCTCCCTGAAATATTCATATAAAGTTTTAATTATATTTTCATTGTTTTAACCCTTTAAATCCCAGTTTTATTACATGAGCGCCCTGTTTTTTTAGCCCCAAAAAACAAAAAACTAAATATTTTCCAAAAAAAACATTTGAAGTAATATTTGTTTGTTATTATAATTAGGCCTTTAGATGGAGCAAAGATTGGCACCAACAGTCATTTCGATCGCCTTTTATTTTTTTTTGCAGGAGCGCATTTCATAAAATGCACACACTATCGGTCCTAATCGACCACGCCCAAAAAAGTGCTATAAAAAATTTATATATTAATATTTTATTCCACTTTAAATTAGCCAATCTTTTAGACCTACTTCTCCTTGAAATATTCATGTCAAGTTTTAATTACATTTCGCGGATTTTAACCCTTTATATCCCGGTTTCGTCACATGAGCGCACTGCTTTTTTGCCCCAAAAAACATAAAACTTGAATATTTTCCAAAAAAAACATTTGAGGTAATATTCAATTGTTATTATAATTGGGCCTTTAGATGGACTAATGTTTGGCACCAACAGTCATTTCGATCGCCTTTTATTTATTTTTTTCAGGACCAGAAAATGGTCTCCAGGCGGCAAATGCTCCTCCTCTAGGCCGAAATAAGTGCATGTTGCCGGGGTAAGTCGCGACGATCACCGGGGCACGATCACCGGGGACTGCTTTTTCCAGCCCACACGTCCGATACCACGTGACAACAAATACGTCATTTCCTGTTGACTAAAAAAAAAAAAAGCACCCTCTAACGGTCCTAGGGACCGAAAAATGGTCCCGCCCGATCAGCGGGCGAAGCCGCTGCTGCACGCCGGAAATGAGGCTTCGTTTCCCGCAGGTCTATCCAAGCAGCCCGCTGTTTTCCAGCAGGGATCAAATGTGGAGCAAGGGCGCCACCCGGTGGACAAATAAAAAAATTACAACTCTAAGGCTCATAGACCAAAACGAGACGGAGACATGAGTAATCACCAAGACATTAACGGTAATAATTCTGCAGTGAAAAATAGCGTTTATAATGGAAGTCAATGGGCCAAAAATGGTCCCCAGGGCTCTAAGAGGATGTGTATTGTTAGCTTAGCCACTGAAGCTAATTTAAGGAAGTCAGACTTGAATTTTGAAATGAAATTATGCCAAACTTTTTTTTAGAGAATTTGGCTATATTCCATTCAACACAGTGCAAATGGCTTGTAACTGAAAAACTAAAATGTACAAAAATGGTCCCAGGGCCTCAGAAGGGTTGTTAACCTGTTTTTTAAAAAGTGAATTCACAGAAAAATATTTCAGACTTTTGTTCAAAGTTTATCAGTCTGACTGTGGATCAGTAGAATTAATTATTGCTGGCTAGCTGATAAGTTCATTCCGTTCTTGGCTGAATTCAATTGTTAACTTTTGGTGACGGTGTTGGGATGGGTAGGTGTGTGTGGGGTGAATGCTAAGAATAAAAATTTACGTGTAAAATTCTTAGGTTAGCTGTATCACTTTTCATTATTATCTCTTTTGTTTTGAAATAAAGTTTTTGAAGTCCTAGTGAGATGGATAATTCCAACAACTCAAACACAAACAATGACAACTGCAATTAGATGATAAAGTCAGATATTGTGGTAGTTAGCTGGAAGGCCAAAGCCCACAAAAATTGGGCCCAAAGCTCTCAGTGAGAGTAAATTTTACAGGAAATCTACAGATGATTCACATTTACACAAATTCTGGTTTCTAGTATTTTTCTGCCCTATCATAAAGTGCAACATAAAGTGCAATATAACTCAAATTTGTAGAAATTTGGGGAAGTTCTAAAAAGGCACCATCGTAGGTTTTGTTGTTGTTGCTGTTGTTGTTGTTATATATGTCATCAACCTGCAAATGATTGCAGGTAAAAAACAACAACAATCATTTATATAGCTCTATAAACTCATGTCATGGCACTAAATAAACTGTATGGGCCTACTATATTGGCAGCTGATGAAACAAACTCCTCCCTGAGTTGGACCACTGTTTATAGCTTTCCTCGTCTTCATTATAGTTTTTTTCCTTATAATTTTAGGCACCAAAATTTCTTGTCTTGGCTTAGAAAATGACCGTGGCTGCAGTGAAAACAGATCCTGTCATTTTTTAAATGCGTTAATTTATCGTCATGTCTGTGAAGGTTCTCAGTTTTCTTTGCAAGCTCCTTTGATTAATTTATCGTCGCTTCCTTTGTTACTGGTGTGAGGAACTCTGTGACAGTGAAGACACCAACAGATCACATTATCCTCCAATCAAAGTGTTTCAGATGTAGGAAGAGAGAAGGAATTTATACTTAAATCTATCTGACTAAGTGTCAGTGTTTGAGGAGGTGGATTACCGCCTTTTGCTCATATTATGAAAATTACATTTTATTCCAAAAGTCTTAAAACTAGTTGGATCTGTAACAGAGATTTCTTCTAACTTTGGCACACCTTTGTAACTTTCAGAGTCTGGCACATTTAGGCAGCATTTAGACACCAGAGGCACTGAGTTAAACAGGCATTTCTACAGCCTGTACCAGATGTTTTGCGAATTAATCATCCTTTCCCTCCTTCCTCTCTCTGTTCTCCAGATTCAGAGAACACAGCAGTGTCTCTGTCTGCACTCCTTGCCAGTCTCAACAGCTGCTGTAACCCGTGGATATACATGATCTTCAGTGGCCACCTCCTCCAGGATTTTGTGCAGTGCTTCTCGTGTTGCCGCAAAATCAACACCGACTTCAAGAAAGAAGACTCAGACAGTAGCCTCCGCAGAACGACTTTGCTGACTAAGATGACCAATCGGAGCCCAACAGGTAGTACCGGCTACTGGAGAGAGCTGGATAATTCCTCCAAGCCCTCTATTCAAGCAGAGTAAACACATGTTTGACAGTGGCACCAAATGGCATGAATGACAGGAACTGCAATGTCTTAAAATTATACAGAAAACCAAGCTTTTTTTTAGTTTGAAAAAAAAAAAAACATGAAACAGGGTGTTGCGAGGTTCACAGAAGCAGAAAATATGGACACATTAGGGAACGTGCATACATCTTCTTTCTTTCTTTAGATAACCTCAGCAGAAACGTTAGATAAATAATGAGAAAAAAGCATGCACAGGCTTTAAATTGTTCTATTGAATGTAATCATAAATCTTCAATATTCAGTGTTTTGCAGATTCCTGCATGAGTTCTTCTGAGTGTTTTTTTTCCTTTTTTTTCTTTAGCGAGAACCTTTTTTTCCAGGAATCAAAGGTTGTTGTGCCTCCCCACAGTGCTGCCGAACACCCTTCCCTGTTAAAGTGTTTACAAAGATAAAACCCATATAGCAGCCGAGATGTGTGTAGTGATGGTGAAAACGACTCTTCCAGACCACTCGTCTCCAAGTAACCAAGGCAGTCACCTCATCCGTTGTGTTTAGCTTTCCGTTTTTCCTGTTTTTCTTAGAACCACATTTTAGTGGCTTGTAAATCTGATTCGAACCTTTTGCTTTGACCTGAGGGAAAAAAAAGTAAAATAAAATAAAAAAGGGAAGCATGTGGAGTTACATTTATCAGCCAGATTTTTGTGGTTATGTGCACTTTTATGATTTGTTGAAGGAATTGTTTCATGTTGCACAAGACAGTCCTAAATTTAATGGCTTTCATTTCTGCTCAGCATTGGTAAATGAGATCTCCTTCAAGTTTTATAGACACACACACACACACACACACACACACACACACACACACACACACACACACACACTCACTCACAGATAGAAAGCAGGGGGCTCTGATGAAGTGAGACTGACCACTGCTGGATAAGTCAGCCCACCTTCTCACAAACTGTTCCCATGTCTTTCATAAAATCTTGGGAAGAAGCTCACACATTCCACACACAACACATCAGCACACTTCCTGAATTTCCTCAGACATCCTGCACCACTGGTGGTTCTGAGTTTTGGCTTCATTTGCACTCGAGATAAACAACTTCCTGGAAATCAATGTGATATGTGACACCATAATGATTGTCGGATTAAAAATAATCCCCCCCACCCCCACAAAAAAGCTATATTGAATCAAGATTGTACATAGATATTGTGTATATATGTGTGCACTGTGTATCAAAGTATGTACATATCAATTCAAATGTTGCATAGTTGTATATTAAAAACACTTAAATGTCTGTAAATAGGAGTAATATATGTAAATCTATTGGGCATGAGTTGCTGGTCTGTAATGGCTTGTGCAAATCTTTAAGAGGTAACCTACTGTAACACCTTATGTTGAAATATACACGCCAATGTATTAAATATTACGTTGTCTTTGTTCCTGTTTTTACTACATGGAACATTTCATAGTTTGTGCTTCATGAAGCTGGTGCACAGCCACAGAAATTTATGTGTGTTATTTCTGCTGAAAATGAAGTGCTTTGTGAAGTCATGTCTCTTGCCAATCTAAGCAGTTGAAGCTTGCCAAGCTCTGGGATTATGCAACTGCTTGACCTTTCAATTGAAAACGTGTGAATGGGAAATTCTGCTAATGAGCAGCCTTTTGTCAACATGTTGTCCACCCCCATACTGATGGATAATATATGTCCCAATAGAATGAATAGCACCTTGTAATAAAGTGATAAATCATTGTATTAAAAGGTCATTTTACCTATTCAACAGAGTTAAGATTTTTTTACTGTTTATTTTCAGTGTGAGGAGGTTTTGAGATACATCTATCTGTAGGATTTCTTTAGTAGAAAAATGGGCAATGGAAAAATGGAAAATGTCCAGGTAATTTTGTCAGTTTTTTCATAAATGGTAAAATTCAACATGTGGTTAAAAACAGTAGGGGGAAAAAGTCTAACAAGAAAAATCCCTTCATAGTAAAACCATATTTTCACAGATTTTACTGTGTCATGTGCCACAGTTTTCCTGGGTTTTCATGCAAAGTAGTTGTTGCCTTGAGCTTTAACCGGCTGTTGGCAACTCCAGCTGATTAAAAAGAGATTTAATGAGTCATAACTTTTTAATAGATTCTGTTATCATTACGACAAAGACAGACTAGCCCAATGTTTATGAACCAAGCTAACCAGTTGTGAGCAGTAGCATCACATTTATCCTACAGATTATCAGTACAAGAAACCAGATGAGCACACTTCCTCAAACACCAGACCATTGCTTTAATCCATCCAAAAACCATAGCTCCCAACAGGCTTCACAAAACAGAGTGTTAATAGTTTTCAGAGGGCCAGGTTGTTGTTTCAGATTCTAGTAAGATTTGTGTTGTTTTTTATTTTCTTCATCCATTAAATCAAAATTCTACAAATCTCAGAGGCAAATATCTCAAAATCCAGACACGTGAAACCAGCGTTGTGAGAAAACATGTTTCCTATTTAAGCTGACCCTTCAGTCATCCTTTAGATTCTATCAGAAATGCAATTTCATTTAATTTAATAATAGTGATAATACTGTAATATAATAATAATACTGTGTGATTGTGTAACACATCATATTATTGCATTATTCTGTTTCACAATAGCAAAAATGTCTTAGTCCTTTACTTTAGCAGCCACGCCACACTGCTTAGCATTTGGAACAAGAATGATATCTGCTGTTGCTTAGTGCATCTGTTGATAATGACGCTTTTTTGGAGTTCCCCTTTGCAGTATCTAAAACCTTTCCACCCCACTATGTCCTCTAAGGTACAATTTATCACCAATCATGTGATTTTAAGAATGCAGGGGTCTGTTGACTGTGTCATAGATGGATGACAGAGGAACTCGTTACAGGAAATGATGACTCCTTCACATAGCGCTGAGTACATCAAGTTCTGACTGGTTTTGGAGAGACAGTTGTTTTAGATATGGTGAACATAGCTCAAATTCCTCACCTAGCATACACTGTGAATCTCATTACAAAATGCCAACCATGAAGAAGCATTCCTACGAAACGCTGGCCATGAGCCAGGGATAGGGGGACAGGGGGACAGGGGGACAGGGTCTGCAGTCAGAGTCTAGACTGAGAAAATAATAACTGAGCTTCATTAGAGACTTTGAACAACTAGGACCTCAACTTAGAAATTCAGAAAACAGACATCTTACTATAAGTACTGCAAAATTAGGAGCATATCCACAGAATATGTGCACAACCCAAGATTTTCTATATTTTGTATTGGAAACATGAAACAGGGCAATGCAATTTGTACAAAACCAAAACCACAAATGCAGGTGAGATGGCCAGAGATCTCTATTAGGAGAGGTGAACCCTACAGCGTCTAGTCAGGGGTGTCAAACTCCAGTCCTTGAGTGCCAGCATCCTACTTGTTTTTGAGATATCCCTGCCCTACCTGCTACTGATTACCTGGATCAGGTGTGCTTTGCCAATAAGAAGCTACAAGGGCAGGTTAGTTGGGAAACCAGCAGGACAGCAGCCATCAAGGCCTGGAGTTTGACACCTGTGGTCTAGGTAAAGCCAACTGCCAGTCAAAGTGGATACATCTGTAACTTGAAGCCTTAAAAAAATTAAATAGCTAAAAAATATTTATCCCCTAGATTTGTTATGAAGTAGTATATTACCTATAGAGACCAGAGCATTTTGTATCAGGCTGTGATCATGCCTTATTCTGATGGTCTTTTTACATAGAAGTTTGTGAAGAAAGGCTTTTTCTTTCTTATTTTTGCAAATCAGTTTCAACATACAGTTATTTATTCACCCCGAGCTGCTTGGGAGATGAACAAAAAAAGGATAAATGGATCTCACTGGAGTGCAGGGGTTTGTGAAGAGCGACAACATCAAAGACTTTTATATCTTTTGTGTGCCACATGTATGGATACCTCAGGCAAAGACAGAGTTGGAGGGATGTCAGTAAGGGGTCTGAAACATGCAGAGATATGAGCTGCAGATGCATATGAAGGTCTTTGTTCGCTGGCACCCTTCTGAAGAGCGACTTCACACCGACTTCGCTCCAAAATCTCAACGCCATGAAACATTATTTTTCAAGCACCACTTTGCTCTTTCTTGGAAATCCCTCAGCTTCTCCTTCAGCATTTAAGCTCATGCCACAGAATTCAGCACAAGAATTCCTAATGATATCCAATCTGTCATATTCTTTAGCTTAAAAAACATTAAGATCCCGCATTGTTCGGGAATCATGCCAAGAAGACTCATGCTCCCTTTCTTAATGACTAAACAACTTGTGTTTTTCCAGCAGGAACCAAGTCCTGTTTTCTGTTATGATCTGGACAATTGTGTCCACAGCTGCCTTCCCTCCACCTGACACCCTGGCCTTTCCTCAACCCGGTACAGAGATTCTTGCTTGCATGCTAGTGTAAACGAAACAGGCTTTACAAAATGTTTAGAAAGTCAATAATCTGACAGAAGTGTTCATGTTAACAAATGAGGGATACAGATTTCTTTCTTTTCTTGGCTGAATTAGACTTCAATTGGTTAATGGTAACATAACAAACCAGATGTGTTGCTTCTAAGTGGAGCCGACTTGAAAGAGTCTCAAACACAGGAAGTTCTTTCAGCTCTCTGATGAGAGTTAAATGAGAAGAGGGTCTGTCAGAGTGGCAGCATATTTGCCTCAGTTACATACAAGCCTCTGTCTTCCTGCTCCATTGTTCTCCTTCTGTTGTCCATGAAAGTAACGCATATTTCTATTTACCATTGTGTTCTTTAATCACCCCCCAGAGATCAATCAATCTATTCAAACAGGTTGATCTAAAAAAAAAATATGCTAGTACACAAAATCTGGAAAATAAAGCATTCACATTCTTCCAGACAAGGCTTGCATAACTAACTTTTTTTTCTGTTACTCATGTTCTGTGTTACCAAACAAATTTCCTTCACATAGATTGTGGGCAGCATGTCTATTGTCTACTTTTAGTCTCAGTTGTCAGCAAATTTCTTAGGCCAGTTGACCGACTGTAAGTTATTGTTTCCTAGTTGCAACAGAATTTATTTAGTTCAGATCGTTGAATGAGTGGAATTTGATTACTTATAAAATCATTATGTTAAGGTGGGATTTTCTTAAAGAAATATAACATTAAACTAAAGTAAAACTAAACTAAATTAAATAAAGAAGCAGCATTAATTTGATATCAAAATAATAAAACTGGTCTGGACAGCTTAATAGTAGTAATGATCAATTTATTATTTAAAAAAAATTCTCAAATACATAGTACACAACAACACAACAAAAATAGTTTGCCACAGAAAAATTAAAAAGATGAAGAATCTGGATGTGTTTTTGGTAAAAAAAAAAAAAAAAAAAGTCCAGTTAGACTGGTTGGTTGGGACCGTTCTGACTTGACAAGCTGAGTATGTTTGTAGGTGACAATGAGCTAAACAAACTACAAATAATTAATATGGTGATAATCAAGATGTACTGTGTGATAGAGGGTAGCTCAGCTGGTTTAAGCTCTAAAACCACTCTGGGAACGTGCATTGCTTCATTAACCACAGACTGTATAAAAAGGAGAACACGGGCATATTGGGACTAGAGCCTATCAGCTAATATGAGCATTCTTAGTTAGCAAGATGCATTCAGAGACTGTATACATAAATGAACAGCTGCTAATTAGTATTTGGTAAAATTACAGCACAGACTTCCTCCTTTTGTACAATTACCAAATATCAATTAAAAAAAAAAAAAAAAAAAACGATATTCTATGTGAATATAACAGTAAATACCAAATATTAAATATTATTGTGCGGCACGTAATATCGACAGCGCACAGTGTGCTTTGAGGTAGCAGCCAAAAAGGGTGTAGTTTGTGTGTGTAAGCACCCATGTGTACACCTGTGAGCATGAACGCGCTTGTATTTAAAAGGTTCCTTCATGTAATGATCTGCTAGAGGGTGTGGGGGGCCACAGCCCCGTCCTCCAGGGCATGAAGCAGGAGATCAAGGTTCCAGACATCCAGAGGCCCCAAGAGCAAAGGAGACCAAGGAAGACCAACAGAGGGGCAGCCGCGCCACTGTCCCGGAAAGAGCTGAGGGGAGCCCCAGATGAGGGGTCACTCAGCAGCCGCGGAGCAGAAGCCAGGGGGGGTTGCAGTGACGTGCCCGTGAGCTCCGCACCCAGACCCAATGTGTTTATTTTTTACTTGGAGAAAGATCCAAAAACTACAGTACAAAATTTTCATTTTTATAAGGGTGGAGGTTTAAGACATTCATTATGAGTCACACGTTTCATACAGAGACCTTTCAGTAATGTGTCCTTCTCTCTGTTGCCACTGCTACATGAGTGAAATGCAGTAACTATGACTTCACCAAAAACATCACATGTTTTAAAAAATTAATAAACTTTAATACAGCCAACAGGTTTTTTTTTTCTGGATAGACATTTTGTGCTTTTAACATGCACCTAAGCAACCGCTTCGTCTCATTTCTCAAACAGAAGGTCACATGTTTAGATTTTATTAATCAAAACAGGTGCTTTGATGTGTCGTGGGATCACAGCGCAGGGCTGTACATAGTCTGCATTTAGATTACAGACTTGCTGTGTAAAAACAGAACCCAGGTGGAAATCAAAGGCAGAGCACGAGAGGCAAAATGACAGGCTGCTGGACATGTTATTCATTAGTTCACCAGCCCCTGTCTTACAAACAGAATATACAAAACATAATTAAATTCTTTACTGAAGAATTTGGCAACATAATTAAATTATGATGATAAAACATCACAGTATATTGCTCTATATGTGTTTATTACTAGTCTGAGGTATATTTTGCACAAAAATGTCGAGCATGTAATGGCCAGAACATGAGAGGAGAGTGATACCTTCATAGCAGAGTTGTTGCTTAGACACCAGTAGCAGGTCAAACTGTTTTTGTGGACAATGATTAACAAAGTGTCAGCTCAATGGATTTCATTGCTTGTGCACACAGGTCAGAGAATCTTGACCCTCGTTAATTATGAAGGCCTTCTCTGTGGTCACTAGAAGGACAGAGATGAGGTATTGCATGGCTGCTTGATCGATGTCTTTTCCAGTAGCTGACAAGCACAATCCGTTACCTTCTTAGAAATGTGTTCCCTGAGAATTCCTGAGAATCTTTAGGCTACGTTGAGGACCGAAACCAGAGGAATCACAATATTTCTTTTACAGACTTTATGTAAACTTGTTAATGCGTACTGCTCACTTTTCTGAACATTATAAAAAGGAGGAGGGACAAGAGTCTTTAAAACATGTAGCTTTATAACTTTTTTTTTCTATATTAGCTCCCAAGCTCAAGAAGTTTAACTACACATCTAGTGCAATTTCGACAATATCTATGTCTCTTTGAGCTTAGATTAGAAAAGGTAAATGTGTGTAAAATTACAGAAATCTATATTTAAATTACTTTGGTGTATTGTGCATAGCCATGGGGGAGTTTTCTATCAATAGGAAAAACTTTTTAAAACACAGTTAAAAGTCAGAAATGTATATGTCCACTTTTACTTTCCAAAGTCATCCGGTGGGCCAGATTGGAGTCTTCACCAGGCTGATTCTGGCCCCCAGTCCTTATGTTTGACACCCCTGTGCTAAAGAAAGGCTGTAGGTAGATAGGATAGGTCATACATTAGGAAAAGAAACAGACTTGAACTACAAAAAATATGAGAAATTTCCTGGATATCTACAAAATGCAACAAGGCAACTGGCAAGGTAATTAAACATATACTGGGATGATAATATACTTTGATTATGGACAGGTGAGGCAGAAAATTGGAAAAGCAAACAAAACTAGACAAAATGTAGAGAGTAAAAGTAAAGTGCCCACAAATGTCTGTGATTTCAAAATATGACAGGATATTACTGAATAAAAAAGAAATTCAATAATTATGATTGTGTTTTTGACAGCCTGTTAAGTTATAACCAAAATACCTAAATGTAAGTGTACAATAACAGTTGATTGTTGACTTTATAAATAGCAGTTTGAGATATTTATCCCAAAAAAGCCCCATTATGAGACCATACCAGAACTTGTCATATTGTTAGCATTGTTTTTTGAATGAGACTCTCTCTAAGGTCAAGGATGGGCATTCATGCTTAAACGTAGTAAAGTTTGCATTTTCCTTTTATAATGCACCAATGAATCCCACTTTATCATGTACTTTCATATGCTGTAAATATACCATTCTTAATCTATAGGTTTTAATGTTCCACTATAACAGCTTCATCTCTTCTGGGAAAAGATTTCCACAGACACAGATGAGAAGACCTGGCTTGCAGTCTTGGCTCTATTTCACCCCAAAGGTGTTCTGTCAGGTTAAGGTCAGGATTCTGTGAGTCAAGTTCTTCCACATCAAGCTCGCTCTTCTATGTCTTTTGATTCTGTGAAGCACTTTGGCACACCTCTGATTTTTTAAAAGTGCTATATAAATAAAATTGCTTTGTATTGTATTGTATTTATGGACCTTGCTTCTTGCACTGGTGTGCAGTCATTTTGGAACAGCGGGCCATCTCCAAATTGTTCCCACAAAGTTCAGAGCACGAAATTGTCCAAAATGTCTTGGTGTGCTGAAGCATTAACAGTTCCTTTCCACTGGAACTGAGGGGCCGAGCCCAACTCCTGAAAGCCACACACCATAATCCCCCCACCACCGATCTTTACACTTGTAAAGCAGTTAAGGTTTTATTATGACTGTTATGGGATATTGCACCAATCCCTGGGGCACAATTTTATAGTAAAACGTAACAATGTGTTGTTATGAGTTTCCATTAATATGGTGTAATACATAGAATACAAATATTAGTGTATGAAATAAATGCAACTGATATGTTTGCATATTTTCTTAATATGATGTAGCCTAAACTGCAAAATCAGTAGTGAAAAAAACATGATCCATTTAGTTGTAAGTCACATGTCAAAGAGTTTTTTTCAATTGTAATTGACGTGTATTTATAAAGCAATAAAAAGCACCATTTCACATTATGTCCTCTGCTTGTATGTGTTTATTTATATGTTTACACACAGAGTAACATGAGATTTAGCTAGAGGCTACAAATTATCTTTCTGGCACACTAAAGCAAGAGAGTTGTTTTTTTTTAATGTGATGTCATTCTTAATTACTAAACACTGATATGGCACAGTCACTGAATATGTTCCTAACACCTCTCCAAAAACAACAGCAACCCAGACTTTTTCTTCTTTTTCTTTTGACAGTCTCTCCAGTTAACTCTGCATGGGGGAGATGTTGTTCAGGAAAGAGTGAAAAAAGGCAGAAACACACACAGACCCAGCCCGCTCAGTCCAGGCTCACCCTGTGGGGAATCTGACCACCCCGAGCTTATCTTTGTGACTGCAGGGATGGGGAAAGAATTTGGGCCCAATAACAGCTATAAATAACACACATTCATCTCTTCTAGTCTGAGGCTGGTGTGATATTAGTCCCCTCCTTGTATCACATAAAAAACTTATACGTTCCAGTATTTTAGTAAGGAAAGCACAACAACAGCATGCAGCCAGACACGCCATGTGATATGTGGTTTTCATAAAATAAAAGCCAAAGGAACTCCCTCGCACATTTTTCAGTAAGCTGGTGACATCTACTGGTCAGAGAATAAAACAACAGGGTACACACAGAATTAATTAGCTTCACTAACAGGGTGCATTTTACATTTATGTAGAGACTTCGCAAAGATATGTAAAAAAAAAAAAAAAGAAAAATATTAAAGGGTTTGGGATGTCGGTTGTTAACATAAAAATTAGTAACACACAAATTTTGAAATCAAGATTTCATCCAATATAGAACAAAACTAAAGTGAAACATGAGAATACAGCTTGGAATGACACACAGCCTGGAAGCTTTTATTCCATTTCTCCAAAGTCTGAGCTTTAGACTCTGTTAGTTTCTGTTTTGGTTGTTATCTTAGTACTTTGAATTCTTTTCTTAATATACTATATCATCTTTGGTTCCTGTCTAGTTTTTCCCGAGTTATGGATACCTGTTTATATGATTCTCTGTTTGGATTCCTCATATGTTTTGTTTTCTCTCTGTTCCATTGTTTTCCTCTCTGTATTAACGTGAGTGTTTGCATTTAGTATCTGCCTTCTGGTTACCTCCAGTTAACACATAAAGACAACCGTGCTGAGTTTCTAATTACCCTATCCCCACTAAGTGCATGTCTTTGGACTGTGGAAGGAAGCTGGAGTACCTGGGAGGATCCCACGCAAACTCAGGACCTTCGTGCTGTGAGGCAACAGTGCTAACCACCGTACCACCGCTTTACCTGTATGTTGTTACTAATTATGGGACGTAACGTCATCAGTCATTCCCTCACCAGCACTCTGTATAAATAGTCCTGTCTTCCTGCTTGTGTTTGTTACAGTTTTTGTTCCCTATCTGCAGGCCTACTATAGTACTTGGTTCATGTTTTTGGATTATTGTTTGTACACTTTCTGTTAAGAGCCCATTGTAATTGTTTATCTGTTGACAGTTCAAGAGTCTCTAGTGGTTGCCATGGCTTAATTGTCAATTGTCTACACCTGTCGTAGTGTGGATAAAGGCATGCCTGAGGCACATTTGAGGGTTTTTCTTTTTGGCTTCATGCTGTGTGGGCTGTTTTTAGTTGGGGTTATTACAGGATTTAAAATAACATTTATGTTCCAACAAACTCTCCTTTATTTTGTAGCTTTCCTGCAGGGTCATAACTCAATCAATAGTCTTTAGAAGAGATTAAATATCAGCAGTTGTCTTGGTGGGGTGAGTGATGGTTTACTTAAGGCGTTCACTGCGACTGAGCAGACTGTCTTTAGAGTTTCAGCTGGGTGTCTGTGCTGCCCTTCCGCTGAAGTACTTGTTTCTTATTTTGTTTTGTTTTAGTTTGTGTTTGGAGCTTGCCTCAGGTGGTGGTTATACTTTGGAGTTTGGCAGTGAATGACATCTGTGATAGGTCTGTTTGAGTTTAGCATTGAAACGTGCCTTAGGGCTGGCACGCTATTGAAAACCAGGTATGCACAGTTTTCTTTGTGTTATGCTGAAAGTTGCTTAAAGTTCAAGATTCAAGATGCTTTGCCATTATGCAAGCACAGCAAGATTAAAGCAATACTCCCTTGTGTGATGCAATAATCTAAAATAACATAAACATACTGAAATATTATAATAATAATAATAATAATGGATTGGATTTATATAGCACTTTTCAAGGCACCCAAAGCGCTTTACAATACCACTATTCATTCACTCTCACATTCATACACTGGTGGAGGCAAGCTACAGTTGTAGCCACAGCTGCCCTGGGGCAGACTGACAGAAGTGAGGCTGCCATATCGCGCCATCGGCCCCTCTGGCCATCACCAGTAGGCAAGTAGGGTAAAGTGTCTTGCCCAAGGACACAACGACCAGGACAGAGAGCCCGGGGATCAAACCAGCAACCTTCCGGTTACAGATGCGATTCCCAACCCCCTGAGCCACGGTCGCCCTTAATATGACATACACTATTTAAATAAAATTTCCTGATGTGAATTAAAATGTTTAAACATTTATACCATGCCTACCCATCTAGTAACACTGGGATGTAAGAATATTGCACACTTAAACTGAACGTGTGTAATCTACATATTATAAGACGTACATTAGGCGCTATGTCCTGATGGGTAGGACGTGGAATTAGGCAGAAGAATATTGCACATGGTGGTTTCTTCATAGTTACTGTCGGACTGAGGTCAGCAGTGTTTGGGGAAGAAGCTGTTTTGGTGTGTTAAACCAGTAACACTGAATTGAACCGTTTGAGATCCCTTACTAGTTATGGCCCACTGGTTGTGTCAGGTAAGCGTGCGCGCGTACATCTGCAGCAGTGTTTATGGATGACTAATGAGAAGGTGAGTGTTTTGTGCAGTGACCTTCAGTGTTGTGGCGATGTCGGCCTACTTGTGGTGGATGACTTGTGAATGTTGCTGGCCACGTGACGGCATTAACTGCGGTGCTGAGCCGACCTTGTGATAATTATGTGGGTATAGTTCTCATTTGTGAACAGCAACTTGTTGTGTTATGGGGTCATTTTGTATGTGACTTTGTTTTGTGGGGACAAAAGATCCCTTCTGGTTGGGATTAGTGGTTATTTTTGGTTGTGTGGTAGTAATTTTGTTTGTTTAATCCTTTCAGTTTGTGGTTCTTGTGCTCATGATGTTACGATTGTCCATTATTGCAACTTGTGGCATACTCATGTTGGAGTATCCATGTATATTTGGCATGGTGCACTTAAAATGGGGTTTTTGCTCTGCATGATGCACTTTAGCAACTGAGTATTCTGTGCAGGGTTGCTTATTGTTTCATTAGAATTTTAACAAATAAGTACCTTTTCCCTGTTGGAAAGCACATGTGATGGCTTGCTTTCCCCAGTGGTTTTCAAATTTGGGCGAGTCCAGAAGTTCTATTTGGGGCTCTTGGAGTGACCCTTTTGACGGGAACTGTTTAAGTCCTCTTCAGCTTGTACTCGTGAAAGAGTCTCTGGGTGTTGCCAAGATTTAATTGCCAACTGTCTACAGAGTGGATAAAGTAAGGCTGGCTAGGGGAGATGTCACCACTTGCCATCATGTTGTATGAAGGCAAGTGTCTTTTCTTTCTTTTTCTTTTCTTTTTTTTTTTTTTTTAAACTAAAGGTGTGGAGTAATTTAAAATAAAAAATACGTAAAACCTTACGTGGACTCCAGTGTAAATCTCAACTTAATGTTGTGGTTTTGGAGCCATGTTGAAGTATGTTTAATGTTGTTATCTGGCAGATTAAACTGAGATAATTGACCTACCTTAAGAAAAATATTAACTTGTTTAGAATTTGATGGCAGTAATACCTCTCAGAGTTGGGACAGGGCCATGTTCCCTGTGCCTCTTTGTCTTAGGATTCTAGCTGGTCCTGGGTCTTTCATATTTGTCATTTTTGAAATGGACAGAGTTGAACAGTTTCTTGCTTGGATATGGAAAGTCATTCCCTAAAACAACATTCCATGGATGGGCCTACATGTTGCTCTTAAACCTCTAAAGTATTAATGCTACCTTTCCAGATGTGCAAGCTCCCAATTCAATTTCATTAATGTACCATCAGAGATGCAAGTCACTTTCACATATTGGCTTCTTCTTTACATGACAGAGCTTTAACCTCCTGAGCCCATGCCATGATTTCATGTCAGAATCACGTCTGTCTTTAATGCAGTGTTCTCTGATGGCCCTCAGCTCATAGGGATCCAATAATGACTTTGGCCTTCTCCCTCGCACACAGATTTCAACAGAACCTCAGAACGCTGATGCTGTGTGACGTTGATGACCAGATATTCAAAGTCTTTGCAATTTCACATTGAGGACCATGATTCTGAAATTGGTTTGCAAAATTGCAGACTGAACCTCTGCCCATCTCGAATTCTGAGGAAAGTCTTCCTCTCTGAGATGCTTTTTATACACAGTCATGTTACGGTCCTGTTGCCAGTTAACTTAGTTTAATTGGTTACAAAGTGTTCCTCCAGCTGTTTCTTGTTAGTACCACGTCTCTAGGTTTTTTTTTTTTTGTTTTGTTTTTTGTTTTTTGTTCTCATCCCCGTGCTTTTGAGATATGTTGCTGCCATCTCAGCATTCTTAAAATTGGGTTTGTATGTTTGCAATAAAATGGAAAGGAAACGGAGGAAAGAATCTTTATTTTTGGCTTGGTCTTGCATTCTATTGGGAGCAATAACACTAATTACCACTAGTAGTAGTTTATCATTTTTCCATTCAGTTTTATTTACATTGCTCCAAATCACAACAACAGTTGTCCCATGCAGCAAGGTACAGAACGAATGATATTGGTGATAAAATCACAATAAGCAATGGAAAATGCCTTCCTTTCAACAGGAACTGATATGTTTGCATATGTTCTTAATATGATGTAGCCTAAACTGCAAAATCGGTAGTGGAAAAAACAATCCCTTTCAACAGGAAGAAACCTCAAGAAAAAACAGGTTCGGGGAGGGGCAGCCATCTGCTGCGACCAGTTGGGGGTGAGGGGAAACAAAAGGAGAGCAGAGGGAGATGGAGACAAAACACAGGAAGAAAATTGCATACAGCGATATTACAGAAACACCTGGAGTGAAACGAGGTGCATCGAAGAAATGCTTAGTGCGTCACAGACAGTCCTACAGCAGCCTATGCAGCATAAAAAAAGTGATGCTTCAAGGTCACCTTATCCAGCCCTAACTGATTCTGATCTCAAATATTGCAGTCAGGATCTGAAAATAATTATTTTATCCTGACTTCAAAATTAGATTTTACTCATTGCTGACTTTGCAGATTAACAAAAGCCTTTGCCGTGATCCATGCTTATATGTGAGTTCCCTGTCTCCACATTACCCCATGCTGCAAGTATGCATGTGTGCCATCTCTATCCATCTGTGAGTCAGTCATCAGTTCAAGTAGCAGACTGATTACAGAAATGCAAACAGATTCTTCAAGCTATCCTGACCCTGCCATCACCATCATTATCCTGGGAGGAATAACAAGGAGCTGAAGACAGAGCAAAGAGAAACGCTTAACAGATTATTTGAAAACTGTAGTTTTCAAATAGTCACTGGATAAATATTGCAAATTATGCAATGTAGCAAGGGGAGAGATATACGGTTGATTTTATTGCTTGCATCTCTTCTGGCTTCTTTTTCTGATGACGCTTTATTCTGGGGGATCAGCTGAGGTTTGCACCAATATGATACACATTTCATCTCAAATCTGTGGACTATGCAGCCTTCCCTCTTCTGGATGTGGTTTCCATTATTGCTTTTGGCAGTAGGAATTTTTGCTCCCATAAGGCCACAAGATTATTAGTAAGGTCAGCTACTGATGTTACAAGATAAGGCCTTAAAGATGTCTCTCTGCAGACAAATCAACCCCTTTAACTGGAAAATGAGTGCTGTGCAAAGGTCTTGAACCAGCCTTCCTTTCGTCATATTTTTCTTCCAAGCCAGACTTTTCTTTTGTTTAAGGAGATCTTGAGCAATAGTTCAAGACATGCATAAACAAGCTACATGTCTACACACAACTTGGCAAAGAACCAATTTTCAATTTGTATCTTTAGGCACTTTGTAGCAGCCCGTCACAAAACTGAGTTTGTTCCGATTTCTTTTGTTGAATATAAGAAAACGCCAAAGATAACAGTTTGACAGGCATAAAATAGTCAACAAGGTGATTCCCAAAGAGCAATTTACTGTAAACTCAGCATGTCTTGACATGATGTGCAGTGTGTGGTTAAAATTTTGAAGAAACTGGACAAGTGGAGGACAAAAGAAATCATGACAGGCGTAAAATCTCTGTTGCAGGCAAACATCTGAAAAATCGTACTTAAGACAGATAAATTCCAGCAAAAAAAACCTGCGAGATTCATCTGATCCTTTAGTTGATTCATCTATTGTTCACTGAAGCCTGATAAGAAATGGGCGCAGTGGAAAGCTCACTGTCAAGAGGCAGTTCCTTAAGGAAGGAAGGGGGGGGCAAGGTATGACCGATTACACATTAATGTGACTGAAAATCAGTGGAAACGGATTTCATGGAGTGGTGGATCTAAACATATCAGTTTGCACATCATACATATTTAACATATCATTCAAACACAACTACAGCCATGTGTAAAACACGGTGGAGGCTCTGTCATGATTTGATGCTGCATCTCAACCCGTGGAGGTCTTAATCTGCCAGATAACAACATTCAACATGGTTCAAAAACCACAACATAAAGTTAAGACTTACATTGGAGTCCAGATGAGATTTAATTTATTTATTTTTATTTTAAATTACTCCACACATTCAGTTAAAAAAAGAAAAGAAAATGACATTGATAGATTTGTGAATGCAGAAAAAACCATCAGATTTTATTTGACCAGTACCGTCTGGAAAACACCTGATTGGCCACAGCTTTATTTTTTTAGCACAACAACAATTTCAAACACACTGCTGATATAGAAATATAAATAGAAAAGCACACAAGGAAAATTATCGGTCATGGATTGGCCTCCCCAGAGCTCAGATGTCAACATAACTGAAGCAGTGTGGGTTAATCTTGATAGAGAACAGAAGCAAAAGAGAGCCAAAACATGTTGAAATATAAAGGACAATCATACCAAATATTGACTTTCAAGCTTCTTAGAAGTGTACAAACTGTTTTTCCTTACATATTGTAATAAATCACTGCAACTATTTCCCATCTTCCTAGAAAATGATAAAGGCTGTACACTCCTCCATGAACCACAATGGTACATTCTGTGAAGATGAAACAGTAACAAGACTTCAGAATTTGACTATAAATGCGTTAGTGAAACACATAATTAGTTTATTTCACGAAAGGCAAGCAAGGTGGGGCCCTGTTTTGATACTACAGTGCATCAAGTTAAAATAACAATGAGATAAACTGCCTTAAGACTGCATAGATGTTTCACAGATGAAGTCTTAATGACTTTGGTGATGCTTCACTTTTCATCTTGTGCAACAACAGATCAAATGAACGAATGTCTGCCTCAGCTGTTGCTAAAAAGTGCACATGCTGAACACATGGTTTCCATTAAATAATTGTTGTCATTTGGAAGCTTTGAATAGTTTATCACTTCAAAAGAATGTATGTGAGGTCTCCTGGGAAATGAGCTTATCTTTGTGCATGTTGTCAGTTTATGGGGTATAATTAGCACAGAAAAGACAAGAGCCACACTCATTGTTCTGGTTAATTTTTTACCAGCTATCCCTGATTGAAAATCCAGTCGCAGGTAGAGTATATCATCTTCTGCATCCTGCTCACAGGCTGTTGCTTTTCCTGTGTAATTAGGTCAGTAGAACTCTTTGCTGGCAAGCTCATGAATTATTGATTTACTATAGTCTGCCAAATTCCCAACTTCACTTTCATCAGGCTTTACTCATTTTCACTGGAGACATTCTGTATAATAAGCGTGCTCACGATTTTAATTGGCCCGCAAGATTTAAGAGATAATGTGTCTGAGTGTTCCTCAATATAAACCCCAAGAGTTCATGCTGTATTTTACAGGATTCTCAAGAAAAAAAATCACTCCCATCAAAAAAATAAAAAAAATAAAATCATGCACTCCATTTTTAACATGCACTATAAAAAATGTCCGAAAGCTTTTTGTGTCTATTTTATTTCTAGTCTGTAGCACATTTTTGACCCAAAGTGCAGCAGAGACAGGCACATTTGCATTCCAGGTCTCCAAACAACAACAAAAAAGAAGCAGTTTCAAAATAAAGCTGAAAGGTAGGTAACCAATTATTGTGGAAAGTAAAAATCACAACAATCTGAATTGAGAATTGGCAAACTGATGATTTATCTCATAAAGCTCATAAATTGCATAAATCATGACACATTGCTCTGTCCTATATGAGCTGCCCTCATGGGTTAAAAATATCTGTGTTGGTTTCGGCAATACCGATCCTGCTGTATTTGCAGAACTACCAGTTAACCCAACCCTTACTAAATCACATGTCTTTATACTATGAGAGAAAGTCACGCCGACCAGAAGAACATGCAAACTCCACACAGAAACTGTACATCACAAGCACAGTGTTCAAAAAATATCTTTCATAGTGGTTTTCAAAATAAAACAGAAAGCAACTATACAGTTGCCACAGTGAAACCAGTGAAGAGATTGGGGAACTGGAACCTGTTTTAGAAAGCGGCCCTGCGTCCACACCTAGTTTTAGTTTTGTGCTGAAAGAGGACCATTCTGTTTAAAAAAGAAAAAAAATATGCAGGTTAACTGTAAGTTTAATCAAATTTCTTTCCTACAGCACTGGATGACACGCGTGTTTGAGTTTGGATGCTGGTAGGTTGAAGCAAACTTTTGCACTTATGTAACAAAATAAGTTCCTCTGGTGTCTTGACAAGAAACCCAAACCACATTAGTGTTTGTCAAATAAGTGGAATTTTATTATAAAGAGCATGACTTAGATAATAGGTGATGAAGTGATTAAGAGCAGATTTTGCCATTTGCATTTAAAGTGAAGGTAAAGGCTAGAAATAATGCCATATGTCAGTTTGGCTGGGGATTTTGGGACTCCGACGTGAAATGCTCACACTTCTATTTGAAGGCATGTCTGTGCTCAGTAAACCGAAGCTGAAAGAACTGACTGCGTCCACACGGCTTTTTGTTTCCTCAGTGAACTTTTGGGATTGAATATGGATCATGAGCAGATCATTTGAAGTCATTTTGTTGCAACGCCCTCACCTTTCAGCACTGAAGAAACAGCTGAGTACGATTCTGTGGTTTGGTCGCTCTGCAGACTGCGGTTCACTTATGACATATCATTTAGTAGGGTTCACTTCTCCAAAATGGAGCTTTGTTGACAGAGTAAGTCCATAAATTCTAGACAGACATCCTGCTGGGTTGGCTTAATGCCCAGTCAGTAAGATTTGCACTGACTCTTGGAAGAGAAAGAAAAAATGTAAGCAGAAGGTGGTAACGCAATATGCCACTAGACACTGAAAGGCTCCCAGTAAGTGCCATATTTAAAACAACAGTTCTGGTTTTTACTGCATATTTGTGTTGACTGGACCCCTTTCTTGTGGACATTATCTTCAAAGTACAAAACTGCCTTTTTGATAAAAGAATATTACACATGTAGCCTTGATTTGTGTTATAGCCTACAACTTTGATCTGTTGTAAGCTTTGACCTTTGATAACCACACTTTCCCCAATGACTGTATTTCCAATCTTTTGATAAAGAAAATTGTAGAAAGATGGAAACAAAACAGCTGGTTTTAATTTTTTCAACACAGCTGTGGCACCACACCCTGTCAAGAAAAAACAAAGACTAGACGACTGCAGATGTCCATAAAAGAGTCACTGAAACCCTCACGGCTGGTTTATTGTACTGTGTGTTGTTCAGTCAGTGTGGCTCCATTTATATGTATACGTATGTATTTGGGTCACCGCCTTTTTCTCAGGCTACAAAGCCTTGTGTTGCACCTTGTTCGGGAGGTAATCGTCACATCGGGATTACGCACCTTTGACCTCCAGCACTGTCAACAGTAAGCGGCTCACTGAGATAGGCTACCAGCGACCAAATCCACCAGCAGCAACCGGTTTGTCACATGACTGCTGTGCAGCTCAGTCTGGCTCTGTGTGTGTGTGTGTGAGAGAGAGAGCCTGTTCAGCTTTTATTTCCGTGTTCGCAGAGGGATCGCTGTGCCGAATGACTTTCCGCGGATCCTGAGTGTTTTGCTTTCTTCCACGCCGCGAATCTGCGTCGCCGTGCGGGGATCTGCCAGGGAGACTGGAAGAGGGGGGTGCGTGTGGGGTGGGGTGGCATTCACGCAATCGCATTGCCTGGACCCACGCCGCAGCAGGACCATGCTCACGCGGGTGAAGTCGGCGGTAGCCAATTTCATGGGAGGTATGATGGCCGGTGGCTCCAACGGAGACCATCCCAGCGGCTCGGATCTGCCGCTGAAATTCCCGTACACCCGACCGGACTTCCTGGGACTGTCGCCAGACGAGATCGAGTGTTCGGCGGATCACATCGCAAGACCGATCCTCATCCTGAAGGAGACCAAGCGGCTGCCGTGGTCCACCGGCTACGCAGAGTGAGTATAACCTGTATGCGTCCATCTTTTCTTCCACGCAGCATCCTTTGGAAGTGAGCGCGGTCTTCCTGGACCACTGAGAGCACTCACACAGGCGTAAACAGAAAACACAAGCCCCTCTCTTTATTCTTCTACTTATTATGATCTGCTTCACATATGTTTCAGATGATAAACAGGTTCAAGTACAGCTGATGGCTCTATAATGCACCATGCCAAATATTATTATAAACATCAAGGTTTCCTGTATTTCCAAGACATAAAAATACCTCCACCAAGCTGAAGGTCGTTGTGATCTCTCCCCTGTAACCAGATAAGAATGCTTTATTTTTCAAATGGTGTAGAAAAGGGAAAGATACCATAAAGCAGGTTATAACGAGGCCAGTTAAGCTGGATAACACAAGGTCACAGGCCTTTGATATTGTATGAGATAAGCAGTGCACTCACAGATAGGATCTGAATAACTGTCTCCAGGTTCATCTCTGTACTCCGTTCACTCGTTCCCTGTGTGAAAAATCTCATTTCAATAGTTTTTCTCAGTTAATCTGTTTAAAGCTGGGGAATTACCTCGAATGTAGCTTATGTTACACTCCCGTGATCCTCTTACATGATAACTTGAGACCAAAATTGCAACTGGACCTGAGATCATCTGCTGTATTATTGATATCACATCTTCTGTTTAGGCATACATTTGGCTCTCACGAATCTTCCTTCCAAGGCTGCAGTAAAGTGCAATACAAACTGCAATGTATTCTTAATGGACGTACTGTGTTATAAACAGCGCTTAGTGCAGCTGCTGGAGTCATAAAAAGCCAATTTCTGGCTTGGCGTTTGGTCAGCAAGGAACACAGCTGAATTAAAATGGCGGAACATGATAAAATACAGGGTGAATTATTCAACCTGTTTCTAAAGCCTACACACTGGAGAGGAAACAAATGAGTCATTGAGATTTACATGCTTAAAAATAATTACTTCATCACTATGTTCCATTTACATTTGATGTACACAGCTCAAGTAATCTGGGGATGTCTCATTATTATCTGCTTCCTGAGAGTGCAGAGTCACAGTCCCTCCTACTCATGCAGTCCCACAAAAAGTCAGTGAGGTTGTGTCCTGTCCTAAAAATCCTAAACCTACACTTACAGTGCGTGACTGCCCCACGCCCCAGTTCAGTCTTATCTTCATGCCGTTTCTCTATAAAGAAGTTTCTCTTTCCTTATTGATCGATTACATTTAGTAAGAGCACCAGGATGGAAATCTAATATTTCCAGTTTAGCAGTCCTGCTAGGAAGCCAGTTTAGTAGTGCAAGCGAATGTCATCTCAAGTCGAGGCTTTCTTGCTGTAGCACTCTTTTCTTAAGACACAGCTGCTTGAGCAGCATAGAGACAAGGACCTGAAAGAGCACTTTGGCTTATCAGTTGACCTGATCTTTTGTTAATGTTTCCTCTTGCTTTATGCAGTAAAAACATTAAACTATAGCAGGAAATGATCCAAATCATTTCCAAGAGCTCAGTGTGATCTGTTAATACTGGTTATTTGTAAAAACATTACTTCCTAAATCCTGAATTTTTAGAAGTTGGAAGAAGAGAATTAAAAAAAAAACATTTCTTGCTGTCTTGCTTAAATACAGCAGATTATTATTATTATTATTACTTTTTGCTGATCAGCTAGTTGATAAATTGACTGTTTCAATACTAGGAGAGCTATCTGCTGTCTCTTCATGTAGATTTAAGAAGTACAGAGAAATTGTGGGAGTCGCCCTTATTTATTTATTTATTTTTACTAATCTACCATAGTGAATTTTTAATCTCAAGACATAAAAGAGCAGATTAGGACTGGCTTGTTTTTAGAAGCCATCGACTATTTTTATGATCAAAGTTTCCATTAAAATGAAAATTCAGATTTTTGTGTAGATACTGTGATCATTGTTATTCATCATCATTGTGTCACAAGGTTTCTGTGGCTATAAAAATCAACATATTCAAATGAGATGCATAATTCTGCAGGATCAGTTCAACAGTTCTGCTTAACACATCCAGCGGATACTCCCGCCAGCAGTGTGTGTGTGTGTGTGTGTGTGTGTGTGTGTGTGTGTGTGTGTGTGTGTGTGTGTGTGTGTGTGTGTGTGTGTGTGTGTGTGTGTGTGTGTGTTAGCTTGGCATAGAATCAACCAAAACCGAGACATACGTCATACCAGGGATTTGTCAACAGCTGGCTGACCAGCAGGCTTTGTTGTCATGAAATATCACTGCCAGCTGAGAAAACCTGAGCCCATCTGAGAAGTGGTGATCCGTTGCAGGTCTACTCAGAAGGATTAGTGGAGTCAATGGATCACTTTGATAAACCAAAAAACATGAAGACTTTGAAGGTACTATACCAGCATATAGTACTGACCACATTTATTGCTTTTTTTGTTTTTTTCTTTCTACTCAAATGGCTCATGTTTGTTGCACTTTTTGCTTTTTCAATATTATGAATATTTAATCCCTCTTGTAGGTTTGATTGAAACATTTGACCACTGGCGATGGAAAGTAAAAGTCTGATTGGGCTTAGGCTGGCTCAGCCTCATTTTTCTCCTTCTTGCTCCTGCTCTTCTGAGTAGTCCTTGCTGAGCTTTCCGAGGTTATCCTGGGTTATTTCGTGGCTTCCAGCAGAGAAAGAATGAGCAGTTCGCCTTCACAAGGAGGATTCTGATGCACTGTCTCTGAGTGGGTGCACTGTCTGCTCCAGTGAACGCGAACATTTGAATGGATCACTGAGTATTGCTCACTCCAATTGTGTCACTGTCTCTTTGCAGCACACTCGCATGCCTCACTTTTGCAGAAAGGTAACACTTACAGCAGCTCTTCCCCAGTGTTTTATTTTTTCTTCCCCTAAACACAAAGACCACTAACGTTTCGCTTGTTCATTCTATTGTTTGGGTGTAGCACTGTCATGCTATGTGTTGCTTGACTTTCCCAGACTTGAGAAGCTGAGGGGAGTTTCTCTTGCTCTCACCTTAATCAAGCTTATCTAGCTCTTAAAAGACTCAGTTAGTCTTTTATGTGGTCAAAATATAAAGAACAGTATGGAAGAAAGGAATGAGTCCATGGCTTATTTAACAGAAATGTACTCGCAGAACAACAGGGGAGTTTACTTTTGCAGCTAGTATGCAAGTTAGCAAGCCATACCAGGTTTCTATGTGTGATAGAGAGTGGTCAATCGTGTTAAATTGTAGGGGTGGGGGAAAAAATCAGTATATAGTATCATGATATATTGCATGGCATATGTATTGATCCAGGGACACCAAATATCCATATTTTATTAAATAAGTTAAAATAATCTAGGAAAACTATGGGCACATCTCATGTGCCACTATCCTGAGATAATGTTAGCCAAGCACTTACATTAAATCAAATCAAGTGAAAAACCATCCAACACTGGACACACGACCTCCTAATTCAAAGCAAGCTAATGCTTATTGCAACATTTTGGCAGGTTTTAGTGTCAGTGTTGTTCTGCTTGACAACCTAATTGAGCAGCATAAATAAATAAAGTAAGATAAGGTTATCTTATTGGATAAAAGAGTCAATGAAAAATTGTAACTTCGAGATTTAATTTGCAGCTGGAAAAAAGTGATAAATCACAAGATATGTCATTGCAATCCTCAGCATATCACATAATGTTAAAAATCGCAATAGTTTTGTATGGTAAGTGAAATATTACGATAATATCGTATTATGGGGAATCTGGTGATTCTAACCTTTATTAAACAGATTTCTTAGACTTTGGCTTTTGGTTTTTGTAAAGGCAGTTAATCTTACCTACTAATATTTGCTAAAGTATGACTGAAATTTGTTTTTTGGGGAGGCCAAATGCTTGTGTTGACCTCCACCCACTCATTCAATCACTCACTGACCCAGTGGACACTGCAGCCTCAGCAGTACAATCAATTCTCAATCAATATGCGTGTCTGTAAGGTAAAAACTAGTCCCACCACTGCACACTGCATGTTTTATCTGCAGGTCTGCTGGCATTCATATGTGAGGGCATGCCGGTGAGATGATCAAATCTGTTTTAACAGGTGAGAGAGTGGGCGCTCCGAGGTGTTTGACAGCTAGGGTGTGTTCAGCTAACATTTTCAAGGTAACAAAAGATAACATTTTTTCAAGCAGCACAAACATGTGGCATAGTAAATGTGGATAAGCATTATCAGTGCACTGTCTTTCCGGTAGCCTACATAATTTATCATTCCCATGGGAAAGAAGATGCATAAAGTAAATGTCAGTCCCAACTGTGGAGAGGAGGCGCATGAGCAGCACTTCATACATACACACTTCATACATTTCCCAGTGCTTGCTCTGTCACATGGTGCAGCACATGGTTTTTTGCTTATGTTGCTTATACACATCGCTCAGAGGTGGGAATGACATAATCCTGATGAATCTGTATCTTAAGTATGAGTAACTGTTGAACAAAACACGTGTTGCACTTCCTTAATCAAGTTATCATGACTGATATCATGATAATATTATTCTGCAGAAGAAGTGACAGGAAGCTGTAACAGCATATAACCACAAAAGTAGAAAAAATTACCCAAACATGCATAACATAGGAATATTTGTCCTTTAAGTTAGTTTGAATCTAAGTGTGAATATTTATAACAATCAGCAGAAATAATGTGGGAGTTTCAGTAAAGCACAGGAATGTGCAATTCATTTTCCTCAGGATCAACATCGAGCCAAACTGAGGTGTTCTTGTTCTTCTTCTTGTTCTTCTTCTTGTTCTTCTTCTTCTTCATCAAACAGTGCCAGTTTCTTATGTTGTCTCTTGGGAGAATTCACTGCCCACCCCCACTGTAGCAAATATACAGACATGTGCCATTGCACTAAAAATGCTAAACTTGCATACAGATAAAAACATACATGTACAAGTAACAGACTTATTAAAGTGTCTAGGAGAAATTAGGGAGCAGACATGGATACCCTACAATCATTATAGTAACATTATAAAACTTTGAAAAACACAAAGAATTGAAATAGGTGGGTTGATGTTCAGCATCTATTAGCTAACATGAAAAGCTATAATTATGTGTTCATTGCCTCAAGGTTAGTTTTGTTTTTTGTTTTTTTCTATAACTTGGCATCACTTCTGTGAGTTTTTGTCTGGACTTGTATTTTTTGAAAGGAGTAGAGAGACTGATAATGTCTGGTTCCTGAATGTTATTTTTTAGGTTATCATGAGTGTTACAATTGAGCCTCAGACCGTTTATGTTCTTTATACCATTATTTAACCCTAGTTTCTGAGTGTTCTCTCTGTTTCGTTTCTTTGCCTCCCCGGTCCCAGTGTCAAGCCTGTGTGTCTTAGTCTTTGTTTTTGTGCTTATCTTACTTCCGGTGTTACTTTGATAGTCTCCTGCCTTTTGTGTGACATATTCAGTTTTGCTTCCCTTGTCTAATTTTTCTAGATTAGTATCATCTGTTTTCATCTGTGAAAGTTCTTAGTCATCCAGGTCATTGTAGTGTAGGAGAAAACAAGAAACAAGAAACTGACTTACTGCTCATAGCTATTGCTAATTTCCAGTCATTGTCCCTAGTTTGGCTTTTACATCCACAATCCACATGTAAAATTTTACAGTATCCAATTATATAGATACAAAACTACAATAAATTTATGTTAACAAGAAAAAAAAATGACCAAAAAAAAAAAGTTCCTCAAACCAAAGAAGGAATATAGTTATGTAGATCACACATCTGACAGGATAATTAAGGCCATGACACTGTCTCTAATATGAAGAGCTGAAATGAAGTAAGTGAATATGACAGCCCTCTTCTCGGACACAGTTCATGCCTCCGGGTGTGGATGGTTTTTCCTGTCATATAAGAGATGAAAGGATTGGAACCTCAACTGTTGTTAATCTTGTGATTATGTGTATTTTACACGGTCAATTGACCGTCGGGCGTCGCAGTGCTTTGGCCTCAGTCATGCATGATGGTGTATGAAGAGTTGGAGTTAGCGGCCTTCGAGTGGTGTGCTTCTGAAATTGTAGGGCAAGCCGGACTGAAGGGGAATAGAGCTGCTGGAGATAACCAAGATAAGCGAGTGAACGCTGAGTGAATGTGATTTTGATTGTAAGGAAAAATTTGATGGCAACAGCGCATTTCAAAAGTTGGGGCGGGGCCATTTTTACCACTGTTTAGCATCCCCTCCTTTTTCTTCGTGTGATAGCTTCAGCCAGCATTTGTGAATGTCACTGGGAACTATTTTTACAGACAGTGACTTCTTAAAGTGTTGCTCGGCCCATGCAGTGATTTTCATGATAGAATCGATCCCGTTTTAATGGAGTGCCACTTTTTGCCCTTGTCCCTTGTGCACAGAGATTTCTCTAAATCTGAGATGTGAGTATGTACTGTAGATTGTACTGTAGTCTTAATTTTCTGTTTAGGAACATTGTTCTGGAACTATTCCACAATTTGACTGGTGAACCTTTTTGGGTAACTTCTGCTCATCTTCATTTTTGAGTAACTGACTCTCTAAGATGCTCTTCTTATACACAGCCATGTTACTCACCTGTTGCCATTAAAAACTGATCAAATGCTGCTTCAGCTATTTCTTTTTTAACTACAACTTAATTTACCAACCGTTTGTTCAAAGTGCAGAGAAAAATGGTGTGTAGTAGCTGGAAAATGTAAAAAACTAATGGTGAAACTTTTTGAGTCACCTACATTAATAAAAAAATAATAATTCTGTCTCTCTCTCTATCTACACTTTGTGGAAAATAGTTCTGAACCCCCTACGCAATACACCTACAATATACAATACACTTTCTATACAAACTCCTTGGAAATCCATGCCATGAAACTCCTGGCGCACCGTTTGTGTGCTGATGTTAATGCCAGAGGAAGTTTGGAACAGTCCAATCATGGAGTCTTCAGAGCATTGGTGACTTTTACACACCATGTGTCGTATCCTCTGTAACTTCGTGGCTGATTGCTGTGCTTTCACTTTGTATTAATAACACTTACAGCTCATTGTAGAATATCTTGGAGGGAAGAAATTTAACAGGATGAATTGGAAATTGTAAACGACAAAACGGAAATTGTAGTTTTCACTAGCCATATTCCTAGAACCTAACAGGTTCACTTGGGCTGTTTGCTACCTTTCTTTCTGACTTTCTTACTGTAAGCTACCTGGGCATTCTCTTGGACAGTTCTTGTCAACTTGACAAACAAGTACCACTGTAGTTAAATCTAGCTTTTACCAACTACACCAAATTGCCAAGACCAAGCCTTACATACCCTGTAAGGATCTTGAGAAACGTATCTATGCCTTTATCGTCTCCAGATTAGACTACTGTAACTCTCTCTATATTGGCCTCCAATCTACCCTTCTCTGCAGACTGCAGCTCGTTCAAAATGCGGCAGCACGCCTCTTAACGGGAACTGGCAGGTTTGATCCTATCACCCCCATCCTCGCTGACTTGCATTGGCTTCCCATCAAATACCGCATTGATTTTAAAATTCTGTTGCTTACCTTTAAAATTATAAATAACATGGCTCCTAGCTATCTTACTGAACTTCTCAGCTTGTACACTCCTAGGAGAGCACTGAGGTCAACGGGCCAACTGCTCTTAGTGCAACCTAGGTCACGGCTGAAGACCAGAGGTGATCGTGCTTTTGCTATAGCTGCACCCAACCTCTGGAATAATCTTCCTACTGCTATTCGTCCATCTGAATCGATTCAGTCTTTTAGTGCCTGTTTCCTGCAAATGTTCCCTTATGTACTTTTAATCATTTTACTTTATTGCTGAATAACCTCTTAGTCGAGTTTTTTTGTATTTTCTTTTACTTATTTACACTGTGCTGCAGCTAATTAGTGCTCTCCACCTGCTGGTGTATTTATTGTTATTGTTCCTATCTCTAATTTATTGTATTACTGTGAAGCACTTTGGTGTACCGCTGGTTTTTAAATGTGCTATACAAATAAAGTAGTATTGTATTGTATTGTATTGTATTGTATTTTTGCCGTGGTGGCATCCTATTATAGTAGGAACTCTTTACGACCTGCATGGCTAGGTTCTTGATTTTACAGACCTGTGGCAATAGGCTTAAAAAACTTGAATTCAGAGATTAAGAGTTCTGGCCCATGACTATGTCATCTAATGGTTGTTGGTATCCTTGACACACATTGCTCTTATTGTGTTTTTTGGGGTGGGGAAGCAGTGAATAGCTCACTGTGTAGGTCAGCAATAATAATATCCTATAAATATCCTGTCAGTTTTATGGCTCAGTGTTTTCTTAGCTGGAGACAGAGGATCACTGCTTTCATTCTCATGGTTTGTTTACAAAGGATTCTCCTTTGGGAAATAATCATGACTGCCTCTCATATCAACATGTAGCCATATCGCTTGTCATTTATTTGGTCTAATTTCCCTTTGGACACATAAGATCCAAAATAGCTTAATGCTTTTAAGGATAGTAGGAAATATTAAAGGGTCTTTGTTATGGTTCGGGCTAAAGGGAAAAAAAGTGGCATAATTTTTATAAATTTACATTCCAGTTTCATATGTTGGCTCTTTTTCTCTTGTGGTCTGATCTTAAAAATGATACACGTAGTTTGAAAAGCCCCCTGTAGACAACTTCACTTCACTTGACTAGACTTCACTGTGGCTAAAATGAGAATGCCTGGAGTGGTGTTAAGCAGCGTGTGCTTGTCAATGTCTACACAGCAGCTCGCAGCAGCAGCGCACCATCTGCCAGGTGTTGTATAATGCAGTATTTATGTGTCTTGCTGTCCTTTGGCCTGCTTGTGTAAGGCTTAAATTGAAATATGTATTTAAAGTGAACTCGTTGATGTCATTTCTTAATGTTTCGCTGTCAAAATGGGTGTCACGTAAACTGTTTCACAGAAATCGTGTTTTTGGATGGTTTTACAGTCCAAAAACCATCACTGGGTTGACAGACTACACAGCTTCCATCTCATACATCTGCAGCCATGTGCTGAGCAAGAAACTTTAAGACTATTAAACATGTAGAACATTCATGTCTATGTGACTGCGCTAAAGGCACAGTCACAGACCACAGCTGTTATTGAAATTTGTTTTTGTCCTGGTAGAAGGACGTACTTGAAGTGATTTGAGCAAAGATGACAACTGATGTCTTATACATAGTTCCCTCAAAAATGTGTTTACTAATCCTATTTTTAATATTATGCAATTAGTGTATTTATTTCTTGGAAGGATGTTTGTTTTGGAGCTGCTGGATATTTGAATTTAATAAAGTACCTATTCTACATGATACTATACCACATAACCATACTGTAACTACAGTATATCGTGTCTGTTAAACATTTTTGTTCTGTACCAGACTATATTTCTGTATTTCTTTTACACAGACATTTAATTTTTTACATTAATTTAAAGATTCTTATGCCATTGCAATGTGTATAGTGTGTAAATGATAGTTTCATATATGGAATTTCTTAAATATCTCTCTGTCCAGGGTCATCAATGCAGGGAAAAGCACATTAAATGAAGATCAGGCTTGCTGTGAGGTCCTGGTTGTTAAAGGGAGACCTGCAGGAAGCCTCGCGCCTAACCGAACCCCCACGACCCGCAGGAGGTCGTCCCTGCCTAATGGTGAGAGTCTGGGCCTCCGGGAGAACCCGGTAAGTCAAAATGGAGGGTTCATGCCCCAACCCCCCCATCACATCCACCTTCACGGACATTCTGCAGATGCATTTTCACGACAGGAAAGGACAACAGAGAAGGATAGAGTACAAACTGTGCTGTGATCTATTGCATTTCTTCTCCATTTGTTATCTTTAGAAATAGCACGCTGTCTGGATGGATAAACATGTGCGCAGCCAAAATAATTATTTGCACTGAAGTAAAAAGAATGGAAAAAAGGAAAAGTCTTTTGGTGAAATCGGGTGGAAAGTTAATAAAGGATCACTGAGCAAGTGAAACGGTGTTCTACGAGACAGTCTTATATTTGCAGACCAAACATTTTACAGAATTTAGCAGATTATCATGCATGACTTAAGGGTCATAATGCCTCCTTTCTTTCTAGAAAAATGCCATGGCAGACTGAAGCCTTTACATTTTAGCTTTACTGATGAAGGTAATGCAGGTAGAATGAGTTCATCAGTGAATTCCCCTGGGGCCTGTTGGTGAGACCCAGCAGTTTATTGGAGCGGACAGCTTAGCGTCCTTCACACTCCACGGTAACCTTCAATGACTCTTAAAGTCACCCTTGTTTGCTTTCACAAGAACATTGTGTCATGGAGTACTAAAGAAAACTGTGTATCATTATACCAAAATGCAGTGTCACTGCTCTACTGTCACGACATATTGACACACTTAATTCAATCACTTGCAATTTATCCCATTCCCTACAAGGCAGAGAAAAGATGAAAAGCGCAAAATGTTTACCAGCTCTTTTAAAGTCCTTTGTGATTACAGTATACTAATACTGCTCATAAAATCTCCTCTCAGCTCACCAGTACTTTACTCAGGCCCAGCCGGAGCCTACAGCAAACTCATGCAAGTATCTCATGACTCACTTTCGCAGTGATGTAGCCTTTTTAGTGCTCTTTGCCTGCCTCGTAGACTCACGCTGTAGAATTTGCCTGTGCCATATATAGACAATCAGAGGCTTACTTTGCGCAGCAAAATGTGATGCATGCAACAGCAACTCTGTGGCTATGTGACTTCATTACTGATAGGGGAGCTGTGCTGATATGTAACAGACTTTAAACAGAAATCAGGCCATTGTTTTTTTTTGTTTGTTTTTTGTGAAGACCAAAAACTCAAAGGTGAGCAATGAATCAGCCAGATCACAAGACATTTTGAATCTTATGTGGGAGATGAGACTTTGTAGATCAACACAGAGGACGCGGTGTGCGGTTTCAGAGCACAAACTGCATCATGCCGCACCTACTAATACCTCCAGATTTAAGCGAAAGCAAACATTAACATCAGGTTCATTCACTTATGGGCATCGTGCATATCTGTGGGGAGGTTTGAGCTCAGATCAGATTACGAAGTCTTCACACTGAAGACCGATGGGATGAATTTGAATGCTGTGTAGAAAGGCGCTCTCATCCACCAACTGTGAGCAGCGCAATTTACATAGTACAGCTTCCTGTTTGTGTTTGAGAGCTGTACCTTGAGTTCAACTGGTTCTGATTTGGTATTAAAAAGGTCTCTCTTTTCGCTCTGTGCACCATTACCATGATTGTACATCAGCGGTTCCTAAATGTCACGACTCTTTGCCCATCAGGCTGTACTTCACATACTTCCACCTTTGATATTCAGTGGATTTTCGGCGTGCAGTTCATAGATCAGTATGAATGCAAAGTCAGATGAAGTTCCTCCTCTCGCATTTTGCATACTTAATGTTGACACATTTTTATTTACTTTGATTCTTATCTGTTTCCAGGACAACTCTGAAGACCTAACTTTACACTACTGGGCACTGTTCGATGGCCACGCTGGCTCCGGGGCAGCTGTAATGGCCTCTCGTCTTCTCCACCACCACATTGCCCTGCACTTACAGGAAGTGATGGAGATCCTCTGTACTCCTAACCTTGTGCCGCCCACGTGCCTGGGTGAGGAACCTATCAATCACCACCTCACCCCTTCATCTCAGCGTGTCCTTACAAGGGCTGCATCGCTCCGGGGTGCCGCAGGGGCTCCGGGTTCCCCCAGTACCCCACCGACACGCTTCTTCACAGAGAAGAAGGTGTCGCAGGAGAGCCTGGTGATTGGAGCCATTGAGAACGCCTTCAAAGACATGGTAAGAGGCACGTGCGTGATCTGTAGTTGTCTTTTGACCTGTAAACGTTCCATGTCAAATGCATAGATTGTATATAAAAGATGGATTTAGCCACAGTGGCGTCATAGATTGATTTGCAGGATACCATCTTCAAGGCTCGAGAGGAGCATTTTGATTCTACGGCACTTTTGGGCCTTTCATTAAAGTCAGGTGGTGTATCTCTAAGCAGAGCACTTTACTGCCCACACCCACACCTGTTTTTATCCGCTAGTTAAAAAAAATGCTGTAACAATGAAAAGAATACAAAGAAAAGCTTCTCCTGCTCTTCATAAAATGACGCTTTTCCAGCTGTTTTGCCTGGAAGCAGGGCGTTGCTGGAAATGAAAAGATTAACTGTATTCTGTTAAGCTAAGTTACAAACCCATAACCATATAATACTTTTTGATCACTGCACACACCTTTAGCTGTCATACACATACAGGGAATTTCCAAACTACTGTTCTTTTGCATCCCATGCTCCACTTCATCACTGCCTGCGCACATACTATAAAATTAATAATCTTCACATCTGTTAGCCTCTAGTTGCTATCAGTAAATGCTGATTTGTCATGATTAGACAGTCAAGCCAATTACACATAAGCCTCCTAACTTCCTGCTGGTGTGTAAAGGTGAGCGCGTACACACATACAGCACACAATATAATCTGTTGTTTACGGTGTAGAAATGACCTGAGCTACCCTTTCTGCAGCTAATTTGCTCAGTATGTTCAGTTATACAGCTGTAAAATAATTATGTGCTACACTATTAAATGACTTTATCCATTAGAGCCTACATTAGTATTTCAAAACTTAAAGGTACAGTAAGTCACTGTTTGAAATTAAACAATAGAAAACAGGCCGCCCCTCTGTTGGTCTTCCTTGGTCTCTTGTGTTCTGGGGGCCTCTGGATGTCTGGAGTTTTGATCTCCTCCATACCTGCTTCATACCCTGGAGGACGGGGCTGTGGCTCCCCACACTCCCTAGCAGATCGTTACATGGAGAAACCTTTGGAATACAAACATGCTGATCCACACAGGTATGCACACAGGTGTACACACGGGTATTCACAGACGCGGACTACAGCTTTCTTGGCTGCTGCCTCAAAGCACATTGTGCGCTGTCTATCTTGCGTGCTGCACAATATCGTTTATTATTTAGTATCTACTGATATCTACTGCTAGCTAGTTTATTGTGATGGTGCTGTTTTTTTTATTATGTTGCTCTTTGTTGTTTGCTTTCTCTTCTGTTTTTTTTCTCCATACAGGTGACCCAGGTGTTTTGTTTTTTTGTTTGTTTGTTTTGTTTTTTCTTTCTTCCCCCCCTTCTCACCGTCTCTTCTCCCCTTTGGTTTTCTTTCTCTCCCTCTCTTTCTTTCATTCTTTCTCCCTGTCCTGTCCCCCAGTCATGTCTGTCCCGTTTGTAGCAACTGAAAATAAAATAAATTCATAATCATAATAAAGGTCAATCAAATGGACCAATATGGCAAGGCCATGATGATCCACTTGGTAAAATAAATCCGCTTGGCATCTTTCTTGGCCTTAAGACAACAAACAGAAGAAAACAAGAATATTGTACTCATAAATATACATTGATTAGTGCCCAACTATGTCTTCCCACAAATCGATGCATTTTCATAAACTTGAATTAATCCATTAAAAAAAACACAGGAGCAGGTTTGGCTTGTGGAAACTACCATGTTGCTCCACCATCTTAAATACAGTGGCTGAGATGGTTTTGGTACTCCTCTAATTAACAGTTTCTCACATTGTATGAGAGTTTCTTTACTGAGTGTCTGAGTCCAGCGATGTTAGATCAAAGGAAGTTTCACTAACACTGGCTAACAGCAGGTAATCGGTGCAAAAAGAGCCAACTGCTGCCATCCAGTGGTGAGATTTTCCACATTGTACCTTTTAAATTGACTTTTTCTGTATTAACAGTACTGCAGGTTTTAATGGGCTTGTCTTGAGCATCATCCTCCAGCACTTTAGAGAGGAGATTATGTGTCTCTGACAGCTGGTTAAAGGTGATAAGGTACTTATGGCGTGATCACACGCTGTAAATTTTACCAGAGGCCTGATAGCCTGAGTCAGACGGCAAGTAGCACAGCCAGGAGAAGTAATGTACTTTCGCCATAAGCTGCTGCAGGTCACAAGCACTCGGCATCTGGCTGCGCTCTAAGTGGATGCTTGAGATTTAACCCGTGGAGAGGCCATGGGATCAAGAGCAGAGCTAATCAAAACAGTGCTAGCCTGTGTGATTGAGGGGTCAAAGTTCACTTTTTCAGTTTCACCTTCAGGCTCTCTGTTCTTGATTATGTTTGTAATGATCCTATGCACGCCTGTATAGGGAGATTAAATTCTTAAGTCAAAGAGGGTTTCATTTGCAGTCATTCACAGTTTCCCATGTAAACAGTATAATGCCTGTCAGCCAGTTTACATAAGCAAAGGTTTTTAGGTATGTTCAGAATTCCAGTAAAACAGGTGCGAACTAACTGCTGATGCACCTGTACCTCAAACATGGAATTTACTAATGATTAAAGCCGGAATCTTTTTGTCCCTTAGCCCATAATGTGCATTTCCTGGGAACGTTGCTTCCGTCTTCTGTGTTATACACAAGGGATCGCCACATGTTTGATTTGGAAGATTTTTAGGTGATATGTTCTTTATAACACAACACAATTTGTGTCACTACACTTGTGTACACCACACATCCCCATGTTTAGACTAATATCTGTGTGGTGGAGGTAAACCCCCTCCTGTAATAGGCTAGGCCTGACACTGAATTATCCTTTTGATTGCAAAATCATAAATTCTAACTGTAAAATGTAACACGGGTCAGATATTGGTGAATGGCAGTGTGGACCAGTCTCCTCGGAGAAATCAGTGCTTAATGCCGTCTAGTGCTTCCATTTGTTGACCACTAGGTGGTAGTGTGTGGTTAGTAATGTTTAAGAAGCCGCACTGCCAACCAAAGAGAAATTGTGGACTGGTGCTCATCTGTCTTTGTAGGTACAGCAATGCTTTTTGCAGGATTAGTTAACTAAAAGTTCAACTGTGAATTGTTGATTATTGAACTGCTGATTCGAAGTTGTGAGGGATGTTTTTAGAAACAGTCAGGGTGATTACTGAAACAATGTCAGGCTAACATTTGTTGAACATTGTGGCATTAATTAGTAGAAATCAGGTTTCGGGTTCAATTCAGTGTTTCACCGAAAAGGCAGCACATTCTCTGTGGTGGAGTCCTCCTTACTCTTTTATTTTTCTACTTGCAACCAACATTGGCTTCTTTTCCTCCCGAACTTGCCCCTGAAAGAGCTATTTTTAAATCATATATTTTAAAGCACATACAGTGTATTTTAGGTTCATTGTTCAGTGCTACACTAATTTGTTTCTTCAGGTGGTCACAGTGTGTTTTTTCTTACAACACAATGGGTTCTAATTACAGTACTTACTCTCCTCCCGAGCTGTCACTTATTTTAATTTCAGTAATCATTTTTCCGTAAAATTAGATGCAGTTTGGTTCAAATGGCACACATTTCCTCTTGGAACAAAACACTGTCAGCTCTGCTCCTGCTGAGAAACTACCCAAAAGCTGATTTTGGCAGAGTCTCACCCCTCAAAGGATCTACAGTGGGGCAAAAAAGTATTTAGTCAGCCACCGATTGTGCAAGTTCCCCCACTTAAAATGATGACAGAGGTCAGTAATTTGCACCAGAGGTACACTTCAACTGTGAGAGACAGAATGTGAAAAAAAAATCCATGAATCCACATGGTAGGATTTGTAAAGAATTTATTCGTAAATTAGGGTGGAAAATAAGTATTTGGTCACCTCAAACAAGGAAAATCTCTGGCCCTCACAGACCTGTAACGTCTTCTGTAAGAAGCTTTTCTGTCCCCCACTCGTTACCTGTATGAATGGCACCTGTTTGAACTCATCATCTGTATAAAAGACACCTGTCCACAGCCTCAAACAGTCAGACTCCAAACTCCGCCATGGCCAAGACCAAAGAGCTTTCGAAGGACACCAGGAAAAGTATTGTAGACCTGCACCAGACTGGGAAGAGTGAATCTACAATAGGCAAGCAGCTTGGTGTGAAAAAATCAACTGTGGGAGCAATCATCAGAAAATGGAAGACATACAAGACCACTGATAATCTCCCTCCATCTGGGGCTCCACACAAGATCTCATCCCGTGGGGTCAAAATGATCATGAGAACGGTGAGCAAAGATCCCAGAACCACACGGGGGGACCTGGTGAATGACCTGCAGAGAGCTGGGACCAAAGTAACAAAGGTCACCATCAGTAACACACTACAACGGCAGGGAATCAAATCCCGCAGTGCCAGACGTGTTCCGCTGCTGAAGCCAGTGCATGTCCAGGCCCGTCTGAAGTTTGCCAGAGAGCACATGGATGATACAGCAGAGGATTGGGAGAATGTCATGTGGTCAGATGAAACCAAAGTAGAACTTTTTGGTATGAACTCAACTCGTCGTGTTTGGAGGAAGAAGAATACTGAGTTGCATCCCAAGAACACCATACCTACTGTGAAGCATGGGGGTGGAAACATCATGCTATGGGGCTGTTTTTCTGCCAAGGGGACAGGACGACTGATCCGTGTTAAGGACAGAATGAATGGGGCCATGTATCGTGAGATTTTGAGCCAAAACCTCCTTCCATCAGTGAGAACTTTGAAGATGAAACGAGGCTGGGTCTTCCAACATGACAATGATCCAAAACACACCGCCCGGGCAACAAAGGAGTGGCTCCGTAAGAAGCATTTGAAAGTCCTGGAGTGGCCTAGCCAGTCTCCAGACCTCAACCCCATAGAAAATCTGTGGCGGGAGTTGAAAGTCCGTGTTGCTCGGCGACAGCCCCAAAACATCACTGCTCTCGAGAAGATCTGCATGGAGGAATGGGCCAAAATACCAGCTACTGTGTGTGCAAACCTGGTAAAGACCTATAGTAAACGTTTGACCTCTGTTATTGCCAACAAAGGTTATGTTACAAAGTATTGAGTTGTATTTTTGTTATTGACCAAATACTTATTTTCCACCCTGATTTATGAATAAATTCTTTACAAATCCTACCATGTGGATTCATGGATTTTTTTTTCACATTCTGTCTCTCACAGTTGAAGTGTACCTCTGGTGCAAATTACTGACCTCTGTCATCATTTTAGGTGGGGGAACTTGCACAATCGGTGGCTGACTAAATACTTTTTTGCCCCACTGTAGACCTGTTTTTCTTCAAGGAAGCTGGTTTTTACCCCCCCCATAAAGAAAGCAAGCAAGAAAGAAAGAAAATGGAAAGTGTCAGGGAGTCTTGGAAAGGTTTGGTCTCACAAAAAAGATCTCACTCAATCTCTGTATCTTATCAGCAGGCTCCACCTTCAGTTCTGGCACACATCCCCATTGGAAATAGAGGGGCTGTTGAGGCCTGATAAACCCTGTGTAAATATCAAAACCAGTGTTAGCTGATAGACGGAGGTGTATCACCTGAGCTGTATCTAAAGCCAGGGCAGGAAATATGTCAGTACTCACTAGATCATATCATATATACACTTCTTACTATGTATACATCGTATAATCGAGTTTAGCCATAATAATTGTCTTTGTACATTTTACCACTATTTTTGAACTGTGGGGCTTGGTCTCTGATTTGTAAGCTTACATTAGAACTACATTTTCAAAAGCTACAACATGCTTATTGACTTTTTAAATTAGCCTATTAGCTTTGCAGCTTTAGGAGAGAGACTCAAACCAAGGTTAGCTTAATTAGCTTAATTGGCTGAAATACCAGCTCATCAGTTAAAAATACGTAAGAGCCAGAACGAGAGAAATATGCGTACGAGTTATAATCACAGGTTATTTGAAAGTGTTGTGGCCCGAGCTTTAAAATAGTTTTGCACATAACCTCTCATGTGACAGTGTAACATTTTGATTTAAAGTTATAGCCTGTACTGAGCTAACAAGCTGCTTACTGTAGCAGTATATTTATCATGCAGACACAAAACTAGTATTTATTTGCACAGTAGTCGACTGTGCAAATGTTTTGACTCATCCCTCATATCCTCATATCATTCACTTGAGTCCCACCACCAGGCCTGCATACAGTCATTTGAAAACATTGTTTTTCATGTGGCCATAGTATAGCAGTAGTGAATAGTACCTGTCCTGTCAGATAGGCTTGTGGCTGTGTGAGTGTGTGTTTGATGCTAGGATTGTTTTTCTAATTTGCAAAAAGATTTCACTCAAAGGTCTTTTTCTGCATTCAAAATCAACTGATAGTTACTGCTGTCGCTAATTAGTTCAAAATGATTAATTCCGTTAATTACCTGCCACACTGTCGATCATGAGAGCTCTCTTGCCTGAAATTAATCCTCTTTTCCTGTTGTGACTGTCCTGAGTTATTTCTTTTCATTTCCTGCTTTTGGACCTAATATCTTTGGGCTCTCTCACTGATTCAGTAAACTCACTAAATGATAAGGCTGGTCTGAGCAGTACTGTGGCCTTCCTGACTGGAAGAACAACACACAAAAAACTTTTGGTCTTCGAAAATGCAGTCACACAAAATGTGAGTCTACCTCGTGTCTATTTTTGACTTTTAGAGCAACTTAAAGATTTTTTTTAAAACAGCAACATCCAAATTATTTATGGGCGCACTATACATAAATATCAAATTCAATTAAGTTTTATTTATATAGCACCAAATCACAACAACAGTGACCTCAACCTGCTTTATGTAAAGACCCGACAATAATGCAGATAAAAGCCCAACAGGCAGAGGACCTCCTGTGCAGCCAATTGGTGACACTGGGAAGGAAAAACTTAGGATAGGAAGATATCCTGCAGAACCAGTTAGTCATCTTCCGCAACGAACATGGTTGATGGGCTGATTGGTTGATGGGTTGGTACAGCTAAAAGATTTTTTTTATGAAATGTTTTCCCAGTTGTGTTTCACTGAGTTGAGATTCAGCTGTCTGATGCGATATAGGCGTGAATCGTACGATACCTTTTGTGTATACTTGCTGTACTTTGAAGTGGGAAACAATTGCTTAATTCTGGTTGGACTCTCCTTGTTAGAATGTCCGATTAAATTTGTTTTAATTCACTTAATGTCCCTTTAGTTGTTGGTATGTTGGCTAGTTTGTTGATATGTTGCACGACTGATGTGACACTCAGGGATGTCAGACCTACCAGTATTCCTTGATGGTATTTTTCTTCCTTCCAGGAAACAATAAAGATGCAGGGCTGTGCAAAAAGCGCTTCAGCATTTATAGTAGTATGGTATAAAGAGATGAGCATGTATGAGCGTTGAACTGCTCTACGTCTTTCTTTTTTTGGTCTGCCTTCTGGTTTAAAGCTCAGTTGTTTCTTCCTGGCTCAGGCGCACAGGAGAAAGGTGTAGATGTTTATGCAGACATTTTCATTATTGAAGACTTGCCTGCAGCAAGAGGTATTGGATACAGCAAGGATAAATATGCATAGCTCGCTATGGATTCATAATTCATCCAGGGTGAAGGACACATTTGTTCACCCCTCCTATCCTCCAACCCCTTCCTTCAGCCCCCTACCCCCAGGAGTGTCTGCTGGAGTGCAACCCACACACACGCGCACTCAGATTCACACTTAATGCATCTTACATCTGGACACGAACACATAGTTATGCACACAGAGTGCGCACACGCTGCATTCCACTCCTGTCTCCTGTCAGAGAACCACACTGCTCGCACTGCAATGCTCGCACGCTTACAGAGTTGTATTCAGATGGAGGGCGTCGGCGGCAGAGCAGAGGGCGATACGCTTTAGTAAGGGGTGACATCCCTCATGGGAAAAACGTGCTAGGGTGGACTTGCTGCAAATGTGTTTGCCAACATTATCGGCCCCACTCAGTCTGTTGATAGTGACGCCGGGATGGGAATGAGGTGCCTGATGGGGTCACTCGTTTCCCTGAAATATCTTTCCGCTTCTGTAGTGCGATTTAAAAGAAAGGAAAAAAAAAAACCAGAGGAGCCGTTACCAGCAGACGGAGAGCACAAAAAAGGGTTAAATGCAGTCTGAGCGGCTTGGTTCAAATTTACGTTAGTGCTTTGATTAATTCAGTGACAGGTTAATTATTCATCTAATGAATGAACTGACGGCATGGTTTTCTTCAAATCATTTTTGGTTTAATTAGCACCAAATTAATCTGGGCTAATTAGCTGGTGTAATAATCAGTGGGCCCCTCCAAACTTTCTCATCTGTCCTTTTTGGTTTCCATTATTTTTTTATTGCTCCTTGACTTGTGGCACTCTTGATAAATGAATTCATTATGGTGCTATAATTAATAACGGCATCATGACAGGATTTGAGTATCAAGGCAATATTTTCTCAGTATCAGTTTTAAGCTGTATGGGGAAAAACAGTTCTTCAAAGCTGTGGTGATTAGAAACATGACGGTGTGCAGAGGATCGGTTGTGGATTATGTGTCCTCGTCATCATAATCTGTCTGTGTCTCTGTGTGTTTTGTCTTTTTTTAGGATTTACAGATAGAAAAGGAGAAGGCGGTCTACAACATCTCAGGTGGCTGCACAGCGCTGGTGGTCGTCTATTTACTCGGCAACCTCTATGTGGGGAATGCCGGGGACAGCAGGTGTGATACACATGCAATGAGTGTATATGTAAGATACAGTGGGGGGGGGGATGATTATTTGATCCCCTGCTGAGTTTGTGAGGTTGCTCGCTTGGATGTGAGGAACAGTCTCTGGTGTTTATGCTGGTTTTATTTTAATGGAGAGACAGAATATCAACCAAAAATCCAGAAAAAAAACACATTGCATAAAAATACGTATTGATTTGTATGTCACTGACTAAAATAAGTATCCCCTAGCAAAACACGAACAAAGCATAACGCTTCCGCCTCTATGCTTGACTATGGGGATGGTAATCTTTGGGTCATCTTTGGTGACTGCGGTCCAACTCCCTTCAGCTCATTTACAAGCTCCTGCCGTGTAGTTTTGGGCTGTTCCACCACTTTTCTCATGATCATCTTCACCCAATGAGGTGATATCTTACATAAGAGCTCCAGACCGAGAGAGAGAGTTTTTTCTGAATAATCACACCAACAGTGGTCAGCTTCACGTGAAGCTTCTTGTTAATGGTCTAACAGCTCATTGGTCTTGTCCACAGTGGAGGGGAGGTTTTAATGAATTAAACTGATTCTGTGGACAGGTGTCTGTGGACATAATGAGCTATAATCAGGAGTATCTCTAATTGCTTGGTTGATTGTAATCTGTGTGGCACACAAGCGCACAACCAATCTGTAGCAGCAGATCGTAGTGGATCAAACACTTACTTCCCTTAATAACATTTTAAATTAATTTAGAACTTTTATGTGAAGTGTTTATTTGTTCTGGATTTTTGGTTAATATTCCGTCCCTCTTCATTAAAATGTTGTTTATTTGTATGTGAGAAAACTAACAAATTCGAAAGAGGTTCAAAAATAGTGATTTCCCCTGCTGTAGCAGACTGTAGAATCTTCTTTGTTTTCGTCTCTGTGTTTCTCGCTCACCTTCTCGTGCCCTTTAGCCTACAGGAACAACTGTGTCCCTTCCTGGATGAATAGAGTTTTGCTTTGTCTGCTCCTCTCCCTCAGAGCTATCATTATCCGGTCTGGGGAAGTCATTCCCATGTCAGCAGAGTTCACACCAGAGTCAGAGAGGCAGCGACTGCAGTTCTTGGTAAGAAAGAAACTTTCTCAGCTCCTTTCTAGCAAGCACAGCTGTCAGATATTAGCAGAGCTGGCCTCCCCTCCTGTTGAGACACCAGCTATGCTTAGCTCTGTCTCTCTTACACGGCCTGCTCTCTGTGCCAGCTTAATAGACTATGGAATTGTTTTTCCTATCCCTAGGGCGCGTCAATCTTCTTCTCTTTCTGTTTTTTTTTTCTCTTTTCATATCACAGGCCTACATGCAGCCCCACTTATTAGGGAATGAGTTTACACATCTGGAATTCCCAAGGAGAGTCCAGAGGAAGGAGGTGGGGAAGAGGATGCTGTATCGTGACTTCACCATGTCAGGATGGTGGGTTAACTAATACTTTTTTTTTTTTCTTTTTTTTTTCTTGACTAAATTACTGCTGATTGAATGTATGTCAGTGTCCAGTATCCACCTGGGAGGATAACATTTTGGTTTCTGCACTCAAGTCCTTCACATTTGTTAGAAATGCTGTCGATGTTATTTAGCCACATATCTCGTTGAATGCATTTATGTACCCTATAAAGAAATTCATCTGTGTCCCATTCACCGAGTAATTCAGTTCATTAGCACTCAGTACTTAACTATTAACACAATGGCCACAATGGGGAGAAGAAACTTTACTTTTAAAAAGTCATTCAAGTCATCAGTTGTCATAAAGAGGTCAGGAACTGTCCTTCGGATTTCTTCTTTTGTGTGTTAGTGGGCAAAGCAAAGACCTTGCCCTGTGTCCTAAAGTAAAGAGAAAAATAAAAAGTGTACAGATGGAGAGAAAAGGAGGGAAATAGAAAAAAATGTATAAAAACTAAGAAGTGACTAACAGAAAAAGCTGAGACCAGGGCACCAGAGAAACGGAGGCAGGGAAGGTTATATTATATAAACATTGTGTTTACATTTTCTTTATGTAGAAATGGGTTCAAGGATAGATCATTTAATTTTGTAGGACCACTAAAGCTTTTAGTTATCGTTGCTGAATCTTCACCTTTTGTTTTTACTTTTTCCAGCCATGGCAATCTATTAAACTAGCATTACCGCAATTCAAAAACACTCAGAAATAAAGTAAGGTCTTCATCGCTACCTTTACGATTAAACAGCTAATTTAGCATATTTACCCAGGTAACTTAACACAATATGGATTACAAAACTAAACATATAGAACAGTGCAAAGCTCTATAAATGGAAAAAAAAAGGAAATTGGGTTACAGATTTATTAAAAATACGTGCAATCACAACACTCCTTATATTAATAATATTGAGCTCTCCATTCTGCTTAGGCTAGCCTATGAGATTTGCTATTCATGTATGATTTTACAGCATTGACGGTGTGTTTGGGTTCATTGCCACGCTGATAAATTCAGCCAATCAGATGCTTTCCGAATGGTGTTGCATTGCGAATCAAAATCTAGACAAGTCAAAAACCATGACCGAGCCTCTGCCATGTTTTACAGTTGGCTACAGACACTCACTGTTGTACCTCTCAGCTGACTTCCTCCTTACATCCTGATAACGATTTGACCGCTTTTAAAGGTTGAATAATTCATAAGTCAGTTTAACAAGGGGAAAAAAACATTCTTCCAAAAATGCTCAGGTACAAGGATGGGGTTGAAAACGAGTGACAAAGCAGCCAATATCCAAAGGAAATCTTTGAAAGACCTTCAGAGAGCCTTTTATGAAGTTTGTGGATATGATTGTATTCTTATTAACTAATGACTCATGCATGCAAGCACACACAGACACACGTAAAGAGGGAGGGGATGAGAAAAATATAACGCTCAAAACCAGATGCTTGTTTCGAAGTGAAGGTGCAGGTGTATTATTATTATCATTATTATTATTATTATTATTCACGTATCTGGTTCGTGGTGGTGGACCACAGTCAGTATTGGTGCTCTACTTGAGGTGTGACTAATTCTTAGAAAAGACTCACTGTTTTAGGAAATTGAACTGGTAACCTGTGCTGACACTGAGAGCGTGTAATATAGTTAAATATAGTTTTAAAAACAGTTTTTTATCCATTATTAATAATTACAGATTATTTAAGTTGATATGTAGAATGATCCCTTATTAAAAATCCCCAAACTAGTGGAAAAGGCATTTCAGTTTAGAAAGCCTGCTTTTTAATGTGATTCTAATCAGACTTCTGCATCTCAGTCAGGATGCTCTGGGCTCTTAAATAGGATTTCAGTGCCGTTTGTGTCACTTGCACTGCGACATACGTTGGCAGCAGTCTATCCCGAGCTGGCTGAGATACTAAGCAGAATCCATGCAATGACTAGCAGAGCTAATTATTGTGTGTTTTATGTTTTGTATTGTTTCTAGAAAACTACAAGTATTGCTATGCAGATGCATTTACAGGAGAGACACTTCTATCGAAGGAAAGCGTGAACTGAGGATGAAGTGGGTGACTGACGAGAGTTGAGCAGGATATATTTTTTTGACTCCACCTGCATGCAGTTGTGTTTTATGGCTCTGCTCAGTTCAAGCAGATGTAGGTCAGTCAGTGGCTGCACTTCTTATTGGGCCCAAAACTCTCACTCAGTCTGCCTGCTTACTGTCTGAGCAGCAGAGACAGCCTGTGATGTATTTTTAATCAGGTTCTACCCATAACCCAGTTATGGCTCAATTTCACCCGGACTAAGTCTGGGTCCTAAATTAGTACCCCGTCAGCTGCTGTAGCTAATTGATCTGAAGTGCATGGCTCTGACTTAACTGTGTCATCGTCTATAGGTGCAGATTATATGCTGCATAGGGAGAGAGGATCTTTTTTTTTTTTTTTTTAATCTTTCTTCAGCTTTCTGTCTGTGCATGTATATGTGTATGTGCAGCCTGTGTGCCCACATGCTGTGAGCGCGTAGGCGTACGCTGGCGTCCAATTCCCTCAAAGGCATCCGTGATCAAGGCTGCAGTCTAATGAAGGCATACAGGCCTGCAGCCCACCTCTCTGTCTCCCTCCCTTGCTTTCTTTACCTCCCCTCCCTCGGCCAGTTGGACCAGATTGAGGTTCTGGCGTTGGCATTGTCGGCTGTAATAGTGGTCATTGGCCGTCATGGAAGGCTGTGTTATTTGCCCAGAATGATGGATGTTGAGCAGTCGGCCGTGTTCGCCGTAATGTAGAAGCTGCGGTAACGCAGGCGGGCAGGTGGAGGGAGGGAAGGAGGTTGGGGAAGAGGGGTGGGTGACTGGAGTAAGGAAAAAGAAGTAAGTGGATTGAGGTAAGATGTAAAAATTGATAAACAGATGAAGGAAGGATGATTGGTATGTTGTGTTGGTCACAAAGGAGGGAAGGGATGGATGACAGTGAATGGTTGTGAAGCACAAACAGTCGTATCAGTGGCATTCACTCAAAAGTCTTTAAGGTATACTTTTCTTCTTACAGAGTGTTGTATGTAAGAAGAAAAAGAAAATACCATGGTCAGCCTTGAAAACAATACCAGGTTCTTGTGGGCAAACACTTTTTTCAAGGTACTTGGCAAATAGATTTTTCCAGGCATCTCGGGAAAACGCGCCTCGTCTCATCTGCTTCTCTCTCTTCATGTAATCCCACACTGACTCCAAGACGCTGAGATCGGGGCTCTGTGGGGGCCAGACCATCTGTTGCAGGCCTCCTTGTTGCTAGAGATGGTTCTTCATGACTGTGGATGCATGTTTTGGGTTGTTGTCAAGCTGCAGAATGAATGAATTTGGGGGCTGATTAGATATCTCCCTGATTATAGCGTGCGATGCGTCTAAACAGCCATAGTGCTGAAAACTTCACAAAGTGCTGTATTAATTTCGCCCGCCTGGAATCTCTCTGTCTTCCAGCCCTCCATCTGCTCCTTCTTTCTTTTTCCATTATGGCTTTGTATTGGTATGACTGATGCCTACAGCTTGCATTAGAGGAGTCGCTGGGTCACTGCCATTTTCTCTGGCCTTGCTTTGCTCTTGAAAGCACCACTCAATCTATCAAGGTTGACCAAAAAAATTGTTTTTTTTTAAAAACCAACTGTCAATTGCACTAATTTGTGTGACTCATCCAGTGCTGACACGGCCCGTTACAATGTCACCTCAGTATCTGTTGACAGGTGTGTATATATAGCAGTGTGCAAGCGAGTTATGACGCGGTGCATGCACTGCCAATGTTTTTCTGTCACCCCCTCTTTGCAGCGGGCGGAGGTGACACCACCTTCTTCCCTCCTGTCCACCTTTTAGTCACCTGCAGGGAAAACATGATACAACCCCTTCTGCCCTCTTTCCCTGGTGTACCCGCCCCCCTTTTAGTCACATGCCGCAATGTATCAAGCAACCAAACATCCTGCGGTGCTTTACAATACTGCAAAGTTTCATACTGAACCAATGCCAAGTAAATACAGGGTCAATAAAAGGCAGGTCATTTAGGGGAGATTTATGAGATGAATCATCATTAATTTGCCAATTCTGAACCCATTTTCACCAATAAATCCCTGTTTTTATTTTTACTTTACGTTTCATGTATTTTGATTTGGGGTTTTGAAGATCTGGAGTGTAAATGCACCTGCCTCTACAGCACTTTACTGTAGGTTATAAATAAAATAGACGTGCCCAATTGATCTGATACCAATTCCAGCGGTAGTATTGATAATGTCGATATCTGGTTCCATTCACCCACCTCTAACATCCCCTGAGCTCAGGGGATGTGAGGATGTGACCACAGGGATGTGACCAGCGCGGCCCTTGAGCAACTTTCTTTGCTGTTTTTAGAACTCAGTGTCCCAGAGCAAGGAGCAGGTATCATAACAGGATTAATGTGTATCTTTCTCATCCTGTCACACTCTTGTTATCTCGAGTCAGACAGGCTGGATTCGCTGTAAACACTCGTCTCGAGGGGGAGGCCGTCCCTGACAGCAGGCTCTGGGGATTTTATCCAAGACATCTTTGAAATAATGACAGGAATGCGTGTCTCCGTGTCGTAGTTTTGTTGTTTTTTTCAGGAGATTTAACAAATCTTGAAGGTGAAAGGGTAAAACAAAAGAAGTTTTGAGTGACACAGCAGAAGTAGCACCTCTTCTTCTTTCTTTCTTTTTTTTTCCTAACAAAAACAGTGAACCCTGTCTTGGTAGATGGTTTTAAGTTTCGTATCATCGGTCGTGCTATTTTAGATCTAAGAAACTGATGAGGAAATCCTTCTGAAGGCTCTTATTTGGTAATACAGCTCTCCTCGCTTAGATGAGGCTCTAGACTGTATTCCTGTGTTTGTGGGCTGTGTTCTCTGTGATAGTTCTTGCTTTCACAGTTAAAAAAAAAAAAAAAAAAAAAAGTGCTGAGTGCAGCAGTGTAGCGCTCGCCTAAGGTGGAAACATATGGTCTCTCTGAGTGAAACCAGCAGTAATGTAGAAACCATCCTGGTCCCCGCTAATCTGAAGTACATGGACTGTGGTGTGCTGGGCAGACTTGGGTCACATTCACAAATGAAACATTTGTCTTTTTAGCAGCTTTTCAAACTAAACATTTATTTTCAGGAAATTTCCCTACATGAAAAGCATCCCCCGATCCACGTTAGGCCACTTTTATGACCATTCTGAATATTCTTTTCCTCGCTCCCTGTGATCTGACAGCTAAAATAAAGAGAAACCTGTGTTTCTAATTGTATTTTCAACCAAGTCAGCGCTCGCTCAAGAGCCAGAATTTTATTCACAGCACCTGGTGCGAGTTCTGAATGGAAAACTCTGACCTGGCAGCTCTCGTGGAAATTGGCTGGGTTTTGTTATGTATCTGGTACAGTAAAGTTACACAGCTGCTCCTGTGAAGTACAGCTGCTCGCAGATGAATAGGAGCACACGCACCAGGAGCAAGAGTGCTGGGTTTCTTCACTTCGACTTTCCGAATTGTAAAGGTGAAAAGTGTATCGCTTAGATCTGAGATGAATACAGCGAGCATTGTACAGTCTTCCTCCTCACAGCGCAGCTCTGTCTAGTCCCAGTGTGAAGATGGTAAATTATTCATTAGTTCGCGTGGGGAGTTTAAAGAGTGCTCTGAGATCAGGAGAATGGAAAGTGTGGATTCTCTTGCATCATTTTAGCTGCTTTACTTTCAGACCTTCAGAGGCGTACATGCGCAGGCGCCACAGACAGTTGCAGAAAACCAACAGGGCACCTAGACTGTCTCGTGCAGGCGTCTTCTTTGTCGCTAGGGATACCTTCACAGGATCAGTTAGAAACGGGGGGGAAAAGAAAGTGAGAGAATTAAGCTAAGGATCTCTGTGTGTTTGTGTGAATTTTTAACTCTGCCTTTTCTCTCTCTGTGCCAGTCCCCTCATGTCAGCAGCAGGGCCTGTGGGAAGGAGAGGGGGTGGGGGTATGGAAGTGAAGTATCTCTAGGGCATGTGTGTGTGCAGCCTGCTATAAACAGGAAGAAAAAAAAACATTAACGTGTTCTGTATTCTTTGCACAGGGCATATAAAACCATAGAGGAAGATGACCTAAAGTTTCCCCTGATCTACGGTGAAGGGAAGAAGGTAAGAAGTGCTTCCACAGCCTCATGTGCCATGCATGTAATCAAAGCTCACCGGGGCATCATTGGTACACCCGACCTCACATCACCCAAATCGCTGTGTAGAGACATTCCTGGCCTTTTTGAATCCTGCACAACCTGTAGCACAAACGAGCTCTCCAAGGACTTATTATTATGTTTTTCAGCCAATTTAAAAAACAAAAACAAAAAAAAAATAGACAGAGGTCTAATGTGATGGTCTTATCTGAGTCGTGTGTTAGATGGATCTGATGAAAGGTAACATATGCTAACTGAATATATCAATACTGAAACACTGACTTGTACTAACAAAATCTTGTCAACGCTGAAAAAAGGGAAATGACACAAAACAAAAGGTCAAGAGTTTCCCCCTCGTTCAGTTACACTGTACATGCAGTGGTGTGTAGGAGCCTTTCTCTCTTTTTTTGACTTGAAAAGGTCAAAGGAGCAGTGTGATAGACCCGAATATGCTCTCGCCGTGCTCTTCCCCAGTTTTCACTTCCATACGTACAGAAAATAGATTTGAGTTTGACTGACAGCAGGGGAAAGATGTCACCCCTACAGTATTCTATGTGCCCACAACCGCATTCAGACTCACCCCGGCGCAGCTGCCGGTGCCCACGTCGTGTCCTCTCCCTTTGAAGTGAGGAGCGGAGATGGATGGCTAGATAGAGTGAGAGAGAGGAACGCCAGAACACTTCAAAGCCCCTGGTGCGCCGCCCTCTGGGCACCGGCACTCTACAATTAATCCCAGGATGTTTTACCCCTTTCTCTGCTGGAGGAACCTTTCCACCACTTTAAAACACTCTCCCTGCGTCGTTCTGCATACTGATCCAAGCTCAGTCCTACTCGGCTCCTCTTGTGCTCGTGCCTAAAAGTTCTTTCTCTGTACAGTAGAGATTTCCAGACAATATGAATCAGCTTCAGGGAGGATCAAACAATCAGTATGTGATTGAAGTGCAGACTTTCAGCTTTAATTGCAGGATTTAAAGAGGGGGGGAAAAAGCGTAGCACGGTGGTACAGTGGTTAGCACTGATACCTCACAGCAACAAGGTCCTGGGTTTGAACCCACCATCTGTTGCTGTGAGGCATGTTCTCTCTGACATGTAGTTAGTTTAACTAGTTTTTCTGAATTGGCTCTAGATGCCTAATGGCTGTCTGTCTCTCAGTGGATTGATCCAAAGTGCTACATTTACTCTTTTTATACAGAATCCCACATTTTCAGAGGCTCAAAAGTAATTTAGCAAACTAACATAATTTAAAATCTAAGGGCTGTTTTTAATACTTTGCAGTCAGTGCCTGAAGTCTAAAACCCACAGACATAATTAAACAAACCCAAATGTTAACCACATGTTCCAAATACTTGGAAAAATTATAATGAATGGTAGAATTATTACCACAGGCTGATGTTGTTGACATCTATCTTCCTGGTTTATGTGCGACCTGCTCTACACATGGTGGTTTATGCAAGATTTTAGATGTAAGATTTTCCTAAAAGCAAAGCGATTCAAATAATCAAAACCTCTGGCTCGTTTCTAAACTGTTCACCAGTCATGGTGTCGTCAGGTTCTCCGATCTCTGCAGTCTGTGACGAAGAGCAGAAATGATGACCAAGCTTCAAAATGGAGACCCGAGTTTAAAAAGGCTTCCACGGTGGCCTTCTAGATAACATCTACATAAGCTCTCACTCATTATAAGACGATCAGTCATGGGCAGAAATGAAAATGCCTTTCGTAGAGTTTGTTGCTGCTTTGTTTGACTCATACGGAGGCTGTGCTTTAAATGCCTCTGATCTTTTCCAGGCTCGCGTGCTGGCGACCATCGGGGTAACGAGAGGCCTCGGAGACCACAGTCTCAAAGTGCATGACTCCAACATTTACATTAAGCCCTTCCTGTCCTGCTGCCCAGAGGTACGCTCCAGTTTTACATTTTTGTGTCCTTCTCTATGTCTGCCTTGGTCATGTTGTTCGAATTTTTGCCTTACAGCAAAGAAGGAAAAAGGATTCAGAGTCTTTTCTGTTCGACCTGTCCAGTGGGTTTGGGCCTCTCGCCAAGTATTGACAAGAACAGGCTCTACCACCCTCTAGGCTCTCAAGGATATGCAGTCATGTGAAAAAATAAGTACATCCCATGGGAGGTTGTTGGCTTTTATGGCTTGTCTGAGCAACCAGACATTTGACAATCGTTGAAATACTGACTATAGATAACGATGATATTAACAAACACAACCACAGCAAATATGCAAAAATAGCCGAGACGGTGAGCGCACTACTTTTGTTTCCATCGTTTTTAGTTTCAAAATAAGAAAGTAAGAGCAAAGACTGGCCACACACTGCACGGCCTCCTTTGGCAAACTATTACAGATTACAAAAGCATTTTGTAAACAGCAGTCTTTCAGTTCTTTCTGTGGATTTTCTCCTGCAGTTCTTATCTATAGGATACTAATTCTCTGAAACTCTTGGGCCGTTTTGTATGTACGACATATATAAAGGTTTCCGATAATGTGCGTTTTGGAGGACTATGGGGCCACAGTGAAACCTTCAAACTTGAATGCCTTAAGCTTTTGTGGCATTTGAGGTTTGTTTTGCATCATCATATCCTCTTTCATCTTCAGTTTCTCTCTTTTTTTCACAGGTGGTTTTCTTTTTGAAACAGCTGCTATTCAGTTGAATCTATTCTTCCCTAAACTAAAACGCTTCCCCCGGCCACTGGCCTCAGCACAAGTTGAAGGCTTTATCGATCCTCACTCCTTGTGCTCAACAGTTAGAGAGGTGCTCTTTTAATGAAATTGCAAACCTTGCTCTTCAGATGGCCTTGTGTTATCTCCTAACACTCTTAGATATGGTGCGGAATACATATTTGAATCAATGACTGCAATGTGCCCAGTATCTGAGGCAGCGAAGCAACTTCCAAAATACAACATTTCTGTCACTGTCCTTTATAGCTTGTATGAGGTTTTTCTCCCACAGAGCTGCCCATGTCTCACCAATCAGGTCTAATGTTACTGTGGCCAGACAGTATCTTGGATTCATCTACCACACTTTAGGATGTTTGAATCTATGGCAACAAATCTGAAAATGTACCTACTTATTTTTAAAGCCACTTAAAAAATCTAAATCGTCTACAAAATATGAATTTTGTGTGCTATTCACTTGAGTTTATAACCTGCCTTAATAGGAACAATTTCTGTGGGTTACACTTTTTCACATGACTGCATCAAATGCAATGATTACATCGTCTGTCACAAAGCAGAAGAAGAAAAACCTGGATGTTAGCAGTTGTAATGTAATTGTTTTTTACCTTCTCACTCTTCTCAAAGAGTCACCTTCATCGGTCACTTCACAGCATCTATCCTCCGTCAGGTTACATAAAGTTGTTGCTATAAAACAGTGGGTGTGTGGGTACACAAATACAGAATGATGAAAGCAGAGCACTCTTGTGGCACATACATCGCTTGGACTGTTAGTGAGGAAATCTGTGCCTACTCCTTTTTGGCCTTGTTGCTGCGTAGCTGCTGAATGACTAAAATCTGAGAGATATGTTAAGTTATTCTGGGGAAGGGAGCCAAAGTCTGGGTTAGGGTTTAAAATCCTTTGCATTTGAGCATGTGTCAGGAGGGGAGGAGAGAAAACGGAATAAAAGGAAAAGTCAGAACAAGAGTGGCAGTATGTTAACATTAGTGTTTTAGAGGGGCTCTTTAGTTTTATATTACCCTCGTTGTGTCAGCCGCCTGATATAACGAGAGCGCAGAGGTAACCGCTGATAGCCAGTAACAGGAGGGACTGTGAACTGTGTGGTCAACGTGTGCGTTGATGGTCCCTGCAGTGCAGTGGATTGCAAGAAGGAATCCACTGCAAATGATTGCAGTAGTCATGAAAACCTGCACATTCTCTTGATCTTTAACACTAGGAGTCCCAGGCTTCTACCTTTCTACCTTTAAAACCCACCACCAGCCAAATGGCTGGTAGGCTTTTAGCTAGGCTTTAGCTTCAGCCAAGTGGAAGCTAAATTGGCTAGTCATTCATATGTAAATTAGGTTGTTAGCTGGGAATTCTGGAGGGAGGGGAGTGGGGGTGTGTGGATGAGGGGGTGGGGGAGCTGCTAAAAGCTGTGAACTTCCTTTTGTGTTTCATCTTGATGCATTCTCAATCATCCAGGGAAATAAATCTCCAAAAGTCACCAACTTGGAGCGTTTCAGTTTGCCATCTTAGGGAGAAATCAACACACATGGGTGTAGGTCCTTTGTTGCTGAGATTTATTGATAAAAACAGTACAAAAAACCAACCATTTGTACACATATTTACAAATAATAATAAAAAGTGAGTGAGTACCCCAAAATACACACAAACTGAAGGTCACTGTCAAAGTAACTTAGGCTTTAATAAACCCATTCGCCGTCTTCAGGTTTTTCAGCTAATTCAGGGTAGCCTATCCCAGTCATAGGGTGAGAGGCAGGGTACACCTTGGATAGACCACTGGCCTCTCACAGGAGATATACAAGCATTCAAAAAGAAGAATTTTTTCCTGATATTGACTTATTTTGACATCCACTAGTTTATATGTTCAAAGAAATGTGTGGGAGAGTGCCCTGCAGGGAATGTGAAAACGTCCTGCGGGGACATGTTTTCCCTGCACACTGTCAAGTTAGAATTACAGACTTCTCTCAGGTTGTGAATAAAAAATAAATAAAACAGGCTGACCTTGGCAGTTTGAGTCATTTTGACATAGAATTTGGGTATTTGAGTAAAAATCAGAGGATCAGGTCCTTCCCTTTTCTTGACATACTATAGGAATGCTGCCTCATAGATTGATAGTCTCGCTGTGTTTCTCTCTTTCAAAGCCTGACTTACTGTTCATCTCAAGGTTCCCCACAACATGGAGCCTTGTGATCCACACACAACTCATTTTGATAATCTTACAGTGACTCTCCCTGCTTGCGTGTGGTGTTCTGTTTTTAAAGTAGCCTAAGTTGGTGTGCCTGCTGTGAATAGGCAACGCCTCCACAGTAGCAAAAGAATTACTTGAAGCAACCAAACAAAAGCCATCCAAGGCCACTGGGTATTATTTTTGCCTGCTGTTTCAGAGTATGCTTCTGTTCGCCCATAGTAATTTAAAAGACTGTGCCTCACCAGAGTTGCCACAGTAACACGAGTTTCCCTGCTTCAGAATATCTTTGAAGGATTGAGACCATCAACATTGTTTAGACAAGTATATGGAGGCGGATGTGTTAAGAAAGTAGAGATTAAATGGAAAGATCATCCTAGTAATTTTTCTTCTGATATTTTGAGAGATTCATGTAGAGATATCCACACTAAGAGACTTGTTACAGTACAGGTAATCCACAAAACAGTTTACATTGTGTTCTGTGGCTGCCATTGATTTTTTTTTTTTCTTCTTCTTATAATCTCAGTAGCTTATGTCAATAAAAATGTTGGGTGGTCCAGCACTCTGGTCCAGAATTGCTTGAAGCACAACAATGAAATTGGAAATCCCTTGACTTGGCATGTAGCGCTAATGATAGATGAAAATTTTGGTTTCTAAGCTGTCAAATCTTTGAACAGTACCAGTGACTGTGTAAAAGATGGCCAGCGTGGCTCCACTCGGGAGCAGTTCAGTAATCCATTTTTTCTTAAGTCACTGGTTAGTGACCCATTAGCAAACATTATAGTATACTCAGGAGATGGAGCAGGTCATCTTCTAATCAGAAGGTTAGTGGTTTGATCCCTGACTCCTCCATTCTGCATGGAAAAAGTACCCTTGGGCAAGGTAGTAAATCCTGAGTTACCCTCTGAGTGTTAATGTTAGACATAGAAAGCACTTAGGCGTAGAAAAATTGCTTGTATGAATGCGGGTGGATGAGGCTTGAAGCAAGAAGCACTTTGAGTGCTCAAGTAAAGTAGAAAAGTGCTATAGATAAACCAGTCCATTTACCACTAAGATGGTGTACTTTAATCGGATGTTTCATTATTACGCCATTTCCAGCTTCTCCTCTGCTTGCCTTCTGTATTGCATTGTGGGAAAGCATTGTAACACTGAAAGCCAGGAGCAGGGAGAGTAGCAGCACAGAAAAGGAGAGGCGTCAGTGACAACAGATACAACCCAGATTAAATCAGATACAGGAAGAAAGAAAAACAGCTGGGATTGAGGCGGGTTGCAGAGCAGCCTGCAGAGGTGCCGAAGCTACATGTCCTGTATGAAACAGCCAAGACGGGTGGCAGAAGTACATACATTTGTCAGTTAAGCAGGAGTATACATACTTAGGTGCTGTATTCTGCAATCACAACTTATTAACATATTATAACATATTAACCCCTGAGTATAATGTAATGAATCATGTGCACAGTAAGATTTGCAGTGAATCCTATGCAATAAGCACCAATGACAAATACAAAACAATGACTCCCCGAAAATGCATGAACCAAAAAATAACATGCCTGTACATGAATATGCAAGGAGTAAAAAACAGAGGTAATTGTGTTAAAATGTGGGGAGTAAAAGTAAAAAGTTGTCAGAAAAATAAACACTGAAATACAGTTACCTGACAATTTTGCTCGAGTACAGTAATAAAGTGTCTGTGCTTCATTGCTTCCCACCTCTGACAGGCAGTATGTTGTGTGATAGAGTATCAGCTGAGCCATCAGTTACAGAGATGAACTTCCAGGATTCACTCTGAGCCTTGTGTACAGAGAAAATCCTCTGCTCTGTTAGTTTTGAAGTATTAAAGTTGCATCCCGTCTTGAAATTATTAAATGCTCTTATTGCTGTAATTCAGATTCACCACCCTGGTATTAGAATATAATCTGGATCAGTTTACCCTTTCAAGATTAAAGATAACCACTAGGAGGCCATGGCTAAGGCTTAAGACTGCTGTCCATTAATTACAGAGTGAGCATGTTGAACAGATGAATGTGCAGCACATTATAAAGTGCGTTGCAGCAGCTTTTTCAGGTTAAACACGGCTAAAATGCACAATCCATCTATACAATATTTTCTGTCTATAAATATGTAACGGGTGTACAAGGTTTGTACAAACAGCAAAGTTTTACAATTCTTGCTTCTCTTTTTTTTTTTTCTTCTAACTTCAGGTCAGAGTTTATCCTTTAGCACAGTGTGAGCATGGAGCCGATGACGTTCTGGTGCTGGGAACTGACGGACTGTGGGACGTCCTCTCCAACCAGGAAGTGGCTGAATCGGTCGGCTGTTTCCTGGCAAACTGCGACCCTGACGATCAGCACAGGCATGTTCACCCATCCCACACAGCTGCAGTCGCAGACAGGCCTGAACTTCCTCTCACCTCTGTCTTGTTTGGAGAGGGTGAACGTGGTTATCTTCTCACGATTACGCAAATTTCCAAACATTCAGATAATGATGTCAAAGAGCAGCTCATTAACAGGATTCCCTGATTATTTCCTCAATGGTTTTACTTTTTTAATTTTTGTTTGTTTTCTTCTGACTGTGGGCAGAGGCATTTATTCAATGGCTGCACGTTGCCATTATTCCCTGTTCTGATCATTATCTAATTGAATATCGCCGTGTGATGCTGACACCGTAACTACTTCTCACTTTCGTTCCCTCAGGTACACGATGGCAGCTCAAGACCTCATAATGAGAGCGAGGGGGGTGCTGAAGGATCGAGGCTGGAGGATAGCCAACGACAGATTAGGCTCCGGAGATGACATCTCTGTCTACATCATTCCCCTCATGTATGGAAACAAGCAGAACTAGCCAAGCTACGAAACCGCAGCCATCGCTGAAACACAACCCTGCCTTGACCTTTTAAAACTTCACATGTGCAGTTTTACCTCATTCCTTGTTCTCCTTTTAAAAGTGCTTTTGTTTCTGCTCAGATCAAAACCTGATCTGTCTCAGTTTCACCCTGATTATCCTCAATCAGGGTGATCTCTCTCTCTCCCTTTTTTTAAATATTGAAAAGGAAACAATCATAAGAGTAGCTGTTAATGATTACTGTTATTATTGTTTTTTTAATTCTTAGCTGTGTTTCGGGGGGCAAACCCTGTAAACCTGGACTCTTGAATGAGATGACGACATCTCAGGACTGCTGTTACTAACTAATGTACAATATTTAATAATGTGAAAATGTAAATAATCTGAAACACAAGACATTGGTTAAGTGTGTTTGGCTGAACACCTGTACAGTGTTTACCCCCCCCCCAAACCTAAAGGCTGCTGTAAATATGAATCATTCCAGCTCTGTTCCACGCACGCTTTTAACTTAGCCAGACTCAGCCATTCACTTTTCCACACCTCCCAGTGAAATGGGTGGGAAAAATGGGTTTCCTTCTGCTGACTTTCGGCTGTTACTTCTAATACTGCAGTTGCCATTTTTTTGCTCATTTGTACCATTGCGATACTGCGTTTGCTATTAAGGAGAGATTTTTTTTTTTTTTTTTAAATGAAGACTACACTACCAGGTGGAGTGACACTTAAAAGATTTTGGCCCAATACATTTCACACTCCTTATTTCTTTACTATTGTATTTATTTGAACATCAGTTGAGATCTACAAAGAAAAACAAACATGTTTCAGACATGTTCCTCCTTAAGCTGTCGTTCACCTGCTGCATGTGCCATCATTAAGCTACGTAGTCATCCTTTACAGCAGGGGCATCAAATATAAGGCTCTGGGGCCAGAATTGGCCTAGCAAAGACTCAATCTGGCCCACTGGATGGCTTTGGGATATGTGAAAGAGGACATAGCATTTCCCCTTATGAAGATCTCCCTTATTGCCAATTATAAGACACTGGTAATAATGTAACAGATAAACAAAGATCAAAACAAAAAGGTTCCTGTTTTCTCACTCAACTTTTTTTTTTAAATGAGTAAAAATAAAAATAAAACAAGGCATTTTCTATGAATTAACAAAAACCTTCAGTTTTGTAATTACAAGGACGCGGGGGGTAAATGAGCCACCAGAAGCTTTTTCTGTAATTTTTACACATTTATTTATTTGCACTGACCGATTTCTCTCATTTCCAACAGCTACAGTTCTTTATCACGTAGAAAAATTAAAAATTGCACTTCTTTTTCTTATAGTAATTGGGATTAAATGTGTAGTCAAATGTCTTTACACTGACAGAAGGAGAGGAGTATCGCTGGTTCGGACCAACTTAACATCAAAGTGGGCCGCATGTGGCCCATGATGTAAAAGGAGTTTGACATCCCTGCTTTACCTCATAGAACCTTTTCTCAGATTTATTGTTCTCATTTTAAAAAAAAATACATCAAAATGTATAAATAACAGGTACCTGTAACGACGCTGATGTTACAGATGTCCCTCAGAGCATAAATCTGGCCCGTCATTGCTAAACTTGTGTCTGAGCAGTCAACACAGTTCTTACGTTACGGAGTGGGTTTCCATATTTTATTTCAAATTGTACTTTTTTTTTTTTATTTTGAAGGTGAAAATGGTGAAACTGAGTAAATTTATTTAAATGTAAAAATGTAAATAACCTTTTCCAGCAGACAAACTCTCCCTTCCTTTTACTGTAAGTCACGCATATCTTACCGAAACCAAAACACACATGATTTGTACTGTTTTAGAATCCCATAGGAACATTAAAAAAAATAAATGTGAAGAAGTTCATTTTTCTGCTCTATTAAAGTAGTTGATCAACAATTGTGACAATTCTCTGCTGCCTCAGTGATTTAAAAAATAAATAAATGGTGTTGATTGATCCTGGCTCTGGAATGCACTTGGCAGACAGCTCAGAGTATTGGGAAAAGTAGCGGCCTGGCCTCTTTGGTAACTGTATCAAATGAACTTTATGAAAGAAAAGATTTTTTTAAAAACGTGAACTGATATAGCGCTGATGTAAATGACTCATCAAATACGATCGAATACTGGATATAACTGATTCTGCATCAAACAAGAAATTTTCTTGGAACTTAGACTTTAATGGAGACAGCATCTGCACCACATAAGACCATCACCGCTCTGACAAACTGTGTCAAGACAGTCCAGAAGCAAAAATGTGGGTGAAGGGTATTAGTTCACACGATAGCCAAACTCAATGAAGATTTCCTGGTGGAGGCTGCTGCAAGGAAAGTAATCTTGACTTTTTGAAAAACACGTACGTACACGTACTTGATTGCTTGACCAAAAAAAGGTACGAATGTGGGCCATTTTCTTTCACCCAAAAATTCTGTCAATGCAAGTCAAACATCTGTGGAGCTAAAAGGAATATCTGCAACATTTTTGCTGAGTCCTTCTCCGGTGATGTCATACTGAATACTTGAAATACCTGAGAGACCATGGATGTAAATTAAATTAACATGTCAGGAGAATAAAACATCCGATATGAGTCAGGAGGGAAAGTAAACCTGGCTAAACTAATTAAATGTTTAAAGTGAAAGTGTTAGTTTTTGGATTGGTTAATAGTGCCCCCACCCCACTCTTCCCCCACTCCCCAGCTGTGACACTCAAAAGTCCCCAATGTGTAGCTAAAATAACCTCCGAACAAACAAAAGAAAACAACTGCCTTTAAATATACATTCAGGAATATGAAAGGAGGATCGTGTCAAATGAAGCATTAGTAATAACTGTGTTCTTGTGCACAGGAAGTTGGAGAGATTGGATTTCGTTTAGTTCTCAGACATCAGAGTTGCATCACTGACGGTGATCAGTAAGACCATTTGTTCCTGACATCCTTTCACAGGCACTGCTGCATAATGCTGTTTAACACGGGTGTGGAATGTTGAGCAAGGTCCTGCAGCCAGGTCTTTGCTGTTATTTAAACTTGTTCTTTTTCCATGTTCAATTTTTATTGGTAAAATTTGTACTTTATAGTTTCTCGGTAATTCGACAGTAAATAAATACCTAGGATTATGTTTATGGAGCTGTAATTGCTGTTATAACCAATGTTATCCTTCCAACATGTCAATATTAAGATATTGCATACTTGATCACCTTTATGAAAGCATGTGGAACGCGCTCAGAAGATTTTTTTAAGCGCTGTCGTGGGAATCTCACACTCTTGGGTCCTCTGCAGGAGCTGGAGGGCCATCTGGTCCCCACAGGCCAGCACCGCATCCTCCTCCAGTCAGGCCAGCTCGGATCTGGCACTCCACTCCTACTCTCCACACGTGTGTGCGTGTGTGGTCCAGATTGGATGACGACAATGATGACACAGTCATTCCTGTGGGTGGCTTGTTTTTTCCAAGGTCACAGCACTCCCACCCCACCCATGGACAGATCTGAGGGAGATGCTGAGTGGGCTCGGAGTGCGATACTCACTTGCTGTAATAGAAGGTGATGCGTTACCTCGCTGCAGTGCCGCATGGGACAGTCGAGGGCACGGCCTTGAAACACTCCTTTTGGAGGAGGATAAAGGTAGTAAATAACAGTTTTATTTATTAACCCAGCCCTTAGGAAAAAAAATAAAAGTGCTGCCTTCCAAAGAGGCCTGAATGTAACCAGTTTGTGTCAATGAAAGGCAAAAGGAGAGATAGTTTTTGCTAAATATCCGTGTTTATTACTTCAACATTATACATTAAACTATATATTTATTAGTTAAAAAAAAAATTTAAAACATTGTTCACAATCCATCTAATAATCATGCGAGCCCTCTACACACCAACACAGATAAGCTTTCAGAAAGTGTTGATTTCAGTTATTTTTGAACACGTCTACAAAGGTGCCAAACACTTCCGTCACCTTCTTAAATGTGCCAAACTGCTGGTTTTCTCAGTCTTGCCCCCCTCTCTTTTACAATCATGCAGAGGGATCTGATAACACAAAGGACACGCGAGGGTTGACCGTCCTGTCGGTGCACCGCTTCATCTGTGCAGCTGTGATACCCATCTGAGCTGGCAGACTTTCCACAAAGGGGACTGTAATTTACTGCTTTAGGGTTTCGGCTGCCTGAAGTATGATTTATCTGCAGCAAATGAGAGCTTCAGCATAAGATGGATGAGAAGGACACACTATAGGCCGCCTCTGTGTTGCTCAGTGATCCATAGACCGGCTCCCTTTACAGTCAGGATATGATAAATGATGTTTGGTTTTGCCCTCCAGGCTGGATTACTTGCATTTCTTACATGGGGGAGTTATTTGAATATATGCAACGCCTGTAGGACCTCCGCTCCATGGGCCTGATAACTACACCTCTCCACTGTGCTACATTTACCAGTCAGAGGCTTTTGCAAACACAAGGCGCTCCTACTTTACAACCTACCTACATGTGTCTACAGCAAGTAGCCAGCGTAGAATTTATTGTGTAATGTCAGCACAGATGCTAGTGGGCAGAACTGTGGCCCAGGAAGAACATAACTCTATCATAGCACACGATCCAGCGTGAACTCATAAATATTTCATGGGGAGTCTTCTTGGAAGGTCAAAGCAGAATTCAATCTTCAAGTCAGACAGCCGACTGAATGAGTGGCTCGCTCTCATCTCAGGATGTGTGGAGAGGGTGGTGGGGTGGGGTGGGGGTTAATCGACCCAGGCTGCAAGCCAATCAAAGCTCATTACCCATTCTGGGTCACACCCCAATCACGAGACCCCTGACGGCTCATGGTGATGTGTTACAGAGCAGAGCCAGATGCTGCTGGGCAGCTGAGGGAGGATTTCAAAGGTTAACTCGCAAGGCATGACCGACACCCGCGAGGACACCGCTGCTCAACAGACTGTGTGTGTGTGTGGGGGGGGGGGGGTCCGGATCATGTGGTGTGACTGTATGTGGACACCACAGAGGTTCACCATTCAGAGTTAGCATGATAGGCAGAATACAGGGAGAACACAGTGCACGTTTATGCCCTGCTTTTATATATGAGAGATGTTCATGTGCAGGAGAAGCACACACAGCATGATGGTATGCATTCTTATTAACAAAGAAGTCCGGGGAGAGCCATACAGCCAGCTTGTGTGCATCAGAGCAGATGTACTGTAGGACACCTCTGTGGGCAGCAGCAGCCACGTCACTGCTTCCTACATAGCCCTCTCCGCCCGAGGTGGCGGAAAACTGCAAATCTATAGCATACACACTTCCTCGTGCATCTTTAAAAAAGAAAGGAAAAAAATTGCTTTTTTCTTTTTTAAACTCGCTAATTATATTACTACACATGCCAGCTTTCTCACCCATTCTCCAAAAATAATTCAAATCTCACACAATAAAAATTAAAAATACATTGACAAAAGTGCCCCCCCTCCCCACAGTCATTGACTATTTTATTAGAAGAAGAAGAAGAAAAAACATGATACAGCAATTAAACTGCTTCAGCTTAGAAATCAACAGTAAGCAGATGTCCTTGTTTAAATTACAGCTTCAAATACACCACGAGAGGCTAGCCTACATAGCTAGGTGTGCATTACCTGGAAAAACCGTCTAACAGCGCTGGGAGCTGGGCTTTTTTCCTCTCCCTCTCTCCTTCGGCTGGAGTGGAGGCACCAGCACTAGCAAGGCAGTAGCTTGCGCAGTCATCTCCATAGCGGGCAGTGTCTCAACCCAACCAACAGCACAAACTACTACCTCAGCCAGTACGTGGTAATAAGACGAAAACGACGAAAGAAACAGTACAAAAATGCCGTAAAGGGACAGAAATGCCCCGCTTCGCCGACGAAAGCAACATTCCCCACGCAGCCGAAGACACTCCGTCCTCTCTCCCGCTTCGCTCTTCTTCTGTGCAGACTTGAGGGAAACCCCGCCCAAGCAGACTTACTCCCCCTTTCTCTCCTCCTCCTTTTTCCTCCGCGTGTTCAGTGCAAACCACAAAAAGGTCCTTTCCCCTCATATGACCCACTGCATAATCCCAAGCTAGGGCTCGAGGTCCCCCAGGAGCACGTTGAGAGACAGCAGTGGAGTCCACCTTTAATGTAATGGTGGTTTGGTTTGTAAATTCGTGGGTGACTGAAACAGTTTTAGTATTTTTGTGTCTAAGATGCCTCTGCAAGAAACTATAACCCCACCTGCTGTACAGAATACACACATCACGACTCTCAATGCTCAAAAAGAAAAGAAAAAAATATATTTAAAGCATTTGTATTGATATGTTAAATAAGTAAAACAGGGGTGGCCAACCAGTCAGAGACCAAGAGCCACTTTTGTTTTTACTGTGTTACCGCAAAGAGCCACATCATACGCATGGGCACACATGAACATCACCCATCCTTTCCTCCCTCTCTATCACACACACACACACACACACACACACACACACACACACACACACACACACACACACACACACACACACACACACACACATCTCTGCTCAGCCAGATTTATTGTAAATGTCACACACCAACGTGATAATGACAGAAATGGACTCCTACAGTACTAAAACCACAGGCCAGTCATTTTCAACAATGAACATTGTGTGCACTGTCTCACACACACAAACTCTCAGTTCAACCAAGTCCAGAAACAAAAATATAATAATCTACAATAGCATTTACTTTTACAATGCATGTTGTTTAGTGGGACTTCTGGCATCCCTTGCCTTGAACAATCCTCTTCAAATCTGGCTTGTATTCCGTTGTTGCCACTCGGAGCAATTCTTTCACGAGTGTCAGTCACAACAGATCGATGCTTTGATTTCACATGAGAACACAGACTCGCAGACATATGTTGACCCAAACATTGACAGTATCTTAAGCGCAGCCTGTTTGACATTGGGGTATTTTTCCATTGGCGCACTTTTCCAGAACTCAATGGTCCCTTCCCTTAAAGCAGGTTTCAATTGGTCCTCCTCTCAAAGATCGATCATCTCCAACTCAGCCGCAGCTTCATCTGTGACTAGCGGGACTTTCAAACAGCCGGTCTCTGCATTAAATGGGTCGATGAGGAACGTAATCTGTGGCCTTTTCAGTTGTAGATCACGGAACCGGGTCACAAAGCTTTCGTGCAAGTTTTCAATCAGCATTGCATATCTGGCTCTTTGCTTACTCAGGGCAGCGCTGGAGACTTGCCCGCTGGCTTTTAGCAGTGGGAAAATGCGTTATATCTCCCTTTTGAATATGTGTCTTGAACAGCTTCAGTTTGTTGACAAACGCAAACACACTTTGCACCAGGTCAGGCAGCATTTTTACCTTACCCTGCAGGGTCAGGTTCAGTCTGTCCAAGTGACACAGCATGTCGACCAAAAAGGCCAGATCCATAATCCACTTGAGGTCCGAGAGCTCGGGATAGTCCTTGTCCTTCTCTTCCGTAAACAGTTTCACGGCATCCAAAAGCTCAAAGAAGCGAGAGAGTACCTGGCCTTTTGACAGCCACCTCACAGTGCAGTGCAGCGGCAGGTCACCTGGAAGCCCTTGGTCCAGCTCAGCGATGAGATTCTTGAATTGCCTGTGGTTAAGCGCATGTGTGCGGATATAGTTGACGATTTCCATCACAGGCTTCATGACGTTATCTAAATTCAATGATTTAGACACCAGTTGCTCCATGTGGATGATCCAAAAGTCAGGAATAGTTTGGTCAGCTTTGCACAGCCCCACAAGCCCGTTCACAGATCCCATCATGGCTGGTGCTCCATCCGTGGCTATTGCAGTTAATTTCGTTATGGGCAGATTTGCTTTTTCTAATGCAGCCATCATGGTTTCTTTCACATCTATGCCACGGGTTCCGTCTTTTAATGGTACAATATCCAGGAGTTCTTCTTTGATCACACAATCGTTTGACACAGACCGTGCAAATATTGCCAACTGAGGCTTGTCTTGTATATCACAACTCTCATCCAATGCGACACTAAAATACTCACATGCTTGAAGGTCAGAGTGCAACTGTGATTCAATAGCCCTGTTAATGTCCGATATTCTGTGTTCAATAGTGTGGCGGGACAGTTGGACGTCTGATACCATGCGTTTTCATTTGTCGTTTTCAGGAGACAAGATTTCAACAACATCACTGAGGCATTGTGTGGCTTTTTAGCCCGTGCAGTGTTCCAAGCCAGCTGATAGGATGCGAGCGTCTCTGACCGCTTCGTAAATTTTTGGAAAAACTGTGTCTGCTTTTCTGCCTGACTTTTCAAAGTGGCCAGCTCGTGCTTGCGAAGTTCAGTCCCTTTTGGAAATTCCTGGTCGATGTTAGCATGGAGTGAGCTGAAGTGGTGCTGAAGATTTGAAGCATTGAAATGCGCTAATGACGTCTGACATATAAGGCAGAATGGCTTGCCATTGCGTTCAACAAAAAAATATAAACTCTCCCACTCTGTTAAAAACGTCCCGTGTTCATCTTCATATTTTCTTTTTGCTGTGCATTTTTTCCTGCCATTTTAAGGGCGAACTTGCTCCTACTGGGAAACTTTGCGGTATTTTCATCTCACACTCATGCGCATTTGATGAAAATAATGTATTGAACTCAAACGAAGCGAACGCGCACATTTTAAAACAACACAAAAAAACCCCAAAACACAAACTTTGATATGAACGTGAGAGCCGCATGAAACCAGGCAAAGAGCCGCATGCGGATCGCGAGCCGCGGGTTGGCCACCCCTGCTGTAAAAGATGCTATAATGGGATGGTGTAAAGAATTATCAGTGTTAAAAAAAAGGTTAATAATAGATACTTAGACACCTACGTATTTTGTATACCTATGTATACAAAAATCAAATAATGTTTTGACCATACTGCAATGTGAAAGTCAAACTGCTCATTATTTTTCTCCTAATTCTGTCTCTAATATGTCAGGCGATAGAGAAAAATACCGCAGGGTCTCATTTTCAAATGTGAGCTTTTCTCCTGAAACCAGTAATTTACTTAGTTAAACAAGCTTGTTCCCTACATGCCAGGCTGTTATTTGGCTATTATCAGATGAGTTCTATATACGTATAAGGTCGCCACAGACTGTATATAAAAGATCGATATAGTCACAGGTCTGAAAATTGTGGCTTATGGATTCTAATAGCCAGCAGGAGGCAACTCTACATTTAAAAGAAACCCAAATGCTTCTCTTATATTTTCTCAACTTGATTTATGAGTTATGAGTAAAAAATTATCTTGTTATTCTATGATATTCATTGCTAGCTTCACACAATTTATGCAAATTATGTTCCAATTTAAAACACTGTGAGACAGAGCACCGATGCAGGTCAAAGAGGTGTCGATGTAACTGGCAGGTCACCACCTCATAAGCGCGCAGCATCACTGGTTTCAGTCAGATCCACGTCTCACCTGTGGTGTCTCATTTCAAAAAAGTTCCAAATCTGACTTTCCAAATTACAGTGGCTGTCTTGTTTTATATACAGTCTTTGATAGAAGGCTACAAGACAACACAGAAGGCCTTTAGACATCAACACCATCCACCTACAGGCCAAAGGTCTCAAACCAGGATGACTCAGAAATATAATTGTGTACAAAGTGGTATATCTGGGCTTCTAGGAAGCTGCATTTTCATTACATGCACTTTAATCGAGCACACTCAAGAGCTGTTTGTAGAATTGTCCCATTTATTTTACACAGACACATACATCCCTTCTCCGATGGCTGGTTAAAGATGACATGGAATGTTACAGTAAGATTTGTTTTCTTGCATAAAATCCTCACTGTTGAAAATGTTGCAAAAGATTAAATGTTCATTTCTTTTTAAGATCAGTAAAGCCCCAGTTTTTTGTTGTTTTTTTGCATTTTTCTCTTTATAACATCATCAACACTTTCACCACACACTGTACACTGATGCAGTCTCTTCAGGAGAACAAAAACTAAACCCAGAGGCAACACTGCCATTGTTTTTTTAATTCTCTGTAGTTAACAGGCAAGTGCAGCCAGTCTATATGAGTGTGAAAGCGGGGGGGTTGGCCCGTTATCAGCTCACACGAAAAGCATATGAAAATGTGCATGAAGGTCGGGGTCAATGGTATAGTCTGAGGCAGCCTCGATATCGCTATTCACCGTGGGTTGCTTCATGTCACCGCAGAGTTCACATCCGTGCACTTGTGAAGTGCATGAGTCAAGTCGAGAAGACACCTTCGGGATTTCTTCATTTAGAAAGAAGACCAAAAAAAACTAAAAAAAATGCCGGGTTGCGAGCGAGCCTGGTCAGGACTCTCCGTTCTGGACTTTGGAGACGGGTGGCTGCATAAAGTCTTTAAAGGGCCCCAGGGCCTCCTTCAGGGCTGAGCTCACCTCAGACGATGAGCACGTAATGCACTCGACCAGTGTGGGGTACAGGGCGATCACCTGAGCCCACGTGTTGCCATCCACTGCAGGAAGTAAATGAGAGAATATCAGAAAAGGAGGGAAGAAGGAAGGGAATATGAGTTGTGAATAGAAAACAATCAAAGCAATTTATTCAGAACAAAACTGTTTCCCTGTGCCTGTAGGAATTTTATCGAGCAAAGGGCGATGCAATGCAAATATGCGGAAGGGCACTTCAAAAACACTATTTCACCATGTCTTACCTTCAATCTTCTGCAGTTATAGGAAATTGTTTAGTTTTTTTTCTAACTGACCTTGCCAGAAACACAAGCAATGATACAAAGAATGGGCAGAAAATGTCTCCTTTATTATCTTTCCAAGACTTATTTATCCATTTTTATAGTTTGATACTCACCATTCTCTGGCTGTGTTTTTTTCAGGGAGTCCATCAAAGTGCTGATAGCTTTCAAGACAAAGATAATCTCTGTCACTTGTTGCCTAAAATGAAAAACAACAAAGGCCTTGCTTAGCTACAAAGGCACGGCAGTAGGAGAAAAGTGGAAGAGGCAAACAGCGAGGGGGAGAGCCAATAACAATCATGTATATACATAACACTATTTATTACATATCTACTTTTTACACTGGTTTGTATATTTGTACATTTTATATATTTTTTCTCTGTTAATACTGTTCACACGTATATAGAGCTGCAGAACTGTGATTGTTGGTGCTAAACGGGCTGGTCTGAGTATTACAGAAGGTGCTGATCTGCTGGGACTTTCTCATGAAACCACTTGTAGAGTTTACAGAGAACAGTCTGAAAAGAGAAAACATCCAATGAGCGACAGTTCTCTGGGTGAAAATGCAAAGGGTGAGAGGAGAATGGCTACACTGCTTAAACCTGGTAAGAAAGAACCAGGAACTCTTAAAACAAAAATATTTTTAATGTTAAAATATAATTATTGTTGTTCTCCATGAATCTTCAAACTTCAGTTTTACAGCAAAAGCAGAAAAAAATGGTAAAGTACATCATTATTTTTGATTAAGATGTCATATTACAGTTATTTACTTAGTGGCTGAATGTTACGCTTGATTAATTTCTGACTTTTCAAAGTTGTCCAGTGTGCCGGCTCAAAATTGAAAAAAATGAATTCAGGACAGATTTCTGAGATATTTGTTTTGCTGTTTTGATAGATGCTCTAATAGATTTGTTAAGCTCTGCATGTACTGTTTTATTTCAGGCCCTTTTATTTAACCAACTTTGTATTTATACAGAAGACATAAGAATATATTTTACTTCTCCCCCCTCTCCCTTTATTTTCTCTGCTTGTGGTGCAGTTTATCCATGGGCATCTTTAACTTCCACTGAGTCTTGGAGAAATGTGGTAGAAGTATGGCGGTTTTACATTGTTTAAAAAGAGAAATAAGAGATAAATGAAGCCAGAGCTGGTCTTGATTTTGCATTTGCTAAATCTCCCAGTGGTTAAAGTGTAGCATTACAGTCATCAGAATTAATGGCCTCTTGGAAAATGTGTAAAACAACACGCGCTAAAAAAAAAAGCACACACAAATAGATACCCATGGTGGCTGGGTACCTTGGTAATGGGCAGCGTCCACTCAACCTCTCATCCTCTACGTATCGTCGGAGAACATCCTGGGACCTCTTGAGGAGCACGGAGAGCGCCATACGAGAGATGTAACCCTCCTGCGGGGTGGAAACCTTGTTGCTGAAGGAAAACTGCAGCAGTGTCTCAAAACACACTTTGGAAAACTCCTCTCTCATCCGCACATCTATCTCTGCCTCTGTTGGAAGAATTATTTTCGATTGACAGTGAGAGGGACTGACAGGGTTTGGCTGTACGGCTCAACACATGCACAGTTGTTACTGATAAGCCGCAAGAAAGACTCCGGCAACAAACCAAGCACCTAAATTAAGATTCCAACACTTGGCCAGCATGCTGTTGCGCTAGTTTCAGGAATACACAACTGCTAAAGCCAAAGCAACTTAGCTGCCAGAGTCCCATATTACCTGTGAATGAGGGAGACTGTGAGTGAATGGATCCTTTATTCAGCATGGCCATAATCTGGCCAACAAAGTCTTTGGGGATGAAATTGGCAAATGGTAAGATTTCTGTGCTGATCAGCTGGACCACCTAAAATGAAGAGGGAAACGATGATGCAAACTTGGGAAAAACTTGCAAACTATTTGGGGATATATTATCAGAGTCTAGAAACAAGCACGTACCTCTACATCGATGGCTTCATTCTTCTGAAATTCCTGGATAGACAGGTTATCTGGAGGAGTACTGTAACAGAACAACAGTTTTCTGCTTAGAACCTCTGAAAGCTGCACAATAAGCATGGGGGTGGGGGGAATCTCTACCTTTTGGTGAAAAGAAAGTCTTCAAAGGCATTGGCCAACTCTGGCCACATAGTGTCAAACTTCCCGGATGAGGCATGCTGCCGTGCCACTGGTAGTCCAATGGACAGCACCTTGAGCAGAGACGACACAGCGAGCTTCCAGGTGCTCTCTGACGGACAGGCGTACTTCAGACTCAAGGGCATTCTTAAAGTCTTGAAGGCAAAAAACAAAACAAAAAAGCTCATGAGATTGAAACACAAAGGAACACTTAAAATTAATCTCGACAGCGGTGCACGAAAAACTTTCACCCCTCTTCCTTTTAGACAAAAGACAGAGTTAATATAAGTGGAGAATGTAAAGACGCCTCATCAACCTCGTGAGAAAGTCAGCCACCGACATTTTAACAAAGTCATCTTATTTCCAAGAGCAGCTTGGCGCTCCCTACAATGACATTTCACAAATACCAGTGCCTTGCTTCTTGAGCATCTCTCTGATAAACTGATTCATTTCAGTTTTGGGTTTCTAAAAATTCACTGAGAAGAAAAGAGCAGTTAAACACAGGTGTCAGAAGTAGGGGGAAAAGGAAGAGTGGCAGATTTTGGATCGCTTACACTGACAGTATCCTTTAGTGTTTGATGGACTGAATTTGGAAAAAAGTTTTGAAAATACTGGGAACACTTTGCATCTGCCCGCTGATGTACAGTATGAACCCAATATTACGATCAATACAGTGAGGTCAAAGGGCAATCAAGTAAAATCTGCCCAGAGGCTGGAGGTCTCTCAGAATTAAACGATTTCAAAACTGAAGCGGCGTATCGCATACTACTAAAGTTATGTTCCTCCACCCATTTTTGTAAACTGAATTTTCCAAATTTTCACACCAAACTTTTTTTTAAATGTTTGCCAGTTTAAAATCCTAAAAAGGTTGAGCAGGTCTGTAGGTCTAATAAAGAAAGTTGTTTCAGACGCAAACAGCCAGTTTATTCATTATTCTTTTAAAAGCAACAATTGCAGCAGCCTTAAGGAATATTCACACAGCAGTGCTTTACGTAGCTAAACAAATCATTATACTGCAACTGTTCTATTGAAATTTAAAGTGAATGTCCTCATGTGTGGATCTAATTCTTCTCAGAAACAAAAATCAGGTTAAAAAAAAAATAAAAAAAAATAAAAATCTGGTAGTTCTTTGTTTTTACATTCATCGGGTCCCAATCAGCCCAAATAGCAAAGAGAAATTTAAAATGCATGCCATGAAAGAGTTCGGGTCTTAGGAGGTTAAAATGAAAGAAGCATTCTCGTGATCTTCCACACTGGATGAATATGCAGGGTTCAAACATAACTGGGTGGTCAGCAGAAAGCAGCTCAACAGTAAATTTCGCTGCACTAAACAGGAACAGTGATAAAACACATCAAACATTTTCTCTTTCTCACCATCACCAACAGCGAGTACACCACCCAGGGATAAATACCTTAATGATATTCTGCAGAACTTTTTCATTGATGACAGCTTTGTGGCAGGCTGTTTTATGGTACAGGTCCACCACCACCTCCAAGGAGCGCTCAGCAAAGGGCACATAGTTTAAGGCAACCCATTCTGCCTGTAGGGGTAAAGAAGATTTAACAAAAGAAAACCAAACAAAACAGGAATGGGCATTATGCTCACCTTTTGGCGACAGTGAAAGCATTTGTTTAAAAAAAAAAAAAAAAAGACACACTTTGCATAAGTACGCAAGTAACACGCCATTTTATTTTTAAACTGCAGTCGCTATTAGTCGGCTTCAAGCTTTGTTAGGTTTACAGTACCACAACTGAAACGTTACAGCCAAACTAAAGATTTTATTCTACAAAGTGTGTCTTTAGGAAATAGAAAACAGAGCCACAAGTATGCATATGAACAAAAAAAACAAAAACAAAATAAAACCATCAAAAGTCACAAAATCAACTGAAAATGAACTCCACAGAGGGAGGTGGGGCTGTGCACACAGAGGCAAAACCACCAGTTAGTGACAGGCAGAGAAAGAGGGGAGCATGGAGTGAGTGAGAGACGCAGATGAGACGCGAGAGCCTACCATGCGGAGTGATATCTCATCTACCGCAGAGGGTAGATCATCACCATTCAGCACAGCTTAGTACAATTACAGAGAGGGGGAGTGGGGGTGAGGGAGATGATGACACTCACCGGCGCAAACAGCTGGATCTAAAATGGTTATCCAGTGAGTAGTTCGAAGAAACAGAATGAGACAAGATTGAAATTAAACCGATGTTTTATAGTTGTATCAAATCTAAAGTGCGTCTCTCAGCTAAACGAGATCCCAAAATCTGGGCCGAGGGAAAAGAGGGGAAAACAAAACAACCTCCCAGCAGCACTGAGGACATTTGACGCAATCTGACATCAGGACTGAATAAAAGCCAAGAAGGCAATAAAAAGACCACCCATAATGGTGTTTGGCTGGGTGAGAATTTTGTTTGACCATCTAACTTAAACAATTTAAACAGACTCAGATCAACACAAATGTCCAGTTTACTGTACCTCCAATGCAGGACGGACACACGGCCAAGATTTAAAACAGGCAGGGTCAGGATTTAGACCGACTCCATCAGTCGTTCAGTATTTGATCGAGACACCTTTCAGGATTTCTGTGCAGGAATAACATCTGCTTGAGCTACGTGTTTCCAGAACTTCCAGGTTTCCAGAACAGCAAGGATTAAGACGACTCTGACGTCAGACTCGTTTAAAAATACTCCGTTTTTGTGACTTCAATAGTCTTGCTCAAAATTACTGGGTGCCTTGGAAACACTTAGTTTTTTTCCTTTTTTAAATGACTATGAACTGTGCTGGACTGAAGCATTTCTCTGGCAACCGCCCAGCAAGATGAATCATGAGGGAAGGAATTTGAGGAAGGAATGGTTTGGGGCTTCTAATGGGGGTCGAGAACAATCTGTCAATCTCACGAAGAGCCGTGACAGAAGCTTCATAAGGACAAGACGGCAGAGGGAGTGGAAGGGGGACTTCACGAGCATCAAAGAACAGATATGATCTTATTGAGAATGGCTGAAGAGAGGTGGGTGAATAACAATGTGCGTCATCCAACAGTCTTAATGAAACAAACTGTAAAAGCAAATAAACTGCAATGAAAACCAAATATTTAGGTGTCCGTTTTTCATTTCCTACCTGGTTGTATTTGGCATTGGCCACGTGTTTGGTTTCCATCCTGCCGTACTGAGGCGGCTTGCAGGAGAACTCCACAAAAAGGAGCAGCTGCTCGAAGATGGCCGGGTACATGACCTGCAGGTTCTCCGTGCCCACACAGATGGCCTGCAGCAGGGAGGGAAGGGAGGAACAAACACTGCTGACTTCCACCACAGGACTGCATATTGCACAATTTAGCAGACTGACACTTTCTTTTCTTTCCTGGGCTGAATAGAAACGAACTGGGAGGAATTAACTTTAAACTGAAAGGGCCTATGTTTGGTAAGCATGCTGAAAAAGCTAGAGTAATTAATAAGGAAAGAACGAGATGCAACATGGGACCTCCTGCTGGATTTGAACAGATGATGATTACACACATGACCCCGCTCTTATCTTGATGCTACACTGTAGCACAAACCACCTCACATCAAACTGCTAAAAGCTTCACCGGTGGCAATAATCCTTCTCCCACCTTCTGCAAAACATCCAGAGCGGTGAGCACGGCTTCCTGCAGGTTGGTGAGCACTGCCTCAGTGTATGAGGGGAGGATGAAGGGTGAGGCATCGCTGCTGATAGGCACGGAAACAGCCCCATGAAGGATGACCCCTAGCTTTTTTAGATCCTCCATACTGAAGTTGGCTTTGATGTGCTGGTAGAGTGCTGGAAAAATCTGGATTAATGCTGTGAGGAAGGGCTGACTGGGGATAAAAGAGAGCTTCTCTGTTGGGCCAGTAGGTGGTCTCGTGCTGTCCGTTCCCATTCGATACCACGTGTTCCATGCAGACCACCACAGTGCCGAGTCCTCCAAGGCCGACTCCTCCCCTGGCGGGGGCGCCTGCAGCTCAGCTCCGTTGTACCGTGTCAACCGTTCCAGTAGTGAATCTGAACGCACCAGGGGTCTTCCAGGACCGGATGCTGACAGCGGGTCAATGAGCACTGGAGGGACGCCCATTGCAGCAAGTGCGTCGCCTGCTTTGTCCGAGTCTTTAACAGGTGTAACGATCTGAAGGATTTCCTGAAAGCTCTTCAGGGCAGCCAGGGAGACCTCATTGTTTTTGCTGAGGGCAGCTGACTGAATATGGTTCAACAGCACCTCCCAGGCCTCAAAAAAATCACCTGCAGATACACAGCAGAAGATGGCGGCGTGGAAACATTAGCGCTCTGATATTTGACACCATTTTCAAAGATGTCCTGCATTAATGGCTCAGAACATATTGACAGGTGTTGAAGCAGAAATGCACCAACTGCAATCTGCTGAATGTCACAGAGCATCACGTGCGGGCTCACCTAGCTGCTGAAGGAGATACCGCCTTGTGTTGAAAATGCGCGCCACGCCCGCTAGCGTCAGCACCCACGTCTCCGCCCACTGTTTCTCGGCTGTGTCGCGCGAGTGATGGATAAGGATGTTCCCACCGCCTGACTCGATCTTCTCCTTGTCTGCTGTGGTGGAGGACGTTCTTACACAGTCGAGCAGCTGGAACAGGACCTGGAGGCGACGAGTGACAAAACAATCACGTACTGTCAAATTTTACATTTTTTCGTGTTTTTCTTTTTCCATCTTATATGAAGACGTTTCAGGGATTGTACCTTCCACACCACAATGTGCCACGTTGGCTGCTGGAGCAGGGTTCCGTGGGCAGCAATAGTGGAGAACAACGTCTGGCCGGCGCTCTTACGCACAGCAGGCCGCGGGTCCACGCACAGCTCCCCAAGCTTGGCATACAGACACAGCCACAGGCAGTCAAAGGGAGGGGCGGGGTGGAACGGCCTGTTGAGGGTCTCTCCTTTCTCCTGGGCCTGTTTCTGCAGCGCTTCCTCCTCCCTCTCTAGCTCCTGCGTGATGGCTTCTCCCCTTTGGAAGAAGTAGTCTGAAATGTTCCACTGTGGGTAAGAAGAAGAAGAAAAAAACCAAAAACGAAGTGGGGGTATAAATTAGGGAGAGAAAGCAGTAAGATGCTTCTGATAGTTTTGCTATCCATATTACCATAAAGTAACCTCACAGGAACTGGCACACTCCAAGAGAAATAATCTGGCAAACCACAGATCAATAACAGGTTTTGTATGTCCTGAATCCTGCATAAAGTGTCTATCTAATGTTATTAGAAGACTGTTGAGTTAGAAGAAAATAATACGACAAAAAAATAAATAAATAAAAAGGTGGGGAACTGCAATTGTTTGATCATATATTAAAAACACCGGGTTTCTATTTGAAAACTAGTGTTTGAAAAGTAAAGCCGTGGGCCACCTGTCACTCCTTCGCAAGCAAGAGTCGTCCTGCTTCTCCTTCACAGTTACAATCGCACTTGCTAATTCACCAGTTACATCACATTACTCTGCTAGTTGACTCTCAAAAAACTTACTTGATTGTTTAATTACAGGTACCATCTGACAGCAAAGCATGGAAAAAAAAGTCTGACTGATAATCCTTTATAATAACTACCACAGCTGTACACATCTGTCATCGTACCAGTAAGCCAATGGACGTGAGGCTGATGTTGAGCTCCTGGTTCTGAAGGCCAAAGCTGCCAGCTACATCCACTACAATCTGGAGGCACGTGCAAGGCATGGTGGGAAGGAAGTCTGTCACCACCAACTGCAGGCACTGGAAGGCGGTTCGGATCAATGACTCACTGATGAAGGAACAAGACATGCGGCATGCATTAGTTTCATTAACTATGTGCAGTGTAACTGTGGACATAAAATCACTTTAAAATTCTTTTTTAATGATTTCTTTTCACACAGGCAGCTCACTCTCTGGGCATCATTTACTTTTAAGGGAATAGCATTGCATAATAGTAATAGTATTATTTCTTTGCATAGATTTTTTTTTTAAAATATACATACAGACAGACACCCACCCACCTCTTTGGTGGAGACAAAAATCGCCCCCTCTATTACACTCTTACCCTTGATCATTGCGAATGGCTCCTATAACACCCAAAACGAGGGGCCAACCAGGCCCCAGGCTGTCGCCCTGACTCTGCAGGATCTGCAGGACACACTCGAGCTGTTTCTGCCGGATGTCTGCGTGCAGCACGTTGGACAACTCCTTCAGGGGGTTCAGCAATAGAAGCTGCAGCCGCTTAGGGATCAAGAAAAGGGAGACGGTGATCAACTTACCTGTCAAGTTTTCTATTCATAAATTTGTATTTTAAATTTTAAAAGAGTAGAATGTGGCACCTTTATTAAAGCTACGGTATAACATTCATATTGGAAGGGTAAACAGGTGAAGTACAAACTGTTTAAAGAAAAATGTGTTTGGACATTTTTTCCTAATTGGCATTAAACTTTTTAACTCTGCATGTTTGAAAATGAAAGGATTAAGGCTTACTGAATTTTCAAACGCAGTGGTTTGATGATGAGTCACTATGCTTAGTAATTTGTTTGGCAATGACAACATGAAGTAGTAAAAGCTTGTCCACATGCAAGGAAATGCTTTAAAAATATTGTTTCATTGGCTGTCATTTTTATTATTCATATAACCTCCACACACCCTGTTTTAGATAAGGCTTGTTATCAGTCTCACCAAGGTTAAGGTCACAGTTTGTGTTTATTAATGACAAGATAAAGTGACTTTTCTATCTTTCTGTCGTGGCTTACAGGATGAACATCAGCATCATATACAGGCAAGTATTGTGTTATTCATACACATTGTGCAGTATGCCGATCAGCCATAACATTATGACCATCTGCCCAAATATTGTGTTGGTCTCAAAGGTGTGCTTTGGTATCTGGCACCAAGATGTCAGCAACATATCCTTTAAGTCCTGATTGGACTTGTTTGTCTAGGACATCCAACAAATGCTCGATTTGACTGAGATCGACAGAATTTGGAGGTCAAGTAAACACCTGAAACATGTTCTTTTCAAACCATTCCTGAACCTTTTTTACTTTGTGGCAGGGCACATTATCCTCCTGAAAGAAGCTACAGCTATCAGGGAATACTGTTTCCTATGAAAGGATGTGTGTGGTCTGCAAGATTCTTTGGTAGGTGTCAAAGTAACATCCACATGGATGGCAGGACCAAAGGTTTCTCAACAGAACATTGCCCAAAGCATCGCACTGCCTCCGCAGGCTTGCCTTCTTCCATGGTGCCAGGAGTTCCCCAGGTAGGCGACGATCACACGCCCAGCCATCCACGTGGTGTAAAAGAAAACAGGATTCATCAGACCGGGCCACCTTCTTCCACTGCTCCATGGGCCAGTGCCGATGCTCATGTGTCCATTGTTGGTGCTTTCAGTGGTGGATGGGGTCAGCATGGGCACCCAGACTGGTCTGCAGCTATGCAACCCCAGAAACAACAAACTGTGATGCTCTGTGTATTCTGGCACCTTTCTACCAGAACCAGCATTAACTCTGACCTAACGGGCCAGCCTTCACTCAGTGAGTCTTGGCCGCCTGAGACCCTGGTGCTGGTTCACAACATTTCCTTCATTGGAACACTTTTGATAGATACTGACCACAACAGACTAGGAACAGCCCACAGGAGCTCCATTTTTGCAGATGGTCTGACCCAGTCATCTAGCCACCAGAGGTTGACCCTTTTGAAACTCACTCACATTCTCACGCTTGCCCATTTTTCCTTCTTCTAATGCGTCAACTTTCAGGACAAAATGTTCATTTGCTCCTTGATACATCCCACCCACTAACAGGTGCCACGCTGAAAAGATAATCAGCATTATTCACTTCCTATCAATGGTTGTAATCTTATGTCTGATAAGTGCATGTTTGCTTTCGTCTTTGTTTTTTCTTCTTCTAAATAACCCATCGTGTCGTTGCCTACCTGATTTTGGGCCAGTGGAGGATCGTGTTTGTAGGCAAGTCCAGCTTTAATAAGTGCTGTCAGTGCCTCGGCTCCCCATTCTCTCATTCTGGAGTTTGGATGCTGGCAGACCTGCAGGACACAGCATTTACGGACAAATGCAGACACAAACAGGCGCAATGACAGATCTGATGCACAGGCGGTTCAGAACAGCGTTTCCCAGCAGTTTTCACAGTGGGTGGGTGTGAAACAAGTCGGTGAAATAAACCACAGACTGTGTGATAGAGACTGGGATCCCCCTGTGGCAACAGATTATGCTGTGCTAGACAGTGTAATCATGAAAGCATAGATACACATGGAGAGACCAGGCTGAGCAAAGAAAAGTACACTATGTGGTACAAAACCTGAAGAATCTGAGAGAAAACATTTCCGTGTTTTCTGTGTTCCAAATCAGTCATCCTTGTTTATCTTTGTCAAACAAATCTTCTACTTTTATGGCATCAGACTTCTCGATTCTCGAGATTTACTGCTTCAAAACCCAGATGATCCATGTGCACCCTTTTGTATACTGTGTGGCTTTAAGTATCTACTTAACGCCGCACATTTTTCATTATTATCGTTATCTGTATGAATAGTAGACAAAGTCGCAAAGAAAGATATTCAGCATTTTATCTAAGCACGTTTTTGCCAGTTTGCAGCTTTGGATTCTACTTTGAGACAAATCAGGAATTCACACTGAAAAAGCTTTGCAAAATAATGTAGGATCAAACACTGATAACAACACAAACACATTGTGGACACACTGTGGCATAGCGACCTCTCAGCTCCAGCATGTTTATGTCTGATCGAGAGGGAGCAAAAAAAAGCAACAACCAAAAAAACCAAAAAAAAAAACCAACCAGATTGGAACCAAGAGGCAGAGAGGGAAGGAGAGATGGGAAAGTCAGTGTTTACTGAGGAGAGGATCTGAGCTTACCTTCTGCAAAACAAACGGGTGTGCAAAAGAAAAAGGAGATAGAGAAAATGTGACGAAAACCTCAAAACACAGATGTTTACAGATACATAGCAGGGATTTTCTGATGACAGCTGAAGAAATGACCAAAAAAAAAACAAAAAAAAAAACGCAGTTTATCGCTCATATCAGTCCATATATTGTATTACTGCTTGTGAAATGATAGGTCAGCTTGCTGGTTGATATGACCTATGTTCTGCATTATTTACCACAACATACAGGTTTTACTCTGGGTATATAACACTAAAGAACAGTAAGCAGTATAGTGGAAATTTGGTGGTATTAAGACAAATATGTACTGGAAAAACAAACCTAATACCACCAATCACTGCGATTAAATTCTGTATAGTTTATTTAACAAAAAAAAAATGAAGACATTTTTTGGTCTTAGCTACTACATGAACTCATGTCTACATAATTAATCTACATTTCCAAAGACAAAGACTTTACCTTGAGTACCAATTTAACAGGTACATTTATTTATTAAGCTAAAATGATGCGATATTTGATCAAAGAGGTACAGGAAAAATAGACTGTACCTCATTTAACATGAAATGTACGTGTAGGCTTCTGTTCTAACTAGTCATTACCTCCAATAAGTGGCCTGTCAGTGGTCTCCACAGGATCTCTATGCGATCCATGTTGACCAAACCGGTTTCAAGCAGCTTGGCGACTGCAAACAGAGACGGCTCCTGAAAAAAAACATAACACAAAACAGAAGGTGTAGAAAACCCAAAATAAAACACTGGATATGTTTCACAGAAGCACAAGTTCCTTATAAGATTTGAATCAAACTCAAATCTCTTCCTAAACATCAGTCAACTAGAGAAACCGTTTACCTTGTTGTTTCCATAAGCCATTTCCATCGCTTCCAGGGAGAGGGAACAGAGAGCATTGATCAGGTGATGCAGGGACACATCATCCAGGTACCTAGATGACAGAAAAATACTTATTTCAGATAACATGTGCCTATTCTGCTTAGCATTAATAACTTAAAATTCTGATTTTACAACAGGCAACACTAGCCTATCTCTCTAAGAAAATACTGTGCTCCTTCCCAGTCATATTTATTAACAAATGGTTATTGTACATATCCATTTTAAGATCATCAGGTAAGTAAGTAAAGTATCTACATATGCTCAGGCACACTGATCCTTACTGAGAGCTCTCGAACAGTCTGGACAGGATGTTGGAGATAACAGGCAGGTCTGTCATCACTGCTGTGGTCAGCACCTGTTTAGGTTGGAGACACACGATTAGCATGTAAGCCCATCACCTTCAACAATGAGCTGGGAAACATAATGTGCAATACAAGTTCAATACAAAGGTTATAAAAAACACTGACCGTACTGGGGCCCTCCACTGCTCGACCAGGCTTCAAGGCACCACCCACGCCTGGCTTAAGCCCGAGGATCCACACTAAGTGCTGGGAGAAAAACAGAAGGTGAAGGAAAAGTTCATATCAGGTCTTGAAAAAGTACACCAACATGCTGAAAGACATGTATTTTTATGTAAATGTGCTAAGAATGATTCCACTTTCTCTCTGAGAGGTGCATAAAGCACAATGCAGACAGTGCAAGAACAGTTTTGTGCATTTATACATGGAATGGATTTGTATGTGACGTCTAATTACATGAGAGTGTGTACATATGTGCGTGGTTGCAAGTAAGTAAGCGTGTGGCTGTAGGTGGTTGTAGTACCTGGAGGGTAGCCAGTACCAGCTGCCAGGAGGTGCCCAGCACGGCTCCGTGGCAGTGAGCCAGGTTGAGCAGGGTTCGCATACACTGGATGTTTTTGGCAGTCAGCTAAAAGAGGGAGAGAGTAACGTTACAGTCAATTCTAAGGCACACTGTATATTACCAAGTGAGTCGCATCTATAGAACAAGTTATTATGACTTATGACAGTATTCCGTCTCACCACAGGCAATGAAAAGTGTGTTAACAAAAAGAAGGTGGTGGAAACGTAGTGTAAAAGCAAAGGAAATGAAAACAATATGCTAACATTACTATAGGGAAAACTTTAAACTCTGCATGATTATTCCAGGTCAGGATCGAGGTCACTGTGCAGGTACTTTTAAATCTTTTTGCCCTCAAGAAACATTTCAGCGCACAAGCATCCATGTCCAGCATCTATTAAGAACTATCGACCTGAACGAGGCCCTGACAAAGAAAAGCATCTTATTTCACATAGTCAATATTGTCGGAATATACGCTACTATGCACATTGATACTGGCGATACTGCTTAATATGGTTAAGCAGTATTACCTGTTTTGAAGCTGGGGTTTTTTGTTTTGTTTACAGAGATTCTGAACATATTTATTTACCGAAACCTTCAAGTACCAACAAATTAAAACCATTTACTTTTACTTAACTCATAGTTCAGTGTTGGATGTATTCATTTCATTTTATTTCATTTATTCATTCATTTCAGGCACAATAAAATACATATATTGAACATAAAGTGCACGAAACTTTATTTTTTTAAACTTGATTGTTTGGAGCCGTTTGGACTCACCAAACTGCTGCTATTTGTTTATTTATTGTGGAAAAGTGGTTTTCCTGCTTTATCTGGATTTAACCTGCCCAACAGCAAGAGCTCCGCTGACATTGTCTCCATTATGGAAGATTATTGTTAATCTAACTTGTTTTGATAAAAAACACTTGTGAGCTTTGTTTTGGGAAAACTGCTACACAAATTAAAATGTGAAAATCTGTTACACTTATCGAGTATGTAACCACCAAGTCTTCCAAATGTGTGCGTCCTTACCACAACAGTGCCCTGGGGCTGGGCAGTTAGTGGCTGCCCCACAGCCACCACCTGCTGATGAGATTCACTGGAGGGGCTGATAATCTGCACGTTCTGGCCCTGGATTGAATAAGCTGTGGAGAAAACACACACACGCACCCACGCAAACATATTGTTACACACGCGCACACGTAGAGGAGTCAAGGTTTTTGTAGCAAGCTTACAACATGCAAGAAAAGCTCTCTTAATTAACTCCAAGACAAACATCCCATCGGTGAGTCAAGACCCAATTTGCCGGCTTTATCTCTACAAGCTGATATGCAAATAGTGAGAGTCTGAGCGGCCGGCTTGAGAGCAGCTGTGTGTGGACGCCTACGTTCCCCAGGCACATTCTCCTTGGTGTGTCTAATTAGAAGCCACAGTGAAAACTTATGGATTAATGCAACAAGAGCAGGAGAACAGGGACAGGCAGAGTGCCAACAGTTTACATGTTGGGCACATCTTACCCATGTGGGAGATTAGACCTGCTCATTAAACACATGTGACCAGAGGCCATCCCTCAGGGCTTTACATGGGGACTTTTAATGGTTTGCAGTATAAAACATGTATTTGCTCTTGCAATTCTTGGTGTGTACAAGTGAATAACTACATGCCTGACATACTTGTACAACAAAAATAGAGGTTATATGAAACTTGAGTCCCCTTGAAAATGTGTTTTGTATTTATCTTTAGATGCATTCTCAGTCACCCACCTTTGCTGGAGAGGGTGGCCGCGTTGCTGCTGAGGACAGTTAGGGCGTAGTGTGGGGGCAGAGAGGCCTTGCAGATGGCCGTTATAAAGGCATCACGAGGTGTCACCAGGCCGAGACGGCCACACAGCGAGGCCATGGTCAGCTCTGCTTTCAAGATGTTCTCAGTCGCTGTCTCATCAGTGCTGAACACGCAAGACGTGAGAAAAGGAAGAAAGAGGACAGAAAAGTGAAACATAACACACTGCAGACTGTATTCCTTATTGTCTAATTTAATATTTATATCCTAAGAAATGCTGCCAAGGCTATATTAGACCTTTATTCATTATTAGAACATGATAGGATATGTATAGATAAACCCAGCAATGAAATTTGAATTTCTTTCGAAGTACTTTTATGACCAAGTGAAGAATTTTCAACATAGCACATCTAAACAAATGAGTCTTCTTTAGAAACCATCAATTATTTCTGTTTGCACACAATAATAAAAATGAGCAGAGTTTGTGTTATTAGCAGCTGAAAAGCTGACCTTTGCAATGATGTGTTTTAACTTTGTAATGCTCAAAACTTGTAAACGCAAGTTAAAACTGAGGGTTTTCTTCCAACTGACTCACTGTTTGAGCTGTCACATGAGAAAGCATCATGTCAAAAACAAGAAATCTCTTTTGACTCCACAAAAAGAATTGCTAATGCTCACAAAGCAGGAGGTGGATATAGAAAGCTATCACAGCATCTCCAAGTGTCAAGAACTGTAGTGAGAAGTATCATTAAGAAATTCAAAGAGAGCCACAGAGCCTGACAGAGGCAGGAAGCTAAATATTTCAAAGGCTGGAAAGAAAACTAGTGACAAATGTGTCTAAAGTCACAACTGCTAGGGACTTAGTGAATCACTAGAACACTGCACAGGAATGGGCTGAGAGGTTGCAGACCAAGAAAAACACAGGAAGAACAGACACTGAAGTATGCTGAGGACAACCTGGACTGGAAGTGCGTCCTTTGATCAGGTGAGATAAAACTTGAGCTCTTTGGCCACAGAGACGCTGCTTATGTTTGGAGAAAGAAGGGAGAAACCTACAACCACAAGAACTCCATCCCCACAGTGAAACACATTGCTAGGAATATTATGTTGTGGGGACCAGCAAAAAATGATGTTGGCATCAGGGGGACTAATGGTTTAATGCACGGCTGTGTAGCGGGCTGTTGTGTTAAAAGATGCAAACCCACATTTTTTTATTATTATTAACCTTTATTTAACCAGGAAAAGTCCCATTGAGATTAAAAACCTCTTTTGCAAGGGAGTCCTGGCCAAGAGGCGACAACACGTTGAAATTACAAAGTTACATACATATTATAAATAACAATTACATTTTAAAAACATTTTTCTCTGGCTCTCTCAATCTGGACTTAAAAGCATTTAATGAAATAAGATCTGCTATCTTCCAGTCTTTTTGCATCATGTTCCATGTGAAAGGGGCAGCATAAGTAAAAGCCCTCTTTCCCAGTTCAGTTCTGGCAAATGGAACATTGAGCAATAAAAGATCGCTTGAATGCAGGCTGTAAGAAACAGTACTTCTCCGTGTGAGCAGATCGCAAATGTAGGTGGGCATTTGTCCAAGCAGGGCCTTATAAATAAAGATGCACCAGTGAGCAAACCTCCTGGAGGACAACGAAGGCCATCCCACTCGAGCGTACAGATCACAACAATGGGTCAAGGCCCTACAGTTTGTAATAAACCGTAAGGAGGCATGATAAACTGAGTCAATCTTATGAAGACACTGGGCGGAAGCATTCATGTACAGCAGATCACCATAATCTAAAACAGATAAAAATGTAGCATTTACAAGACGCTTTTTTGTCTCAAAAGAAAAGCAAAATTTGTTTCGAAAAAAAAATCCCAATTTTAGTTTGAGTTTTTTCACAAGATTGTCTATGTGAGGTTTAAAGGTCAGAGAATCATCAATTAAAAAGCCAAGATATTTATACGTATGCACCACTTCTATGAGGTTTCCCTCAAGAGTGGACACCAAGGGGACAGTTTGAGGAAATCTCTTCATGTTTGAAAACAACATTAGCTTTGTCTTTTCAGCATTGAGAACCAATTTCAGCTCCATTTGCGACTTAAAACAGACCCTGCACTACAAACATATTTAGGAGCAGCGTATGACAACCCTAAGTCCAGGCAGCCTCCAGTTTTTCAGCAAAAACGCTGATAACACAACAGAAGCAGTGATGGTGATGCTGGCAAAGTTTAATGTCAGAGCCAGAGTCTACAGCGTTACACGCTGTGAACAGTAAATAGGCAGAGCCATTACCGAGACAGTGAACTCAGAGTAAAAGAAAACATGTTTCTAGCATCCAAAACAGCAGCACCAAAACATCTGATCACCATTAAAACCTTAACTGGGAAAAAAGTGAGCGGGAGTCCTGCATCGAACCACCTGATCAACAAACTGAAGAAAAGCAAACTCTGTAGCTGCTCCATCCACTGCTGTTAGTTTTACACCGTGAAAGATGTGCACAGGTTGTATTAAAATATGAACAGTTAACTTAGTCTGACACCAGATACCAGACTGGTTAAATTATACAGCTCGATGAAGGCTGAGGGCGCCGTCCTATTTAACATGGGAGCGACACCTGCAGCTAACGGAGAAGTGACCGCATTAGAGACCATGGTCACGCCATATTAATTTCAAGGCTTCTGTATCGTTTTCCATTTTGTAAGTGAAATCATCTGAAATATTGTTTTAATTAAATTGCATGACTATTTAAAAATATAAAAACACAAGCCAATAAAAAAAATAAATAGGCCATTAAACTCTAAGCCACTGACCTGAGGGTTGTTATGTTGGACACAGAGCTATTATTAATATTCATTAATAACTACAACATGATAATGTCTGTTTCAGCAGCACAAAAACTCACCTCCTAGTTCTATTGAACAAACACTTGAACGGGAAATTAAATGTGTATTTATCTGTTAAGCATACATCGTGCGTTTAAAGTAATCTTTAATGTGGTGCAATTTACAAATGACTAAAGCTTTAAAACGTTCCTGTCTGAATCACTGCTGTAAATATATAACATGTCTGCTGACTCCAGAATCCGTACCTGGCATCCAGCAGCAGAGACAGTGCAGCCAGGAGACCGCACCAGCAGGCGTTGACCATCTCCTCCCACACCAGGTGAGCCCCTGAGACAAACAAAACATTACGGGGTTTATTCCTAAATACTATCACATCAGTCTGGACAGTCTCATGTTGGGGAAAAAGAAAAGAAATTGATCATCTCTAATTTTTTTCCACTTCTTATTTGAAATTATAAAGAGGTTCGGCTATAATTGTGGTCACTAGAGTTTGTACAAGTGCTACCACCCAGAATCATGACAGGCTAGACCATTATACACACCACTCCTGCTTCCCCATCTCCATATGTCTGCTTTCATATATTTTCAACTGATTAATATCCTTCTTGTCAGGGTGTATCATGAGAATAAAACGCTCCAAAGAACATTTTTTCCTTCTGTACATTCTCACCAGGTTGCGGCTTCCACTCCTGGTCAGGGTGAGCTTCTCTAAATTCAGCAGCTGCCTCCTCCTCCGCGGCCAGTTCTCTTTCAATCATGGTGGTGATGCCCCTCACCAGGTCAAGCAGAGCACTGAAGGCCACTGACATGGCGTAGCCCTCTGGGATGGATGGGGGCTCAACCTTGTCCAGCATCTCTAAGCTGGGAGAGAGATGGAGAAAGAGAAATGAGGTGAAGTACATGAACTGAAGTTTCTGTCTGGAAAATTGACATATAAGAGCTGCCTCCTTTTCCAAGACCATTAACATATTAGGCAGCCATTTCTTTTCAGCAAATAACTTTTGATCTGCTGTATCATTAACGTCAGAAACAACATCTTGGGGGAAAAAATTAATTTAAAAAATGACAAGCTTGTCTATATTTATGCCACTTTGCAGCACAAAGCTAGTCGGTCCTGGAACTGTTTACTTTCTGCATCTGTGACTGGAATTACATCCTTATAAACACACAATAAATAAGGGGAGATTATTCAGTATGTACAAAAGAAATTCTTACTAGGTGGCCTTGGCGCTTCCCTGGACACTAACAGTCATAAGGGGGATCCAGGTACCACGGTATTCAAATGCAGCCTGGGTAGTCAGGGTGCCGCTGACCCCTCCTGTGCCTGGACCGCCTTGTGCTGTGCCTTGAGCACCTGAACCCGACCCACCTACAACAAAAGCCGGAGAGGAATGAGGTAAGGGGGTATAAGTGCAGTAAATCTGAATTTCAGGCCCATTTGAACACATCTCCTTGACATCAATAGAAATTCTAAATAAGGACAACTCAGTCAACTTACCAGCTGGCGCGCCGACAGCAGCCACGTTTCCCGCATTGGGAACGATGAAGAGGGACTGGATGAAGGATCCCAGGGCATTGACAATGTCTCTGAACACTTTAGTGGAGTGCTGCTTCATGTCATAAGACTGGCAGAACGAACTGAAACAGAGAAGAGCAGAGTGAGATCACAGCAGTGTGGGGTTGTATTAGAAAGAAAAAAAAAAGGACACTTCAGACTTTGCCAAGTTTCATTAGGCCAAACTGCACTCTGAGAAACAGTTAAACAACCTTAGTCACAAAAGGGTTTAATGAATGTAATTGTGCAGAATCAGCTATATTTTTTTAAACTAAAGTAGGAAAAAAAAAACGTAAGTTTCCAGACCCTGTAACTAAAAATCTGTGTTGTTTTTTTAAAGCTGCTTACCGTAACAAATGAGGCTGCACACACAGTCTGTGGACTGATTCCACAGCCACTGCTCTGAGCCACTGAGGCTTCTCCCCATCCAGAAATTTCACCAACAGAGACAAGAAGATCTCACACTCAGTCACCTGCAAGCCAAGCACACACATATCAGACTGAAAGTGATGCAAAATCTCTGAATACCTTCTGGCTTTGTGGAAGTGGAACGGCTTTTTGATCAATTTGAGCAAAAAGAAGAAAAAAAAATTCCATCTCAAAAATTGAATAAATGCCACTAAATAAAAACAGCTGGAATGCTGAGTTACTCGATTGTAGTTAAGCTCATTAAAGTGCTTGGAGGAGAACTAAGACAAAACTACTGCTTGGGTAAGCCAATGCTAATCTGACTGGATCAATTAAGTGCATCAGCTCTGTGCTTAAGAAAATCCCATAGACATAAAAAAACAACCATCAGACAACTGTTTTGACCACCCAACCATCGCAACGGATCAGTTACTTACCAGTAAGCTGTAGAAGTGCTTGATGAGGACGGAGACCACACGCAGCAACCTCATGCAGATGGGGAAGTAAGGTTTCTCCACAGGAGCTGGTGAAGCAGCGCTGCTGCTGCCCTGCCGGAACTTGATGTTAGGGGAGAAGAGCTTGATGACGAGGGGACAAACTCTTTCTTTTAGCAGGAAACTGAACTCCTGATGCTGGGTAGGAAACAAAGGGAGACCAAAACATCCTGTGAATTAATTTATTTTATTGTAGAATGTTTCATTAAGAATTTTATTGAAAGGACAAGATGGATCAGATGGATCTAAACCTTTTAAAATAAAAAAAGTTGGAACCTAACAATGAGCAGACTTTTCTCTTTTTTGCCACTTCTGGTCTGACACCTTGTTTTTGGTCTAGATCAGGGGTGGGCAATCTCAGTCCACGAGGGGCGGTGTCCCTGCAGGTTTTAGATCTCACCTTCGGTCAACACACCTGAAGCACATGATTAGTTCGTTACCAGGCCTCTGGAGAACTTCAGGACATGTTGAGGAGCTAATTTAGCCATTTAAATCAGCTGTGTTGGTTTGAGGACACATCTAAAACCTGCAGGGACACCAGCCCTCGTGGACTGAGATTGCCCACCCCTGGTCTAGATGTTCACAAACTCGCTCTTTTTTCTCTCTTTACCTGCAGGAATACACCGGGGAAATCATTAAGAACAGACTCCAGCAGCTCAAGGCCAAACGTCCGTGTCATCTCTGTCATCCCCACCAGCCAGTAGGGGGCGTCAGCATTCACCAGCTGGCACAAGTCCTGCAGGAAGGTGAACAACAGCCTTCAAAACAATGCAGTGTTGTCCTACCCACATCACAGTGGCTGAAACAGGGCTTTGACCGAGCTCTGCGTGAAGAACAATCATCATCACATGAAAGTGTAATGTGGGTGAAAGACTTCAAGACAACCGAATCCCTCTTTAAAAAAATTACTTCATTTCAGAGATGAAAAGAAATATTTCTGAATTAGTTTTACTGGACCTCAATTTGAGATTATAAGAAAGATCTCAAAATCAGCATCTAACCAACTCTGACAAGAGGGCAGGACGGCTTATAGAAGGCTACCGCCCCCTGGTGGACATACCTGAAACAGCATGTATGCATCCTTTGCACTGGGTCTCAAAGTGCTAACAGACCGGCGGTTGGTGTTTCCCTGGACAGGAGGGGGCTGCTCCACAATGCCTTGAGGTTAAATACAAAATACATTACACAGTAAATTAGCTTGCAATTAAAAAGCATTTTTATCTATGTTCTATTTAAATAGCTTAAGGTGTAAAGATGTACTTTTCAGTTTTTCACACCATCTGTAATATTAAGCATCTCAGAATTTTACTGTATCATCTTCCTACTTTCAGAACCAATGAACTCTAACCTTTAAAGCGCTCGTCCTCAGCCACCATCCTCTCAAACACCACGGTGACAACTTGTCTAACGGTGGCAGCTGCTGTGTTGTTGGTGATGTTGTCCTTGGTGAAGTGCAGACGAAAACACAGCACAATAGCCTGGGCACAGGGGAAAAAACAAACTACTGCTACTATACTGTTCATCCATATAATACATGCAAACAGTGTGTGTGTCTATGCTTTTACCTTGGATAGCACTTCATCATGTACAACTGTGTTGGTGGTCAACAGGACGAGGACTGTCTGTAAAAGTTTCAGCTCTTCCAAACCATTTTCCATCAGCTGCCACAACATGTTGATGATGTTCCCTGCTGCTGCCTGTTTCACAAACACACACACACACAACTAAAGTACATAGCCACACTCTGAATTTAGGAGGCATTATCAGAGTTCCTAGCTGATATCAGGCCTTTGGCTTGCCCAAGGTAACAGCCATAAATAATAGACATGCACAAAAACACACTCTTGTGGGAGCAGATGGTTGTGCCTGCTTGGGGTTACAACATCACCCAGTTCAATAACACCAGATCTCACTGTCAGTTTCTGCTGATAGTAAGTGACACCGCACGTCCTTTCTCAGGGTCAAGCTATCCAAAATAAATCTACATGCATCCCCCTAACAGCTGCTTTTATGTGTAACTGGCTCAATTCACAAGATAACAAACAAACTCAATTTTCAAATATGAACGCGTCTTATGCTCTGCCACAGCCCTGCCTGAAGGCACTGCTTTAGTCGTCTACTCTCCTCAATGCAATATCTCAGCAATGCCTTAAGGAACTTCTGCAAATTTGGCACAAATGTCCAGGTGGATTCAAGAATGAAATGATGTGAATTTATTGCTGAGATCTCCGTGAATAGACAAGACATGCTTGGGGAGATAGATGGGAACTAAATCTCAGTTGGTTTGGAGAGGCCTGTACTTCTTCACCATCCTGTCTTTCTCCTATGTCCCGCCTACTTGGTGTGGTTCACCTGTCCTCTGCTCCTGGCTGCTTTTGTTAGAGACCACCGTTTTAGGGGAGCTACTCCTGCATCGTTTTGTTGTTTTGGCCATGGAGGTTCAAGAAGTTTAGGATTTCTTTTTCTTTCTTTTTATGAAACGAAACAGCACAGGTTAGAAGCTGCTTTCTGTTTTACTGGATTGACCTGCATCAACCCGCTCCCCACGCTGTGCTGTTTTTGTGTGCAAACGTTTTTGTATTTGTAAAATAAAATACTAAACGCTTAAACTCTCAGTCTGTTTAACTAACATTACTACCCATCTACTACTGGTGAGTGGGGGAAATAACAATGAATCTGAATGATTAAAAATGTATTATTCCTTTTAATTCACAGTTAAAATTCACAGCTATTTTCAAGGATACAGCTTTAAGAAACAGCCATTTTTCCTCTGGTCAGCAACAAGGGTTTAAATTTAGTTAAGTTTCTTCTTGGATGTCCTGGGATTCAGAACATTTCAGTGTTTGAGGTAAACTACTGCGTGGAAAGAGAGAGACAGAGCGTGAGAGCGAGATCTGTGTGACAAAAATAGTTGATAAGAATTAGCGCTAAGTAACCCAGCGTGACCAGTTCTGACAAAGAATTTTCTCAGGGAATGCCGAGCGCATCTTTTCTCCCACCAAAGGAAAAAAAAAAGAAAACTAACAAAAACAAACAGAGCTTTGAAATCTATTTTAGTGTAATCCAACAAATGATGATTAAAATGAAGAAAGCCTGCTTTGCAGTGTGCTAACACCTCTGGGGTAACATCTTGGAAACCGCTCACATCTCAGGTCTGCCAAAAGCTGCGTTGTTTAAAAGGTCGAAAACCCCTACACCCATTTCACAGGCTACCATTAAACGACGATTTCAATTTGGAAGTTATTGTAGCCTCCCCTTTCCTGAGATCGGTACCTTATTCCACTCCGTTTTTCTGAGTTGTTTAACTGCCACTGCGCATAAAGATGATGTTAAACTGTTCAAGTAATAGATTTTCTAGGTCAACGGGTTTCACGAAAATGAGCAGTGGAAGTGGTAAAGGTGGTCTGCGCCTTTGCGCCAGGAACGAGGTCAAATTTAATTTACACTGCTTGATTGGGTATTGATGTGTTGCAGTGCTTGCAGTATTGACCCAATTGGATATCAATCAAGCCTTAATTTGTCCATGCTTACACACTGAAGGTGAGCATGAAACATTGAGGTTTAAAACAGTCTTTATTTACTTCCAGGTAATCAAACAAAAAACAACAGAAGGCCACAACCCGAAAGATTCAAATAATGCTAAAAAAGAAAAACAGCACATCTACTTTCCGTTGTTTTTAATGAGTCGTTCGATCACAAACTCGAAAAATGTGTTTTTCATGGCTGTGTTCTCTATAAAAGAGTTTTCTTCGCTTGGGAACAACCTTCCAACAAGGACGCACGCACCGACTCGCCACTCTTTGAAATAACAATCACACTGTATTTGTGAAGCTCAATGTCACACAGCGGATCAGCAAAGGCCTCTTACTGAGTGCACCTGCCAAAAGCAACTCACCAATGAGTGCATTAGTCTAACAGCCTGATGATTATTATTGCATTTATTGTGATGTGTGTAAATTAACATGTATCAATCAAACTGTCCTCAATTCGGCACTGCTTGTTACCACACTGTGGTTTTATTTGGCCTTCTACACACTAGATTCCCTTCTTGTGTACACATCTGCAGATCATACATATGAAAATATAAATATCCTATTTTCAAATAAAAGGCTAGCTTATAGCCCTCACCTCAGATACGACCTCATGGGACATGAGTCTCTGGATGGCAGCCAAACACAGCTGTGTGATCTTTGGCTCTTTGGTGCCACAGCCCATCAGGAAAGGCTGCACAACCTCTGAGCTGTTCTCCTTTAGGGCTGCAGGAAAAAGGGACACAAATAAAGGACACAAATAATCTTTTTTTAAAGATGTCATCATGCAATTTACTTCTAATAAAATGCCTTAAAGTAAAAAAAAAAAAATACATGTGTTTGCTTTTGTTTTGCTTCTGATTTCATGAAGTCTGGTACTGCAGAACGAAAACTTTGGAGAGTAAATGAAAAGAATACATGGAGGTATCAACTTACAATAACAATTATTCTCAAGTGTGAATCATGCAACACTATTCTAGCTCAACAATTATAATAATAAAAAAAAAGGTACCCATTTTGCACTGAGGTTTTTATCATCTCATTTTAAACAGCACTTAAAAGTGAAAAGTGCATTATTTCCTTTTCCAGTAAACTGAATTTAGGTTCACCAGTTATTTACACCTGCACAACAGGTTTCCCAGTTAATCACCATAAAGTTGATGCGTCAAGTAGACTTAAAGTTGAAACAGTGAACAGTGAGCTGCTGTACAGTTCACAGCTACAGAGGGGCAGCAGGTTGTGGACAGTCATCAGTGGAACTCAGGAAATGTCAACTATGTGTCAACTCTGCAAATGCTACCAAAAAGCTAGACTTGTTTACAGAGACGGCGCTAGAACCAATTTTCCATACGAGTGCTGAGAGACCAGCCCCGTTTGAAAATACTTCAATAATTCAGAGCAACAAGCTAGAAAGAGCCAGAAAAAGACTGCAAACAAAGCTCAGAGAGGAGGGAAATAAAAGACTCATTTATCATATAACTTAATAAACACAATGACTTTTTTTGTTTGGTTTTTTTGGGGTGGAGTCAAAGGCCGTTTGTACATGACTTGCCTTTGGCTGAATGCATGCATTATGAAAGGAAAATACATGAAAGCCCAGTGACTATTTCAGTCTGTCACTTGTATGCAGGATGCAGTTGTGTGAACAGAAAATCATGAATACTGCCATCTCCCTGAACATTTGAATATAAGCTTGTTGCAGTGTAAAGCACTAGCTCTGCACACATAGCCAATTGAAGAACAACTAAGTACTTCTATTATCACTCACCTGCTAATATGTCTGTGTTCCTGGCTGCTATCGTCTTAATCTTCACTATACCAGACTCTGCAGCCTAGAGAGGAAAGAGGACAGACATTTAGGTAACTGTTTGATGTGACATCAAATTGAAAGGTGCTGACAGTGCAGCATACATGCACCGCTGGTGGTAGACATGGCTACTTGTAATGGTGGGTGTAGCGGAAAATAGGAAGGCCCAGTTGTAGAAAAACATCTTCATCTTATGAGGAACACCCAGTGAGGTATTCCTCTAAGCTTGAGATGTTCAGAACAGCTGTGAGGAGCACTGTCAAGAATGGGGAAGGGTAAAAGGAGGAGGATGGCAAGTGGGGACGGAGAGGCCGCTCTTATCTTTCTTCAACAACTGCATGCCACGGCAAGCCTCTCAAGATGTTTTCTTTCCCATCTTTGCTTCCCATCAATACTCCACTCCTCATTCCTACATGGTTTCAATTTTAACTGTAATTTCACTTCTTGCCCCAGTTGTTCCACATACAAAAAACACCTGTTTAGACATGTTTTAAAAAACTGTTTAAAACTTATTATGAGCAGTTCTTCTCAAAGGCCGTCTGCAGGGCCAGTACTGCCATCTGTCTTGTATTTCTCCTCACGAAAACAACATAATGCTTTAACCTTTGTGGCTACAGAAGTACACACACTGCCTTTTTAAAAGGCTGGTATAATTTTGGCTAAAGAAAGACATTTTTAAAAAAGGCACACCTCTTTGGATTAGGCACCACTGACGGGATAAATACTGTAACAACATGATTACAATACACCAACATGTCACAAAAGTCGAGCCACTTTGGAGGATCGCAATTCATAAATTACTAAACGGCTGGTAACAACCCCTGCTTAATGGCTAAGCTTTTTCAGAAAATCTTTTACCATACAGCTCCCTAAAAAAAAAAAAAAAAGCTTCTCTCCCTCTTCTCCTTTTGTTCCAGAAACCGAACCATAGCGGCTTGCAGGAAAATGAGGGGAGCGCAGAGAGCTTTTTTTAGTCTGAAATAATTGCAACCTTCCTGTTGCTACTTTTGATATTTCCATCAGCACAGACGAGTGAAAAATCCAGCATCAGAACAGCAAATTCTGGCTTTGCATAAGCTGTGACAGAAAGAGTTTCAGACTGCAACAATTAGTTACGACACAATTATACAGCATATCAAACATGAGCCTTTGCTGTTAACTGCAGGCCAGGATGTGTTGTGCCATCTTCACAACTGTGAACCCCTTATAACTATACAATAAACACTGTTTAACTGCTCGTTAACATAAATACGTAATCAACCAATCACATGGCTGCAACATGATGCATTTAAGCATGTAGACATGATCAAGACCTGCTGAAGTTCAAAGTGAGTATCGGAATGGAAAAGAAATGTGATTTAAGTAACTGTGAACATAGATGTCGGTGCGAGACAGGCATGTTTGAGGATTTGCAAAAAAACGACGATCTACAGGCATTTTCTGCACAACCATCTCTAGAGTTTACAGAGAATAGCGTCAGTTCTTTGGGTGAAAACGCCTCAGTGATGTCAGAGGTCAGAGGAGCATGGCTACACTGCTTTGAGCTAACTGGAAGATAACCACTTGTTACAACAAAGGTGTTTTTCAGGAGAGCATCTCTAAATGCAAACACATTGAACTTTAAAGCAGATGGGCTTCAGCAGCAGAAGACCGCATCAGGTTCCACCAGGTTTAATACACTGCAACCTATTGAGTATTCATGAACGTTTCCATCCCTTTATGGCCTCAGTTGAACCATTTTCTGATGACTCCTTCCAACAGGATAACGCACCATGTCACAAATCTCAAATTATCTCAAACTGGTTTCCTGACAGCAAGTTCAGCGCATCTAGATGACCTCCAGTCACCAGATCTCAATCCAATAGGGCACCTTTGAGATGTGGTGGAACGGGACACTGGTATAATGGAAATCCAGCTGAACAATTTGCAGGAACTGTGTGATGCTGTCATGTCAATATGGACCAAAAAATCTCTGATGAATGTTTCCAGCACCTCGTTGAATTTGCATCATGAAGATTAAAGCAGTTCTGAGGGGAAACGTGGGTCCAACCTGTTACTAGCAAGATGTAATAAATGAAGTGGCCAGTGAGTGTATTTGCAACCTGTGCAACAACAACTATCTATTCAACTCAAAAGAGAGCACTAGAAATATTGCAGCATGCAGACAAAGTCGTGGGAAATATGTGCGCACTTTGTTAAGTCAAAGTTTTTGACGTTGTGATGAGAGAGTGGATTGTACTTTTTAAAAGGCCTGCCTTTGCCGAAGTAGCCATATCTGTTAATAACCACAGTGACTACTCTATAAAAATGAAAGGAGAACTAAAGGCATATATGAACTGACAATCTGTGTGTCAGTTGAACAGAGACAAGCAAGTTCTCTAATTAGAAACAGATTGTGTGTCCTTTATTCCGCCTCCAACTGAACCCTCCCATATGAAAAAAATGCCAGTGAGTTTCCACAAAACCATTAAAACTTTTCACAATAAAAATATTTTCACATTAGCCTACTAATTGTTAGAGTCTGTGGTTGACAGGAAGTTGCAACATTTCTCCCCAGCAGACAAACTGATCTTTCTCTCTGCTTCCTCATAGAAAGTGCTGTTTAAGCTTTCTAGCGTAAAAAGTATCCCCTCCACTTGTCTCTGGAAAACTGTCAGCATTAAAAAGCCTCCACACTGTTGAGGATAATACCACTGGCCTGATGATGCCATTGCAACAGAGAGAGACACCAGAAACTGTCTATGTTAATACATGAGTTCTTTTATTGGTGTATCTGAAAGTCTATTCAAAGGTAACTGCAGTGTTACTCTAGTAAAATTTATCAGTTAAAAACCTTGCCCTCTTATCTATGTCATAAAGTCAACTATTCTGGTATCACTGAACAGATACATTATCAGTCACATTAAGCAGCACGCTGCAGAGAATCCCTGGCTGAGAATTAATTCTTTGAGTTTGTATCCACCTTCAAAGACACTTGGTATGTGTTCACTTTAACAGCTTTCAAAGCAGATTATTTAGGCCATCACTAAACAAAATTCTGAATGTGCTCAACACAAGGAAAAAGTCAAAAGGTTACTGCTTTTCAGAATAGACATCATTTATCTGCTAATCTGATACCAACCACCAGTATTTTATTATTTGACCATTATCAGTATCATGTGCAAAACACTGTGTAAACATGACCACATGTGGGATTCGAGGACATTACATAAAGAATGAGATGCTAAGTTTGAAATCTCAGGACTTGACTGGGAGTACACAAACAGAAAAACTAAAAAAGTCATTTAGTACTTCTTACTCTTCTTACAACTAGTCCATGCATTCATCTTTAGCAGGCTTGACTACTGTAACAGCATCTATACAGGTCTACCTAAAAAGTCAGACAACTACAGCTCATTCAGATCTCTGCTGCTCGAGTCCTCACTAAGACCAAAACAGTGGATCACATCAGTCCAGCTCTGAGGTCTTTACACTGGCTGCCTGTCCATCAGAGGATAGACTTTAAAGTTCTGATGAGGGTCTATAAAGCTCTGAATGGTTTAGGACCAAAATACATCAGTGACCTCCTGACCCAGTATGAACCATCCAGATCCCTCAGGTCATCTGGATCCGGTTTTTTATCAGTTCCCAGAGTCAGAACCAGAAATGGAGAAGCTGCATTCAGCTTTTATGCTCCTTATATCTGGAACAAACTCCCAGAAAGCCTCAGATCAGCTGAAACACTCAGTTTATTTAAATCCAGGTTGAAGACTCACCTATTCTCAGCTGCATTTGAGTAAAACACCAAATCCACACTTTTAAGCTTAAATTTCAAAACTTACATTTTAACTACTGGTCTTATCTACCGTTCTGATTTTATGTACTGTTTTTTTAATCAATTTTAAATCATGCTTTAGTTTTTTAATGTCTCTGTAAAGCACTTTGAATCACCTTATTGTTGAATTGTGCTATATAAATAAACTTGAGGAGTGGCCGAAGTCAAACTGACCCTGATCTACAAACCAGCTTGTGTCGTCTAAAAACAACATTAGCGAAACTCACAGATTTACTTCCTTAAACATGTTGTACTGTGAGACTCTAAACTGAGTAACTTTCTGAAAGGCCTTTTTCAATGTAACAGTGAGAGTATAGTCTGTATAGTATATAGAGCAGGGCGATATGTCCAAAAATATCTATCACGATATACATTTGAAAATTTTCAAGGCTGGCTGGAAATAATTAGTTGACACTCTTGTAGGATTGCTCTCTTACAAAATAATGAACATTCTCTAATTTTTAATAGTAATTTTATTTTAATATAGAGAGAGAGAGAATATCAACCAAAAACCTACAAAACATGACTTAGTATTTGGAGAAACTCTAATTGGCAAGCACAGTGGGAAGACATTTCTTGTAGTTGGTCACCAGGTTTGAAACATCTCAGGAGGGAATTTAGCCCACTCCTCTTTACAGAAACTCTAAATCCTTTAGGTTTCTTGGCTGTCACTTGGCGACTGAAGCTTCAGCTCACTCCACAGATTTTCCATAGGAATGAGGTCTGGAGACTTGCTATGGTCACTTCATGACCTTAATTTAACATGTTTCAATTTATTTTAGTTTTTTAGTTATTTATTTTATCTTATCTCATTTTAATTTTCTTTACTTATGCTATTAGCATGTACAGCACTTTGTGAACTCTGGTTTTATGTTAAAGTGCTTTATAAATAAAGGTGGTATGGTATGGTATGGTAATTTGCTTCTTCTTTGTTGCCTTGGTAATATGTTTCGGGTAACTGTCATGCAGAAAGACTCATCCAAGACCCATCTTCAGTTTTCTAGTTAAGGGAAAGGAAGCTGTTGATATATGGCCCAAACCATTAGCCCTTTAGTTTGGTGAAGTCCTGTACCATGCAGCAAGCTCTTGCCTCAGACAGAGGGTGACTGATGGTCATTTCCAAATAACCACATTGACAGTTTTCACCTTCTCACCAAGCTTCTTGCTGGTGGCTGTGTGCAGCATTTTTTGGCACCTGTTTGGTGTCACACATGGTGGTGGAAAGGTTGGATTGGAAGAAACTGATTTTGTGGACAGGTATGCTTTAGACACATAATGAGTTGAGGTCAGAAGTATCTGTAATCTAATGAATCAATCAATGGGTTAGGGGTAGGCTTAGGCCAGATTCTTTCTGAATTGTAGCAGATCAATTTTGTTTCCCACTCAATGACATGCAAATTAATTTGTAACTTTTATACAATGAGTTTTGTCAGAATCTTTGGCTGATATAATGTTTCTCTCCATTAAAATTATATACCATAAAAAATACAGACTGTTCATTTGTTTGGAAGTGACCACAAAAATTCAAGTGATCAAATACTTATTTCCATTTCATTCATTATTTAATTGAAAATGTATATAATAATTTGGTTGTAGAATAAAAGGCTATTCTATTCTATTACATTACATGTGCTGTTTTTGTAAGACAGGCTATGAGTGATTGAGGGAGAAGAAAAAAGAAAAACAAACAAACAATGTGATTCGTTCTCTTGCATGTAGTGTCACTGTGGGAGATGGACTGAGAAACAGGAGAGGAAATGGAATGAAGACAGTCTGGGAAAAAGCACATTTTGTTCTTCAGTAGTAAAGCTGCAAGGATTTGAGATTTTAGTTTTACAATTAAACTACAGACATAAGTCCCTTAGAAGTCCCTAGAACAGTTCTCTAAAACGTAGACGCTAAGGATGAGGGAAAAAAATGGCCACATTAGCACGATGAAAAAGCTGCACAAATCAATTCAAAGAGCAACCACAGTACCCTGATTGTTTCTCGCATGACAACATCGCCGCAAATTTAACCATGACAGTTTCGATTGGAAAACGTTGTTTCAATCACAACACCATTGATCAGAGCGGGCGGTAACTCAGGTTGGGAGGAACATCAAAAGGGATCTCTTCAATACTCTGATCTCTTGGGGGAAAAAAGCCTGATAAGGATGGGAAAACCTCACTGATGATAAATCAATATTTGAAGCAACTTCATAAGACCCCTTAGGCAAGGGCCAGAAATCAGTTCAACACGTAAGATCAGTCGCGTGCCATGTCTTTTGATGGCCATACCACTCATTTTGAAACATCAACCACTGAAGTCAATGGACTAAATCTGTAGTGAGCAAAACACAAAGGAAATGGAAGCACTTGCTGAGCTATTTCCCCTTTTTTTCTCCATGGGAATGTTGCTTCTATCCAAGGTGAACCCTGAGGGGAAACAAACTAAGCTGCCATGGCATGATATGAATTGCTCTGCTGAGCTGGCTGACGAGTGCTGCTGTGGTCACAAAAGCCTCACATAAAGACGTCAGCCTCGACTACCAGCGGTTGTTCCAATATGAATACTGATGAGTTACAAGTGTTGCCGACATTGTTGTCTATGCCCCCGCATATGCCTGCTGTACAGTTAAACTTGACATTTTATCATGCTACTACTGCTTACATTTCTAAGTGAAATGTTCAAGTGTACTTCTTTTGTACACGGCCTTGTATTGTTTGTGCTCCAGTCATTGAGTAATCAGAAATGTCACCAACAAAACAGTGCCACGCAACAAAGCCAGTGTGAAGGCCTTAATAATACAGTAAGTCATTCAAACAACAATGTGTGTGTGAAATCACTTGGCTGGGTCAGTAACTAGCAAGCCTGTTGAAACCAACTCTCAGTGTCAGACTGCAGACAGGACAGGTCAACAGAGGCCGAGTATCACCAAAGCCCTTAAAAACAAAGACTTTTTACTTTAAAAAATAAAGATAAATTGGAATAAAGGTTTTAAGGGCCTGTTCGCTTATATCATGAGAATCACTCCCTGTCAAATGATATCTGTGGCATCCATGCTCATATCACATCTGGTTTTAAAAATGACTGCGTTTCCCATGTATCTTTGATTTCTGCAGCCAGACACCTGCATGGACTCTGAGTCTGAGTTAATACAGTTTTGTATTTTCTGATTACTTTTTATTATATTGTTAGTTTTCCTTTTTAAGTTTCAGTGAGTTTCCATAGCAGGTTGACTGGTTTCACTTTAGTTTTTATTAATTTCAGTGTTAGTTGTAGATTTTTAAAAAAAAATCTGTAGAGATATTAAAATATAAACAGAACCTTTTGAATGCTGACTCAGTCTTGTAGACATCAAAAGCCTCAAAAAACATGATCATAAAAGCCTCATCAGGCAGTTTGTGATAGCAAATTTTAACAAATTAACAGATAACAAAACTAAGTATATTTCATCTATTATACATTTTATTTTAGTTTGTTTTTCCCATTCAAATCGCTTCTAGTTCTAGAAGGTCTAGTTTTTATTTTAGCTAACTAAAATGTTTTCTCACATTTAGTTTTACTGAACTATAATAACTTTGATGTGAACCCTATGCAAGGTGGGTGACAGTGGCCCAACCACTCTTGCCCAAAGATGCTAGCATCAAATAAAATACAAAATAAAGTACATTTACATTGCTTGACTTGAATAGTTAGTTCACCCCATCCCCAAAATACACGTTTTCTCACTTTTACTTGCCTTTTTATAGCCACTGAAAATTTAACTTCAGTGTTTTCGCCTTTGACATAAGTTACATCTAACAAAGATACTTAAAGTGTAGCTACGTAAAAAAGTTTAGCTCGGTGTTTTTGTGAATCTGCTTCTGTTTAAACGCATTACACCAAACATATTAAGCGTAGGGAGGCCCAGCAGCTGATACAACTTATGAGAAGTACAGTATGGGAACAACTCAAAGGCCCCACGGTTGCTGTGACAGAACGAGCGCATACATTTTTTAATGTAAATCCTAATAAAAACATAAAACTTCACAAACGGATGCAAACTGCTAAAAATCGGGGCTCGGTGAAGCTAACTAGCAGGCTAACCTCTTTGACAGGGGGGAATTTCTTCTTGCACTCCATGGAGAGAGACCGCAGATCCGTCTGCATGTTCTCTAGTAATTTCTTCACCGCCTCGGGACTGCTGGTCGACATCTTTGACGGCGCCTTTCGATAGAAAACCTCAGAAATACTTTAAACGTTGAAAGGAATGTGGGAGCGCGGTCGCCCCCCCACCACCCATCCACCGTGGGGGGATATAATCCGTCACTACTTTATTCGCCTCCCTCGGAAAAGGAAATAAAAACGCTGCGGTCCATTGATACGGGATCCCACTTCTGTGCTTCGAGCGCCCGTGCGCAGGTGAGCAGCGATGACACCGGCATAAGTCCGACCTCCTCACAGCCAGCTGACATTAGCTTCAAGGAGTCGCATCGTTACCCTAAATTTCTGCTTCTTACGGCTGCTTACTAGTCGAAGATATCTGCTAAATTGAGCAGTCTGCCATCAGCGGCCGTGTCAGCTCCACTTTCTTTCCCACAATGCTTCGCTGGACACTGACACGTCACTTGGACTTCCGTAAACAGTGGCGTATGCAGGTGACTGCAGCGACCCCTGCAGGAAGAGATCGGCACAGACAGATAGCCACGAAGCACACAGTAGTCTGATCTGGACCACGGTATCAGCGCTTCTGCTCGGTTACCTGTCCACACACACCACCTATTGGCCCGGAAAGAGGCTGCAGGAGGCTGTCTAGAAATGTCTTTGCAGTGCTTACAAAAACAAGAAAAAAAACGATTATTGACAATATCAAAAATTTTATTATTTTAAGAAATACGTTTAACTGACTAATTAAGGTTCAATTTAACTGAATATAACCTAAAATGTTTAACTTGATTGTGCATTAATTCAGCAATTAAATAGACAAGCATTTGTGAGTAGTTTGTCTTGACATCAATGTAGTCACTGCATTTACTTAAATAAAGAAGCTATCGGTTCATGAATGGCACTTTTTAAACATAAATGTGCCTCCCAGTTAATTGTTATCACAAGATATAATGCATGAAAATGAATCGTGAGCATTATTCACCGTGTCTATTGTTTGTAAGATAAATAAAAAGAAAAATAAAGAAAAATATATCTACAGTCTACAGTCACCCAGAACTGCTTGTAAGTTTCCACTTAAAGCTGCACCAAGTTTCTGATTTTCTTTTCATCCAGGTTCAGATTTTTTTATTTCCAAAATAAATATGTAAATTTTGGTCTTTGTTCTGCATCTCACATGGATCCCTTCACCGGCTGCTTTCAGTGCTGCCTTGCTAAGGAATGCAATTTTGTCTTTGGGGAGGTGGAGTGCAAAGTTTCACACCTTAGACTCATTTAACTGCCAAGAAAAGAGTGGAAAAACAACCCCAATATTATCAGAAGCACAGTAACAATCCTTTTACAATTGGAGTGGAATTATTACTTTCGAACATATTGGTTCTGTTAAACCAATCATTAACCAGATTAATTCAGTGTTTTCTGTATCAAAACAGCTTTAGAACACATTTACCTGGTGTTACACCAAGTAATTGACACCAAATAGCTTGGTGCTGCACTCCAGCCTGTACCTCACCTTTTCCAGTAACTCACACTTCTGACACTAAATGTCAAATTGTGACATTTTACTTCAGGACCACATGCCGAATCCTGTCAAAACACTAGAAGAGAATACCCCAAGCAATTCACTAATATTTCTGAGGATTTTCACCACTTTGAAGAAACGACAGAGGAAGTTTTTGTGTTAGTCATACCATCTCCTCAGGGTCACTGCCTATAAATACTTTCTTGTATAAGAGATTCTGATGTTTTGTTTTTGAGTTTGTTAAATGCCTGTCATTCTTTATACTGATGTAAGACAATGTCTTCTACTTTGAAGAGCCAAGGGCTAAAACTAAATTCATAAACCTCTACATTTTTATATGCGTACTATAAGACAGAAAATGATAAGAAACTACAACCGGGAGTGCATATGCATCTGCCTGGAATACCTGGTATGATGGCTGATACTGACTAACACTCCGGCGTTGTACATATATGCATCGATTTCTCATGCTGATGATGTGTAGCGGCATATGACATCTACAGTCATGGTAAAGAGAAAGTGCGCCCTTTTTCACTTCTAGGTTCACATACCAGGAGATTTAAAAATAAAATATCGTCCGACCTCTCCAGCCTTAAAATTAGCTAAATACCACCTGACATGAACAAAACATGATATATCACATGGTGTCATTAATATTTATTGATGAAAAACTAAGCCAAAAATGCAGAAACACAGTCTACATGAAAATTTAAGCACACCTTAATGGCTTTCAGAGGAATTAAGAGGTCATGTCAATCAAAGGCATTTGATTATGTGATCATCGGAGCATTCAGGTGTGTGCTACCATAATTCCACAGAGGGAAAACATCAAAAATTATCCCAGGCAACCAACTGTCGGTGCCCACCAGTCTGAGAAGGGTTATGAGGCCACTTCCAAATAGTCCATCATTCTATAGTGAGAAAGATTATTCACAAGTAGTAAATATAAAACAATAAAAGGATCATGACAATACAATCTACAAAAAAATACTGAACAAACAAATGAAGAGGGTGTGCTGAGAAGGTGGAAGGAGTACACTGAGGGGATGATTAATGAAGAAAATGAGGGGGAGGATAGAGGACTGTTTGTGAATCAGGAAGTGAAGAGGCTCAGTAAGGTAGGAGAGGGCAACTATGAGGTGGGAAAAGAGTGCAAAGGTAGTGCGTCCAGATGACAAACTTGTAGAAGTATGAATATGTCCTGAAGAGAGGGCAGTGGAGTTTTGACTAGATAGTTTAACACAGTGATGAGCAGATGTCTGGGGAAAGGATAAGCAATTTTCAAAAAGAAGGGTGATGTGCAGTGCTGAGATAAAGCTGATGAGTCACACCATTATGATATGGGAAAGAATTGTTAAATCTGGGTTTAGAAGAGGGGCAACGATCAGTTAGGAGCATAAGTATATGAGGGTGGCACTGCATGAGAGGAGTGAGACATTGGTGAGGTGTGTGGTAGGAGTGATAGATGGGTTCATGGTTTAGTGAAGGAAGGCGAGCTAAATGACTTCCAAAGCAACACACAGTGCACAAGAGAGGTGAAGAAGAGAGTGCAGGCAAGGTGGAGCGGGCATAGACAGGTGTCAGGGGTGATGTTTAGAAACAGAAGTAGTGTCATATGTGTCATATGTAAATAATAATAATACAGAAATACAGTTTATACTGAGACTCACTTCACACAGCAGTCAGAGACATTCTAATATGACAAATAGCATAAAGTTATAAAAATGTAATAAGGCAAAAATAAATAAAATGAGTAAATAAGGGCAGGGATAGCTCAGTAGGTAGAGTGGTGGCCCCATGACTGGAATGTCGGGGTTTCGAATCCACTGAACGGCTACCCTGAGGCACACCTGAGCAAGGTACCGTCCCCACACTCTGCTCCCCAGGCGCCCAATGGCTGCCCACTGAGTGAATGGGCTAAATGCAGAGAGGAATTTCCCCACAGGGATCAATAAAGTATACATTATTATTATTATTATTATTATAAAAATGTCCAAGAAATTCACAGAGAAAGTACAAGTAATAAATCTGCAAACAGTGAAATGAGTCAGAGACCTGAGGCTTTTTGTTTATTCTTGTGCAAGTTTGCAAAGAGATCTGTACTGATTAGTGTGATAGCAGACAATAATAAATACAACATAATAATACAGTTGCATTCTATAGCTGTGATGAGGTAAGAGAGGGACTGTGTAAATTGTTTTATTCAGGAGTCTAATGGCCTGTGGGCGGAAGCTGTTTGAGTCTTTTAGGCCTCGATGTCAGACTCCTGTAGCGCTTGCCCGAGGGCAGAGGTATGAACAGGTGATGTTGTGGGTGTTTACTGACCTTCATGATGTTTTTTAAGTACGATTAAGTACACTTTAAATTGTCAAAACATAAAATTCAGCATTTATTTTTTACCTATAGCGTAGACGTCCTGGTTGGGTTGTGTGATTTGAATGTAAAATTCTACATAAATGTTCATAACTGGAAATGAGGCATCACATACACAATTGCTAAAATGTAAAACATTTATTTGTAATCAAGGCCAACACAAATTCACTGAAGATGTCCCACAAAATATACACATGTAGTAGAAATATATGTTCCAAATGAAGGTATTTGTATTCATTCATTTAAAAAAAAAGTGTTTTAGTGTATAAAATCGTATAACAAAAAGTGTTCATGCTCCAAAATCAGTGATCATATATTCATTTCAACATGTAAAGAAAAAGAAACACAGGCTGAAGTTCATTGCGATACAGCAGAAAGAGATAACAAGCTTCTTCTTCTTCTTCTTTTTTGGAATGAATCTCCTGCATTGGAACTCACTTCTGATATAATCTAAGTGGATCAACTGTCCCTTTGCTTTGGGTACCTTTTAACTTTATTTCATACATTCCCAGAATTAGACATAAGGCACATTAAAACAAGACTAAATTAAATCCATGTCAAGAATCTGAACATTTAACATAAACATTTAATATAAAACATCAATACAAATCTGCAGTGCCCAAAGCAGACCAAAATTATACAGAGAAGCCTTTAAAATGGTACAAACAGTGTTAAGATAAAAATAAACAAACAGAGTTTAAGTGGGTTGATCTGTAGAAATGTAACCAGTCTTTGTATCCTGAAGCATTGGTTACTAAAACACCTTGTGTAGTAATGTTTTTTGTGACTTTTTTTTTTTTACCAATCCTGAGAGAACACCTCAACTGTTGGTGGATAAACAATGTGGTTCTCCTCTGTATACATTAAGCAGATTAATTTAAGCCCAGAGGGGTTTGTGAGCTGTGCGATCATGTGACACTTTCCTGCACTCAGTCTGCAGCAGACGGCTGTTAAATTTAATGAAGCAGCCAGAATGAGATTCACTGAACATTAGAGATGTCCACAACAGAAGAAAATGCTTCCTTAGAAAGCAGACAGTCAAATGTAAATTCTTTGCCACTGTGTAACAACAGTGTTTACATTGTCACGTTACTCTGCCACAGGCAAATGAGATGTCAACCCACTTTCAAATAACGGAAGTAAATCTTTGCGTAATGTTGCTGTTGCCATCATATGGTACAGTACTGTGCAAAAGTCTTGAGTCACCCCATCGTTTCTTTATACTGTTGATTTTTTTAGCGGTTGATCTCCAGGCTTTCTGAAGATGGTTTGCTTTTTCATTCATTCATCCCAATTCTTAGACCTGACTATTTTTGAAGGAATGTTTTTTTTTAATATATGACCTGTTTAACACTGACCTGTGAATTATTTGCAAAAACCTAAGTTGCCCAACTCCAGGTATTAACCGGTGTTGTGTCTACACACAACAGACAACTTAGCGAAAAATTCACTTTGAATTGTATCTTTAGGCACTTTACTAGCTGCCTGTTGCAAAAACAGTATTGTCATAGAAAGAGTATTTTTGCACCAACAAGGTGATTCCTAAAAACCTATTACGTGGAAACCTAGCATAGCTTAGAATGGTGTGCAATTTGTACTTAAAAAATTTGAGGAAACAGAACAAGTGGCCAAAAAAGAAGGAGCATGGTATGGGTCTGCATTTCAACCATCGGTACTGGGAATCTTGTCAAAAATGATGGAATTATGAAAGCAAAAAAGTACTATCAAATTTTCACCCACCATGTAATACAATCTTGAACATGTCTGATTAGTAGTAATCCCAAACACACTGTCAATACAGTAAAAATGTACCTGGACAGAAAAACACACAGTGGAACACTAATAGTCAAGGATTGGCCTCCACATAGGCAACATTACTGAGGCAGTGTGGGATCATCTTAACAGAGAATGGAACAAAAGACAGCCAACAGCCAAAGAACATCTAAATGTCCTTCTGGAAGCCTGGAGAACTATTCCCAAAGGTTACTTTTTGCCTCACATGCTCTATTACCATGTATGGTTGCATGTTTCAGTAGATCACTGCACCCATTTCACATTTTGCTAGCAAAATATAAAGAAATGAAGGGCAGCTCAGGATATTTGCACAACACTGTGTACTGAAGACAACATGCAAAGAAGAAAGTTCCAGCAGCCAATAGCAGGTGAGCAGACTGTAAAAGTCTGCATACATGTCTGTTTTCACCAGCTTATCTTGTGAGGTAATACAGAGAGAACAGTGATGGGGCCAGTCACTGAGAGCCTCACAGTGACAACTGACCTCTAAATAGACTCCGATTCCAATCCTCAAACTTCTAGCAATGAGACTCCTTTTCACCAACAGGGACGTAGCCATCTCGAGAGGGAGGTGCTTTCTGATGGAGGCTTTCACCGTCTGCTGCAAAGATGGCATGGAGTGCCTCCTGCTCCTGCTTTGTCTTTGGTAACTCAGTGGAAGGAGTGCTTAGAAGAACAAAACGCTGTGAACAGAAAATTGATTAAAAAACAAAGCATGTCAGTGATATGATGTCTGACAAACTGATTGATTGTTCTTCAATTTCTAATAAACCTTTTTTTAACTTAAAGACATTCATTATGATTTTGAAACTTGAACTCTGTGTGTCTTGTTTCTCTCCCTCTCTCTCTGTGCCATCATTTCATTTCACCCAGTTATTTGGATTTTCCGTATTACCACCTCTTTGGATTCATCTTGTTGCCTGCTGGAATGATCTCAGTGGGATTTGCAATGGATTCATTTCATCTCTGCCTTGCAGGACTAGTTGTCATTTATCTGTAAACTCATTAAAAGGTACTCTTGCTCATTTACCTGCTTGCTTGTGTCTGCATTTGGGACATGGTTTTGGGAAGGTGGGGGCATGGTAAGTTACGATGTTTTCCTGCTGAAAACCTGGAACAATATTCTTATTTGGTGAATACCTTAACCAACAGAAGATAGAAGTTCCCTTTATTCACTTAAGATAACGGTGTATATAAATAAATATATTCAAATATTGTGATGAATTCTATGGCAGCTGCCAATTTCAGACAATAGAAATAGTGAACGGATGATCCAGAACTTTTTCAAAGTAAAGCAAAAAGGAAATGCTCTTGAGATATGTATACATACTTCTGTAACAAAGAAGCAAACAAATTGAACTATTGTTCATTCAAAAATACTGAATTATGACGAATCTGACTGGTTTTGTTTCTGTGGTTCAATCTTTAAGGTGCCAGTTTTTTCATATGCACAGAAAAATCCAAACAGTTTCGGACTTACTTCTCTCAGTGTTCCTGGGGTATTGTACAGTTTGAATGCCATACAAAGGGGTATGCAAAGCATGGAGGACAGAGCCAGGATCCAGCCGATCCCATCCGCCCACAACGGGTACACATAATCATTGTTGTACTTCAAAGGTGAGTACTTGATTAAGGCAAAGGCAAAGGTTCCCTGTGTGAAGTATGATAACACTGATAAATAACTGACATTTAATACACCAGTGAATACTTTGAATGTATAATTTTGGTATCATCTTAAGATATTAGCCCAGTTTTATTGACATGTATTTCTAATTTTGACCAGCAGAGGTTGCTCTACTTTCAGAAGAGAACTGTTAATAAAGCAAAACTCACAAAGCATGTTGCAGGAGTGAAGAAAAGCCAGCAGTATTTAATGGCAGGGCCGGGGCGATAGCCAATCATATCCTCAATGTTATCATAGAAGCGATCTGCCCCTGTGGTCAGAGGAAAGTTGGATCAGTGTCAAGATTCCCCCTGACCAGTAGAGAGCTTAAAAACCCCAGCACACTATTATTTTAATAAAACAAGTTGCAGTTATTTTCAACTAGTAATGAGCATTTCTTTAATTCCTTTGAACTCAAACCATCAATCTACACCTTTCATTTTATGGATGGTCTCTATTAGCAAATTAAGCACTGAGCATTTTTAAGTTCCGACAGTCTTAAATAACAAACTCACCATAAACCCAACCGATGCAAACTGTCTGAAAAATGGCTACGAAGAGCAGGCACATCCCACTGGCTGCATAGTAGTCAAAGAGTTGGAAGACATACATGCCTCCCTGTGGGTACAGACAGACAGACAGACAGACATGAGTTCACAAGTGTAAGATAAAACAAATGAAACACAACCTGCATGACGCAAAATATTGCTTTCAGGTCATTTATCCATTATGTGCTTGGATTTTACTAAAGTGGAAACAATTTGCCAACAACAAAAGTTATTCACAGTTGGCTGTGTCACAGCATGATTTGTGCCAAGTGACTGGATATGAAGGAATTTTAATAGGTTGCTAAAGAGAAGCTACAGTAGGTGAACTCAGGCACTTTAAATGAGTTTGGCAGACTGCTTGGCGACAGTCTGACTTAGGAAAAAATCATAAAAAAAAAAACCCAAACAAAATGCCCCAGTAAGTACTTCACTTAAATTCACAAGACCATGGATTGGTAGCATTTATGCTCAGTATCACTTTGAAATTATGTATGTATTAAAACTGAAAGAATTGCACAAACTAACCTCTGTCAGCATGATGAGGCCCAGGAAGAAGGATACTATTGCTACTGCCAGGATGAAGAGTTCCCTGCGGTTTTTACGGCGGAAGACGGAAGGATACATATCCACCACGGCTGTGACCAGGCTCTCCACACATACAAACTAATCAGGAAAAAAGCCAAAGTTATGAGATGTGCGTACTTTTTGATGTTGTGTACTGCATTTGTGTATGCATGTGCACAGACCAGCTGTTAATAAAAAGGTACTGAGCAACTGAGGAAAAATAGCAGAGCTGTACAAAGGCTACTAGTTGGGATTGTGTTCATATGACTATTATTTGAATTTTCTTTTTGTATGTGTTCTTGTGTGGGTTATTTTGCTACATGCTGGCCTCACCTGGCTGTCCAGTCCTAGAAATACAATCATAATGAAGAAGAAGCAGGCCCACAGAGGGGAAAAAGGCATCATGGTCACAGCTCGAGGATAGGCAATGAAGGCTAAACCTGGACCTGTCGTACACAGAAATCCCACTGAAGTTAGAATTTGTGTTTTTCTTTTCAATCAAGCACATATTTTGATATAATACTGACATGTTCAGTTCAACTGTCTGCGCTTTAGAAAATTGTATTCTGCCATGCATTGATTCACACCCAATAAACATCCTGCAGTACTGATCAATACACCGTATCTTTATATATACATCTATATGGATACATGAAAGCTCTGTGTGTTCCTCAAACTCGGGCCCTCTACAAACCGCCTGGGAGTTGGAGGTTCTGCACAGTATCTAAGCTTTTCCTAGGACTTTGCTCTTCTGGACGGAGACCCTTTGATGTTGTGCCTGTTGATTACCACTACATCTGGTTGGTTGCCAGCAGCTGGAACTCAAAGGCTGCAACACAGGACCTTTTCTCCTTGGTAGTGTCTCCTATCGGGACTTGGGGACATCTAGTCTATATTGTGCACAGATGTCCCTGTACACTATCCCAGCTGGGATATACTGCATCAACTTGCATCTTACATCCTGCTATTATATGTTGGATAGTCTTCACAACACCTTTGTACGGTCTGCAACTTGGGTCCTGTTGTCTATGGTGGACTCCTGCCTCTATGGATCTGATGGTATCTGTCAGAGGTACAGGCCAAGTTGGGGCTTGGTGGTCCATGACGGTTCCTCTTCTTGTTCCAATCACTGTCTGTCTTCAGCTGCCTCAGATCTCAACAGGGGCTGGGGGTGGGGCACTTATCTTCATCCTGCACTGTGACTCTGACACTCACTAATCCTCACCCCTTCCTCTATTCATTGTTCATAGTGCCTCAGGATTTTGGAGACCTCAGTGTATTGTGAGCAGTTTTTGTGTCTTGACATCAGAGGCATTTATCTCCTTATGTGGCTAGCTTATTATTCCAGAATTGAAATGAATTATGTCAATAGTGCTCAATACACCTCCCACTGTGCTATAGGCTCTGGATCTTCACCTTCAATAGTAGCTGTCTTCAACTGCTACAAACGCTATTGCACTCCCATGTATTGCATATGACCTCTCAGTTGGATTAGTAGCTTTACATCAATTCCACATTGTAAGTCCTTGTCCATATTAGCTTTGTTCCACTACCCACATCAGTATTTACTGGTTTCTCAACCCCTGGCATGGACCTTGATGTACAAACCTATCTTATCTATCTATCTATCTATCTATCTATCTATCTATCTATCTATCTATCTATCTATCTACCTACCTACCTACCTACCTACCTACCTACCTACCTACCTACACAATATAAGAACTACAAACCAGATTCAGCCACTTCTGAGATGGGCACATTTTGCTCGTTGGACATGAAGCCCAGGATGGAGAAGATGGCAAAGCCCGCAACAAAACTGGTACCACTGTTAAGGAAACAGAGGGCCACACAATCCCTGCAAACAGCACAACAAGAATATAGTCACTGAAAATAAATTGTTGAAAATATTACTGACATTACATGGAACAGAATTACTTGATATGCTCACATATATATATATGAGTGTAAAGCGTCTTTTGTCACTGGACAAAAGACGGAGAGAGAGAGAGAGAGAGAGTCATTACCTGTAGCAGTTGTTGTTATATTTGTTGTAGCTTCCTAGGGCAGTGAGGCAGCCAAGACAGATGGCGAATGAGAAAAAGATCTGAGTTCCAGCATCCATCCATACCTTTGAACAGAAATGAAACCAGATGAGGAAAGAAATACATTTTTAAAGACTCTTTAAAAAAAAAAAAAGGATAAACTCAGACAGAAAAAGAAAAAACGAATGTTTATCAGCTTTCTACGGTGTTGTGAAAAATATTTTCCCCTTCATCATTTCTTTCTTGTTTTTGATTTTAATATTTGTCATATTTTCATGTTTCAGACGATCAAATACAGTTTAATATTACAAAGCGCAGTTTTCAAATGATGATTTAATTTATTAACGAAAAAACCCAATCTAACCAAACCTACCCTGTATGAAAAAAATGGGATGACCTTAAGAGAATATATTTCCAACAGAATAATCAGATGTCCTTGACAACCAAAGAAAATACAGACAAGTTTACACATTATTTTGGTTTGCATATTTCTGTGTTCCTGAAAGGCTCAGTCCAGTTTGAATGTTTGGAAACAGACTTCAATCCATAACATTAAGCAAGAACTACATTCGCTGTTATTTTGTTTCTTTCTTCTGCTTCGAATTAAAAGAAACCTTTAACACCCACCCATAAAATTCTCTTTGCCCTCTTATCCAGTTTGCAGGAGCAGTTGACACTGGACAAAAGGCCAGATACAGCCCCACCAGATCACTGTGTGATCAGGGTAAGATAAGATTGTTTTGCACAACGGCAGCACCACACCCAAAAATGCAAATAGTGAACTCAGTCTTCGAAACCTCCCATGTCCCTTTTAATTTTTGAAAAAAGTCTAGAAAAGTACTGCTACTATCTCTGAAATCTCTTCTCACCCCACAACCCTGACATGAGCTTCCTAGTAAAGCCATTTCCACATCTAAGGCACAAAGCAGAGCACTCTTGGAACACTCACTCACACTTCAACATGTAAATGAGATTTCTCTTTCTAATTGCTTTTCTGGTAAAATGCTCCCACTGCACTGAGGCATTTTTCAAGGTAGCTGGCAGCCGGGACTGAAGATCTGACTGACAGTAACTCTGGACACATCATTACAACCAAAGGCAGATATTTTGAACTCTTAAACGCTTTACACTCAGCCTTGTCTAGGACTGCATACACGTGGCTTGTGTTCATTCTCTAAAGGACAATGAAGGAGGGGTGGGGCGAGTGTTTGGAATTCAAACAAAAGCAAGCACAAAGGAAACTGCAAGTGTCCTTGTTACCACCCATATTCCCAACCCACTCTCATGTGATTGTTAAAACGGTTTAAAGCAACCAGTTGTTTAGTTAGTTTAAAGGCACAAAAATGAGACAGGGTTCAGTCCCTCATCATAAACCAGGGGTGGGCAACTCCAGGCCTCGAGGGCTGGTGTCCCTGCAGGTTTTAGATGTGTCCTTGGACCAACACAGCTGATTTAAATGGCTAAATTAGCTCCTCAACTTGTCCTGAAGTTCTCCAGAGGCCTGGTAATGAACTAATCATGTGATTCAGGTGTGTTGACCCAAGGTGAGATATAGAAACCTGCAGGACACCGGCCCTCGAGGCCTGGAATTGCCCACCCCTGTCATAAACCTACAATAACTGGCTTTATCTTTTAGCTGTTCAATGATCCTCCAGCTAGTCCTTAAGTGTGTCAGTCTTCTGCGTGAAGCTAAAAAGGGAAACTTTTCTCAATTTGGTAATGTCTCAATGCCAAGAGAAACATATTTTCTATCTCTTTTTTTCAGACAGACAGGATGATGGGTGGAGTAACTGTGTTAGCTTTAGGTGGATGGATGAGTACATAAAGTCAAATTCTAAACATAGAATGCAAATTTGGCCATTCAGTAACAGCCTTCAAAGCTTTATTGTTTTAATTGTATTGCTCGATACTGAGCTTGCTGGGATGTTCCTTTTTGCTTTTTTTGCGCAACCACCCCAATGTGGCTAGTGACTTTATGAGGCCATAAAAGTGAACAACACAAAGTAACAGTGCACTCAATTCAAAATCTTAAGTGCTGTATCCGGTGTTTGCTTTTGACAAATCTGAAAAGCTTTTCTTAAGAGCAAAAAGGCAAAGCAGTGAAAATCTATCTGAACCTGAAATCACATCTTTGCCTATGGGATGGATCAAACAGTCATGCTGACAATTTCTCGTAAACAGTGGTGACTTTCCAAGAAATTACAAATGTACAATACAACAAAAATGTTAAAGATGATTCAGTACATATGTTTAGAAATTTTTGGTGTTAAAAGCTGCCAGTCTCACAGTGAACCATTAAGTACATGATCAGGCCAACCGTCTACGAAAGGTCTGGGAGTTGAAGGTTCTGCACAATATCTTAGCTCTTCCTAGGACTCTCTGATGTTGAGCCTGGAATCTGTTGAAGCTGTTCTTCCAGTTTTGGGGTTACAACTCTTAATGTTCCTGTAACTACTGGAAATGCTTTGGCCTTATATTCCATATCTGTTCCAGTTGTTCCTTCAGGCTCTGGTACTTCTCTATTTTCTCGTGTTTCTTCTTCCTGATGTTGCTGTATGCTGTAATTGTCACGTCTATCACAACTATGTCTGTGAAGGTTCTCAGTCATCCAGGTCATCGTAGTCAAAGGAGCTTGCAAAGAAAAGCGTCTGGACTTCTTTAAGTTGCTTGAAGACGTTTCACCTCTCATCCGAGAAGCTTCTTCAGTTCTAAGGTCAAATGGTGGAGAGTCCCAGATATAAACCTAGTGGGAGTGACCCCCCACAGAGGGACAAAAGGACCCCCTGATGATCCTCTAATCGCCTGAGCCAAGGTGGGAAACTGGGCGTGGGTCCCAATCAGCCAGAGTTTCGGGTGTGTTCATTGTGAAACCTGGCTCCACCTTATCATGCGAATTCCTGAGTGTTGCTGGGTCTGAAATACACTGGGATGTCATGCTTGGAGAAAACTCTCCTGAGTTTCTCCTGTATTTCAGACCCAGCAACACGCTCAGACAGAAACTGGTTCACCCGAAAGACAAAACGCCAAAACACAAACTTAACAATGTGGTGTATGCTGTACAGTGCAGCGAGGAATGCTCAGACCTCTACATTGGAGAGACCAAACAGCCACTTCACAAGCGCATGGCACAACACAGAAGAGCCACCTCCACAGGACAAGACTCAGCAGTCCATCTGCATCTTAAGGATAAAGGACACTCTTTCGAGGATGCCAATGTTCACATTTTGGACGGAGAGGACAGATGGTTTGAAAGAGGAGTGAAAGAAGCCATCTATGTCCACTGTGAGCGACCATCTTTGAACAGAGGCGGGGGTTTACGACACCAACTCTCTGCCATCTATAATCCAGTTTTGAGATCCCTTCCCAGATGCCTTAACGCCCACTCACATCCTGGGCCATCTGACCTCAGGAATTCGCATGATAAGGTGGGGCCAGGTTTCACAATGAACACACCCGAAACTCTGGCTGATTGGGACCCACGCCCAGTTTCCCACCTTGGCTCAGGCGATTAGAGGATCATCAGGGGGTCCTTTTGTCCCTCTGTGGGGGGTCACTCCCACTAGGTTTATATCTGGGACTCTCCACCATTTGACCTTAGAACTGAAGAAGCTTCTCGGATGAGAGGTGAAACGTCTTCAAGCAACTTAAAGAAGTCCAGACGCTTTTCTTTGCAAGCTCCTTTGACTCTATCACAACTACATTTTATGCTTCTTGTTAACCATCTCTATATATGCTTGGTTGCCAGCAGCTGGAACTCAAAGTCGTCATCTTAATATATTCACAGATACTCTGTTGTTTAATCCTGCATTGTGGCTCTGACACTCACTAACCCTCACCCTACTTCTTATTATTTTTCATTGATTCTTAGGATGCTGGACTTTGACTGGGGACCTCTGCATTGTGAGCAGGTTTTAAGTCAGTTTATATCAAGTTTCTCTCCTTAACCCAAATTTTATTAGCTTGTCTCTCATATGCCACAGTCTTGCCAAATTAGCAGATGGATCAGTCAGTACTTGTCTAGTGGAACAGATGAAAGGCTGTGTTTCCCAGATTTGATCTGCATGCCTGGACATATGTTTTTCTGACAAGGTGAACCACTGTTCACCACCTCAGCACAAGTGTATTGTTTTTTTTTTAACTTACTTGGGGGTCAGACAGTCGATTGATGTCGGGGTAAAGGTAGAAGTGGATTCCAATGGAGGCGCCTGGCAGTGTTACTCCTCTGATCAGGAGAACCAGGAGCATTACATATGGAAAAGTAGCTGTGAAGTAAACTACCTGGAAGGAAACAACATTTTCTTGTGATTCTAACATCTTTTATAACAATTCCTACCATTCTATTTTTTTGATTTCAATTAAACGTGTTATTTTCTCTCTTTTTTTCCAAAATGTGACTTCTTTAGTCTGCAAAAATTTCAAATATGAAAAAAAAGTAGAATATCTTTCGTAGCATTAAGCAGTGCAGATTTTCATTATATGAGTTTGGTTAAACGCAAATCTTTGTTTTTCATTTATTACAAACAACAAAAGACTGGCAGAAGATTGGTATTTAATGGTGCACATCAATAACACAGATGCTGTTCTAACTGTGAATGTTTAGCACGGGAGGGTTTATTATTATTATTTTTCTTTTTTTACCTTGCCTGTGGATTTCACTCCCTTCCATACACAGAAGTAACAGATTACCCATGCAAAGGCAAGACACAGAGCCAGATCCCAGTTCAGAGAACCAATGTGGTCAATACCTGAAGATATTCTCAGTACTCTGCGCCTAAATCGAAAACATACGCACAGGAGAAAAACTAATTATCATACCTAATGTACTGATACAAACCCTTAGGAACCAGAAGCTAAGAGTTAAAAAGCGGAGAGAAACAAAAATAAGACAACTTTGAACAAGTAGTTTGACCTAATTTAATCCAAACCTCTAGAAGAAATTTTTTGTTTAGTAAATCTGTTGGTATGTAAGGTCATTTGAGGACATGGTCAAACAAAAGGACACTTACTCCCAGAACTCAATGACAGGAGAGGTGGTGTTCTCATGGTGATTGATGGAGGTATTCCCCTTCTGCAATGGCATACAGGAATCTTGAATGAAGGACAGACAAAAAGACATTCAATCCTGTGAAGAAATCCAAGCGTTCTCCAAGGTTTCCAAGTTACACACAGGCAAGACAAACAAGTGCCGACACTGAGACAGACAGAAACAGTTTTCCTGCAGCATTCACTCCCTTTATTCAAAAATATGGGAAAAAAATCACAAAAGGACGTTTTATCTGCATCCCTAAAAGTAGTCTTTAGAGACCTTTAGAGATGCTGACCTAGGTATCCTTGATTAAAGATTACACCAATAGTATGTGCAGCACCGGCAAAAATTTTCGGCACTTCACATGCTAAAATTCTTAAACATCGTAATTCAGTTGGCAGTGACTCCAAACATACAGATACAGATGCCAAAGAACTGTCAGTGACAAGAAGAACAAAGAGTCTGCCCCTTCCACTCCTCCTGTGGTTTACATGGATATTAACTGTTCTGAAATGTTGCATATTGTGTATGACAGGTTGTCTACACTTGAATACAAAAAATTGTATGACAGAAAGGACCAATCACAGAAATTCCATGAGGTATTATAATTGGCTGGTTTCTATGATCTTAACCAACATAAAAATGATCAGCATCCCTTTTTCTCAGTTTATTGTATCACAATTGTGTTCATTTATATATGTATTTATCTATAGACAGCCTACAGAGAGGGCTTTTCAACCAATCCAAACTGCCCGACATGGATGACACTGTGTGTAGGTCACATTTGCTGCTTTTGTCTATTGAGAATAAAAAGATGCTCTTCCATTATTGTTCATAGTGACAGTGTAAGATACTTGAATATTGTATTTATGTATTGTGTTAGAATATGGCCATTAAAGAAATTTACCCTATGTGGACAGCAAAGTCATAAACACCAATAAGAATTTTCTTAAGTTTATATGATAAGCAGAGATACAAAATCTTTGTCTTACTTGTGTTCCAGCTATTGTTGCAGGATGCCCAGGGCAGATCCCAGGTGAAGGAGTGGAACAGAAAGAAGATGGCCCAGGCTAACACAATAATGTAGTAGATGTTCAGCAGAGCAACAATTACCTGGCTGCCATAACCCAGGCCTGAAACAGAAAACACGCTTTTGGTGATAAGCAATAAAATACCACTATTACCAATCCTTTGACTTGATTGGTCAGGCCAGTTAGGTCATTATTTTTCCGCAGTACCTGTCGCTGAACCAACATACAGTCAGGTAACTGTGCAAATGTATTGTTTAGTGTAGTTCCACAGAGGCGTACTTTAATATTGTCACATTCTTGTGACATGTACTAGTCGAAGCACAGCTGGAGATGTACTGAATCTGTTTTTATCACTTGTTAAGAGCAGCCTGTAAACACTAAAGCTCCACTGAAGCTAATTGTGCTGTGTCTGATGTGATCCACCCAAAGTTGTCAGTTCAAGTAAGGAAAAAGTTTCAGTTACATGACTGTTTCCTTCACTCGACCCTGCACAACTTGCAATCCCCTATATCCATTTACTTTGTACTGTATCTTTTTTCAGTGTTGTTCTACATTTTTGTTAGGAATACTCTGTAGTTCACAAGCAGCTGCTGCAGACACATTTACATTTAACACGTGAATTAGACAAATGTATCCATGTATGGTACTGTTAACACCATAAAATATCCATAAAATGATTTCTTGGGAACACAAGTTGATTACCTTCAAACAAAGGGCAGATTTTCCTCCAGCAGGTAATGCCTCCCTCACTGGTGTACTGACCCAACGCTGTCTCCAGGAAGAAGACAGGGATCCCACAAGCAAACAAGAAGATGAGGTATGGTATAAAAAAGGCACCTGTACACACACAGATTGAAGGAAAAGTTGACTAAGTTGTTTTCAACATGTCCTCGAGCAATGTGGTGCAGTTAGGACTGCTGCATCTTGAAGTTATTGTACACATACTGCAAGGTAAGGTTGCAAAAAAGTTTCTAGTAAAACATCCTGCTCCAAAGTTATTTTGCTAGAAGTTAAGCATGAATTGGCTCATTCTTCATATTTTTAAAGGATTTAACAAGCCTGGCCTACTTATTCACTATTTTATTGATTGTCTTGGAATTTCACACGTTAGCTCATGTATTTTTTTTCTTTCAACGCTAATGCATACGATAGTAATTATAAAAAATGATAATTAATCCAACTTTCAAGCAAAGCACTTGCAGTTTATCAGTTTAATTTGCATGCTAGGTGGACTACTCTTTCCAAAGGAAAGGAAATGATGCATAAAGTCTACTACATCTACTAATCTGAAGTGTCTTGTGGCTGTAATCTTGCCACCAGACCCCGATGCAGTGTATGACTATGTAAATGCAAAAATAAACTAAAGATATCTCAAGATAACGAGGTAACGAGCAAAAAACGTTCATTGGCGACACTCACCTCCTCCATTCTTATAACAAAGGTAAGGAAAACGCCAGACATTCCCAAGGCCAATAATTTCTCCTGCCACGGACAGAATAAACTCAACCTTGTTGCCCCATTGTCCCCTTTCTGTCATCTTCTCCTCTGTACTGGGTACAATGTCCAGCGGCCTGCTGTGCCCATTAGAAGCTTCCACCTTGGACGTGTTTTCCATATCGTTTGATTGACCTAAGAAATTGAACATAACATAGTGTCAGGATTTGTTTTAAAGGCAGAGAATAAAGCTTTCATTCAGAAGGCATTTATGGCTTGTCCAATTTCAGTAGAGCTTAAAGGTAGATTGCTGAAAAACGTCATGCATTATTTGTCCCAGTCACTCTCATTTCAATTCAACCATGACAGCAGTTCGTACAGACTGAACTTTTTTGTCTATAAAATTAACACGTTTGATTGCTTCATAAAAAGTGTTTCTATACATTTGTGATGATACGCAGCTGCAACAATTCTGACTGAGATTTGTTTCTGCATTTTTATCCGTGAAAATGTTTGCATTCAGGATAATGCACCAACAACCTCAACAGGAGATTAAGCAATTTCAGGACCTTGGGTAGTTCTTGGTGAACATTTATATGATGTGCCATCTATTATTGTATTTACAAAAGCCAAAATGTATGCCATCTTTTTTGTGCGTTGAATGAGGTCAGCAATTACTTGAGGTTATGTGACCACATTAGAAGTTGGTCAGGACCTCTGCCAAACCCTGTTTTGGGGCCAGCACTACTGAAAGAATTTCTCTCTATGGAGGAAACAGACAGCTCACTGACTGTGCTCACTCCTGTCAGGTTGCATTAACAGGCTTCTCACAGTCCGTCTGTTACCCCTTTTTCCTCTCTCTGGAACACATTATGGTCACTGCTGCAGTCCTGCATCCTTCTGCAGGAAACACGCTCACACTAATCCGATTACAAAAATGCACCAATTCTTTTTTCACCCCAAACATCCACACAAACACAAGTTACATGTAGTGTGACCTAGTTTAACAGGAGTAGTTTCTCCATGTTTTCTATGTTTACTTCTGAAAACAGCACGGGGGATAGAAGGTTCATTTATCACAAAGCCTTGTGTGAAGCCATCTTCAGGAATTCGCTCCTGCTGATAAAGGGCAGAGGTGGAGCACAAAAGTGACTTTGTATGTGATGTGTACATAGGGATGGAGGTTAGAACCACTTTAGGAGCCAAAATCTCAGCGGCAGAGCCAAATTGTGGCCGAGGTAAAAAATAGAGCTCTTGTTTTCGGAAGCTACTTGGTGGGAATGAAGGCTCAGTTCAACAAAAGTGGAGTGGCCTTGCAGCCAGATCACAGTTTACCTCCCCTTTTCACAGTTTCTCTGTGGGCCAAGTGCCTCACTTCAAAAAGCATAATTTTAATAGGCTCTAAAAGATCGAACTTACAATAGCCTTTCCTTGCTGAAATAGTAGGTATTCACACACGTTCAATACAGGACATCAGAGAAGAGGCACACTGTGAGAAAATGTGCCAAAACTGGGAACAAGCTCATGGAGGCAAAAAGGACCTTCTTCCTAGGAAACGGAGCCAACATTTCCTCTTTCTGAAACATAATGGGCTGACTGAACCACTGAGTGACCGACAGACTGAGCTACTGAATGACTGGCCGACTGACTGAAGGTTAGGCTGACTTTGTGGTCCAGTACTGTATTGTAAATACATCAAAGTCGGTAAATAATTATTGTAAACTAAATTTTTAGTATTCAAAATGTTGCCTGATAAGTAGGGCTATATTATAAGATCTGGGTTTTGTGTCCTTATAATAGGATTCTGAACTGAGTCAAAAAATATTCACATATAGGTGAATTCACAGGGCTATTATTTTCAAATCCAAAATCTGACTGACTTAATTTTGAGTGGGTAACACTGTGAACATAAATACTGTAAATCTATAAGGAAATTAGCCTGTGGGAAGAAGTTAAAAAGTTTACTTGTAATGGTTGTGCACAACTTGATCATTGACGTGCAAATTGTCATGACCACTGATCAACAACCATTGATCAAAGACCATTGATCAGTGGCCTAGTTTAAGTCATTGTGCAAATGTACTGTTTATAAGGTTGTGAAAACCTGCAGTCAGCTGAGACTGAAGAAGTCACTTGGATGAGTGCCGAAGCGTTCCTCCCACTGAAAACACTACGTTCAGATGAACAGAATCAGCCTTTTGGATATTTGATCTTAAGTGGGCCCAAAGAGTGAAACTACACTTTCCACATTTAATCCCTGAGATTATGAAATAATAAAATTTTTACAATTTACAATTACAATTTTGGCAGCACATCTCAGTTTCTCTACATGATACATGTGTAAAATTACAGAAAAGGTTCCAGTAGCTCACTGACTGTCCCATATTCATAAAACGGACGTTTCTATAGTAGACAGTGAAATATAGCAATTTTTCTGTCATTTAATTGTTTATCTATTACTGAACTGAACATTGGTGCATAATGAATGGCTGTAGGGTAGGTCTTTATCAGCAGTGAAAACTGTAAAGTTTTTTTTTTTAAAGTTAAGTTTCCAATATTTATACGGTACCTTCTTTAATATTTTGTAAACCCATTCAGCAGGCCGGATTGCAGTCTTTGCCGATCGATTCTGACTATGTTTGACATCCCCTGCTCTAAGTTCAGTGGGACTGTAAACAGTAATGTATTAAAAAAATCTGTTATCACTCAGATAGGCTGGAAGAAAACTCAACAACTTGATCTATGGCAAAGTTATTTCACAATCAACGGGTTATTTTTCCTCCCTCTAAAGCTTAGTTAGGTTGTGTTTTACAAGACTAAAACGGTTGTGTTCAGTGATGTACTCAGAAAGGTGTAGTTTTGGTTCCAGCAGACATAACTTCCATCGATGTCCAACAATCAGACTAAGTTTACACAGTTGCGATTATCCTGTAATTAGGCAACAAGTTCTCGGGTTGATGAATAATCAATTCCGACACCACGTAAGAACACTGAATGTAACGTTTTCTGCTGCAAGCTACAAACTGAACGGTTATGTAACGACACTCATCTTTCACTTTTTCACTAAAGCATATCAGTTTCCACGCCTGCTTGGTTGGAATGGTAGAGGAGTCAACTGGATCCGCGCTCCCTGTCCAGTGCGCGCTCCCGACGCATTGGAAACAAATTCTGTCGGGGATAACTACCTTGGCACGACACCTGCCATAACCTGTTCTCGGAAGAGATCCATTACGAAATAACCGCACACTGCTGTTAGCTAACGGTCGGAGCCTCATTATGTGCAACTTGCTCTGAGTGCACGTGTTAGGAAGAGGAGCCCCGGTCATTATTTGACTGTGAGATGCCAAGAACCAACAGCACGGAGATTTCTCAAGGCTATTTTCCTCACACTTTGTTTTCATAATCACGTTTTAATACTGAACACCACACTGTCGGTCAGCTGTGTATATTTCCTGTCGTCACTATATCAAATCCTCTCACGCCATCTACTCTAAAATTACACGTTGTAAGTTGCATTGCTTGTATGTGGACACTGGATTTATCGGCCATCAGTTAAATACTGCACGAGAAGTCGTCTCAGAGATAAATGAGTAAGCTTAGCCTTTGAGCTAATCAATCAGTTTTTCTGACATTTTGTAATTTTTGATGTTACATCTAAGAAAAAAAATTAATGCTTGATAGACACAATGCAATGAAAAGCACAGCTAGTTAATAAGAATTGCGTTTTAATCAAAAGCTCTTGCTTTAGATGAGAAGTGCATTTAATCAGGTTTTGCAGGCTTTCTTTTTAATGAACAGAACTAATAACTGCAGACAATGAAGGAAACGGCTTGCTGAAAAAATGTTAGTACGTTTTTTTGTTTTTGTCTTTTTACACAGCAGTACTTCATGGACAAATCGGGAACTAGTGCAGAGATCAGGTTAATAAACTAAGTGTCCCAAGAGCTTTCACTAAGCTTCTGTACCAAATAAGTTTGAAGCTTTCTGGAGCAATGACTTCACTTATTTTTTTCATCTGTGAACCCAGAACAATATAAAGTGTTTAATAATCAAAGCTACTCACCTTTCATAGTGTTAAAGTGTGACAGTTTCCAGGAGAGAGCAGATCATATGGAGCTCTGCTGCCGCTTCAGGTTTCACTATATAACACGCTTGTTATATAGTGAAGGGGGCGGAGAACTGAGAAATTGGAAACTTTGGTGAAGCTGAGTGATTTTCCCTCTTCTTTGCCCTATAAGCGCGCGCGCGCGCGCGCGCACACACACACACACACACACACACACACACATTCTCTGCCATCCATTTCTATTCAGACACCCCCAGACTGAAATGCACACACACTGCACACTAGAGGTCTGTGCTGTCTTACCGTGGTGGGATAATTACGTAACCTTTTGACGCGCACATTCTCCCAGGGTCTGTTCTGAGAGCAACTAGTACGGTGGAGACACTGGTTGGACTATGTGGACCATCAGCACACATGTTCAGTCATGTTTGTTACTGGGGCTGGTATGCAGAAATGCATCATGCTTAGAATGTGCAACTTTGAATCATCTGCTCAAACGAATCGTTCTAGTTGTTTCTGCTGTCTCTCTTCAGTATTTTTCTACTCCTGGGAATTAAAATATCCATCCTGCTTCATGAAGTCCCGGCTCCAAAAACACCATTAATTCAGACCACGAAAAAGGAGGCTTTATTCCCTCAATCCTTCTTCACAGTCCCAGAAGCCCATTCAGATTTTTTTTTCCCCACCACAGGGGTCCAGATCGGTCTAGTTCAAGGCATTTGTTATAAGGTCACAATGCAGAGGATCTGTGTGGAGGTGGAGACAGATTTAAGGACAGAGTTAAGATGTTCTTAACTCCACCCCCACCCCCACCAACCCACTAAACTCCATCTCCTTTGTTCCCCCACTGTTCCATCGTTTTAAAACGTATGCATTATCCATACAAATGAAGCCATCGGTGATTCCCTTTAGTTTCCTCTACTGTGACAAACTGAACACACAGGGCATCTGAAAAGTTGCAAATATGAGCATTGCATTGTAAGTAAAGTTTTTTCAAAGTTACATCAAAAAAGAAAAATACAGAGTATGTAAAGTAGTCAGACAAACAGAGGAAAACACAGAAGAGAAACTTAGAAGTTCAAAAACTCGTCTAAAAAAATAGTTTAACTGCTGTTAACACGTACAGACAGGTATCAGTGGTTTCTAAGCTTTTTTTCGCCGCCCATAGGGCCCCTTTCCATAGATAAAAATGCAACTCTGACCTTCACCAAGGTGGAACCACTGCTTTAAATTATTACAACTACTTCATACGCTTCTGTAGCAACATGTGTAGACAAGCAAAACCAGGTAAAAGACACTGGAGAGCTCAGCAATGGGCTGCGTTTCCTCGTCTTTTTTTGCTGCTCCCTTAAGTGTGCAGCCACAAATCACAACTCTGATTATCCCCTGTGCCAGAGTTCTTACAGGTTGGAATTCTATATATAGGCTTTATTTTTTAATTTCATTTAAAAAATAAAATAAAGCAAAACAAATAATCAACAAATGATATATCCTCGGTATATTTTAAATCTAATGTCAGTTTTGTTCATTTTTCAATCTCACAAAATCAATTCAGTTAGTTTTCTTTTTTTCAGAAGTGTAACTTTAATATATATTTTCATTAATTCAAAATGTTTTTTTATACAACGTTTTAGTTTTTAGTTTAGTTTTTGTTACCTGTAACAAGCTTGCTCTGTGCATTCTCCAGGGTCCATCTGGTCTCCACAGATCAAACAGAAGTGTGCTGGTTAAACCATATGTGTAAACACATCTTGTTTAATGCTTGCTGAGACTATAGGTTAAAATCTAATCCACAGCAGTTTGACTGGATTGGGCGACCTTAAAATGTGTCGGTTAAGGTTAAAAAAAGATGTTATATAGCTATTTACAAAAACGTTTTTTTCCAAGAAGCATTGGGCCAGTCATAAAATACCCACAACTGTAATTCCAATTGATCCAAATGAACTCATTTACCCTCTCTAAAGCAACAAGACAGACATTATTAGGCAATTCACATCAATGTTTGACAGACAACTCTTGCCTCATCCATGATTTTAATGGTGAATAAAGGTGAATGCGAAGATCAAAGTGGCTGCAGAGCAAGGGAGCAAACATAGCAGTTGGTGACTTCCATATGTTTTAAAATAATGATTTTCATCAAAGTATAAAAAAACAACAAAATACCCCATCATATATTGAAATTATATCATTTTGTCTCACTAGTTTTAAGCCTCTCGAAATGAGTGGCTAGGTTTAAAATGGTTTTAAGTTTTTTGGATAACCCACCGATCATTGTCCAAAACACTACACTGGAACCTTCAACATGAAAATGTGTTAGTTTGTTAACTTGCAGAGGAGGAACTGCAACGAGAAAATTATAATCTTATAGACAACAGTGTTCTTTCCTCAGGAGCTGTACAGTTCCCTCCATTCATGGATAAAAATGATCTTGGTCTTTGTATCACACTTGATACCTTTTTAGTTAAATTAAAATACTGCTATATTTTCTGGAGTATGATAAGGACATAAGTAACACAACAACTGAAAACCTCAAACTTAAGAAAACATGTTGCCATAGTGGCCCGACATCCTATTCCGTTATAACACAAAGGACTTTACTGAATAAAAACGTGACGGGGAGAGAAAAACCTGTGCAGACATGCCCTGAAATATGCCTCCGGTTCTTTTACATATTCTTTAATTCTAAATAACCGTTGAATGGAAAATACCCACAAGTGGGAAAAGCCTCGCCCAAGCATAATTTCTGATGTAATTTTTTTTTAATCAGGCCTCCTTGAGTCGCATACACCCTACAAGAAGGCCTGCCTAAGAAGAATTGAGCTACTCCTCAGCCTATCCATCTCCAATCTGTTGTATAAAGTGTACTAGTGTACTTTAAAAATGTCTTGAGCCACCCCTCCTCTTAAAATACTTTCCTGCGAAACTGTTGCAGAGACTTGTTGAAAATTGCAAAGATACATGCAAAAATTCTATTTTTTTTTTTTTTTAGAATTCTATTTTTTTTTTTTTAATACTTTTTCAACATGTTCAAAATAAAGATTCAATCAATCAATCAATCAATCAAAACAGTACATAAGGTCATAGAGCTTAACAGACTTTGTACAGTTCTGACAAGCATGCAAGTCAATATTGGGAATGATCACCTTAGGCACACTTTCCTGCAAAAGTAGTCCGCAGGAATAGTTCTATAGGCATCTTGAGGGGCATTAAAAGATCTTCTTTGGTTGTGGGCTTATTCTGTTCTCTGTCAATATCTCATGATCTCATGCTGCTTCAATAATTGAGGGCTTTGGGGAGGCTAATAGAACATAGAAATCAGATTTGGGAAGAAGACGACAAAACAAATATGTATGTACTATTTCTTAAGGTGTCATAGTGTGTGTTTTTCTATCCAGATATACTTTTAGTGCCCTGACAGTCATTTTGACAAGCTCCCTAACACCATTTCTGAAATGCACCTCAAAACCACGACAGAACTTCCACGATGTAATACAGATGACTGTACACGCTCACTGCTGTATCTCTCTAATGACCTCCTGTGTACATGTTTACAATGACTACTGACAGGGACTAGAAAGAGAGAGTACATTTCTCCTATATTGGCTTCCCTTCATTGGCTTCCTGTCAAATCCAGAATTGAATTCAAAATCCTGCTACTTACATACAAGGTCTTAAATAATCAGGCCCCATCTTATCTTAATGACCTTGTAGTACCATTTCACCCTATTAGAGCACTTCGCTCTCGCACTGCAGGCCTACTTGTTGTTCCTAGAGTATTTTAAAGTAGAATGGGAGGCAGAGCCTTCAGTTTTCTTCTGTGGAACCAGCTTCCAGTTTGGATTCGGGAGACAGACACTATTTCTACTTTTAAGCTTAGGCTTAAAACTTTCCTTTTTGCTAAAGTATAGTTAGAGCTGGATCAGGTGACCGTGAATCCTCCCTTAGTTATGCTACAATAGGTGTAGGCTGCTGGGGGATTCCCATGATGCATGTATTTCTTCTTCAGTCACCTTTCTCACTCGCTATGTATTAACAGACCTCTCTGCATTGAATCATACTTGTTATTAACCTCTGTCTCTCTCCCACAGCATGTCTTTTATCCTGTTTTCCTTCTCTCACCCCAACTGGTCACGGCAGATGGCCGCCCCTCACTGGGCCAAAGTACTTGTTTAAAGGGGGGTCATATGATTGCTGGGTTTTTCTCTCTATGTATTATTGTAGGTTCTACCCTACAATATAAAGTGTATTCTTCACTCTATAATAAATGTTGCCACTGATTTTCAGTTACTGGTCATTGGATTGGTTCTTATAGTGCTTTTCCTCTTGAGCACTCAAAGCATTTTACACACCACGGCTCACTCACACAACCACCACAATCATATAGTTGGTTGAGTTTAATTTATAATCACCTCTGTCAATCCTTGATATTTATTATTCACCTTTGTCAGTCCTTGATCCTTGATAATTTAATATTAAGTGATTTGTATATATTGTGCTATTTCTTAAATCTGTAACATATTGTATTGTTTCTGTTACTGTACTGGAGCAACTGCACCCACATAATTTCCTTAGGGATTAATAAAGTATGCTAATTCTGATTCTGATTGATAAGAATGGCTTCTTGACAGCCGCTCTTCCGCTGAGAACATTTTTGATGAGACTTGATAAAAACTGAAGGGCCAGATGCATCTCTCAGGTCTTATGTCAGGCATTTGCTTGATATTTTCCTATTCATGAAGACATGACTTTTAGACAGATTTTTGCTGCCAATAGTTTTTTTAGGCCTGGTTTTTCTTTTGTCCTCTCCTCACCCAGTTTCCTCAGATTTTCTAAGGACACAGCGCACGGCATGGTGAGACATGCCAAATGTTTTGCCAATAGCTCTTTGGCTATCATTGTATTGGTGCAAAAATAGTATTTCATTTTTTGTCGTTAGTACTATTGTATTGTGCTATCACTGGCATTTTTCAAATACACGAACAAATCATGAATTTTTGTGACAGGCTACTTGTAACAAAGTGCCCAAAGATACATTCCTGTGAAAATGGTACTGGACTAAAATGATTTTAAATTATTCAATATCCAAAGAAAAACTTTGAAAGACCTGCAGAAAGTTTGGAGAACTATTGCTCAAGACCACTTTAAAAAATTTGAAAAAAATGTCTGGCTCCTTGGATGCAAATCTAAAGAAATGAAGGGTGGCTCAAGATCTTAGTCTTAAATGCAGCTGCTGTTTATGCTGGTGAAATTAACAATGAATTATGGGCCTGTTAGACTTCTTTTAATCCACTGTGAGCTAGAGACCTCTAGTGTTTAGAGTGGAAAATGTACCAAACTGGTAGCAAACTAAACTAAGCTGGTTCAACAAATGTGTGAACTTTTATTTCTCTGTTATTTATTCCAGCTTTCTTAAAAAATCAAGTACATCACGTAAAAGTTACAAAGGTCAGTATTCATCATGAAAGGGGTACTCCGGATGATCACTCCACCTGAGTTTTAAAAAAAAGTGTTTACTACCATTAATATCGAGGATTTGGTTCATGCATTATACAACAAAAAAATGTTTAGATATTTGTCCGTCAAAGCTTGTACTTACATCAGCAACTCAACAAACCGAATATTTTTGTTCAGTGCTTCAATGGCTTTCATTTCTTCCTCAGTCAGTGAAAAATCAAATATCTGAAAAAAATAATTTGCTTCTGTTTAAATTCATCCATTCATTATTTCATTCATTCAACTGTTTAACCCTTACATACTGTATATATTTCATGTCTTTGCATTATGATATGCCAGGATTCCTAAGTGTCTACAACAAAGTCTGAACTACAGATCTATTTAGAGTGTATAAATAGTCTAGCTGACATTAATGGAGGATTAATTTTTAATTAATGTTTCAAAGAGCAGGGAGAAAAATAAATATTATGCACAATCTCGTGCTCTGATTTACTTTAGACATGAAAATAATAGCGATAACGATTTCATGAGATTTTATTAAAGGTGAAAATGGCAAAACCATTCTGGAACTGGTTGGATTTATTGCATAACCATGTATAATCACTACAAACATTAAAGGCTGTCCTCATGTCTTTGTGAATTCAATATTATTTTAAACTTAGAGTAAAAAACTTGCTTATTGCAAAATAGTCTGAGCATTCAAAGCATTGCCTGTGCAGCATTTGCACGTTTCTTACATTTACTGAAATGGCAGATCAGGTGACTTTATAATCTTATGACCTCTAATTCCTCTTTTGATCCCTGTTTCGATCTCTTTTTAATTTCACTTAGCTCAGACAAAATGGGTCCTAATTAGTTTATTGTTCGATTATTTTCTTACATAATGCTTACGTTTACAGGTGCAAAGCACAAGCACCAGTCAGTGTAGGCTAATAATATAATTACACTTATAACTAAACTTGTTGCAAAACCTACGGATATTTGTGTTTGGTGGATTATTTGTTTGTTGTAACAATGCTTCTTGGCAATAAATCTCACACTGTTGCAAGGCCTGTTTATTTCCCCTTGAATGTGCCACATGTGTAAGGAAAATGCATTTGGGGCTTAAACAGCAGAGTTGAGGATGTGGGCTGCGCATCAGCCTACAAAAACTTGTAGCACCTGCTCAAAAGTATAACATTTTAAAATAGTTTTAATTTTGGGTCATTTTAGGGAACATCATCAAATTTCAGGCCAGAAAGGTGGCATTTTGGGTATATTTACTGTTCTCCAATGTCAAAATGGTCAAATATAACCAAAAATGCATGTAAGAGTTAAAACCGGGCAGCAATGGTACCATAACTTTGACTTTACGTGCACATAGAGTTAAAAATGTTGGTACAGTACCTGGAAGTTATGTTTGATCCGCTCAGGGTTGAAGCTCTTTGGGATCACTACAACTCCTCTCTGTATGTTGAAGCGCAGGGCCACCTGGGCACTACTTTTGTTGTATTTTTTCCCAATGGATACAAGCACCTCATCGTCCAGCAGAGGAGGACATTTCAAATTCACCCTATAAAAGAGACACAGTTAAATACGCACCATGTCATTTACCAAATGAATTCTACTTAGGGTCACGTTGAGGGTTTGGTAACAACAATAATTTGTTTTTATTTTTGCAGTCTCACATTAATGCAGTAACAGGGGGGATAAAATCACAATGACCTCACACCAGCCTACATAAGTGTATATATTTTCAAACCTACCAAGATGCATCTCTGGAGGAGCCAATTGGGCAATAGCCAACAATCACGATGTCATTGTGACGACAGTACTCCAGAAGTTTTGGTTGTGTGAAATATGGGTGGCATTCGACCTAAAGGTAAATAAGAAGAAGGGAAAAAGATGACAGGGCTCAGTCTTACAAGTAGGAAGGAAACTGGATGGGAATCAAAAGTAAAATCTATTCCATTTAATCTAGATTAATGAAAGAAAATGTATTTCAGCATAGTGTTTGACTATTTTTTGGCAGAGAGTCTATTTTAGAAATGCCTTCATATTAAAAACCCAGAATACTAATGTATGCCGTACAGTACTTTTTTACTTTGTAAACTACCCTCATTGAGATGTCATTAGGGGTCAGGAAACAAACTGGGATCACCTGGTTGGATACGGGTTTGTGTTTGAGACCAGGTTTATTCAGAAGCAGCTCCAGCTGCCTGCGATTGAAGTTGGAGACTCCCAGGGACTTAACCAGTCCAGCATCTTTGCAAGCCTCTAAAGCCTGACAGAAGAAAATATTAATATCTTATCAAAGATTGATAGTAGTAATCTTTACAGGCTAACTGAGATAGCCAAGAAAAATACAAGACACAAGGAAAAAAAACTGTTTATGACACTGTCCTTGAGAGTAATGTGCTGCAGAAAAAAACACTCTGACCAGTATTAACATGTAAGAACACTTGAATAAGATAAAACAATGCCTACCTAATATTTTATTAGATGCATGCAGTACAAATGCAAGTACAAAAGTCGTGAGCCATCTCCCTTTTAAAGAAATATTTTGCAAAATGGAAAATAGGTGCAGACTAACCAAAATATAAAATTATACATATAACAAAATAGAGTTTTTAGAATTCTAACAAGCTTGAAAGTTTATTAGACATGCCCAATTTTATTCTTTAACACAGTCTGCAACTCCTTTAAGTAGTCTTCAAGAATAGTTCTCCAGGCTGCTAGAAGGATATTCAAAGCTCTTCTTTCAGTGTTGACTGCATTTTGTTCCATTCTGTCAAGATGATCCAACACTGCTTCAATAACATTGTGATCTGGGGTCACGGAAGGCCAATCAATGAGTGATAACCATTCGGTTCTACATTCCACTTTTTGACAGAATCACCGACACCACTGGCCGAAATGCAGAAATGAAAACCACCCAATGACTTAAGAATAATAGCTTGGAGAACTGGTTCTCAAGACCTCTTAAACATCACATGGAAGTCTGGCTCCTAAAATCAAAGTATAAAGAACTTAGAGGTGGCTCAAGAGCTCAATCGTTAGATTTCATTTGTAGTGACGGCTTTATGATGTCGCTACAAAGGTTGTGTTAAGTTCTGCTCGTTGATTTTAATATTTTCTGCCTATGATAACATAACTACATGAAGAATGAAATCCTTGATGTGCTGATCGGGATTCATTCATTCAAGCCCTGCAATGAAGTCATGCTTAGCTTGACATGTGGAGGAAAAGCATATTCTCATGCAAGCTGCTAATACAAATGTAAAAAAGTATTTCAATTTACATAACAAAACAACAGATTTTTAATTTCATAGTGATATTATATTAGAGATGAGCAGTAGACATGCAAAGACTTTACATAGTATGACCATTGTTTTAATAGAGCTCACCTCCCATGTTGCACAGAGATCTGTGTGGTGGTAGATGTAGTTTCCATCTTGGTCCTTTGGATAAAAGGCCTTTCCAGGCTAAAATATATGCATAATTAAATACTTTGCATTAAAAGTGGTTATTTAAGCATATAATTTATAGTGACCTAAGGTGACACAATGTGTTCATGGTCAAAACGCTTAAACAAAGAAACATACTGATTCCAGGTACCCAATCTTAACACCTGTCTACATAATCTTATCTGATTCTAATGTGTGTAATGTGGCAACGGCCAGATTTGAAGTATTTGCTATGCAGCTCTTGTGTTTGAACCCCTATTATCTAATTTTGCATAAATAATTAAAAATACTTTGCTGTAAAAATTAGTAAAATTATTTTTTAGAAACCTTGAAGGCCATTGGAAGCTCAATGATGTAGAGATCCACATAGTCCAGTTTTAAGGCTTTCAATGTCTTCTCTAAGGCTGGTCTCACCAACTCTGGTGGATGGAAGGTATTCCAGAGCTGAGAAAAATAACATTGCTAAATTTAAAAAACAATTTAAACAACCTGAACATCCAGGCAACAGACCATTGCAATAACATGATTAATTCTTATAGGTTTATAGGAATGAAAGTTGATTAAACAAAAGCTAACAAATATTACCTTTCCGCAGTAAAAGATGTCCTCTCTTCTAACGGTTCCATCAGCTATCTTCTCCCTAATGGCTTGACCCACTTCATGCTCGTTGAAATATACCAACGCCCCATCAAAGTGCCTGTAGCCCACATCTATGGCCAGCTTGACACAGTCCAATGCAGTGCCTCTGGGTGTCTTTAAAAAAAATCACAGAAAATATACATTTTATTTGATTTTTTTTAAGCTACAGCCACAGTGTGTACTTCTCAGTGAAACTCAAATCACTAAAGGTAAACAAGCCTCGCATAAACGGGGAATCAAACACAGCACTCTAAATCTAGAAATAGAGAGACTACGTGATATTTTCCTCACCGTTTGAGGGTCCCCATAGGTGCCCAGTCCCAGGAGTGGAATACTGTTACCATTACTCAAAGGGATTCTGTGGCTTTCCGCTGTTAGATTCATGTTTGTGTCCAAAATGTGGACAATTGAACTGCAGCGCACTTCTCTCAAGGCTAACCCATAGATTGGCCATGAACCTTGAACCATGAAGACATTATCTTCCACTCAATTGCACAAGTGACTTTGATCTGAACCAGAGCAGTGTGTCCATTTTTAAAACAGTTCTTCACCAGCTTTTCAGAATGCCATTTAACTTGAGAACAAAACACTCTTATAATCATAATCAAATGTGAATATGACACCAGCACTTTGTGAGTATCTTTTCAGCAAACAGTGTTACAACGTTACAAAAAAATGTCCATAGGCCTGGCTGAAGCCTGAAGCCAACAAAACCTAATACATTTGAATTTCACACAGCCTATCATGAAGTGCCATAAATAAATAACGTCACCAGAAGCATAACACAGTATTACTGTACTGAACTGAACCCTGTGTAAAGTTTCAGAATAACAAGAATCAGGCAAACTCTTGCTGCTCAGTGGACTTTGTCCTCCTGATAGCACAGCACACGCAGCCAGTGGCTCTCATATCAAGATTTTGACCCCGCCCCACTCTTACCTCAACGAGCGCGTGCGCTCTAATTTGACCAACAACATCTGGGGCACACGAGCATGCGACACAGGTACCCTTTTTTTTCTTTAGTGCTTCCTGTTTGCTGCAACAGTCCAAAAAATTATTTTCCCCAAAATATCACACGTAGACAATAATACCCTCGACGCTTACAAATGCTGAACTGATAGAGAGCGCGCGGAGGACAACGCAGGTACGAAGTAGGCGCTCTCTTCGGCTAGAGAGCAATGACATATAGCCTACGCTTCAGACTACCCTCCCTGTACGTGCCGTTGAATCAGAGTAAACTAGACTTGGAGAACAGAAACTGTTTCCGATGGATGCGATGGAAAAACAGGAGTCGGGACATACTGCTGTCCTGTCAGTCGAGAACGAAGCAGAGAGCACGCGAGAGGAGCGGTCCGGTGCACTCGACCAACATGACCTGGACACGTGCCCCGTTTGTCATCTAAGCTTCCATAGCAAGGAGCCCAAACTTCTGCCGTGCCTGCACACTTTCTGCGAGAGGTGCTTGCCTTTACCGTCGAGGAATCTGGACGTGACGGAACCGTCCGTCTCCCAGAGCGACGACGGCGCGACCAAACCACGTGAGTCACTTTGTTTACAAACACAGATCAAGGACCGGTTAATGGCGGTCAACCTTTTCTACAACCAGAGCAGCTGCACGCACAACTGCATACATTTTACAAGTGCTTGTAGCTACCTCTAACCATAATCACCTAAATGTCTAAATGTCATAAAAAATATAATCTGATGGTAAATAATACCAGAAATGTACAGTTTTACTGATTTACACCAACACCTATGCTCCTGCTTGATTCCAGTAAACGTGATCCGCTGTCCGGTGTGCAGGCAGGAATGTATGGCGGCAGATGTGGTGGATAATATGTTCGTGAAGGAGTCATTCGAGGCTCCCAGCAGCACGGTGGAGAGAGCAGTCCAGGTTGGTAACAAATGAATTAATATCAATTTGGGGACAGGCTGGGTTTTTGAGGGTAATTATCAAAATATAACTACGTAAGTTTTACTTGTATTTTTTATTTGTCATTGGCCATGCAGAAAAAAACATTGCTCTTGTAAGAACCAGAATAAGGCACTAGATGATTTCCATTTGCAGTGATTTAATGGGCAGGTGCACACTATATTAAAGGAGATATCTGTAAAAACAAAGCTACCTTGTCTTCTGTTGGTTTGTAGCTCTGAAATCTGGGCAGCAGAAGCAATGCTTGTCAGTAGAAACTTCACTGATATCAACTTAGCAGATAAGGGTCATCATTGCATTCCCTTGATTGAACAAGAAATGGTAAAACATGTGCCGAGCCATCATCTCCACGTCATGTTTCCAAATATTTATTAACTTTTGATGCTTGACTCCTCTTTCTATAGCTCTGTATGACCTGCAATGACAACACAGAAGCTGCTGGGTTTTGTGTTGAGTGTGTGGAGTACTTGTGTACCACCTGTGTGGAGGCCCACCAAAGAGTCAAATTCACCAAAGACCATATGATCAGACAGAAGTCAGAAGTATCACAAGGTACTCAAACCTACCTGCTCATTTAGCTGTTTTAAAAAAATTAAATGCCTGTGCTGACGTATCATGTGATTCTTGCTACCGCAATATTTTAATGGGCAAAATGATAAGTATACATCAGTATGCACTGCATGCTTTTTATACTGTAAGAATTAGTTTAAAAATAACTATGGTGAGCCTTTTGCTGTTTTCCAGACGTTTGTGTTGTGTCGAATCAGAGGCCGATGTTCTGTCATATCCACAAACAAGAGCCACTGAAACTCTTTTGTGAGACATGTGACCTGCTTACCTGTCGGGACTGCCAACTCACCAAGCATAAAGACCACAGGTACCGCATTGTTTCAGTAATATTGATTGACAGAAGTGGGAATCACCAGGCACCCCTCGAAATGATATCACAATACATTATTATTGCAATTTTTTTTCACCACTGTTCATGGATTGATTTGATTGATACTGTGATCTCTCCATGTGATGCATTTGAGGCGGAGAAAAAAATTCACTGAGAGATTAAGTTACACCCCCACCCCCCAGTTCATTATGCATATTATGCATATTAACCTGTCTGTATTAACTCACTAATGTTTTTGAATTAGTTATCAGTTCCTTGAAGATGCTTATAAAAACCACAAAGAGCACATGGAGCATATGACTCATCAGTTACAGGAGAAAAAGAAACTGATAGAAGAGGTATCAGACTCCATAAATAGTGGGTATGTATTTCATTTTTCCTTAAAGATGTCTAGTTAAAAAAAAGTCACTTCTTCCATATTAATAAATGTATATTTTGTTCTTAGTCACACTTTAAATGTATGTTTTTCAGACTTCTTCTGGTGGAACAGAACCGTACTTCTGTATGTGATGAAATAAAGAAATCTGTCAGCAGTTTAATCCTCGCGATAAACAAAAAGGGCAAAATTCTACTTGATCAACTTGAGGTATGACAAAGACGATTACATGCAGCAAAACAATACTGTGTAGTAAAACTATCATGGACTAGTTTTACTCTGTAGTCCTGTAGCTTGCTGTGGAGTTGTTTCCAGAAGAATGTTATTTGTATGGTGAGTTTCGTGTGGCCTCGAGGCTCAGAGTTCCGCCACTCAAGCTGCTTTAACACTGCACTCCTCTTTTTCGTTTTCTTTTTTTGCAGGCTGTTACAAAAGATCATGAGAGTCTCTTGCGTAAACAACAGGAAGACATTGGCTATCTCTCCCAACACCTGGATCATGTCATCGACTTCATCAAATGGGCCACAGCCAAGAATGGGGGCACGGCCCTCTTGTACTGTAAACGTTTGGTGAGGCCTCTTTAATCAATTAACCATAAAGCAGTATCTTGTCACAGTCTTGTTTTCCTGATCTCAGGTTGTCTTTAAGCCTAGTATGTCTCGGATGTGATGAAGCGCAAGCATATGGCTTTTGCAGCATGCATGTTCCTCCTCTGAAAATGACTGATAACATTCCTTCTGTTTGCAGATTCTGTTTCAGATCGAAAACCTCCTTCAGGCAAAATGCAGTGCTTCATTCGTACCGCAGAGCACCATACGCTTCCAGTGCCGAGCCTCTTACTGGGCCTCAAATGTTGATTTGGGTAAGAGATTAACAAATGATGTGATCCACAGCCCTGAGAATGAATGGATTATTTGTTTTCTGCTCCAGTAAACTTGTATACCTTGAAATTTTATTTCAATTTTACTTAATAATTTTAGGGGCATTCTTCCATAAGATTGTATCTGTGGTGGTGATCTAAGTGAGACTTGCACAGTATTAATAAACAGGCATGAGGAGAGTCAGATGGTCACGGGGAGTTAGCTGGAGGCCAGTAAAACTTGGATGACAAATCCTATTATTTATTAATGCATTTGCACTTCTCTCTCACACAATGTCAGTTTTACTCTGACTGTTTTGAACTACCTTCATTTTTACTGTTAATTGTTTGTTTTTTTATCACTGTTGTAAATATATAAATTCCTGGACTATCTCACACTATAAGCCTCCTTACTAGGCACCTGTGGCATTTTATTTAATTGTGTTGTTTACATGGTATGTACTGTACTGTTTTTACTCTTCATCATGCTGCTGTAACACACAAATTTCCCTTGTGGGATCAATAACGTATCTATCTATCTAAATGAAGGATTCATTGAGAGCAGAGCTCAGCATTAAATGAAAATCCTTGTCTAGCTGTTTATTAGGGGTGCAACGATATTCGTATTGATATTGAACCGTTCGATACAGTGCTTTCGGTTCGGTACGCATATGTATCGAACAATACAACATTTGTAATTTATTTTATCAACTTTCCTTCTGACGATGCTGTCTGTGTGGAGCGCTCAGTGAATCTGCGTTCGACTACTCCGCCTAGGCTGCACTGTCGAGCGCAGATCCACTGAGCGCTCCACACAGACAGCATAGTCAGAAGGAAGAGCGCAGGGCAAGCTAGCGAGACAGAAGTTAAGCTCTCCTTGCAACATGGCAAATTGAACCTCTCCCACCCTCATTCAGATCTGGCGTTTGGAATTATTTTGGTTTTCATGTGACGTATGACCCTGAAGGTAAGCGCGTCATGGACTAAAGTAAAACAGTATGCTGGATGTGCCATGCAATGCTCAATTACATGGGTGGGAGCTAGTGTGTTAGCGCAGTTAGCTCGTTAACGTGTTGGCCATCTAGCCCCACGCAGGATAGCTCGTTAACGGAGATTTGCCGTGTTGTGGCGTTAACGTCATTTCAACGAGATTAACGCTGACAGCACTAGTGGGAACACAACGAATATGACTGCACATTTACGCCGACATCATCCTAGTGCAAAGACAAGTGGAAGCAGACAAAAACAACAAGCATGCATGCTACAAACTTTACCCGAGTCATTTAGACAGACGTTAGCACATGATTCTCCTTATGGGGACCTGATATGTTTAATATTGTGGCGAGCTCAGACAATGAGGAGACGGAGGTATCGTTTGGTCTTGCTTCCCGTGAGCTAGCCAGGGAGCACAGCCGTTTATTGACATCTGCAGAAGAACACTGCCGCTAGCTAACTGCTCAGCGCGGCAACCGCACAGCAACAACAACAACAACACACAGGGCGCCCTCTGACCCCGGAAGGACACACCGTCGCAGCGAGAGGGCGTCACCCGTCACTATGGCAACATAAACAAAACATAACTGTACAAACAGAACCCCGAACAGCCCTGACCCGCTACAATATGCTGCTGAGAATATAGCCCAGAAGAAGCGTATAGTATAGCTTTTATTTTGGAAAGAGCCATTTCTCTGTAATAAACTCTCTTTTCCAAAGATGAGTGATTCCTCAATCAGATTATTTATTTTTTTAAATTACTTTTGTTTCAGCAACATTAAATTTAAAAACTGTACTTTTGAGTTAAAATATATATTTATAATTTTAATAAATGACAAATTAAAAAGGCATGAACATTTTTTTTGTATCGAAAAAATATCGAACCGTGACACCAAAGTATCGAACCGAACCGAACCGTGAATTTTGTGTATCGTTGCACCCCTACTGTTTATATTCATCTGAGGCTGACAATCATAATGAAATGCAACATTTGTCTAATTTAGTCAACAGAAGTGTCTGAGGAAAGCAGAATTTCCATAACTGTAAACTGGATACAAAGCATTTTGAAATATAAAAACAAGAAAACTAATACCATCACATGTGGATTTTTCACAGTTTATACAGTAACTGATTAAATGGAACAAATTAATTGAAATTGTTATCTTTTGTTGCTTATATCCAATTGTAACCCAAGTTAGCATAATTTTACTTACTAACTGCCTCGAGTTTTACATATATCTCCCTACAGTTCTCTGGAATTTTCTTTCTGTACTGTATATATTTCATCACTCCCTGTTATGCTCATCCTGTCTCTGTGTGTATGTCCTCTCAGGCACTTTAATGGTGGAGAGTGTACCAGGCCACCAGCTGGGTGGTTTTCATCATGAGCACACCCACAGTGGGCAGAGTTCCTCAGGCTCACCCCACAGCATTGCCCTGGGAGCTCCCCATAGCACTCTGGCTCAGCTCCAGATGCAGGTGGACAAGCTAAACCCCCAAGCTCATTGGCAGCCCCAACCACCTCCTCCCCCCTGCACATGGCACCAAAGCATCCAACTACAGCAAACTGTCCCAGGGCCCCTACAGAGAGGCTCTCCCTCCCACAGTTTGCCTCCCCAACCAGACCACAGGTTTACGAGGCCTCTGCCCAACCATGTTAGCTCAACTAGGAGCATACTTTCTCCCCAGGTTACTGTGCGTTTCTTTGTGTGAGTGTGGATGTGTGCTTGCCTAAGTTTGACTGACAAGCCTTCTTAACAAGCACAGACAGCAGATGGCATTGTCCTAAATAGAGCTGACAGCTTTCACATCCTGAGCAATTTATGTCTTTCCTTGTCAGGAAGGATTTTAGTTTTGGATGAACTTATAGCTCAAAAATAAAGTAAATCAAATAAATCTGCATGACAAACAGCAAGCCAGCATGTAACAGAGGACAAAGGGGAAACTTCTTGAGTAAGGCTTGATAATATCTTCTTATTCAAGTTGTTTAGTCTGCTTCACTGGATGTTTGGGTTTCAATTCTGCAGCAGGACAATACTGGCATGTAAAGTGCAGACATTTGTTTTCTACTGATGTGAACAAGTTGTTAAAGCTGCACAGGAAACTAGTAGTAAAGGAGCAGCAGTCTTCTGCAGACAAATCTGGAAAGCTGATTGAGACTTTTCAAAGCATACTGTGGTCACATTGCATTGGGTTTTTAGATTGCGGCATAATGGTGGGGCCTTTTTTATCACATGCAGTAAAATGATTGTGGCATGCTCTCCCTTTTTCTGTATTGTCTCCATTCATCATAGTATCAGCAGAGAAGGACAGGAAGTGGCTCCACCTACCAAACCAAGCCCATGGATGGATTTTTCTCCACACCTTTCTATGCACAAATAACTCCGCCACCCCTCAGTGGTAGTGTCAGTTTACCTCATTCACAACAGAGGGTAAGCAACTTCCTGTATTGACTGAAGGCATTGTCATGGTATAATATCTGCTTTTAAGTAATTGATTTGCAATGGTGTGTTTAGACTGAGCCCACATATATGACCAGGAGAAATGATTCAACTGGTCCAATGTATACAGTGAAACCAAACTATCCTCAGGGAGCAGAAACTTTCTTGTCAAGCAGAAATGGTATGTTTGCAGTTATTTTTGCATATTGTTTTTTTTGCAGTTTTTTTTAGCATAGAGAATATGTGTAATGTTGTATTTTTTATAATGGACAAATGCATTGTAAACTTTTCTGAAGCACCAAGACATCAAAGTTCAGTGGTGTACACTCCAGTATCCCAGAAAAAAACAAGGTAGGGGGGAGCAGTATGCGCACTTTTGCAAGTATACAAGCACAGATTATCTCTTTGTTCTGTTATGGCACTATTAACTCTGTGCTATGGGTCTCTTAAGTGAATTTATCTTTGATTGATTTTTGCTTTGTTCCCAAGCAGCATTTTTTGGAAAGCCCCAGAAATACACCAGGCTAGTGGAGCAGTGGGATCTGCTGCAAAGAAGAGACAACGATCATCTCCAAGGCCTATAATTGTCATCAAAGATGAGCCAGATGATGAAAGTAGTTATGTAAGAAGGGAATGATTTATTTCAAATACTGTATAGATTTTGTATTGTTGCTAGTTGCTTTTATCTGTAACTTCACAAGTCACAAGTCAGTGTATTCCTACTGCTGTTCCCAAGCCCGGATAAGCAGTGAGGGTTGTATAAAGAAGGGTAAATCTTGGCCAGTTCAACCATGCATATCTTAAAGAATGAGATTTCCATATTAGATCGGCATTAACAACAACTGCCTTTGGTCTTGTTGGCCAATAGGGTCCCTTTGAAAACTGTGCTACTGTAAGCTGAAGACAATGAAAGAAAGTTCAAGTTCAAGTTCAAAGTTTATTTGCCACATGCAGTGGCAGGTTGCCCTGCAGTGGAATGAACCTGCCCCCCGACCTTACACATACAACACGGACATCACATGGGGATACAAGTCAGAGAATGGTTGCATTACAGAAAAAACACTGAAATGTACACTACAATGGGAAAGGTACAAGAGGAAAAAAAGAGACCTCTACTCATGCTGGGCTACAGGAGGACAGCATGAGAACAGGAAACAAAAAAACTCCTCTGCACAGAAAAGCACATACAGTAAATGTCCACAGTACAACATTATAGAGCACGTGACCAGCAAGAGGGTTGGGTAGGGGATAAGGAGTAATCCTAGGCAACACAGCAGTCATCCTGCCACCGCACCGACTCTCCAGCGCGGGCCCAGACCCGCCTCGTGTTCCCAGGAGGCAACAAGCATCGAAGGCATTGGAAGGGGAAGGGAAATGTGTGCATGGGATGGGAAGTCATCACACAGTCGTTATCAGGGAGTTTTTGTTCGGCTCCAGCCCCAGCTGGCGCCATGGTGTCCGCATGTTGATGTTGTCAATTTTCTTTTTATGCGAGCAGCTCAGACACTGGTCTCTCAATCTCCCATCCATAATTCTCTTTTAGGTTTTAGAGAACGACAGTGAGAGACTGTTCGAGGGAAAGTAATACACACGAGACAAGACAAGGACAAGAGGCTAAGCAGGGAAGATAAGGGGAAGGAGGAGAGGAAAAAAGTGCGACCGCCTTCGCCGAGAGCCAAGAGAGAGAGAAGAACGGGGAAAGGCGTGTTAGGAGGCAGTGAGAAAGAAGGAAAGACAGGAGTTTGAGAGGTGAGAGTAGGGACTTTAAATGTAGGTACTATGACTGATAAAGGGAGCAGATTGGATGCCATGATGGAGAGAAGTAGGGTAGATTTATTTTTTGGGGCAGGAAACCTGGTAGAAGGCAAGCAAGGCCAAGACCATTGGAGGTGGATTCTACCATGGTATCGAAGAGAAATTGAGTAATCTTGAAGGAAAAGATTAGTATTGTTGAGGTGAAGGTGGTATTACACAGAATTATGAGTATGAAGCTGGAAAAGGGGTCACCTTGAATGTTGTCAGTGCATATGTCTCACAGGTTGGATGTCAGAACAGAAAGGGGAATTCTGGAATGAGGTGGATGAAGTGTTTAGACTGTGTCCCCAGGAGGGAGAGAGTAGTGATTGAAGCAGACTTCAGTGCACTTGTACTGTACTGGTGCTTACTGATCGTCACCTCTCTTTCCCATAACTTCATGGTATGTCTCATCACCTTTATCCCTCTATAGTTACTACAGATCTACACATCATGCTTATTCTTGAACAGCAATATCAGTACACTTCTCCATTCCTCAGGCATCCTGCCACTTTCCAAGATTGTGTTAAACAATCTGGCTAAAAGTGATTAAAAAGATGATTGTGATTGTTTAGCATCTTAAGGTGGATGTTGTTATGATTTGGAGCTGCATAAATGAATTAAATATTATGAATGACTGGCAAATGAAAACCAACGTTTCCCTTTAAACGTCCATATTTGATCAGTACATCAACAAATCAGGTGTCCACCTATAAAATGGGCTTAGTCAGTGTTTCTCAAAGAGGAACACAGGATTATATATATACACAGGGGACTAGTTAACTCAGCAAGCAGCAGGAAGTAGAAGAACACAGGTAAAAGTAATGAGCAATATGTGAAAACAATTTGGGCAAGGATGGCAATCACAGAGGGAGGAAGAACAGAAAGTAGGAGGAAGCACAACAGATAGCTCACCTTCAAAGTAAAACAGGAAATAACCAGAAGACAAAGAGTCTTCTTGTCTCATAGACAAGAAGACTCAAACTAGACACAAACTAGACATGATATCAAAGACTGGAAAAGGCAGTGATGCATAAATCGTATTTAATAATACATACATAAATAATTGTATAGTATTGTATTGTCTTGTACATAAGACTTTTATTTTATTTTATTATTTTTTCCCCTTTTCTCCCTTTAGATTTTTTGTGTACACTGAGGGCCATGGGAGCATTGCAGTTTCAAATTCCTGTGTATAACTGTACATATGGTCTTTGACTTTGACAAATACAAGACGGTGGAAGGAATAGACAGGGAAATGCTATGTAAACTAAAGCTACTACTACTACTATCAATAATAATAATAACAACAATAATAATAATAATAATGCAGTAATAACCAATCATGAAAACTTTCAGCACCATGATAAATCTGTAAAATGTTGGTTATGTTATTTTCAGTTCTTGTTTTCTTGTTTTTAGGTACATCCCAAACAAAGAGCCAGCCTCCCCGACAGCACAGATGACCAATCCCAAATAAATTCCCAAGGTGAAGATGTCCAGACTTGTATACATAGCACAGACAACAAACCCTGTTGCTCTTCACACGCTCCAAGTGAGCCACTGGGCCAGAGTAAGACTGGACCTCCAACTCATATCAGTTCAGTGGGGGAACAGCAGCAGGTAGAGCAAAATAAAACCCAACTGGAAGACTCTAATGAGGCCTCGTGTGCTGTGTGTCAGACTACAGGACAGCTGTTGTGCTGCCAAAAATGTCATAAAGCTTTTCATCTGACGTGCCACATTCCAGCTCTCCTCAAATCTCCAAGGTCAGCTCCATCAAACTTTATTTATTACTGGTCTTGGATGAAAATGTCACAGCTCATATGTTTTCATTTTAATAGCAATTCAATCGCTTGTTTTCTTTGTGGAATTAAAAGCACGTCAGAACAAATCCACTTTTGGCAAGTTGATTTTTACATCTTGGAGGTGTGAGATTTACATCTGACTGCAGCATTATGCACTTGTTGATGTGAGTTACTGCTTACTGGCTGTTGTTTTCAGTCTGTAAATGGTCTCTTTTTCAGCAGGGAATGGTTTTGCACTTTCTGTTGTGACCTGTTAATGCCTGAGATGGAGTATGTCTGCAAACCTGAAGCCAAAACGATAAAGAAGGAGACGGATTTTGAAGGAGCATTTTCCCCTGTGGACAAACGAGTCAGTGCTTTTTAAAAAAAAAAAGATTTACTACCATTTATGTAATTATAATAATGATAATACTACAATAGCCAAATGACTTGAATGCCAAGTAATTCAAATTAAGTTCAGAATTCAGCATAATCTGATAAGTCATGTATTTTCCAAATTTACAGCCGTTTTGTAAAACACCAGTAAGCAGCATCTTTTTTAAAAAACAAATCCACTCATTCATTAACAGAGAATCACCAGTTATCATTATGACTACATTATATAAGATATAAACCGTAAATACAGCTGCGTTCTCTGCAATAAGATAGATCATCCCATCTTACCTCAGTTTGATCCACCAGTTATGTTGTCTTAATATAGGCCGAATGTCTGAATGTTCAAATTTGGTCTTTTCATTCTCACATTCAGCACATTTCAGATAACTTTACATTTATAGAAATACTCGTCTCGGTTTATGTGGGGATGTTACTTGATTATAGTGCGTAGGAGGCAGAAAACTTGTTAGTTTATACGACATTACTTTAATTTGTAACCAGCGCTTATGTTCCTAAATGTACGATTTTAAATCATGGGTACAAACACCAATAAAAAATAGTAATTGTAAGTAGTAAAATAGTGCAGCTCATCTGCTTTTCCCTGAACAGGAGTGTCAGTCAATTGGGAAATGAACCATCAAGTTTTTTCATGTCTTTCTTCTCTTGCCCAGCCAGTTGTAGCGGATGGTCACCCCTCCCTGAGCCTGGTTCAGCTGGGGTTTCTTCCTGTTAAAAGGGAGTTTTTCCTTCCCACTGTCACCAAAGTGCTTGCTCACAGTGGGTCATATGATTGTTGGGATTTTCTATTATTGTAGCGTCTACCTTACAATATAAAGCATCTTGAAGCGTGTTATGATTTGTGCTGTATAAATAAAATTGAAATAGCTTGGGTTAGAAGGGAGTTCCTTGTCTAATTTTGTGTTTGTTATCTTAACAAGAAAAGTTCTGTTTTTAAAAAAAAAATAACATGCATAAAGCAAATGTTTGATGGAAAAAGTAAATGTGTAGTCATCCTGTACGTGATAGCTGTTAGGTTAGCTAATATTCTCATCTGCTTCTGCAGTGCACTGCCTTCTCCTACGTGCAACCAAGACTTGTGCTGTCACACTAGGGTCTTGTCTGCTGGCTCAGTCTTCAGCTACGCAGTTCATTTTCCCAGGAGATTTCACCTGCACTTCCAAGTACAACACTGCCAGAACAGGCGTTGGAGGCAGGGAGTAGAAATAAAGACGTCATTCACCCTGTTACAAATCAGTTTACCATCAAAAGGATTTCAAGGCTGTTATTTTTATGGTAAAACATTTACATTGCTTTAAAACAGTGGTTTGTTAAACTTAGTATCTGAAGGGCTAGATGCCTGACATTGCATCATGCATTTAATAACTGATAACAACTGGTAAGAGTGCAAGGGCTGACACAAAGCAGAACGGTGTTGAGAGATCCTGAGAGACGACTCTTACCAGTTTAATATTCTGCTTGACACACCACAGATGGGAGAAATGTGTTTGGTTGTTCTGACATGTATTAATTCAGGCTTATTTTTTGTGTTGCAGAAGTGTGAGAGGCTGTTGCTGTACTTGTTTTGCAGTGAGCTCAACTCAGTCTTTCAAAAGTCTGCATCTCTCTTGGTGAGTCTGAACGTAAGACTGACTATAGTGGAAAAATTAACAGGATTACTGTCAGATGGAGTTACTGTAACTGTAATTTTAATTGTATGTAATGCACCATATTTATCAGTGATGACAGAAATTAGAAATCAGAGGCAGAGCAGCTTTACTGTAAATAAACCGTAAGTTCATTGCAGGCCCAGAACTTGCAGTGTTTGATAATTGGACTTGAGGGGTCAGTGTGATTCTGGTGGTTTGGCTTGAAATAGCTGTTTATTTGAACTTTTACATGGCAAAACAGGGTAAAACTCCATAGTCCCATGTGCATGCTGTTTACATGTCGATGGACACCACAGATTTGAAAAAACTAAAATGACAATAATGTGTTATTGTTCTGTTATCATTTCCTTTCTAAATACTACAGGTACATGCTGATGACAGTCTGACTATAAAGGGACCAGTGAGTTTTTCCACAGTGAAAAACCGTCTAGAGGCTGAGCAGAGTATGTGCTATCAAAACCCCGCAGAGTTTGTATTAGACATCAGGCTCATCTTTGGAAACTGTGTGGCCTGCTGTGAGGTACCATAGACAAATATTCTGCAACAATAACTATTATTCAGTTCTTGACACCTGTTATTAAAACTGTTTCATCCTTTTCGTTTTATCTTCCTTCAGTGCCAGAGTAACACTGAACTTGCCGTGACATGTAGGAGATTTAAAGAACTCTTTGAAGATTATCTGAAGCTCATCTACCCTGATCAGACCTTTCCAGAAATCAAACCAGAGATGTTTCAGACTGCTTCACCCGATTGTCAAGATTCTCAACTCCAGTCTCTTGACAATATATTCCCACTTGCAAAACGCCAACGCACATATTCAGATTCCCAAGATGCACCAAGCTGTCACAGTGGAGAAGAGGGTATTGGATTAAAGCTCCAATTTTCCTAAACAATTGGATATGTGCCAGATGGCACAAAGAATGTGTGGTGTGTACTGTTTTATTAAAAAATATTGCCTTCAAGTTACCAAATACATTTTAGTTTTAATGATTAAATGGTATTGCATGAAAAGAATTATCAATTCAGACATCAAATGGTACTTTTTTGTGTTCAAATCAGAATTAAAGCTAGTAGGTTTTGCAGTATTTCTACTTCTGACTGAAACCTGACATTTTAGTTGTTCTTTTGTTACTACTCCTGTAATCAAATGACAGTAATCACAAACTCTCAGGTTTCTATTGTTAAAATGTGTTTCAAGGCCCCTCACAGCCAGAACATCGTGAAGGAAAATGCAGTTTTATTTACCATCTTTTAATGTATATTCTGGCTTCTTTATATTATATATTCTGGTGACGCTGCCCATGTAACAATATGTGTGATTATATCCATCAGGGGCATAATGTTGACGTAAAAAGCTTTCTTATAAACATAAGGCATGGAGAATGGTTTTCCCATCACCAGAGGTCAAAACATTTACGCATACACCTTCCTGCATTCAGGTCAACTTGCATAACTGAACAAGTATAGTAACTGTTATTCCTTATATACTGAGTAGCAGCTCCAGCTAAGGTTTAATGTTCTACGCCATTTTTGCTCGGTAGCTCCATGTTAATAGAGTTTAATGTTGTTCTACAAACTCCTTTGTGTCCCACGGGGCAGATTTCAGTCTGCCTTTGATGTGTTTGTGACCCTCTGCAGATTGACATAGATGTGGCAAGACCAGCTTTAAGGAGCTTCAAAGGAGCTGCGCTACACCCCCAACAACAAGATTAACACTGTTTGAATGCGACCTTGGCCACTCCAATTTCCTTCACCTATTAGCTTGCAAGTCAGCTCATGCTGCGTTTACTTGTTAAAACCCAAATGTAGATTTGAGGTGGAGTGAAGGAATGAGGCTTAGTTGTTTTTGGTGGACTGAAAGGCATGGGAAGTTGCCCTCTGACTGTTCTCCAGCCAGCTGGACTGGAAGCATGGCAGGGTCCTGGCTTTCATGTTGGACATTCTTCATTCCTTTTATGGCATATTATCTCTTATTAGATAAGATTAGGATTGGTCAGCACTAAAGACTTGCCCTTTGTTGTGATAATTCTAAGAAGGGGTTGCTACGTCTTCAGCTGATAGAGGACTCCAGGAACTACATATGCTTTACTATAGTAGTACTACAGTCTTAACCCAAAGGTACAGCACACAGAGCACCCCCCCCCCCCCCCCTTTCCTTTTTCTTGTTTTGCATACTTGTTACATGTTTCAGATCATCAAACACATTTTAACAATAGATGAAAATAACCAGAGTAAAAACCAAATCCTTATCAGGGTTAGGGGGGGGTTGCTGCTGGGGGGCGCTGGAGCCTTTCCTAATTGCCATAGGGCAAGAGGTGGGGGTACACCCTGAACAGGTCAACAGTCTGACAGAGACAGAAGACCATTCATACTCACATTCACACCTATGGGCAATTTGGAATCACCAATTAACCCAAACTCACTAACTGCATGTCTTTGGCGAGGAGGAGGAAGGCGGAGTACCCAGAGACAACCCATGCAAACATGGGGAGAACATGCAAACTCCACACTGAAAGGCCAGATGGTGGAGTTAAACTCATGTCCTTGAGTGAAGCAACAGTGGTAACTATGAGAAAGAAAAAAAAATGCAATTTTGAAATAATAAGTAACTTTATTAAGGTAAAAAAAAATCTATCCAAACATACCTGACTGTGTGAAAAAGTAATTGCCTTTGTTATTGTGATAACCCCCCTAGATCCTTGGCTCATAGAGGTCTCCAAGAACTACATATGCACTGCTAGTAGAGGCTTAACCCACAGGTTGAGAACACAACAAAGTCCTGCGTCGTGGACGTTTCTGTTTCTGTGAGAAAGTAACACAAAGAAATCAGGAAGGGGCCAAATACTTTTTGATAACACCGTTTAGGATTTATAGCAACTTTTTTTCCTGTCTTGCTGATACTAGACTTTGCTTATTTTGCCAAATGATTTGGCAATCCATTACAAAAGCCACCCCACCGTGTCTGCTTTTACTTGTGGCAAGGTCTAATTGCTGTACTGTAGTGTCCAAGTGCAGGTTGATTCAAAAATATTTCCCATTTTCCATGCAGGTGAAGTGAAAAAGGAGGAAATAAAAAAGAGACAAAACCTTTCTGTGATGGATTACCTGCTCAAACAATTTCCCCCGAAGCTTGTTTATAATATAAAGCCCATTTTCAAAAATATTATATTAGAAATATTGCAATTTGATACATATACTGAGAAAGGAAGCTGTGGATTTTCATCCTAACAACTTACCCCAGTTACCCACCTCTGTAAAACTGGTGTGGTATAGTGAAATGAAAGAGAACTGCCAAGAATTTGCAATTTGTTTATTCTATTAAATGAGCTACAACATTCAAAACACCAGTGTGCTGTATTAAAATGTACTTTTACAGAGAGATTGTCAGAGTACTAGCAGAAAATACACACTGTAGTGGACGGAAGCACAAAGAGATCAAGACACGGATCATCAAGCACTACACATTTAAAAGGGCAGTTATCCTTTTATGACAGTCATATACCTGTGGCCTTTTTTATACGCCTGTGGTGTCCTTATATCAAGCCCTTGGTGGTGTTTCTTGTTGGTTAGACTGGTGGTGGTGGAGCCATATGGCTTTGATTAGAAGATCATTTAATCTCTCTCTGTCACAATGCCCAGAGCCAGTAGACTGATTGAATTTGCAGAGGGTCTTAGTTGGTACAAAATGTTTATAAAGCACTATATCAATTATTTCTCCACTTCTTGCCAGTTCTGGTAGACGTGTGTGAGTGCATGCGTCTGTGGCTTGTTTATATGTAGCCACTTTTCACAGCTCGTGATCACTTTGACTGATGTTGATTGCACACATGTGGCACACTTAGGGAAGATTGAATTCATTCACATTACTATAGAAAATTAAGCTTTATAGTAGGACTGCAGGGACCTGTGACACTGCTGTGAAGATACAATATTAAGGGTGGGATGGGTTGGGAGGCGGGGGTGTCACAGAGCCAGGTCTTAGGTCTCTGTAAGTGCACCAAACTCAGAAATAACAGCGAATAACAGCAGTTAGTGGTAGTGAAAATATTTATTTATTTTTTATTCCCCTTATTTCCTCAGAGGAATCCAAAAGGTTTCAAGGCTTACAGTCTGGACATAGCCACAACACATTTTTAAAATACCCCCAAACCAGCTCCAGATGTTGGGTAATCACTACAGTCATTAGTCACAGGCAGACATACTCTGCTCTGCCATTGATGGAAGTGCAGTTTCCATGTGTGAGCGCACACTTCACGGTACAGTAGCCCGGAGATGACTGCGAGTCCCATCTCCAGAGGCAGTTTTTCAGATGTTGCTTCAGGACACTTAACAACAACAACAACAACAACAACAAAGGATCTGCAATAGGAGGTATTTTAAAACGACAGCTCTTTTGTACACTCGCTAAAATATACTATCTGTAAATTATATATTGTAATCATAAACTCTAACTGCGATGTGGTTTGAAATAAGCCACACAAACGAGATAAGCAGTAAGTGTGCGCCTGTGGCCCTCAGCCCGCCCCTCGCGGTGCCGTAATTAGACGCTCATTCCTTCAGTCAAGCTGCAACTGCGACTCTCAGCTCCATCAAATCCACTTCTTTTCCCAGTCTAGCTTCTTCTTCTTCATCTTTTTTTAAGGAGCACTGCAGCTTTTTCACACATCCCCGCGGAACAACCAGCATCGGAAAGTCCACCTCGTCCACGTCTGTTTCTCTCCAGTTTTTGATACTTTGAGTCTCACCTCTTTCAATGGCTTTGCGCGTAGCGCTGCTCTGCTCTCTGTTCGGAGTTCTTCTTGGCCAAGGTAAGCGTGAGAAGCTGGGTATCACTGCTGCTAGGTGAGCCAAGCAGTGGGACTGTGCATGTGACAGTGATTTGGATGAATAGCGCATATTGCATGACAGCTTCACTTTAAAGTACTCAAAGTAAGAAGCAGACAGATAACAGGCTAAAGGGTGATACTTGGGGAAGTGATGCATTTGTCTGGGGGCTAGTTGGGGCATGTGATGAAAGCAAAGTTTGCAAAGGTGGGTGCTTCAAAGTGTTGCAGGTCTTTATTAAAATTGCTAAGGCTCGAACATCTCAAATTAAAAGATTGAAACTATTGTTTAGAATCATTGTTTTTCCTCTGTTACGGATTCAAATATTGATATTGGGGATGGATACAAGAGGAAAAACCACAATAACAACACTGGTCCGGCCAGGTTGAGTCAAACAATGATTTTAATGATCACACGCGTGGGAGATGGACACCGTACGCAGACAGCATCCGATCTCAAAATGGTGGAGCATTGATCAACCTCTTATAGCCTCTAGTGGCCCCCACCTATTCATAAAAGCCTAAACATTCACATGCTTTCTCTCACACAGCGCCTAAGCTACGACCTTGGCTCCCTGTTTATCTGCTCCTGCTGAGATGGGGCAGAAAACTCCAGTATGTTCTGTTCTCTTCTAATCAGACAAATAAGGCGATGACTTTCTGCGAACAGTATTTCTTATAACTCAGCAGTATAATGCATCATAAAACAATGTCATTCATTCACAATAAATCAGCAGTCTAATATAATGCAAATCAGTTTAACAAATGCAATAGTTACCACCTTCTTCTAATTCAGGAGAATAATGCAAACTAAAACTACATAATAATTCACAAACTTTAATTAGAGGTCTAACATGGCATAAAATAATATTATAATAATTTTATAATCCCACACCTTTATTACCACTTACAATGTACAATAAGTAGCAGTGTGACCATATAAAGTGCCATCTAAACCATTTTCCAACTTTTGTGCACTGCATCAACAAAACCCACAACTATAGAACTTTACAGTTAACCTTTTCTACCTTTAACTCTCTCACTACTGTGTTTTATTTAGTTACACTGTGGAGTGGAATCACTCCATTCCATGAAGTGATGATATGTTACCCCACATGGAGAGTGTTAAAATGTAGTTTCACACCAGTTGTGAAGCAAAAGTCATCCCTGCCTGAGGTTTCTTCACTCTCTGCCCTGCAAGTCAAAGGCCGAGTGCTGGTATGCTGTGATGCTATGTAAGAGCAACCAGTATCTCACCAGGGCAGGGTGGTCCTAGACAGAAGGGTGAGATTGAGCCTCACAGCAGGGTCACCAAATCATAAGACTAGCCGTGTCTTAAAAAGCCCAGTGTGCTGTGGTCACACACGGGGCAATTTCACAGTCAGCAGGGGGACCTTTCTCTCAGCTGCCTTCTCTGTAGGAGGTTGTGTTGCAGGTCTTTCTGCAGATCTGCTGGGTATCAGCTCAACCAACTGCATAACCAAATGCATTCCAGATAGATAAGCTCGACTTTGGTTTCAGCCTTTTGTATATATCAGTAAGATTGGAAGAAGCTTCCACATGTCAGCTTTGAGTGGTGCCTATGAAAGAGATGCACACTTCTATGTTGTGATGTCTGTCTGAGGCCAGCTCCTCTGTGTAGGCGGGGCTCCACGAGTAGGCTCATTATGCTCATTATGCCTTGTTTACATGAGGCGTCTAGACGCAGACAAGACATGTGCTGCTCTGCCAAGACAGAATGGCCCTCACAGCTACAACATCATCCAAAATGGAAATTAGCCCTCTCCAGACAGACAATGCACCGAGGAGACTGAGAATTATGGCAGGCTGTATCTAAACCAGAGCACAGCTGTGCCTGGTTTGCTTCTTCTTCTTCTTCTTCTTTTTTGATAAAAGACAAGAAGCCATGCAGTTTTAAAGCACTTCTGGTCTTTCAATCTTAGGTTTTCAAGTCAGCAGACAGCGGTAGCAAAGGAATGAGTCAGTGATGCCTAGTGGGTTAGAGTTAGTTATCAGCAGAACGCTACTGTGAGGGGAAAAGTCCAGAACAGATCGCTGGGGGAAGTTTAGAATAAGTGACCAACTGTTCCTGGCATTTAAAATGCACTGACTAAGCTAAGAAAGAGTTTAGGATTAGTTCATTTTTATGGACTCTGGACACCTCTTGGATGCCTTTCCAGTTCTAATACAAATCATGTGTTTTGACAAGATGGTGTCAGTTACTGGAAGTGGTAAAAAAAACCCCAAAACATTACACATATGCACAGGGGTACACACATTTAAATAGGATTCTTTATTGTTAATAAACATCCATATTTTCAGCCTCTTGTGAGCACAGTTTTGCTTTCCTAGCTTTTTTGGAAAACCCCGTTGTTACTTACACATTCAGAAAACAAATTAAGTCAGTGAGCGAGAGACAGAGACAGAGAGAGAGAGAGGCTGGGGGAGCCTGCTTGGTAGGTCCATGTGAAAAGCTTTTAAAATGTCATCTCATTTCATCCAGCTGCTACAAGGTTTATTGGCCAGAGAATACTGTGATGTGCCAGACTTCCAGAAGTCAGTAGTGAGTCAGCTAATGTGCCTGTCTACCAATAAATCCTATATCCATATTCGCTCCTTTCTGCCAGGTTAAACCTCCTTTCTGTAGTAGGAATGGGCACAGTTGTTTTTTCCTGTAACCTCGCTTACTTTCTTAAAGAAACAGACAACAATCAAAACGTGTCATTTTTTAAAGAACTCTTTCTTGTGTCATTGTTATGCTTCTCCTCATATTAGTTCTAGATTTTAAGCGGGACTTATAGAAACTTGTGATGAACCTGAGAAATGAAGTTTTACAGCAGCTCTTGCGTTGTGTTTCCACGAGGTTTACCAGTGTGCAGACTGTTTGTGATAACAACTATTCCCGCTTTCGCCTCAGCTTGACTAGTTTGATTTAATGGTCATAATAAAACATTCCTCCTGCACCTCTGGGAGAGGGCAGCAAATCTATAAAACTGTGGACTGCAATTCCGGACACTTGTCCTCCCTCCCTACCTGCCTAATCTAACTTATTATCTGATCTTGCTTACTCCTGCTAGACGCAGATGGTTCTGTTTGAGGTATTTCACAATCACTATTCTGGATAATTCAATATTTGTTTTCTCTTTTTCCTCTCAGGGGGGAAATAACGATGATTAATGTCAATTTTGTAGACCGATCTTGGTTTGAGACAAAGGCAACAAAAAAACTGGAAAAAAAGCCCAAGACGTGGATCTGCCAAAGCTATTTCACGTTTGGCATATAACACACTAACCACAGGCAAACGAATGTGCTTGATGTGATTGTTACGGCTGATTGTTTAGAGAGTCGAAGCATTCCAAACTCTCTAATCCACATGAATAAACAGCCAGATTACCACAGAGTTGGTCGCGCTCCAGTCAAAAGGCCTCATGTGGTTCTGCAAAAACATATCCATCATTCATTGTCTTTGGCAAAAAACAAACAAAAAAATCTCTCAAGGCTTTTTTTCATATCGTTAAACAGACTCTGAATTTTGTTTATTTGCTATACAATTTGTCTTGGGTCACAATAGCAGGATTGTCTTTTGTTTAGGAAAGAGAGACAAAAAAACAGATCATCATTGCTCAATTAATAAAAACTGTTTGGTCTTGCTGAAAGACAAATGCTCATCGGATAAATGTTGCTCATTCCCCTCAAATGATGCTCAGAAGTTTGCCATCTGATATATATTTGAGGCACAGTGTGTTTAGGCACTTGATGTGTGTGTGTGTGTGTGTGTGTGTGTGTGTGTGTGTGTGTGTGTGTAGGCAGGCAGGTGGCCAGCACTATAATGTGGGGCCTGTTGTGATTCACCTGTACATGCAAAGGTAAAAACAATGTTGTTTTTAATAGGAGCAGAACAAATCTCAATGGAGGACTGCTGTAAAAATGGGCAAAAGCATGGCACCGATCATGAAGACTGTGCATCCCTGCCCCTTATCTCTGAGTCAACCACATGCAGGTAAGCCGCTGCTGACTGCTACCTTCCTCTGTTATGTTTAAGTGTGGTAGTTTATAGACTTCCAAGCTGTTAAATGCTGCATTTCTTAAAATCATATTTTCTATCCATGGTACTGGGCCCAAGTGATTTGGCATGTGCTGGATATTAAGGAAATGTCTAAATGCCCTTAATATGAGATCACTTTACCTTACTCCCATAAATCTCTAGGCACATTATTCACTTCACGTGAGAGCAGGAAGCGCTAATAGTGATGGGATAATAACACGTCTGCTGGTAACCATAGAAGGTGTGCTACCACAGGTTCAGGGCCTATAAGCCAAACTGATGGCAAACACATTTGCCATAGCCACTGTAAGTGATTCCAAATTTGTCTAAATTATAGTGTGAGGAGTGGAGAGGAAAAGGGGCAGGGATTTGTGGGGGTAGCAGGGTAATATTTAGGGGTGGAAAAAGGTGAGGGGGGTCAGAAGAGGGGCTGTTTCAAAACCCAGGAAATACCTTAGAGGTGAAATCCGACATAGAGGGAGGGAATAACAGGAAATCTGAGAGATTACTTCAGACACCAACGTAAGAAGAAAGAAAAAAAAACAGGAGAAAAATGGTAAAAGGAAAACAGGAGCACGCTACTGTGCCCTTAAAAGGTTCTGCAGAGGAGGTGTGTACTTTGTTGTGACTTTCGGATCTCGAGTGGTTTATGTGGAAAGAGGTTTCTGGTAAGAGATGATAAAAAAAACTTGGTTTGTTATGTTTTTTTGTCTTGTAAAACTGCAGGGAGACAGAGATCCAGACCAGGGAGGAACAGTCAACCTCCCCTCCGCTCCCTTAACTGATTGGGCAGACAGTTAGACAATACAACGAAATCTGATCTGAACAGAAACATTAAGTAAAACATATTTTTATGATAACACTCTTTTGTCAGATTGGGCTGGCTGCTTCCCAGTACTGCTTTTCCCAATTAAACAGCTATTGTCATTTTTTAAATGATTCTTGCAGAAAATTTGTGTTATGCTAATCCCTAAGGGGATCTCAGAGGTGAAGGTCAATTACGATACATCCTGTATCAAGATGTTACTCATTTTATGGTTATGGCTATTTCTCAAATCCTAACTGTGTCACCAAATTCTTAAGAAATGCAGACTGATTCTGTCCCGGTGATGTCATTGTGGCTGCAAGTAAACTACAGATACTGGCAAATGTTAGTCAGCCGATTAGGGCCCCTGCTGTTCTGCTTTTTTTGTTTGTTGTTTTTATAGGGTGTGTATGTAGGATGAGGTTTGTTTTAGTGATTTTGCTCTGCAAAAGAATGTGGAGATATTTTTGGACAAATGTGCAGCTCGGGACTAAAATCTTTGGTTTAACTTCTTGGGTGTTAAACAATCTGAACAGACCTCAGAGAGCTGTCAGCATTGCAAACACAATGTCCATCGTTGAGCTCATTCTAGACATACTCAGCCCAGTCATTCGTCAGTTTTCAGTGTGACATGAGATCCCCTTTAGGCTCGCCTCGGGCCAATTTTAATGAGCTGCACTTCTAAGACAGATTTTCTTTGCCGTAAGCCAATTATTGATAGAGCGGAGAGTAAATGCACCACCTGTGTTTTGTGTTTTTTCTTGCTGACAGGATAGTGCAGGAGCAGTGCTGTGTAACAGTGCTCGAGGATAAAATGTGCACCAATGGTATCAACATTGCCAAAGACCAGGGGGCCTGCGATTCTTTATTCACCAACACCTGCGACACCAAGACTACAAAGGTGTGTTTGTATGAGTGTATATGAGTGTTTTGCTAATAGAAATGACAAAACAGAAAAGTAAATCACCAAAAAACTTCTTTCACCACTTTGTTGGATGATGATTATGGCAAGTGATTGATGAGAGCAGTGTTGTACATCTCTATGTGTGTGGGTGTGTGTGGGAGTGTGTGTGTGTTGTGCAGCAGGATGAGGCATGTCACTGTAGGGAGGAATGAAACTTGTTGCTAGATTATAAATTAAACTGTGACTGTGGAATATTTCACCAGCCCATATCCAAGCACTAAGCACCTTTCAGATTTGAAATGCTTCTTAACCAAACTCAGGCAAATTCTTGCCTTTATTTTCATTCTATATGTACTATATACACAGTATATACAGTGTTTTTGGCAAAAAATCTTGAATCACCCTTGGTTTCCTTATGTTTTGCTTCCAAGAAGCCAGACTTTCTTGTAATTTTAAGTCCCTTTTCCATTAGTAGCTACTCAGGTTGGCACGCCACGGTTTGCAGGGTTTTCCATTAGATGGAAGTACCTGGTACCAGGACTTTTTTAGTAGCGATTCCTCTGGGGATCCAAGCGATCTGAGCAATCCAAAAATGTGTCATCAACAGACTGTATGCCACCGACTGGCTGGTCAGTGGTGTGACTCGATGAGTAATGAGGGTGTCTCCTTCAGGAAAATCAAAACCACCACTAAAGTCAACCTTTAGAAACAAAAGGACCAAAACAGTGAAGATGATTAGGCATAGCTATTGCACCAAACATCAACATTATAGAGAAATGTTCCCATTTGTTTTAAATTGAAATAAATAGTCATTTAATGGGGTTACAATCCAATATAACCTCATTATTAGTGAGCTTTATAACTAGCATGAAAATTTGTACTTTTACACAAAACTAGGCTTGTGTAAGTTCTGCTTCCATCTTTGATTACAGATTTAAATGTGTTCTTTTTCTCACCTTCATTAGTTCCCTTTAACTGGTTTTATGTCTTTCAGAAGTATTTTGATAAATTACTTAATAAAGAAATTGGTCTAGAATTTCTATCCTTTAACAGTTTAGTTGTGATCTACTATATACTGCATAGAAGCTTTTAAAGGTGTTGTAGCCCCACACAGCCACCGCATGCTACAAATATGCTTTAAAATAAAATTAGCAGCGTAGCTCTGATGAGGGAAAATGAGCCAACCTTAACACATAACCAAAGCTGATTACTTTCCATATTTACCAGAACCTCTTCTATGCTGGCAAACATCAGCTGCTCTGTGTTCCTCTCTCTGCTGCTGCTGCTGGCATGGCTGCCAGCATGCTATGATGATGCACTTACAAAAATAATTTTCTCTACAGTGCTTTCAAGTTGTTTTACAAAGTTTCTCCTGTCACACCCTTTTTGTGAAATTAAAATGCTTAAAATCTGGAGCATCTTTAGTAGCGCGAAAACAATATGAGAATAACACCACCACGGGGTTGCAACACATAACAACAATGCTCAGTGGCTAGTGGAGCTAAGAGAAGACCACAGCAACTTCCCTGAACAGGATCCAGTAACCATCACAGCGGCAGACATCCAAGAAAGAGTCTCAAGCATGAAGCGTTAGACAGTACCTGGCCCTGACATGAGTCACACTTACGGGCTAAAGAAAGTGACTGTAACTCTATGAGCATCTGGCAGCACAAATGAACCAAGTGGCTGGCATAGTATACAGGAATATCTCTGCCGATTATGGCCTGGAAGTCCCGAGGTCAAAATAGGTCACGTCCCCAAGGATGATTGAGAAATGCATTGACAAACTGGTGATGACTAACCAACCGGACATAGTAGCCGTGGACACGAAGAGAAAGACAGCTGTGGACCTTCCCAACATCAGGAAGAAGGAACACGAGAAGCTTGAGAAAAATATGCACACTTTCAAATATGCTTAAAATCTCTAGGTGCTTACATAGTGTGAAAATATGTCTCAAATGTGCAAAACTCCACAAACACTCCACAAAAATCATTTACTTGATATGGAGGACGTCAGATTGACAAGAAAGAAATCAGGACTGTGGGTGGCTTATTCAATAACTCCGAACTTCTTCAAATAATCTGTGTGTTCTCAAGGAAAAAGCACGACGATGCGAGATGGACAGAACAAAATGTACGTTTAAATGATAAATAATGACAATATCTGTGAAAATAACGTTGTACTTTCTCTAAGCAGTCAGAGAGAAGAAAAGGGGATTTGCTTCAATGTGCTGTCTGGATAAGGTTTATGTTTTCAATTTAGAAACTGCATTATTGTGTTTTGTAAGATTTGCAGTGATGATAGCAGAATGCTGTATTGATGTTTCACATATGAAACTAATAAAAAGGCCACTTACTCTAAGCAAGCATGGGAGAAGCAAGAAAAAGCTGCACAAAAACAAGATATAAAGCAGTTGTGTGTGCGAACTGTTCAGGAGTGTGTTTGTGTGCTTGTTGTGAGTGGTTTACACTAAAAGACTCCTAAGAACAAAACGTTTTCTAGCAGTCAAGGCCACACAGGCATATACCCACACATAAACAAGCACACACAAACAAACACAGAGAGTAGCAGTCAGCCACTACTGGTACACAACTCTTACAGTTGCTCTCCTTAGCATGTGTTCAGTCTTGCAGTCGCTACAAACGCTGCACGTGTGCACCACCGCACACACAGTCAGATTCCAGCTGCATAACCAAATTGCCAAAACATGCCCATCTGTCACACTCCCCACCTTTCTTGTCCATAACTGACATTACCGGGCTGTCATAATGATTGACTGAGCATGCATTAAGGAGAGGGGGGTTGATGTCATCTCATCACTGTCTCCCTCTGTGTTCTCTTTTTCTAACTGACTGACTGCCTTTCTGGTCCCGTCTGAAGCCTGCCAGTTGGCGTATCGTCTCAAAAAAGCTCTTTTTCTGTCTGTCTGGTTGATTGAGAGCTTGGCTGTCTGTCTAAAGCAACTTATTCTCAGCTGTCACTTTAAAAGGCTGTCTCACTTCTTTAACCAACCAGCATACCAACCCTCTGTCAGCTATTCTTTGTTTTTGTTTTACCTCTGCTGGTACACAATATCCTGAAAAGATCTGTATTTTGTTTTCTTTCAATTATTTGCACATTTTTCATGTCTATCCTTCTAAGTTCTCTAATACTGTGTTGTATGCTGTTTTCGATAGATGTGCTGTGACTGTTGTACTCTGGGTAAAACAGCCCATGAGCTTGGCCTACCCTGTGACCACAACCTATCTGTTGGCCATCAGTGCAATCTGGTGTCCCGGGCCTGCTGTGTGGAAGGAGCCACAGCGCATCAGAGAGAACGTGGGTAAAAAATGTGATCCTGCAGGAGGCAGTTTCTTTTATTGTTTTTTTTTTTAAAATAAAACAAACAAAATATGTAATTTAAAGTAGAGTGGGCATAAAAAAGTGGATTAAAGTAAGTGAAAACCTATGCAAGTCAACAAAATAATTAGAAGTAGAAATAGGAGGACTACTGGTGTCAAACATAAGACTACACCGCCCCCTAGTGGACGCTTATGGTCATCGCATGCTCATTTTCTTAGCTCATAATATAAAGCAGCTTAGGTTCAGCTACTGAGCATTAATGTGGAAATGGGTAAGATTCAGCATGCTGATTATGAGCTTTTGGACTGGATAAAATAAGAATTTAATGACCATCAAAGTCAGAAGTTCACTAGTAACACAATGTTGTGCCAAATGATTTCATGCATAAGGTATGAAAGCATGAATAAGCATGCTTTTTTCTCTCTCTTGCAGTGCCTAACAAGGACGAGACAACTGAAAATGGAGATTCAGCATTAAATAATCAGTGCAATGGTAAAGCACAATAAAAGCTAACAATTGTGATTTCTGCACTTGCGTTAAAAAGCGCGGATCAGATATTAATGTTTCTGTGGTGCCTCTCAGGGAAGTGTGCTCATCGCTGTGTGGGGAATGACACTTGTGCCTGTTTCAAAGGCTATAAACTCAAACCAGATGGAAAGAGCTGTGAGGGTAAGCTCCTTTTGTATTGTTATATATATGTAATGATTTCAGTCTTATATTTTAATATCAGGACTGTTTTTGGTGATAAAGAAAATACTTTTCTACTAGAAAAGACTAACACAACAGAGCCTCAGCAGGAGACATGTGATGTATTCCTTTACTGTCTGTCCTGTTTTTTCGCAGACATCAACGAGTGTTTGGTGGGAGCCAGCAACTGTCGGGGAGGAGAGCGTTGCATCAACACAGAGGGCTCGTTCCGTTGCCAGAGAGAAGTCAGCTGTGGAACAGGATATGAGCTCACTGACAGCAACAACTGCAAAGGTCTCTGCTGTTTGTAGGGAGACATTGATCTGCTGTATTTTTTTTGGCTGCTATTCATAGCGTGTTGACAGGCAATTCTTCTGTGATGTCTTCATCCAGATATTGATGAGTGTGAGACCGGTATCCATAACTGTGGACCGCAGTTTCAATGCCAAAACACCCAGGGGTCGTTCCGTTGTCTGCCCAAAGTTCAGTGTGGATCTGGCTTTATCCAGGATGCTCTTGGAAACTGTATTGGTAAGCATTAGCACCAAAAGATTTATTGTGGCCAAGCATCCCATACAGAGCTCCGCTGCCATTTATGATCTTTACTTGAGCACTTGTAAGGATATTGAGATTCTTAAATTGCTTCCCTCAAAATGTCCTCATATTAATGTAAATTTCAAAATATTTAACAATATGATGACTGGCATATGCTCTTTAATAAATTAACATCATTAAGACTTCTGTTCTTGAAGCCTTAAGTCAGTTAAATTTCCAGCTATGTAGTTAGACTTAGGTCTTTTTGGGGCTCGCTATTAAACTCAAACCTGTCCTCATCATTGTGGTCAAATTTGATTTATCAATTATTTATTTTATTGACTTAAATTTAAAAAAAAATGTTTTTAGCTCATCATGCAATAAATTACCTGGTGTAAGGTTAATCACTGCCATCATTACATTGATTGAGAGGAGCCAAATTATAGACAGAGGACTAATTAGGAAACAAGACCAGGTTAAATCAAGGCAATCAGGGCCTCATTACACGAGAAGACAAACAGCTGAAAGGAATGACACACACAAGGAATAGAAATGATCCAATTAAAATAGGAACTGAAAAAGAAGACAAGTCAAGGAAACTAAGACAGATACGACTTACATATCTATACTATTGCTAATATATATTGTAATATATCTATATCACTAAAGCACTTCTGGATGGATGCAAACTGCATTTCGTTGCCCTGTACCTGTGCATGTGCAATGACAATAAAGTTGAATTCAATTCTATTCTATTCTATTCTATTCTATTCTATTCTATTCTATATATGGGTCACAAAAAGAAGGAATTGATCATGTAACAATATAAGACATGATAAGAAAAAAATATAACAGAAACTGTGGAACATCAGGGCATTTTTAAAATTTAGAGTAACATCTGTGTCATCTGTGCTCCTGTTTTCAGATATAAATGAATGTGTTAGCCAGATATGCAACAGGGGGCAGATCTGTGTCAACACAGTGGGCTCGTACACTTGCCAGAGGAACTCGGTTAACTGCGGTCGAGGATACCACCTCAATGAAGAGGGCACACGCTGCGTTGGTACGGAAGAGCTCATCATACCTACATGCAAAGTGTCTTACTAGCCTACCTGCGGTGGATATCATGGTGTTCTCTGTCGCTTGCACCCCTGCTTACAGATATCGATGAGTGTAAGACTACTGAAAACGTCTGTGGAGGTCATGCGTGCCTCAACATGTTGGGGTCTTACCGATGTGAGTGTGAAGCTGGCTACATGTTCAATAGCATCACTCGGCTTTGTGAAGGTAAACTGTTTTTCTTTTTCTTTTGCTTTGCGTTCTTACGTTGGTAGCTAAATCCAAGTGTATCCTGAGCATGTAAATGCCCACAGCATGTATGTGTGTGTACTACTTCTAGTTAAAATAAGCATTGAAGTCACAATTTCAGCTTCTTACTTTGTCAGTTTTGGACTTTTTGTCTTAGATGTCAATGAATGCAGGCATTACCCTGGTCGTCTGTGTGCTCATAAGTGTGAGAACACTTTGGGATCCTACAAATGTAGCTGCACTACAGGCTTCGCGTTAGCTGCTGACGGCAGAAATTGTGATGGTAAGACAATCAAGTAATTTGGGAGACTTTATAGAGCCTAGATACTGTTGACTAGACAGAGTTTATGTGGGCGGATGTGGATCTGGTAATCAGAATCTTTGTGGATCAATCTCCTGCTCCCCATGCATTCCTAAATGCGTTTTTGCCCCCGATGCATCTAACGGAGTGTTGGTCTGAATGTCAGATTCTTTTTTTTTTTTTAAAGAAGAAAGGTGCCATATAGTATAAGGGACAGTCAATAACATGTCTCCCCTCTGACTTACACAATAGAAATCCTGCATGATCTGACATCCCAGTGTTAATGTTTTTCCTGTATCATAATAATACTGGTCCAGGATCAGGGAAGCATTCAGTTGCAATGTTGATCCTGGACCAACATTATTATGGTAATGCTGGAACAAGACCAACAAAGAGATAACCGATACACCTAGATACCCCTGTGTACACTGGGGTACACTTTCAAGTCTAACTTAAGAAATATGTTGCTGTATATCTTCAGCCTACGTAGCATTTTACCAGTCATCAATCTAGGAGTCATATTTTTTAGGTAGCTTTCATAGTTACTTGTTCTTTATCCATAAATAGGTAAATATTGCATTACAGACACATGCACGCATACATTTTGATGCTAACTTTGATACTTTCTCTGTGCAGATTTGAACGAGTGTGAGAGCACCCCATGTAGTCAAGAGTGCGCCAATGTGTACGGTTCCTACCAGTGTTACTGCCGCCGTGGCTACCAGCTCAGTGACCTAGATGGCACTACTTGTGAAGGTAAAGTTGAAGCATGTGAACTGCAACTGATACTCAGTTTAATTCAGTTGACATTTTATTGTATAGCACCAAATCACAACCTCGAGGCACATTGTAAGGTAAAGACCCTACAATAAAAGAAGGATAGCAGAAAAAAACAGAAAAAAGCCTTATAATCAGATGACCTCCTATTAGCAAGCACTTGGCGATGGTGAGAAGGAAAAACTCCCTTTTAACAGGAAGAAACATCTGCCAGAACCCAGGGCGGCCATCTGCTGTGACGAGTTGGGGGTATTAGCCGAATTTCCACAAATAGGAACATTCAAACATGCAGATCAGCCTTGAATTTTTCTAGACATGACCTGACAGAGACGTATGTGAGAACGCTAATGTGTGGCACATATGGATCAGACATTAATGGTGGTTGGCCATCCTTATTATGTGTATATAAATAAAATGAATGTGTTACAAATTCACCTTTTTCTTTGACGTTTCCAGATATAGATGAATGTGCCCTGCCCACCGGAGGTCACATTTGCTCCTACCGCTGTCACAACACGCCTGGCAGTTTCCACTGTTCCTGCCCCGTCAATGGCTACACCTTGGCGGTAAACGGGCGCAGCTGCCAGGGTGAGCTCTCTGTAATGTCATGTTGCAGTCATGTGGCGTTTGTTGGAGGCCCTTTTTCCCCAGCTTTGGGAAAAAAATCATGTTAGTGACTTTTAAGACCCTTTTTTGTCTTTCAGATATTGATGAATGTGTGACAGGAAGCCATACGTGCACAGAGAATCAAAGCTGCTTCAATGTACAGGGAGGATTCAGATGCCTGTCTTTCGAGTGTCCGAACAATTACAGACGGGTCGGAGAGACGTGAGTATTTGAACTGGTGCAGATTCTTTGCTGAGCAGGGACATGTTTATGAACAGGCATAACTATGATTGTGTTGTCTGTGTTACGACAGAATTAAATTGAATGAGTTTACCCCTATTACACATTAAAACAAATTCGTAAAAATATAGTAAATTTCACATTTTTTTCGTGTATTTTTTTAACCACATATTTAATTTTAGCATTTATCAATTACTATTTATGGACCATCACCATTAAAAAAAAAAAAAGGCATAAAATAACCAATTGCCAGGACATTTTCTGTTTTGTTACATAGTTTCATGCAACACTCAAAGAACACGGTCTGTGCTCCATATAGTTAAATTTGAAACAGTCACCATCTAAAGAGCTTTAAGTTTACATATCAGGCTTTTTAAAGCACTCCTGGTTTGTATATGGATCAGAGCCCCTGCATGTCCAGTATGCTCAATGCTGGAATGATTTCAGTATGAATCTGGCTGTAGCATGTTTTGCTGTTTCCGAGTGATGACATGCACATGGGTGTTTTTCAGTTTAATTTTGGCGCACATGACGATGACAGTGTGTACACCCACACCCTTGTTTGGAGGCACCCAGTGACAGAACGTTTTGCATGATCCTAAAGAGGGCACTATAACTGAAAGTGATAATTCCTTTCTCTGCATGCCATGCACGGCAAATGAAATTTTCACCTGATCTCCCTTTCTCTTTCTCTCTTTTTGCCCGTTTTGTTCCGTCTTGTCCCGTCCTGCCTCCGATCTCTTTTTTTTCTTTTGCAGCCGATGCGAACGCTTGCTTTGCAATGAGTCTGTCCAGTGCCTGACCATGCCCCTGAGAATAACCTACTACTACCTCACCTTCCCCACCAACATCCCCATCTTCACCACCATCTTCCGCATGGGCCCCTCCCACACCGTGCCTGGCGATGACATCCACATTGCTATCACAGCTGGCAACGAGGGCGGCTTCTTCAGAACTGAGCAGATGCCCACTGGTGGTGTGATGTCAGTGGCAAAGCTCATCAACAAGCCAGAGGACTTTGAGCTGTCTCTGGAACTGAGGCTGCGCCGCTATGGCACAATCACTACATACCTGGCTAAAGTGCTGGTGTTTGTTACCCAGGAGGAGCCCAGAGTACCTTATAATCCCCTACTAGAATAAACAAAAGGGATTCATAGGTTTGCACAAGTTTTTACCCCCTTAAAATGGATGTGGCATATTAACTTAATCTCACTAAGAAATCAGAAAAATTGCAAAATGCATGCAAGAGTAAAGGATGGTGATGCAATATAGCCTGCTATATATTAATGATTACACAAGTTAAGTATAGTTAGAGCATGTACAGGTAAAAATATAATTCAAATTTTCATGAGTTTCTGGCAAGTGCAGGCCTTTCAGGGCTACTGCTGGTCCAAAACTATGGTACCGCTGTCCCCTTTATCTTGTCTGCTATTGAGGCTTTTTTCTACTACAGTTTTTTAAATGAATGAACTCAAATACTACTCTGTCTCCTAATAAATGCACATTAAACATGGCACATTATTTTTTTAATGACACTGTAAAATACATTAATCAGAAGGAAAAACAATCACAATTTGTAGTTGTATAGCATTACACACAATAAAGCTTTTGTTTTAAACAAAAAAACATGGATTATTATTCAGGAGTTTATATTAGGACCAACAGAATGCATCTTTTTAGGTGAGGTATTGTCAAAGAAGCCACTGTAGGTGGCGTTCTAGGTCAGTGTAACTCTCAAAATGGTAACAACCCAAGTCTGCCGACAACTGAGTGTAATTTGATGATGGTTGCATGATAAAGTCTGACATTTTGCAGTATTTTATGGTTTATGTGCTGGATGAACAGTTTTCTATTAAAACTGCAATAGAAATAACACATGTTCAAGTTAAAACCAGTGTTTGATAATGGTGCTTTGTGGGGTTTAATCAAATACAGCAAAGGGAGCAGTTGGAATGTGAGGCTAAGTCACAGATGGAGGCATGAAGATTTCCCCTCACAAAGTTTCATATTACTATTATTCCAGTAGTTTCAGAACATTGCGTATATTCTGTTTTGTCATTAAAAAAAAAAGTTCTTCAATTACAAGAAAGTGTTTTAGTATTTTAAACATTTTAGTGCTAAACAGCATTTATTAATGTTATTAGATGCCATTAAAGTTAATTTTCTTGGTTTTTTTTAAAGGGTTTCCTGCATTATATCTGCAAACATATGTGCAAACCAGGCTGTATTTTTGTCTTTAACATTGGCTTAAAAAAACCTGTTAAAAATCGCAAACAGCAAAACCTTCAGTCACTAACTACACGTAATATATAAAGTACTTAGAGTGACTCCACTCCTTCAAATTCCAGTAAGCCAGACTGACACCAGACTTTGCATTGTTACTCCTGCTTCCCAAATGTCACTTACCATTACCAGTGATTTTTTTCGTGCACATCTCTTTAGCTCCCGTTGCACAGATTTCCACTGCATACTGCGGGTGCAAACCCCAACACAGACAGACAATTCCAAATGAAGGCTGAGTAAGTGACATGAGAAGAGATGCAGTGGGAAAGGAGAGGGGAAATGTGCACCAGCGGAGATTATAAATAGCTTGACATGCTGTGAGGGTGCTGCCTGAGCGGCTGTGGCTTTTAATAACTGTAAATGCAGATTTCTCAGGTTCCTCCTGTCCCGAACATTTGGGCTAGTAAGGATGCACTTGGTCCCTGTTGGGGATAGCCTTAAAATAAGAGTCTAGTGGCGTACAGGAGTTTTTTCCTCCCCTTTTGACATTGAGTTATGGGGCTCTGGGCTCTGGCCGGTGGTCTGAACAATTTGCGGTACAGCAACATCACCGCGCACAAAATGAATGATGCCCTGCAGTGTTTGTGTTGGGGCGTTATCAATGTGCTGACTATAAATAATAATTACCAAAAAAATAAAAGGCCCTACACTTGACCAGAAGACTTTCATCCAAAAAAGTCTGTTTTTCTTTCTGGTCTGAGAATATTGGGGTTTTTTTCTCCTGGGCTGGGCCACGTGAGGCATGGGGACATGGAGAAGGCGCGCATATGTTCATGTGTGTCCAAGTGTGTGTGCATGAAATAAATGCACACATATTCACAAATGAAGACGTAGAAGTTTTTTTTGTTTTTACACTGAACTGTAATTACATTGAGCTGATGCCTCTGCTTTGAAGAGCCCATCTGAGTGTAAAAGGGTTAGGGTGGGGGGGGGGGGGGCAGTTCACTCTAGGTCATTGTCTTCTCATAAATTTACTCTCTACCCCAACAGCTTTCACCTCATCCTCTAGAGCCCCACTTGGGTCTTTCTGCAGCTCAGGACGTGGTATTATAAACTAGGAGAACATTTTGTGGGTTTGGCCCAGAGCAGAGCAAAACCTGGACCCGCCGCTAATTGCTAATTACAAGCCCCTACCCAGTGGTGGCTTGACTTTTTGTCAGGGGCTTCTCTCCTCGCTCTCCATGAAAGGAGCCCTGCAACCCAAGCTTGGGCTTGAGCTTTGAGCTGCAGCAGATAGGTCCCCCGAGGAGCGCCAGAGATCCACGGGCATGACTCACAGTGTGGCTATATGGCTGCCATGCACATTAACTGGACTTATACATGACAACATGGATGTTTTCATAACCCAGTGTAACCGTGTACTGACTTGCCTCCTTTGTTAAACTCAAGCAAGGCTCAGCTTGAGTTTAACATCTTGAATGTCATAATCAAGGCTTTTATTTTGTTCCAAAAGTTCCCAAATGATCACAAGTTTTCAAACTCTTGATTTATGGGGTTGCTAATGCCTTAGAAACCTCTCTAAAAAAGCTGTCTTATGTAGCAGACAGGTAGTTAATAGTGATGTTTCAGGTGGCGTTAGCTTTAGGAGCCAGTAGAGGCACTCCAATCCCTCCGACCTGTCACTGATTAGTCTGTGGAATAAACAAAGCCCTAAATAATAGGATGAGAGCTGCCCTGGGGAGAGGCTGGGGAGTTGTCTAGTCATGTGGCTTACAATTTAGGAGTCTTTTAGAACACTCCCTTTCCCCATAAATCCTCCTCAAGAGATTATCTGATGTGAAGCCGGGGATGCTCTGCAAATCCAAATATTTTCCTGAGCAGGTTGTGGATCATTCTGTAAATGTAGTAATTCATTTCCCACACAGCTTGAAATAGTGGATCAGAAAGACATCAATGACAGCACAAGTCTCCACAAGCTACAAAGTTTGACTGTGGCATGAGCCTTAGCCATTGTTGGTTTATTATTCTTCCAAACCACATAGAATTTGAAGAATTTGATTGTTTTCTTGTGCCGAGCGCTACATTCAGTGCCCCTTCTGCCTCATTCAAATAGTGTTTGTGCAACAGCATCGCGCTGCCCTGATTTGTTCTAAGGTGGTTAGCTTTAAGCAAGCAGAACCTAAAAGGTCAGAGGCTGTGCATGTTTTCTTTTCCAATTATTTTTTGTTTTGTTTTTGGTGGGTAAGTATGTTTGTTCACTTCTTCAGAGCGGCGAGGCTTGAACGGTCTGAAGTTGTTCGCTGTGTAAAGTCCTGTCAGCCCAATAACATCGCCTGCGTTCTGGACCCCACGCACTCAGTGTCACACACCTTCATTTCCCTGCCTACTTTCAGAGAACTACCAAGGCCTGAGGGTAGGTACACGACTATTTGAATAGTCACACAAAAGGTACTTAATCAAGTAAATAAAGCACTAAACACAAGAGGGGTTTTTTCTATTTAAAGAAAAAGGTTTTCAATGTGCCGATATCTTGTGGTCTCTGAAGCTAAGCGGTTGGCTGCTGTTTTATATACATATCTTCTTATTATTTTCATTCAGCATGTGTCCAAACCTCTTAACTGTCTCCAAACTGCTCAACCCGAGCTGTCTCTCTAATGTACTCATTTCTAATTCTGTCCTCCCTGCTCACTACCAACGCATTAGCATTTACAGCCCTGCCACATCCAGTTTGGCCTCCTGTCTTTTTGTTAAAGTCGCCATCACCAAAATATACATCATTTGGTAAACCATTCTTTTCATCTTTGCTGCTATTCTTCTGTCACAAAATTACCCCTGACACTTGTCTCCACCATGCCTCCCCTCTTCTCTTCATCTCTCATCTGCACTGTGCATTGGGTTGGACTGTGCATTGGCATTTAAACTCCACCTAAAATCTACCTTCACAATCTCCACTCCTTGCCTGTTCCCTTTTACACCTGTCTCCCTCTCATTCACACACATGTACTCTACTTCTACTGACTTTCATTTCCTCCTCCTCTCCTGTTTCATATATGTCACACAGATAGACAGTTGCCTCGGTCATAATAATAATAAAAAAAGACCTTAGCAGGTCTTTCAATCCAACCTCAGATGAACAACAACACATGCAGTACATTTGATTTAACAGCATGTGGCTGCTACTTACATGTATACCCTCTTAATTCCTTAGTTTTTCACTGCTTCTGCATTTTGGATTAATTTTTATGGAATATAATGATTAATATGTCAAGTGTTTTTGTTCATATCATGTTGTTCTTGAATGATTTTAACACCTATTCTAAACCAGATGATTTAAAAAAAAATTAATATTATGTCTTGATACACTAAACTGTCAGAGGTGCTTTTTCTTTTTACCATGACTATAAATTTTTTTCTGGACTGGAAGAATTCCTTTAGCATCACCAAGTTTAAAAAATGTTTATCTTTCTTTCCAAATCTCATCTTTTTTTCAGTGTCATTCTTCTTCTTCTTCTTCTTCTTCTTCTTCTTCTTCTTCTTCTTATTATTATTATTATTATTATTATTATCTTAATTTTATCTGCTTTAATCTCTGAGCTCCCATCAACTGCTTTCTGTACAGTTGCCAGAATCCGTACGGCTGCCTCTGACACCCAAATGAGCTTTTCCATGAAGTCCTCAGTGGAAGACAGTTTTAGCTGGCTTTCCCCAGAGAACTGCTGCCACATATGTAACAACTGTAATCATTTGCAGGTTGCGACAGCTGATAAGCATCTTTTGGCTGTCATGCAGTGTGTGTTTCAGACACAGCCGTTCTCAGTGTCACTTCTTGTCATTCCTCATATGTCCTGAATTGGAGTGTAAAGAACTAGTGCTAAAAATCCTTAAGGTTTCTCTGACTATCACGAACACAAGCACTGTCATCACACACTTTATTGTATTTCTTTAAAAAAAAATTAAATTCAGAACAAACAACAGTTGGGACCGGCTTTGCACAGCAATCCCACTGTCTTAACTTCTTCTCCCTGAATAATTCATCAGAGATCGTCTTCCTGAGAACAACAGTGCCAGCCTACGGGTCCTATAACTTCGGGAGTTACGATGTCAAGTTTGACATCCTGGAGGGCAACGTGGACAACGCCTTCGACATCATCAAGCGAGTGGAGAATGGGCTGTATGTGGGTGAGTACAGGGTATTTTTTGCTTGTCTGGGTGAACCAATAGCACATTCAGACAAGAGTGACTTTAACGTGTAACACATACCACCCGATGGTCTCTGTGACTGGAAATTGCATTTTCTTTTTGACAAAGGAGGTGGTTTTTCTGACCTCATCTCATTTTGAAATATATATATCTATTTTACAACAAATCAAACGCACATGTGTGCATTTAAAAAGTGCAAGAACAAAACAGCGCAAAAATATATTCACGATGAATGTATTGACATAAGTACATCTGACGCAGCTTGTTATGGTCGTTGCAGCGTGGTGGCATCATGTAGCTGTCATCGTCTTCACGGGGGCTCCTCGTGTCTCTGTGCTCGGCGAGCTGTCCTCTGAGTGGCTCTCTGAGACAGACAAAGGCCTGTTTCTGCCTGACCAAATATTTGGCATCGGTTTTCACAGTCTTGTGGTTAAGCAAAGTACCATTTAATTCACTTATCCATGGCTATGCTTATCCCAAAGATCATTATTTTCCACAATAAGTTATGGTGGCCTGAACGTGCAAGAATAGAGGGCATAAATCTACATTTGTGTGTTCGTATGCATGTGTGCATGATTAATTGCTGTTGACAGGCAATTCATCATAACTACCTGGTCAGTAGCTGCCACTATGCACAAAAAAAAAAAAGGGATTTGCACTGTTTCAAGTAGGAGCAGCAGATACCATCTCCAGCGGTGTGTAACAACAACAGATGTTTGGGTAGAAGCCATTGGTATACTTTAGTGTGGTGGTGACCCAAGGCTACTGGTGGTGTCTGTAGAGGAGCAGAACTGAGCCTTGGCTGAGGGAGGATGAGGGCGTTCTCAGCCCTGAGATGACACATTGTTGGACCTGCTTAGGTGTTTTTGTTTAGTTGGTGTGTTGAGATGCAGGCAGGGTTGGTAGATGAAGTATAGTTTCTTCCTTTTCTCCTTGTTCTTCTTCTCCGAGTGATGGATGAAGGGATGGCTTGTCAGTATGCACATCTGTCTTTAAAGAATTAAAGGGAGGGAAGGAGGAGGAGAGAGTGTGTGGCTGTCACTGGTTAAGGCCAGACTGGTGCGAGCACGCAAGTGTTCCTCTTTCATGCACTTGCAGAAACAGATGTGTACTTATCAAATACACCCAAAGACATGGGAGAGAAAAAAAAACAGTTTATCACCAGCAATAACTCACATAAATTCCTGTAAAACCAATTATAATTATATTGCACTGTCTTGCGAGTGGTGTATTTTTCTTGGAATGCACAACGGTGTAATTCTACATGAACGATAAGCTCTGTTTTGTAATGTGTCATCCACTGTGCACGTCTGTGTGCATGTGTATAAAGAGGGTTTAGGAGAAATTCCCTGTTTATAGCGGTGCTCATTTGCAGGGGCAGCGTGTGTTTGCGCGAGGGAGAGCAAAGAGAGCAAAAGCGTATGGAGAGAAAGACAAAGCGAGAGACTGCAGTTCAGTCAAAGAGGCCGGGAGAGAGAAAATATGTGCAGAAGTAATCCTGGGCGCTGTGCTTCATGTGGTTAAATGTATTGTTCCATTTCCCTGCACTAGGCCTCAGTGTCTCGCCGAGCATTAGAGCACTTAAACTGACGACCACATGAAAGGCCTGTTTGTGAGGAGCCACTTCTCTCCCAAACCCATTGGATGCTTATTGGATGCAGCTCTTGCATGTTAGCACCAGTTGCCCATCACGTATCCAAATTGAGGCCCTGCGCACTGGAGCCTTTGGTCACTGACTACTTGCTGTGAAGTGTGGCGTCCATGGTGTGATGAAGGCCCTCTTGGTTTTATTTAGTGGGTTGTGCTGCTGGTGCTTTGGCTCGCAGATGCAGCTGTTGCATAACCATTGTGAGGCTAGCTGACGTGTCACTTAAGGAAGCTTAGTTTCCAGTATCTCCAGTGTGTCTCCAACAGTGGTATTACAGCTTGGTGGGATGTGAAGAGTAGCAGACATTGAGGCTCCACTAATGAACAAGTGTGTGAACTCAAACTGACTTCGGTCATTATTTTTGGCCACTTTTTGTGTTATTGAACGGGACAAAAGAGGCAATTAGCAGTCCACAGAATCTGTTGCTAACTCGAAAAAAAGTGATTCTTAAAAAGGTCTGATTGGCTGCTGCTCTTTTCCCTTTCACTCCCTATTTTAAAACCCATCAACTTTAAAAGCGCGCACATGCATGCGGTGTAGCCGTAGACATATGCACGGACGCATACACGCGCAAGCACACACACGCACATGTACAGCACTGGCTGAGAACACACCACAATGTAAGAACCACACCGCTCTTTCATAGTTCCCGGTCATCCATCACTGGCTTCAACAGCTCTGTCACATCTGGATAACAACCCTGATGCATCTGTGCAAACAAAGACATCCCTCAGCACTTGGAAAACATAATCACAACCAATCAGACGTGGACAAATTCCCAGGATGACCACAGCAGTAGTGCAACAGCGACCACACAAAGAAACATCTCTTCAGGTAGACAAACACCAGATTCTCCAAAGTGTTTTATTTGTCACCCGTCAAAAAGTGTTGGAAGCAGTCATTGATTTTGATTAGGGGCAGGTTGTTTGAGTCGGGTTGATGACGGGGTGATTGACTCTGGCAGTCAGCGGGAGGATAGATGAATCCTGCTTTTAAAAACACTGGCTCGGTGGCTTCAGCTGGAAGCACGAGCATGGTTTGAGGTGTTAATAAAATGCTGGTAGTTCCCTTGTTTGATTGTCTACCAGCGAACTATCATCCAAGAATGGTCATGCTTTTTCTATCACCACGTATCAAGGCCAGCTCAGAGAGCATGGAAGCGTTCTTTTGACTTTAACTGTTACTGAGAAGGCTTCTCTTCATGTGACCGCTTTAACTATAAGTAACTATACATTCAGCCACAGCTCTTATGCTATGCAATCTCCACTTTCAGTTGACACAGCCAAACCCCTGACCAGGATCCTTGTGTGTAAATCCAATGTACAACACAATCAGTAGCCAACCATTGAATGAACCAGTCACCACACATTTAGTCATGCCTTGGATTTGTTCAAATGACTCCTCTTCATGAGTAATTATTTGTCATGGAAGGATTTTAATGTGCCATTAATCATTGCTGTCTGCATTTCTTCTTCTTTTAAGTTGGAAAAACAGATTTTATTGTGTAGTATTGATGTTTATCTTGCTGGATGGCAACAGATTACGTAATGACTTTGTTTATGAATCACAGCCATGATGTAGAGAATCTGTGAGTTTGAGACGCTGGGGCTAAATTCCATTCCAGTTTGAAAGGCAGGTGGAAATATGCCTTAGTGGTTTATACGATGTCCAGAGATAAATATCTTTCGCACTCCCATTGGCACGATGTTGGCAGCAAGCGAGGTAGCCATGGACAAAGCGCCTCTGTGCAGGTAGTCGTGGTCTTCGATGCTGCCGTCCACAGTGACTGGCGGAATGTGAACCTTCTGTGTGAGACATGACCGCCTCTGAGCCAGTGAAGCCTGCAGCTCTAGCTTGTGGCTGTTGCTGGTGAGAAGCTGAGGACAGCTGTGGAGATAAGCAGACAACACGCCGCTCTGCTTCGAGCGAGGCTGTTATTTGGCTGGATCTTTACACGGCCCACCAGAGTGCGCCAAGCCCACGAAGAATCCCTGTCGGGAGATTACAGTATGGCTAATCAAAACACGTTCTCCTCCACACAGTAATCCCACAATCAAACACACAGCGCTCCGCTCGGGTGGTCCACCGCATTCAAATGTACTGATGAAGAGATAGCGATGCAGCAATGTCAAGCTCGCACAGACATTCTGCGTACCCAGTCAGTAAGTCAAGTTACCAAGACACTGGTGTGAACACATATTGTACACATTGCTCGCAATAAAACTGTCGCAATAATTCATTATGATACACTTATCTCCCGTGCTTTGGTGATCCATTTAATTTACACTCATCATTACTCTTTGCTTTCCAGCACTGTGTTTTTAAGAAAAACCAACTGTGTTTAGTTAACCACTCAATTCCCAAAATTAATGCCTGTTTTTAATCCACGCTCATGATGTGACTTGCCCAGATAGATAGCAAAGTGCGCTAAAAGCTCATGAACACGCTGTATACTTCAGTTCTAATGCATAATAAAGTGCAATGATTTAAAATGCAAACAGGGCAGTTTTTCCTCACATACGCTTTTATCCATTTAGTCTACATTCAAGTCTATTTTATGCCCCTGAGCTATGGTTTTTCGCTTTGAAAGGTCAGTTGTAATGTAGTGCAAAGGTTGTGGTAAAGATAATGGTGCATGTTATGTCATCTCAGCTGCTCTGGCCCACAACTGCTAAAACAGAAAGTCCAAGAAAAGAACCAACCAGTTCCCTAAGGCCACTTCAGTGATGTCACAGCCCATGCGTGCCACTGTCCAACAGTGAATCACTGTTAATTGGCCTTAAAATACCAAGCCACACAGACATGGATGGGGTATACATGGGTCCCACTCCCTCTTTGGAGTGGTCAGAGTTGTGTTTGGACAGCCTGACCTGAGTGGCCATCAGTGCACCAGTCAGAAGATAAATACAAAGTCAGACCCTGAGGGGTCTGTACGCTGTCTTCGTACAGTTGATTATCCTGCCGCGCCGGGACATTTGAATGTATTATATTTCAGCCAAACTGAAGGGTTATCAAAACTGAAATTGCTTGTTTTACTAATGGGGTAACAAGGGAGCTAGTTAGCAATTTCTTTGGCTTGCCTTCGAGTTTTTATGGAGAAAACCTTTCAGGCAGTAAAAAAGAGTTATTGAAAAAGAAACCACTCTTTGCTCTGTTTATACAAATGCCAGCAGCTGTGAATCAGTAAGAGATGCACTTGGTACATCAGTGAGAGATCCGGATGATCTCACAGTTACTACAGTGAGGGTGCTCAAGAATGTCCTCCAGTACCCTCTTTGTATACTGGAACTTTGTACAGCACCTGGATGCTCTCCAGGGGTTTCACTGCAGTGAGCATGCATAGCGCCACAACCAGCATGTCATTATACAATACTGCGGTGAAGCCAATGCATACTTTTCATTTGTCTCTGGTGTTAAACCCGTTCATTTTGGATTTTGTCATACACTTCCTTGCTGAGTTGTAGAAACCAGAAAACCCCGAAATTGTACTGTTTACATGTAACCCTTCAATATTGCAGACCTCGTGGCCATGAAGGATGACAAATGCCTCCTGGCATTTGCTTCACTTTGTTTTGGGGGCAGCGTCTCTGCTACTACTATGTGTTTATTTAGGACTGTTTTCTTCATGGGAGGCTACTTTATTGTGTGGTGGGATGCTTCTGGGGAGTGGACAAACTGTACAGCTGTTAGGGTTTAGTGTGATGGTGGCTGTTAAAAACCAGTGGGGTCACCTTTGCACCCTGCGGCAGATACTTCAAAGAATTGGAAAGACACCACAAACTTTTCCGGCATTACTTTGCAACTTTGCAACCCAGTCACAGGGCATGCTGTCAGCTGTAGAGGTTTGAAAACCTTCCCGTCTTTATTTATATGAATCTCAGGTGGCATTGCAGCAAATCAAAGTCAACCTGTTATGTGGATGTTGGCCCTTTGCCTTATAGCTTGGAAGAAATGTTAAAGATGCGTATGTGGTTGTGGTTTCACCTCAGGTTCGCTGTGAGTGCGTTGAGGCCCAGCTGTTAGCTGATGCTTTGCCTTCACTGAGGATACCACTGTGCTTTTGATGGGAAGCTCACGGAAACACAAAGTCATCATGTTGGGATTTCGCTGAGGCTTCCGAGAGGTCATGTAAAACGACTATGGTATCACGCTACTTCGTGCAGAGTTGGGCGCTTAAGCCCACAGTATAATGACATAATGACCCTTTCTTGTCCTCAAGGTTCACAAAAAATAGTTCACATGAGGTGTGCAAGATAACTGTGGCACATCTTATATAGATGAACATATATAGGATTAAAAGAAATTCCAAAATCTGAAGTGAGGAACCCTGAACCATGGTTCATGTTTCTTTTCAAATGCTCTGAGAAAACTGAAGGATTTGGACGAGCCATTGCAAAAATTCCGGACAGCACACTTTTGCACTCTGCATGTGCTAATTAGACCACAAACAAATTTACAAAACTCTAATGGGGCCGACACACATACCACATAGCCTTGTTTAGATGCCCTAAATAAATTTTAGTTTAGTTTAGTCTCTGTGTTTTTGTTATTTATTTATGTGGTAAGATTTTTTTTGTTTTACTTTTCACGGAAACCCTCCTCTGGAGTTTTAATGGAAAACTTAACCTCAGCTGGCCCTGATTATAAGTGTTTAGCCGTAATTAGATATAGGCCACAATTAATGCAATAATAACATTTTTTAAAAATGCCCTTAATGTGGACTTAAACCCATCTGTCCTTGCGGTGGTCCATATTGTGCTCATAACAACTTACTCATCTTCATTGCATGATTGCTCATCCCAGGACGGAAGCTTTTGATCAGATCTCGTTTGATTTAAGCAAATGAGCAAAGAATGAACCTTTGCACTGATTAACTCCACTGGCGTTGCATGCCATCTCAGCTGGCTTATGTCTGAAAATAATTTTCCGACTCAAAATCCAATCTCTTTTTCCATGTCAGTTATTTTCTTAATATTGCAGCTGTTGTTAGGTTTAAGAAAAGGTTAGTTCTCTCTGACAACGCTAATGGTTTGGAAACAATAAAATCTCAGACCCGGGCCCCTTTAGTGTCACTACGCAACAGAATCCCAAAACACCAAAACAAGGGGCAACCCTGGTAGAAGTGGGCCCCATTCCACACTTCTCCAAGTGCTTATCACCAGAATCTGCTGGAATCTGTTGTGTGCCCACATTCCTGGCTCGGAGAAGGACAAGAGAGCAAAATAAAGTGACAGAGAGAAGGAGAGACGCCAGTCTAAGTTCCTATAGCTTGCCCCTCCCAGAGTTAAAGATCGATTCCTGGAGAAATGCCTCCATGGCTGTATCGCGTGACTGCAACTGCTCCCCTCCATCAAACACATGGGACTCATTTAGCCTTGTGGGCCACAGTGATGGTGCCACAAACGCCAGCCCCCCTCAGGAAGGGAAGAGAAGGGAGGGAAAAAAAGGCGAATATGTGAGTGGGGGGCCATCATACAATGCCAGTGTCCCACAGGACCCAGTGCATGGCTCATAATGGATCATCATTTGCCCTGTAGTGAATGACAACCAAATGGATTTTACTGCCTTTTTTTTTTTTACAAGTACCACAGGAAAGAGCCTCATAATTCATAGTGATCTAGGCAGTGATCTGTCATTTTGATCCATGCTGAGTTAAACTCTTGAGTCATCCTACTAAAGGCTTTAACATGTTACTGACTCAGATGAGTATGAGAAGCAGAAGTAAATGGGGGAAAAGAAAGAGGGCGGCTGAAGGTGTGATAGGAGGACAGTGTGGTGATTGTGCTGCCTGACTATACCACCGATAGCTGTTCAAACAGGCCAGAGCTGAAATGTCCCCAGCCCTCTGCAGAGAAAAGTCTGTTGACAGCTTGTGTAAACACTGGCATTTTTCCCCCCTCTAATCGCATGTTCACTTAAAAAGAGCACCCAATGAATTCCATGGGGATTCAGTAATGCTCTGTTGCAGTATGTTTATTCTTCCATCTGTTTTACCATGATATCACTGTGTCTTCTGTTTATGGGGTTGTTCATTGGCAGATCTTTGGCTCATTAACAGCAAAGGTTATTTGAAACTCATCTAAATTGATCAGCTGATGCCAAAAAAGTAGGGAAACGCATTTTAAGCAATAAATGCTATTCAGTATTCATTGATGATTACTTCACTGTTCTTTAAAGATCGACCCAACTTCCAGCCTCCACTCTATTCTCAATGACATAGTTTTGATAGAGTTGTGATATGTTAGCTTTGCGTGCGGTGGTTTGAACTGTGCCTCATTTTACTTTGTTATTCAGAACTTTTCATTTGCTATAGTGATCTTTAACTATACATATTTGTTTCTACAGTAGCATCTATTACCATCACGGTGTCTGGTAGTTAACATGCTCTGTTTTTAATAGGTTTGCTGGTCAATATCTAGGCCAAAATCTCAAGACAGAAAACAAGTCACATATACACTTTATAATTTATTAATCGTTGCATTGTGAGAGAAAAGGAGGGAGAGAACATAGAATCTCTGCATATTCAGTTTGACTTTTTGTTTTGAGTTGACAGGCCTGATTGCACAGACAGTGAAGAATAGAGCTAAAAAACTCCCAAATCTGTTGCTCAAAAGCCTGATTAATGAACAGTTAAATATTTCCTACTGAAGAAACAACTATTGATTCATCCCTTTTTTGTGGATGGATCAATAGATCTCAGTCAGTGGATGGTAAAACATAAGGTATACCCTAGACGTGGAAGTTAACAATCTAGCACACTGGACTGTGGGCAGAAATTTTTTACTACATTTTACTACAGGGAATAGTGTACACCATTAGTAGAAAATGCACTGGCTGGTTTGAAATATATTTATCTGATAGATTCCCATTTTTTTGTATAAAAAAGTCTTCTTCACAAATGAAATCTAGTCATGGAGTTCCACAAGGTTTTGTGCTGGGTCCAATAGTTTTCATTTAATACATAAAACCTTTAGCAGATATAAAAAAAATACTACAAAGTTTGTGTCGTTCAAATGATAGTCATCTTTGTTAATGAAGCCAAACGGCACAAATCAATTATTTAAACTGCAGACATGTCTTAATCACACAGGAAGTGATTTGCAGTGATGGGGTGAGCCCCAGATAGTAGATACTTAATGATATTCTCTGACTGCGAGTCCCAACAAAAAATTAACCACTGGCAATGCAAACTGAGTGAGTCCTGAATTAAAACTTTCTCAATTTGAAGGGAAGGAGTTGAACCCACTACCTGTGAGAGCAAATAATATCATTGATTAACACATGACAGTTGATTGACTTATACATTAGAGGGTTATATAACCAGGGAACCACAGAATTGCTTCCTGTGTACATGTCCCTTTATAAAACATAAAAACCTGTGTTGTTTTAAAGTTATAAATCCAGACAAATTAACAAAGTTTTATACTACTGTGAGGAATCTTGGAGTCATTTTTGTATAGGATATGACACATTAATCAAATATCTAGGTCTGCCTCCTTTCGTCTACACAGTTTTGCTAAAATTTGGAAAATCCTGCTGTAATACTACTCTTTCTAGGCAGGACTATTGTAATTCCTTATCATCAGGATATTTTAAAGATCCAAAGTACCCCAGTGAGAGCACTACTAGAAGGAAAGATTATACATCTCACATACTGTATTAGCTTCTCTTCACTGACTTACTGTTAAATCCTTTTTGTTACATATAAAGTCCTGAATGATCCTACCTTAAAGACCTCATAGTATTATACTATCCCAATAGACCACTTCAATTTCAGGCTGCTGGCCTACTAATGTTTCCTAGACTTTCCAAGAGTAGAATGGGAGGCAGTTTTCAACTGTTCGCCCTGTGTCCCATGGAACCAGCTTCCAGTTTGCATTTGGGAAAGACACAAGTCAAGTCAAGTGGCTTTATTGTCATTCCAACCACGTGCAGTGGTACAGTACACAGTGAAATGAGATAACGTTCCTCCAAACCATGGTGCCACATATGACATATAACAGACAATAAGCACCGGAGTACTTAAGGTGCAATGTGCAAAAATTGCAAACAAAACAAAACAAAGACAGTGCAACACCATACAGAACAGAATGATACAGACACAAGACAGTGCAGACACAACAGTGCAATAGAAATGTGCAAAAGTCTGAGAAGTATGCAAAAAGCAACTTGATGTATGAAGGTGTGCGTGCTCAGGATGCTCTCTATAGTCCCTCTGTAGAAGGTGGTGAGAATGGATGGTGGGAGATGGGCTTTTCTCAGCTTCTGTGGGAAATAGAGATGCTGTTGGGCCTTCTTAGTTATGGAGCTGGTATTGAGGGGCCAGGGGAGGTTCTCCCCCAGGTGGACACCAAGGAATTTGGTGCTCTTGACAACTCTTCACCAGTCCATTAGCTGTTGCACCTCCTCTCTGTATTCTGACTTGTTCTTGCTGATGAGACCCACCACAGTCGTGTCATTGGCGAACTTGATGATGTGGTTCGAATTGTGCATTGCTGCACAGTTGTGAGCAGCGTTAACTGTACTTTTAAATTAGGTTTAAGACTTTGATTTTTGATAAAAACCTATGGGTTAGAAACTTAAAGGTTTAGTCTGCTAAGGGACTTCCCTCAGCTTTCAGGTTCTACCCTCACCCCTGAACAAGTCATGACAGATGGCTGGCCCTCCTTGATCATGGTTCCACCACATGTCTCTTCCTGTTAAAAGGGAGTTCCTCCTTCCTACACTTGCCAAGTATTTGCTCATAGGGGATTGTCTGATTGTTGGGTTTTCTCTATAATAATATTATAGGGTCTTTATCTTACAATATAAAGCATCCTTGAGACAACTGTTTTTGTAAATTAGTAGTTTATAAATTCAATTTTGATTAAACTTCATGTCCTAAGACTCTAGATGTGTATAACCATAGTATGCTGCAAATTCAGTTATTGAAGTTGGAAGAAAATAAGCTTGAAACTCAAAAATATGTTCTAAGCTATTATGCAACCTGTCTAGACAGATAATTTAAGGATATGCAAGACTGACAGAGCTATCAGACATGTGAAATTAACGACTGAAGAATGGCTAGTTAAAGCAAGCTGTGACTAGCTTGTGACTACATGTTACTGTCTTTTCACTTTTGCTGGTAAATTACAAATACAATCACAAACTGTCCTTAATTGTAGTGAGGTAAGAGCAAACACTTTGATCCTCAACACTATAAACCCAAACTATCCAGAGCTAGATATCACTAGGGTGAACAAAGAAACCATATTTAAAACACACAGAACTACATTAATAATGACAAAAAGACTCCACAATGACAACAGTTTCTTTGAGGAAAATTATTCTGACTGATTGTAGTTCCTTAAGCTAACCAACTCTCAAGCTTCTGAACAAAATAATTCTTTTTTTGTTTATTGAGATTATTGAGACATGTCATGATACAACAAGTAGTCTTGCTTAGCACGGATCTACACATTTAGCCATACTACTTTTTCTCATTCATCTTTGTCTTTTCCAGGTATTGTTCGCCAGGTGAAGCCTCTGATTGGTCCAGCGATGACAGTACTCAAGCTATCTATGCGCAACCTGACAATTCAGGGCGACTCTGGCCATAACATCGTCAACGTCCATGTGTTTGTCTCAGAGTTTTGGTTCTGAAAATGTCAAGATTTTACCAACAATCATAATATAAGACATCTATTGTCAACACTGTACACATTGGTTTTGTTATATCAATGGACATATCAGTGTTGAGGTTTTAATGTTATGTGTTGACTATGGAATTGCTTTTGACTGTTGCTGAGATGAAATGCTCCTAGCTGCTTCTGAAAAGAGCAATACACTTTGTTTTGATGACAAGCTCAGCATTATGTGCACAAATATGAAGAAACTTTATATTTTAAAAAGACTTTTTTAATTGAACGTGCATGCATTTGGAGAGGCCCTTAAAGGATATGGGGATTACATCCAGCCATACTCTTTTCATGATGTTTAAGCCTCTGTTTTTAAAACACCTACCTTTCCTTTCCTACTGTGCACAAACTTTTTTAAAGGAATAAACATTATTTTTTTTGTTACAGTATTTGTTATATCTGTTGTTTTTTCCTGATAACATTTGAAGACCAAAATTGTTTGTTATTTTAACAGCTTTGGTTCAGTCCTTTTTCCTATCCTTCATCATGTTTGGCATTGACATACCCAACACAGTTTTAATGTAAAACAAGGTATGCAATGCAAAGTAATTTCAAATTGCTTTACTACCTTAACATAGTATACCAACTGTAGTATAAATATTATTTGGGCTCATGTCATTCAAAGGCTCACTACTGGCTGTTTTAATACAAGTAATCCATAAATGTTAAGATCTCAGAAACAGATGTAAAGACTGAAATAAAATATATTATAAGGCAGAATTCACACATGGAGATGAAATTGACAACAGTATAAAGATGTCAGGATTTACAAGCTAAAACTGGAATTAAACAAAACAAAAAAATTCAAACCTTGTATCCTGATGGCTCAGAATAGTGAAGAAATATTTTAAATGTAAGCATATGTGAAATGTATTTTTATCACATTAGTGATCCTTTATAATTTTGCCTAGAGTGCCATCGTCATTACAAGTACTAAAGTTGATTTTGAGCATTCAGACATATCAGTACTTGTGATCTTTTTGCAGTTTAGAAGTTGGGAAATGTAAGATTTTCCTACATGGCAAAGTAACAATAGGAAACAAGGTGATAGCAACACTTAAAGGCCAGAGTCACTTGAACCCATGTAACTGTATTTTTAATTGTGCCTGACAAATTATGTTTAAACCAGATATTCCCTCTTCAGACAATACTAAGGATGTTGGGATGGGTGAGAGGCTCATCTCAGACAGAAAAAAGCTGAATATGTGTAAGCGACAGTCCAGCTATCAGACTGCAATGTGGCCAGGGCCAGTTAAAGACTTCAAAGAAAACAGAGGATGGGGCACATCAGGATCTAAAGTCTGTGATAGATTTTAAGGCTCTACTGAAGGGGAGGAGGGGGAATCCTCTTCAGAGGAAATAGAGGGCAGCAGGTTAATCTTGTGGTCAACATGAAAAGAAAGAAGAAATGCAGTGTGCCTGTGGATGTGAGTGCATGTGCATGTGCACAACGTTAAGCTATACTCTGAGCAAATGGTTAATGCATGCATTGTAACTGTTTTATTTCTGGATGACATATAAGTGAGTAGCCTGACTTTTTTTTGTATGGCCTTATTTGGAGAAGAGGTGGGAATAGCTGGAAGTAAATGATGAAACAATGTGAACTGCTGTGATGACAGATGATAATAGATGTCCACATGTTCGGCTTTTCTATAGTGCATACCAAAATCCACAAAAAACCACACACACACATTGTAAGGATGTAAACAGCTGGAAACGAACAGCAAAAAGCTGTATAGTCAGACTGTGTGGGAGGACATTACCCAGAAAAGGCCTGGCTTGCTCTGAAGCTCCACTGTAAGAAAGACTGGGGCAGCAGTCCCTAGCAAAGTTACCAAACCACATACATGTGTGGGGACAAATGAGCAAATATCTTCTGCCAAATTCTTCATCCCAAGCCAAGAAGGAGCTGCTTGCAATGGAGACCTACGGTATGACTAAACCAAGTGGGCTTGAGTAGACGTAATGGCAGGAGAGCAGACCGGTGTGTGTCTGCACTGTTTGTTTGTGTACTCTACTGTGGCACAATGGCGGTCAGAGCTCTCAATACAAGTGGTCATGGTGGTGTCTGGCTCAGAGAAGACAGGGTATGGGGCTGATGGGAGTCTAGCCCAGGGGCTGGTGTGGCAGGCTGATCCCAGACAGAGACCAGAGGACCTCTGCAGGCACGTGCTCAGCCGACTCCTGCACTCACCCACTCCCTCTTTTTCCTGGCGTCCTACAACAGCTCTGACCGCAACACATGTTATAGGATATAAGTGAGCTCTTTTAATACATTTGTGGGTATTTATTTTTTTCCTCTATTTTACAAACCACCGTTCCTCTTTGCCATAAACACAAAAATGTTTCTTTTAGGTGGGCACTACCAACTTGCTATGCTTCCCCCCCGTCCCTCAGATGTTCATCTCTTTAGAACATTTTCTATTCACAGAGATAATGAGTTAATAACAACTGTAATGTAATTGTAAATTAACTGTATTTAATTGATGCATATTTTAATCCAAACTTAGCTCAAGTTTTATCTGTAACAGTTTTAAATATGCAAAAGCCAAAAATGAATTACAGTTATCTACCTCTATTGATAAGAACTTATTTCTAAATATGTCACATGAATTTGCCAAGTGGTGTTTCTTGTGAGTCCAATAGATGGCAGACACATACAACACAACACTGCACAGTCAGGGAATCCTACAAAGATCCTTGAGTAAATGTCACCTTGCATTAAAATGTCAGAAACAACCAACTAACTGCATCTTTTTTCTATCTTTCAGCTAAAAGTCAAACAAAAATAGTGTACTTAAACCTATGTCCATCTTTCCTAAATATATACCACGTGAAATTGATTGTGAGTGTTGCATTATACAAACCCACTGTGAGAGTCTTACATGACTAAAAAACAAACAAAGCTATAGGATCATAAATGACTGGTTCCACAGCAAATTACCTACTTTATACTGTTTTTGTGATATACTTACTTCTCTTTAAATCAGTTCAATCTTTTGAGTTTTAATGTGATAGACATTTGACCAATTATAAATGGGGCCCCACCTTGACCCAAAAGAAAAACACAAAGCACAGATGTGTGCCCTTACATAAATTACAGATTGTAAATGTAACCATTTATAACCGCTACTGAACTCAAACTGTTGCCAGATTATACAGTAGATCAATCACATTTGGGACTATAGACCAAGGCTGTACTCATGAAAATTCAGTGTGCACTCTCTCTGTTGTTACAAGCAGCTCAGAACACACTGTGACGTCCGTAGTGCTTAAGTGGATGCATATCGTAGGGAAAGAGGGAAAATCAATCCAACCGCATACAGTCTTGGTGTGATAGTCTTGACCTTAGACTGTATAGACATGGTTTTGTTTGATGTGGCCTTTATTTGTTACGTATTGAGACAACTTTTACTACCGGTTGCAAAATTTAACATTTGAATAAAATGCTCTTTATAAGCACAAAAAGTACATTGTTTATTGTGAACAATATGCTTTTTGTGTAATGACACTCTAATTGTAAGGTTTAAATATCCAATGACAACTTAAAGATTACAACCCCAGTTTAACAGAAGTTGAGAAATGTAAATAAAAACACTGAAAAACATAAAATGTTTAAACTGAGAAACATTTTTGGGGAGAGGAATGTCCCATTTTGTGCCTGATAGAGGATTCTAGCTGCTTAAAATTCCCGGGTCTTCTTTGTTGTATATTTCATGGTATGAGGGACCCATTGTTTTCATCTGGTGAAACCCCATACCACATCAGCGATATAGGCTTTTGAACTGGTCGCAGCAGATGGCCGCCCCTCCCTGAGCCTGCTTCTGCCTCTGCTTCCTGTTAAAAGGGAGTTTTTCCTTCCCACTGTTGCCAAAGTGCTTACTCATAGCGGGTTGTTTGATTGTTGGGGTTTACTCAGTTTTCTTTGTATTATTGTAGGGTATTTGCCTTACAATATACATTTTGCATTTTTGCATATTTGTCAAATGACATGTTACAGACCAAGCATCAAACAAATTTTAATATCAGACAAAAATAACCTGAGTAAATACAAAATGCAGTGATGATTAATCAATGATGATTTCACTGATTAAGGGTGAAAAGTAATTCAAACCTACCTGGACCTGTGTGAAAAAGTAATAGCCCTCTTGTTAGATCATGAATTAACTGGGATTAACCTCATTTTTGGAAAGCTGAGTTCAGTTTCACAAAACACGCTCAGGCCTGATTACCCGCAGACCTGTTGAGTCAAGAAGTTACTTAAATACAACCTGCGGCCAAAGTGAAGCAGGCTAAAGATCTCAAAAACACATCAACACATCATGCCACAATCTAAAGAAAAAACATAGAAACAAAGTCTTTGACCTCTATCAGTCTAAGGCTTTGGGACTCCATTAATTCATGGTGAGAGCCATTATACACAAATGAAGAAAACTTGGAACAGTGGTGAAGCTTCCCAGGAGTGACCAGCCTACCAAAATTGCTCCAAGAGCACATCGACAACTCATCCAGGAGGTCACAAAAGAACCCAGAACAATATTAAAGAGCCACAGGCTTCACACATCTCAGTTAAGGTTCTGAGGTTCATGATTCAACAGTAAGAAAGAGACTGGGCAAAATGATATCAATAGGAGTGTTCAAGGAGAACAGTACTCTTCTCGGGTGGCTGTAGCTCAGGTGGCAGAGCAGGTCAGCCACTAATCAGAAGGTCGGTGGTTCGATCCCAGGCTGCCTCCTGGCTGCATGCCAAATATCTTGGGCAAGATACTAACCCCATGTTTGCCTACTGGTGGTGGTCAGAGGGCCCGGTGGCGCCAGTGTCCGGCAGCCTCGCTTCTGTCAGTGGGCAGCTGTGGCTACAATGTAGCTTGCCATCGCCAGTGTGTGAATGACTGAATGTAGTGTGAAGCACTTTGGGGTCCTTAGGGACTAGAAAAGCACTATACAAATGCAGGCCATTTCTCATATTTGCCAAAGCAACAGCTTGATAATCCCCAAGACATCTAGGAAAATATTATGTGGATTGATGAGACAAAAATAGAACTTTTTTGAAGGTTTAAGTCCCGTTATGTCTGGCATAAAACTAACACAGCATTTCAGAAAATACCAACAGTGGTGGTAGTGTGACGGTCTGTACATCACACTACCACTGCTGTTTTGCTGCTTCAGGACCTGGAAGACTTGCTGTGGTAAATGGCAGAGGTGGGACCAAGTCATTGTTTTGCAAGTCTCAAGTAAGTCTCAAGTCTTTATCCTCAAGTCTCAAGTCAAGTCTTAAGTAATGTCAGGCAAGTCAGAGTCGAGTCTCAAGTCACTGGTGTAAAAGTCCAAGTAAAGTCACAAGTCTGAAATTTTGAATTTCAAGTCCTTTCGAGTCTTTAAAAAAAAAAACGAAAAAAAGCATGTTGCAGTTATATGCTAAATGTAAATATTAGACCATGTAATTTTAAAATCTGTGTTTTTCTCAACACATGACAAAATAGTGAACTTAGAAAATATACACAAATTGTGAAATTGCACCTCTTTAAAATGCAGCTCAATTAAACCTAGCTCCAAGAATAATTTTCACCGACAGTTCTGAGATAAGCTGCATGTTATTCTTGGATGCGGTTGTAGGACCAGCTTTAAAATCGCATGACAAAAATATCATACACATTAAAAAAAACTGCATCACCAACGTAGCCTGGACAACATTTGCTAGTTAGATGAAGTCAGCTATCTCATCGTAGCATATTTATATGCATATTTATAATCATACGGTTCTTGGAGTGAGTGCACACACTCATGAAGTTTAGTAACTTCAGGTCACTGCAACAAGCAGGTACAGTTTACCGACGGATGGGTGCAGGACCTTGAAATGCACCGTGTAGAACGAAAGACCATCGTACGTATCATAAGTTTACCAGTCTCACAAATCGTCGTCATAAATACACATTCATTAACCGTTTATTAATATAACCTTTGAGCTCAACGGTAATTAATTAGTAGTGGAAATAATTTCTGGTAGCATCACAGAAATGTAGCAGTGACAATAATATTCTATGCTGTAATCGTACTGGACAATTAGTGATACAAAACAACTGTTTTATCCTGTGAATAAAAGTATATGTTTTTGTCAATGTACCATAATAACAGAAGCGAAACGCAATATTGTGTCAGGACAATTCACTATTTATGCACAATAAACACAATAAATAAAGGAGCATAGCGCGACAATTTCTGTTCAGCGCCAGACTTGCTTGTAACCTATATCACCAATTATGTTAAGAAAAATGACGTATTAACTACTAAAAAACACTGACCTTCGTGTAAATGCTTGGAGCAGACTAACCTGTGAGCTGGAGTGTTCTGGAACGTTATATTTGATCTTTGAATGGCTGCGATCCAGGCCATCCGTCGCGTCTTTGTTACTTCGGAAACATGGCTCGAACAATTTCTCTTCAACGACGTAATCCGATAACAACCGATCTCTTTACCCGTCGGCTTCCCGTGGCTGTCATGCGACCGGCTATTGCAGTTAATAATACAACAGCTTCTTGACATTTTTGTGTTTCTTTTTATCGCTGTGTGACTGATTTTAATTGAAAGCCTGCGTGCGCTAGTACCGCTTGCCACGAGTTCCCAGAATCCTTTGCGGTTTTACCCCTGAATGACGTCACATTTTCAATCTCTATATAATATGCATGTTAAATTTTATATTTGGGGTAAAATATCAAGTCTTTTCAAGTAAACCGGTTCAAGTCCAATTCAAGTCCCAAGTCATTGGTGTAAAAGTCCAAGTCAAGTCACAAGTCTTAGAACATTTTTTCAAGTCAAGTCTAAAGTCATAAAATTAATGACTCGAGTCTGACTCGAGTCCAAGTCATGTGACTCGAGTCCACACCTCTGGTAAATGGAACCATGAATTCTGCTGTCTACCAAAACATCCTGAAGGAGAATTTCCAGCCATCTGTTCATGACCTAAAGCTGCACTTGGCTTCAGCTTTAGGTCAATGATCCAAAACACACGAGCAAGTCCACCTCTGAAAGACTTAAGAAAAACTAAATGAAGACTTTGGAGTGGCCTAGTTAAAGTCCTGACCTGAATCTGATTGAGATGCTGTGACATGACCTTAAAAAAAAGATGGGTCATGCTCTGATGTGTTCCCTCCAATGTGGCTAAATTACAACAATTCTGCAAAGAAGAGTGTGACAAAATTCCCCCACAGTGCTGTAAAAGACTCATTGCCAGTGATCACAAATGCTTGATTGCAGTTATTGCTGTTAAGGGTGGCCCAACCAGTTATTAGGTTTAGAAGGCAATCACTCTTTCACACATGGGCATGTAGGTTTTTTCTCCTTAATAATAAACACCTTCATTTAGAAACTGCATTTTGTGTTCACTTGTGTGATTTTTGGCTAATATTTAAATTTGTTTAATGATTTGAAGTATTTAAGTGTGTCAAACATACCAAAAAACAGGAAATCAGGAAGGGGACCAATACTTTTTCAGACCACTGTAAAGTGCCTTGAATGTGAAAAGTGTAACTGTTGTTTTGATTCTATACTATAAATTCTATAGCGCTTATTCAAATTGTTTGTTACTTATTTAAACATTGTATACAAATACAATTGAATTTAATTGAAAATGACAGCGGGTGGCTCCTCTTCTCTTTAGTTTTGCGGGTGTGGCGTTCATGTTTTGAAAGAAAATTTCTAATTTCAATTCACCCGACCATAGAAGAAATTTTCATTTTGCCTCAGGCTGCTGTAAATGTGCTTTGGCCCAGGGCAGACAGCTGTGTTTCTGGATTATGTCCACATATTGCTTTTTCTTTATGCGATAAAGCTTTAACCTGCATTTATGGATAACACACTGAACTGTGATAGAGAAGGATTTTTGGAATTGTTCTTGAGCCCATGGAATGATTTTCAAAGCTCACGGGCATCTAATATTGAGTTTTGGCCTTGTCTCTGGCACACAGAGATTCCGCCAGAGACTGAATCTTTTGATGATATAATTTCTCATTGATCAGATATTATTCTAAAATTGAGAAACTGTTGTAGACAGTTTTGCAGATTGGTGAACCTCTGCCAACCTTTAAGTCTGAGAAACTCTGCCTGTCTAAGATGGTTTTAAGATAAGATAAGATAAGATAACTTTTATTAGTCCCACACGTGGGAAATTTGTAATACCCAATCACTCTAATTAATCTAATGAGTTGCAAAGTGTTCCTCTAGCTGTCTCTTTTTGGTACCACTTACTTTTCAAGCCTTTTATTGGTCCCGTCACAGCTTTTTTGAGATGTGTTGATGCCATCAAATTAAAAGAAATGTTTATTATGCTTTTCACTAAAAAAAAGAAAATGTTTCAGTTTAAACATTTGAAATGTTATCACATATGTTCTATTTGAATAAAATACTGGTTTATAATATTTGCAAATAACTGTGTTCTGTTAATATTTCTGTTGTTATTTACATTTTACACAGAGGGTTAATAGAAACTTGTGTATTTTCAGAAAATGCACCATAATAGACATGTTATGCCAATTGCTCTGCTGAATACAATGCAAAACAAGGATTTTAAAAGAATTCCAGTCCCATATTAAACTTACATCATTAACTATAGCTGTCTTCACTTTCCAGCGCTCAGCTATGTGCTTGACCTTTGAGGGCTATATCTATATACTAATGAGCATGATCTCAGAGCCTTCAGACCTCAAATGTTTGAGCTTTCATTGTATCTGAAAATGAGCTGTGAGTTTTCAGTGTCTGCTAAGGTCTTGTTTTGTCTGTGACTAAGCACATACACCCAACTGTCACCCCTCAGTGGACACTTCTCACTTTCTCAGATGCCTCTGGGTCTCTAAGCAGTGAGCAGATAGTGAACATAAAACACGAAGGGTTTACTCTGTAAACATATGAAATTATCAGCGGAATTTTGCATTTTCATCTGAGACCAATACGTACTGTATGTTTTGCATTTAGGTGTCATGTATGCAATGGCTGGGAATTCACTTTATACTTCTGACTATGACGCACTTGCCATGATCAGAACCATAGCCATTATTTTATCACTAAAACACTTTTAATACACCAAACTAACACAAGGAATAAATGTGTAAAATTACAGAAAAGATTCTGTTTGCTCATTGTTTAGACTGTCCTGTGATTATAAAACACAACATTTTTGTTAACTGACAGAATGTGTACTTTCTTTTTTTGTTTTGTTACTCTGTAAAATACACGGATTTCTATAGTAATTGGTGAAAAAACATGAACTTTCTGTCATTTAACTGTTCTGCATATCTATTTCTTATTTACTTTAGTGCAGTATAAATGGCCATGGGGGAGGTCTTAATGAGCAGGAAAAACCTTAAAACTTATGAAAATACATTTAAAAGTCCAAACTTTATGCCCATATTTATTAAAGTTGACCAATGGGCCAGATTCGAGTCTTTGGCAGTCCGATTCTGGCCCGCAGGCCTTAGGTTTGACACCCCTGATCTATATGACTTGGGTCACCGCTTATTTACAAAATGTATTAAAACCTCTAGACTTCAAATTGCCATAATCATAATGCTAAAGTGTAAAACAGATTTAAATATAATGAGCCTCCTGCCAAACTCATTCTGAAACAATATTAATCTGAAAAAGAGAAGGGAAGAATATATTAGCTGCTGTCATACAGTTTAAAATCCACAATTGTTTGTGCTGGAGCTGAGCGAGGGAAAAAAATAAGTTTTGATAGAAATACTATTTATGGGTTTATAATAGCAAAGCTCAGTCTTCCAGAGCACATCTGTATGTCATTGTTCCTAAACCACTGTCTCTGTATACACTCAGATTTTAAGAAGAGAGATTTAGAGAATTAATTATCCAATTGTTCAAAGACACCATCGTGGGTAAAAGGACTTAGGGCATCAAAAGGCGTATTTTTAATTTGATGACAGTCAAAATGTGTTTGCCTGCTTTCCTTTTAACATTACTGCATCTCTGCCTACTTAGTGCTCTGCTTTACTTTGTGCATGACTAGGCAAGTGATTTAGAGTTCCATAAACCACAAGGAAAAAAAGGTCATCTGTGATATTAATGAGTGTCTTTGACTCTGGCACCCTGGCATGGAGCTTTTCTGTGTGGCTTAATGTAGCACACAATTGCCAACAATAATTAATATTGTCGTAATTTTTTTTTTTTATCACCCTTTGTAAATTCAGAGTGATGAGGAAGTCCATCATAATATGTCTTGTAGTGGTAGAAGGTCACAGAAAGTAGGCTTGGTTAATGGTTACCCATGGACGTCTGGAGAGGAAGTCTGCGAAGGTAACACTGCTCCATCAACACACACTGAAATAAATTGTCTGTTGCCTTCAAAGTCACCCGTGTGAGCACCCAACCCCACAAAGCAGGGCTGAATGCCACTTATTTGACATATGGAGTGCACTGTTGGTAGCCCACTGTGGTGATGTCTCTTCCTTGGTTTAAACTCATATCTGGATGAATTAAATAGGTCAAGCTTCATTGATTCCCGCATCTTTGTGTAACATTTTGAAATGCCAGATTGACTGGTAGGACACCACATCCTGTGCATATGATTATGCTATACTTGTATCACGCAGCCTTGACTTACAGATACTGTGCTGAGGATTAAAAGCTGGAGGAGACTCTGGAAGCCATTGAGTCATTGATCTCAGGATTCTCAAGTCCACACTAAGCCCTGAGTTATTCTCTATCCACTCACCCTCCTTCCTTTTTTATCCTTTGTTGTGGTCACTGGGACAATCGGTTACAGCCCAGCGGAATGGAAACCACTCTGTCAGTCCCCTGCTACGGCAAACTATTAAACAGAGGATCCAGTTACTATGTCTGGGAGAAAAGACATCTTTAGGGGGAATTTTGTTTCTTGGGATGCGTCAGTATGATCCCACCCTAAAGAAAACTATTTTATATGTGTTGTCTAAATCAAGCACCCAGTGGAATTCCCCAAATTATGGAAGGCTACAGACAAATGAGCTTTTGATAATTGCTTTGCTTGTCACTTCCAGAGTCTACTTGTTTCAATATTACTACTAAAAACTTGATTTTGTGAATTTTCCTTTTGCACTGGGGATTTTAGGTCAGAGTGGAAGTGAATTCAAGCCCAAAGCTATCAAGGAAAAAAACAGAATCGAAAACACAACACTGATGATGAAGTGGATAAACAACAGTCCCCCCGGAAACCCAATACAACTTGTTCCTGTGAATTGGTCTGTCTGTGTGTCTTGCTGAGGCAACACTGGCAAATTCTGTTCAACTCTTGTGGGTTTCAACCTCAGACCCTGTCTCCCAGTTGGAGCGACAGAAATGGAAGGTCGTGGTCACCGCGGATGCTTTGTTTTCCACAGTCCCTGCTCACTGCGTCCCACCCGCAACAGGACCATCTGCCTTCTCAATTAATAGGCATGTTTGTGCTCCACATTTGTTTGTGCTCATAGATGATTTTTGTAATAAAACTCAGACTTTCTGGTATTTCTTGGATTCCTGGGTGATGACACTGCGCTTTGCTTTTTTGGGCTTGTGGCCGTTTCCCGTGGAAAATGTAGCTTGCAGAAACTACTGTAGCTGTTTTCTGGTGTGTCTGTGGGATTAAATGAAGAATAGAATGAGTCTTGTTGATGTTCCGCCTACCACAATTAAGAGCAGACACGCTGTGTGCTGGAGAACGCACAAGATAAAGAAGCAGGCTTTGCACTGTCCTTTGAGACATGACAATAGGGGCAAAGTATTTAAGCTTAGAAAATGCCATGACATTTTGTTCTATCGTTCTGTCCTAGCATTCATTATTACTTCAAAAATATAGAGAAAAGAAAAGATTATTTATTGTTATTATTATTTTCTTTCTCAGTTCCATTAGACTCTGTATCATGTCAAAAGTTTTCAAGTCGCAAAAAATGTGACTTCAGCAACGATAGCTGACCAGACCAGGGTGACCAGGGAGCTAGAGGTCCTTTTGTATACTTTTCTAAATATGATTTTCCAGATTTGAAGAAATATTATTGCAATTTTACATAGATTGTGGATTTGGCTTTGGCTTTCTTTTGGGCAACACTGAGCTGCCGTGGGAGCTCCATGGACCACACACAGACCTTTGACTAGAGCACATTCTGCCCAGTTGCACAGGAACCAAGTGTGGGAAGAGGGTAGAGCTGGCAATCTCTACCACTCACCATTTTGAACACCATGGCCAAACAGCTGGACAACAGGAAACCGTGCACCTGCTGAGAGTGAAGCCGAAAAGAAACATTTTAAATTTACAAGAACAAGTTCCTTTACCAAAGGAAGGAACACTGTTATTATCATCATTATCGTCTTTACCTTACAATATTAAGCACCTTCACGTGATTGTTGTTGTCATTTGGTGCTATATGAACAAAAATGAATTGAATTGTTTAAGGCTCTTTTGAAGGAATGTTTCTTGGATCAAATAAAGGATGTTAAAATAATGTCTTAAGATTTTAACTGACTAATAGTAAACGCCATTTGAGAAGTGAAAATCAACAAATCTCTTGGTCTTTACTACATTTATGCAATGATGGCACTGACTGAACAAATCTAGTCCAATTCATGTTTGTTGTGAGTCTGGTCGAAGATGGCTACATACCAGTTTATCTTTTATAGTGGGAAGCCTCCTCAAACTGATTAATGGTGGTGCTGCCAAGATTTGGCTCATTACCTCCTAAGTCTCAATAATGGCACGATTCCTATTCTCTGCTTTTGAAATGCCTTGTCTTTATGACAAAGACTAATCTATCTTTAGTTGACAGATAAACCTAAGAAAAATTAATCTGTCCAGTTGCTTGGCTCTTCTTTTTTTGCAGGATAGGCTTTCTATATTCACCTTCCTGAAATTGTGATCTCCAAGGATTTGCAATAACATATGAGCTCATTAGTCTGTGACTGTTTCTCATCACTTAAGTATAAGTATGTAGATTTTAGATTCTTTGCTCTCCAAGAGCTCATGCCCAATCGACCAACCCTACAATTTATGGATGCCAGCTTTGTTCTGAAATGAAGTAAGTTTGTGGCAATCATGATAAAAAGTGAGAAGGGCCCTTTCTTATAGATTTTAAAAAGCCATTGCATTTGTTTGGGTTCTACTAAGAGGTCATTGCTGCTTATACAGCTTAATCTCAAGGATGTAACGGTGATGAAGCTACAGTTGTTCACACAAGGGTCTGTCATCAAACCTCCCAACAACACCACTCAGCAAGCAAGCAGCATGGAGAGATTTCTCATTAGAGCACGCTTGCAGTGGTAAGGGGTCTTACTCTATAATGATTTAAGCATATGAATCCAAAGCTGTGGCTTTTTTTCTGTTTTTTTTTTCTGAAAACTGTCATGGATCAAGTCCTGCTTTTATACTTTGATGTTTTAAGTCGCCTTTCCACCATTACGAATGACGCATGGCACTGTTTGGCTCAATGGATGAAAACCATAATGTGATTTCTCCCCATTGTTATACATTTTCCCCAAATTGCAGACCCACCCCATGGGGTGGGTCTGCAATTTGATTCTTTGATTCTTTGCAAAGAATCAAGACTATCTGGTCTGTCTTAGGAGATGTCTAGAGCTGTCAGGAGATGTCTAGAGCTGTCAGTGACTGTCATCTATCAACAGTCACTGACTTAAACCAGTAAACAAACGGAATACTTGGCAACTGTATTCCGTGGCAACTGACTTCTCCGCAAAAGTTCAAACAGAAATACTTCAAGACTGTGTGATTGTTTGGTGAAATCTTCTCCGGATTGTTGATTCTAGTTTATTTTTAGCTTAGAAATAAAACTTCAAGATAAGCTTACATGAGGTTTGTCTTGAAATGTAGACAAATGAGAAACGCTGATGACTGCGTGTTGCGTTGCTCTCATTATATGTATACAACTTAAAGAAAAAAAAGGACAAAATGATGATTTCTCCCTATCACATGAACCCGCGTCATCCTTGAATTAGTTATGTCAAACACTGTCAAGCTGCCTGTTCTCGAATTGCCACATGGGGCGTCAACTTTCATCCTTGCATGTAGTAAGATCTTCCCTTTGAGGCTCTACAGTTAGATAAACACAGTGTCTTATGGGGTTTTCAAATTCTGTCTCTTTCATACTGAGTGTTACAATCAACCATAAGCCGGCTTGGGTGCACTGCCATGGATCGTAGGAGGAATATGTGAGCAGTAAACATGAGAAGGTCTCCTCCATTGACAGGAATTCCACTTTCTGCTGCTGCTGTGAAACATGGAATACCTAATTGTACAGTGGTCACCCACTAGGTCTAAATAGGGTTCAAGACCACACAGTACGATGCAGACCCACTGTAGGAAACTCTCAGAGACACAGGATGAAACTGTGAGCTTTATTCACCGATTGTTTTGCTTTAGGGTGATCCATCTGTGTATGGTCTTAAAATATGTCTTTTTAAATCTTTCTCATTGCTACACCTCTTCTTCATGAATACAAACAATGAGATGCTAGCATTAAAGCATTTTCTTTGTTACTTCAAAATTTGTATTGATAATCTTCTAAAAACATAAACTGTATGAGTGAATGCTTGAACATGTGACAGTTTGACAATAAAAGCATTCAGATTATGCTTTGCTATTTCAGGTTGATGGCCCAAAGCAACATGAAAGAAATAATGGAAATGTAAAAAATGATGTATTGGATAAACGGCGAAGAGGGGAGCATATTTATGAGGTGATAATTTGTATGTTTTCTCTCCGGACTATGGCCCCTCGGAAAACCTCTTAACACAGAAGGTAAAACAAGGGGTGCCTTCTGTAGTATGTGGATTTTAGTCTATCACTGGCTAGCCCAAGTTTAGATCGCCCCCCCTCCTGCAAATGACACATTCAAATTAGGTGTGGTTAGGGGTTTCTTCAAATACACAGCTAGATTCACACAAATTCTTCTCCCCACCTCACCTCTCTCTGGTCTGGCCTAAGAAAACCGCATGCCGGGGTCACTGCGCTCTCCCCAAGCCAAACCAGACCCATAATTTTGCTTTTGTTTCAGATGTAGCCTCAAAGCCTGAAATATAAAGACTCAGGCCAGCCTGGGAAGGTCAGTATGTAGAAGGAAAGAGCGCGATAGAGATGGGAAAGGCTGAGAGAAAGCAAGAATCAAAGAAAGAATGAGATGGGGAGGGGGGTAAGGAGAGAAAGCGGACCTCAAGACTGTTGTTGAGAATGGAGTGGTTTCCAGCCTGTTGAGGAAGTCTTTATTATACAGTATGTGTGTGGACAGGAAGAGCTGTGTAACAAGGAGCAGATTGGGCCAAACCACTGGCCATTACTGACCATTGCTGACCATTACACCCAATGAGCTTTAACTATTTTTGGATCCTGGCTATCTCTAGGTTAGGAGAGTACATTTACACTTTGCATAATCTCTGTGTGTGACAAAAGATAAACTTTTTGTTCATAATGTCTTCCGTTTTCTGCCACCGCCTTCAGTATAGGTTAGACCTTATAAAATAAGATGACTCTGTTTTCTTTTTTTGGGCCATGCTGTTTCTGAAGACTGAAGCAGCTCTGTAACTTTTTTTCAGTGGCAGTTAAATTACTGTTGATGAAAAAATAATGAAAAACATTTTTTATATTCAATGTTTATTCTATGCAATATTCTTAAACTGGACATGAAGCACTACATGTATAAAAGCTAATTTAGACCACGGAGTCCTACTCTAAAAATCTGTTGTAGATTTAACACTGTCTGTGGAACAAGATTTCATAAATAAATGTTTAAAGTTAAAGTTTTTAGAGCATTTGTAGCACCATCTTGTGCCAAAGAATGTGACGTCACTGGGTTGGTTGCTTCAAATAGATTTACTTTAATTTATCCTAGCTAACTAGTGACAGAACCAATAACTAACTAACTAAAAATCAGTATAAGCTGGTCACATTTGTACTGCCCCTGGGTCCAACAAGGAGTTTTTTGATAACCCCAACCACAACAACAACAACAACAACAACAACAAGTTATTCTTCACTTTCACCCTGTCTTTTAAACAGTAAGTGGTTCTTTGTTGCTGGCTAGCTGCACAGAAACAGGAAAATTCACCTGTTAGCCATAATGTTAGGGGTTTTAGGGCACTTGATTCAGGTGCGCCGGTGATTCACCAGACAGTTGTAAACTGTTTGGATGTGAAAACAGATTCGTTTATTGAATAAGCATTGATCACTTCTGCTCTGTCAACTTATAGCACCGCCCAGTCTGTAAACTGAGGGGACAGTGTCGGTCTCCAGCTTGTCGCCATCTGGCTTGTTGGTCCTGTGAACAACCAGTGGACCTGACACAATGGGCTCTCTTTTATGCAGTCCTCATTTATGAAGTGCTCTACAAACCCTAACATTATGGCTAACAGGAGAATTAGCGGCTAGGTGCCGCTAACCAACATTAAAGAACCACTTACTGCTTAAGAGACAGAGAGTGAAAGTGACAGTATATCCTTGTTTTGTTTTTTTTAAACATAAAACTCATTGTTGCAGTCAGCGACAGTTCCTTTAGACCATTTTATACTTTCAGTCTCCTTGTTTTCCACTTATTTATTGGTTCTGTCACTAGTTAGCTAACTTAAACTTTTATAAGTCTATCAGTAGCAACCAACAAACCAACTTAGTGACATCACATTCTGTTTTGGCACAAGATGCTGCTACACATGCTCTAAAAACCTTTTAACACTTATTCATTAAATCCAGCCTCACAGACAGTGTTAAAACTGGCTCCATGGTATAAATGAGACTTTATACATGTAGTGTTTCATGACTGCTTTAATTTTTTTAACAAAAGCACTATGTTCACAGTTTATACATAGCTGACATTTAAGTGGGCCAAACCAGAGCTCCAGTTATGATGAAACAAGTTTTGTGCCAATCACCATCTCGTGTTAAGATCAAAAAGGTCAAAATACATAAGTCATAATGCTTCCATTGTAACAAATGGAGAGGAGTGGAGGTGGTGTTGTGTGGGGGTGATGGACTGAAACCCCAAAACCTCAACCTTCTTTTAAGAAAAACAAACCAGTTTTATTTCAAAGCCAGCTAGTGCATTATACTCATCTGACCTCAGGAAGCTTTCTCTTTCAGCCTAGTCCTGGACACATTCATTGTTCCACCATCGGGGGACGAGGCAGATCTGTGACACGTGATGGCTAAACTGCAGTGTGGCCCTGGCCACAAATCCGGCAACATTTGGCCCCTGGAGCCTTGTTTCATGGGAAGCCGACTCTCTGACCACAGCTGGACAATAACATGGTTTTTGCTTGGCGCACACTGGTGTTTTGTATATTACGTGACATATTGCCTGGCTTAGCATAATATTGTAAAACTATCCATAATCGTTCAACCTCATGGGGAGATGTTGAGTAATGGCAGGCAATATAAGGATTTGGAGTGACATTTACACAACTATTTTGGGGCATTACAATGGAAGAGTTTTGCAGAAAAACACAGAGAACTTGAATGTAAATATCTGCTAGTACTGTGGTATACCACAGTATACCACATATTGCAGTCACCTGTCAGTACTTACACAGGTTTAGGTTAGCAATGTTATAATAGTTTGAGCGTAAAAGCCATGCATACCTATACATCAAAAAGTATACAGAGATTTTCTCCTGCTTGACAAAAACAGAGGGGACTAAAATACACCCTTTTTCTGCATTGTTCAGCTTTGTGCTGTTGGATCAAGTTCCCGGTTTGATGCCCTGCAGAAAAACTACATCTGGATGCCTTGGTATCTAAGGTGTTCATAGTATTTGGCAATATTTTGAGACTCTTGCACGTCTGAGCTTGCCATGCTTTATCAAGGCTTATATAAAAATAATCTAAAGTAAGAAGCCCATGACAGACCTGCAAGACACCACCATGGGGTGTTTTCTAATCAAAACTGAAATGTACTGCAAAGGAATTATGTGCTTTTATAGCATGGTATGCAATCACTACTCTGTGTGAAAAAAAACCCAGAAGTGCTACATTTGTGTTAAACCCGAGGTAAGTAAAACTTCTTTTTTTTTTTTTTTTTTTTTTTCGCCTGTCCCATTTGGTTCTTTAGCCATCAGAATTGTTGTCTGAAGACCAACAAGGATACCCAATGGATTTACTTTGCCAAATGGATCATCGTGGCATTGCCGTATTGGTCCATTTGGTTGATCTTTGTTTTTATTATTTATTATATTTTATTTTCAGATGTTACAGACGGGACAGACATGAGTGAGAGATAGGAAAGGGAGAAAGAAAGAGGAAGGAAAGGAAAAACAGAAGGGGAGAGGGACAGTGAGAAAGGGGGGGAGAAAAAAAATAAAAATCTCCTGGATCACCTGTTGAGAGAAGAATAGAAAACAAGCAAAAAAAGACAAAAAAAAAAGAAACAAAGCAACATACTAAACACAACACCATCGCATTAATCTAGCTAAGTGTAAACAGCAGTAAATACTAAATATTCAATGTTGTTGTGCAGCACGCAGGACAGATGTGCTTCGAGGTAGCAGCCAAGAAAGGTGTAATTTGGGTCTACGAGCAGTGAACACCCGTGTGCATACCTGTGTGGATCAGCGCGCTTGTATTCCAAAGGTTTCTCCATGTAACGATCTGCTAGGGAGTGTGGGGGGGCCACAGCCCCGTCCTCCAGGGTGTGAAGCAGGTATGGAGGAGATCAAAACTCCAGACATCCAGAGGCCCCCAGAACACAAGAAACCATGGAAGACCAACAGAGGGGCAGCCGCGCCACTGTTCCAGTAAGAGCTGAGGAGAGTCCCAGATGAGGGTTCACTCAGCAGCCGCGGAGCAGAAGCCAGGGGGAGTTGCAGTGACGCGCCCGTGAGCTCCGCCGGCCGCCAGCTGTGCCTGAGTGACCGAGCCCCAGGCCGAGAGGCCGGGGGCACCCCACCCCCGAAGGGGCCCGAGCGAGCCCCAGGCTCCAGGCCCCGATAAGCGGCCGCCAAGGAGTGAGCCGGTGTGTACCTGGACGCCCACCCCCAGACACAAAGAACCACCAACGCACCGACACCTGAGGGAGTCCGCCACCGGCAGGGGAAGTGGTGGTAGGTGGAGATAGGCCTCCAAACCTTGGAGGGCCTGAGGTGTCCCCAGAGAGGTGGCGTCTGATACCCCACCTGACATATAGACACAGACATACAGGCACACACAGACACAAACATCCATTCCCCCCCCCCCTGCTCTCATGTGCACTCACTCCACACTCAACCAACGTGGAGACGGACATAAAGAGACGCTGTACACACGATCACACTCCCCAAGCGTACTCTACAAACCGGGTCTAGGTACCCTTGCCCCTGGAGGGGGGAACTGCACCCAGACCCAGGTGGTGTTACCCTTTTCCCTGCGGTGGGGGGAGGCAGACCGCCCCGACTCCGTAGCAGCAGGGAGGCCCCACACTCCAGACCGCAGTCGGACGGCCAACTCCACCTAGCCCTCCCGCTCCAGCAGGCTGCAGAGAATGGGGGTGGGAGAAGACTCCAAACCTCCCTCCACCCGCTCATTGTAGTGTTGATGCATGTGTGTTCTAAGGTGCAATTAAAACCCAGGAGGGCATGGAGCTACCTGCCAAGGAGCAGCAGGTAAACGCATGGTCCCTCCTGATAAGTAAAACTTCAAAATCTGTACATACAGCCACTACATTACAAAGTAAACAACATTAAATTTAGCCTAAAGGGTAACAATTTACTGTGAGTGCACTAGTACCTCTATTGTGAGTGGTATATTTCAAAGAAGAAGGTTTGCTGTATGTAATTGCATCTGACAGTGTGCCCTGTGACAAGAAACCACACAACGGCATCATATGCTCATAGGCTGGAAAGTATTATGACTTATTTTTCTTGCATATGATAAACAAGGCGAGAGAGGCGATTCTTTCCTTTCTGAAACCAAGCATATCAGACTGGATTCCATTCATCTCCTGTTTCATTTAATATTTCATACAGCCCATTTGAACAATTGTGTTATTATGGCAGTGTAAATAGACCTTTGCACTGGGCAAGACTTCAGGAATGCTGATGATGTGTAAGCTGACACCCTGCCTGCTGTAGGAAGCTAAATTATCATTTATTGTAGATTGGTAACCCCTGTATTAGGTGGGTGGTGTTTATCACCAGCCAATCATCAGAACAGTCTTTCACAAAATGATTGGGAAAACGGTACTGGTGTCAGCATGAACTGAATATAATAGGTTTGGAAACATGCACAATAATTCACACCCAAAGTCAATTTTATTTTCTTCCCTTTAAGGCATTCTCTAATCTTTTAAATTTACAATCTTATGTGCCATGTACCTCTTATTTTAGTTAAGTTTCAGTGACAAGACTGAAATTTGTACTCAGAAGGATGCATCTCATGTGAAAAGTATCACTAATTCTCCTTCTTCAGAGTGGAAAGTTTTTAATACAGTCATGAAGAAGAAATTTTTCACATGATTCCATAGGAATTAAAACGGTAAGTACCAGTCAACTTTAATTAATCATCAACAAGTGTGAGTTTCCTGGTTTGCTGCAGCATTGAGGCATGTGTTAAAAAACCCAAGGAGGAAAGACTTCAGCCATAATTCAACTGGGAAGGGATACAAGACCATTTCTAAATAATTTGAAGTCCATCATTCTACAGTGAAAACGATTATTCATAAGTGGAAAACATTCACGACAACTGCCAATCTTCCCAAAAGTTGATATTCCAGCACATTCACCTCAACCTCAAACTGTGCAGTGCTCAGAGAAATGACAAAAACCCCCAAGCTCTACAGGTTTCAGTTAGCAGTTAAAAGTTGAAGTTCATGATAGTACAACTAAAAAATATCTGAACTCATCTAGCGTGGCTTGCTTGGAAAGGTTGCTAGGACTGCAAAGCTACATCTGAACAAACTGCAAGACTTCTAAAACAATGTCCTTTGAACAGACAAGACCACAGTGGAAATTTGTGGCCATAATTTGAAATATCCATGTCTGGCGAAACTCAAACAGCATATGGGCACAGACATCTCATACCAACTGTACAGTTGGTACCAACAGCACAGTGGTGGAGGGGTGATGATCAAGGCTTGCTTTGAAGCCACATGACCTGGGGACTTTGCAAGCATTGACTCAGTCATGAACTACTCTGTCTAGCAAAGTATTTTAGATTCAAATTTGAGGTCATCTGTCAGCTAGAGCTTGACCAAAAACAGGTCATGCAACAGGACAATGTTTCTAAGCAGAATGGTGGGAAAAACTAAATTATGTGACAACTACTTGCTTTTAACTTTATTGCCCTAAGTGACAATGGGTTAATGTAACTCTGATTTTTCCTCATCTTGCCAGGTGTACCAAGTGGCACAGTCAGCTGATGCAACCAGCGCTATTTTATGCAATAAAATAATCTTTGTCTTCCCAAGTACATCCAAACAGATTACAACATAACAGATTGCAGCATGCACATCACACCACAACATGACTATGTTACAGGAGCATGATCAGGAATCCCATCAGCACGTCTGCAAGGAAAATAGGTCAACGTGTGCGAAGGATAACAAAAACAAATAAATGGATGCTCTGAGGAAGAGATGCCAGACTCCCCCCCCCCCCCCCCCCCCTCTCACATCGTGGCTCTCCTCAGTGCAGTCCTTGTTTAAAAAATACTCTGTATGAATAACTGGTACTGATACTGTTAGCTATTAATCTATTGACAGCAACCAACCAGCCTGTTGACGTCAGGTTCAGTTACATTTGTGGACCATTTAACACCAAGAGTGTGTAATTTTGTTCACTGTCTTACATATAGTATTCCATATTCACTCTTCACAAGTGATTTCACAACTCATTCATTAGGCTATGGAAGACTGTCAGACTTTATGAACTTAATGGATGAAGCATAAAGTTTTACAGTTCTAATGTGAAGTAGTCACATTTAAACTAAACATCAGCACTGACAAGTGGTAAAATAAAAATAAATGAACCTACAAATTTACAAGGGTTAAACATTTGAACTGAACAAGAACGCAGAAAAACAGTTGTTACGTACTCATTAGCTTAGCTACTAGCTAAACTGAATCCGGTAGTCCAGTTTCCTTCCTAGCTTACATGTAAGCACAGCGTGAACATAATGTTCTTGTGTTTTATCCAGAGAAATATTTTTTCGTATTTCTAATACCTTTGGGTGGAAAGCTCGTTTTTATATCATGGCTAACCAAGTGTGTTCTCAGTAAACATCTGTTGGGTTTCGTTATGCACTCAATTGTTTTGAAAGAGCAGCCCTACACAAATGTTTTTCTCTGCGCTGTAGCAATTAGATAAGATAAGATAAGATAAGATAAGATAAGATAAGATAGAACTTTATTAATCCCTCGGGTGGGTTCCTCTGGGAAATTCGACTTCCAAAAAAAAAAGCACAGCAACGACCGAAGTTACAGTTACAGAATTGTTATATATATATACACACACACACACACACACACACATATATATAAATACAGAGACAATATAAATAAAATATACAAAGGGGATAAATAGAATAAATAGGAATAAAAAATAAAAATACAAGTGAATTGCACATTTCAAGTATTGAGTCTCCTTTGGTCCACTCTGGAATGCATTAAAACTGCTAGATTCTTGCTGTAGTCACAACCAAATCTAGTACTGCAGGACATTTACAATGCCGGACTTTTTTTAAACACTGGTGCCAACCAAGTCTGTGGAGAATAGAGTTTTATACTCTCAAGCCACAATGATAGAGGCCAAGTGAGTATAGTTAATCTGGTTCGTTTACAGGGCTTGAATTAATTGTTGCCACTGCTTCCTCCAGTAGCCTAGCTTTGCTGGTCTGCTTTAAGCACCCATCAATTCTCCTGCTAGACCTCTAGAGCAGCCCAGCCAAAGAATATAGAGTAAGAACACTATATAGGTTAGAGTGTTGCAATTAGTATCACTTTTCTTGTCTTGTGTGTTTGTGAGGGTGTGTTTTTATGTCTGAATGGAATTATTAATTGCCCCGTGGATACAAGTTTGAATTTTTTGTAAAGCTACTAATATGATTTCATACCCAAATGCAACTCTCCCACTTTTCCATTCTTTCCACTGTATTCATTTGACTGTAAACCAAGTCAAAAATCATGGGGTTGTGAGAGTAGAGGCTTCAGTGCAGAGCTCTTATGGTTTACCTGAAGGACAACCACAGTGTAAATCTTCTCCCCTGGGGAAGGATATTCAGGATGTGGGTTTGAAGGAAAGCCGTGTCCGTGTGCATATGTGTGTGTGTGTTTGTGAAAGGGAGAGAGAGTGCACAAGGAAAGGAGAAGATTTTAACACGCATGCATGCATATGTGTTGGTGTGAGTGCATCCGTGTGTGTGTGTGTATGTGTGTGTGGTCCTCTTAGTGAGGTGGAAAATTATTTTTAAGTTCTAGTTAAATATTTGCTTTTCCTTCGAGCTGCCAATGACGTTTTTAGAACTACTAGACTTGACACTGGTGAGGTGTGTGTGAAAGCCAATACTGAGAGTGGATGTTAATGTGCGTTCCTATGAATGAGCAAAAGCATTACTACCCAAAAGGAGGAAGGCTCCAGGGCCTGCTCACTACATTGTAAGAGAGAACAACAAATTGTAAGCAATTAAAGTCATGTTTATTTTCATCACAACAGTGTTTGAACCTTTCCCCATCTAGAATTTACATTGAAAAAATACACAGACAAAGCTGCAGACATTACAAATGAGTAACTTGGCATCCGTGACACTATGGCAAAACCCAAACAAAAACCCTGGTCTGTTTAGTCAGCCTGACCAATACTTTGTATTGTGGGCAACTCTGTTTGGCTAGGTTTAACTGCAGTACAAAGGTTGGTGTAGTTTTCCAGCCTTGTAAAGAAGTTAGCCTCAATGAAAGCGACAAATAAAGACCATTTAATCTTTGATATACCTGAACCATAGCACAATTACTGATAAACATAGAATTGTAAATGTATTCTGGAAGTTTTATGTGAGATATAAAATCCATGAAAGAGATTCCCCAACCTTAAAGAGGAAGAACATGATCTTGTCAACATGTGACAGCCAGGCCATAAGGCCAGGGTCTACAGGACATGAAGAAGAAATGACTTGTAAAATCTCACCACTAGATGTCAGTAGATTGCAGTCAACTGTATTCTGTTTTCTTATTCCACCCATTTTAAGTGCATAATCCTAGCAATGCTGGTCCCCGTTCATCTGTAGTGAGTGTAGGCTCTTCAGTCTGGCTACCTTGATGTTTACCTCAGCTTTCCTTGTGAAAGGAGTCACTTACAAGGCTGATGAGATGAGTTTTTGAGGATATGTTGAACGTTTCTGTTAATAAAGTGCGACTGTTTTGACGTGTTTTTTTTTTTTAAGTGGATCTGACACTGTTGGGCTGATTTGTGCTCGGACATGTACTGCAACTATGGGACTTTATATAAAGAGGAACATCTAAGTTCAGTTTTGAGTGTCATGGCAAAGTCTGTGAATACATATGTACATGTTCAAAAAAGTTTTTTTTAAAGAAGTTGCAACTAATTTCAGGTATTTTGAGGTGAAAATGAATTTAATCTAGCATAATGCAGAAACATCTGCGTTTCTGTCCTGGACACAGTTTCTTGTGTCACTCCACAAATGTCCTAGACCACTATGCTATTTTCCTCCTTCTTGCTCACCAACTGAAATCAACGGATTGTAGCACAAGTGGAAGAATGTTGATGTTTTTCTCTTTCTATCGCTAACTCTATCTCTACATCTAGGGATCTCTGTAATGCAACTTACAACATAACTGTAACGATGACGTAATTACTGAATTTAATACAATAACATGTTACAAACATTGTTTATACTGTTTGGGCATACCTTCTAAAATGGCCATGTAATATAATTTCTAGAACAATGTAAATCAAAAAAGACTCAGTTTTCCTTTGGTGGAAAAGCAATAAAATTTTTACATTTTGGTTCCTCCTTTATACCACAACTACGATCACTTGCAAAAAAGGATCCTTTCACCTGTGCGCTTCTATAATAAAGCTGCACTTAATCTTTAATAACAAAAGTTATAGCTTCCTTGTATCTCCTTCTGGTTCTAATGCAAGTTTAAACCATTAATTCATGTTCATATGTTATATCAAAACACATCACAGCAGGTAATAGTAACATAATCCCAATGTAACTAAGAAAGTAAGTAACAAAACATTAAAAACAATGCTTTGTGACCCTGTTTTCATTCTTGTATGATGAACAATCAGCAGATTCTGAGCCTAAGATCAAAGTCTATGAGCAATAGTATCAGTATTAGCAGGGATAAATGTCTAGATCCTGTTTAGTGATCTGTATGTGAGAACAAGGATTTTAAAACAAATTCTGGAAGCCAATATAAAGTATATAAAATGGGAGTGACATGAATTCGCTTGCTGGAACGTGTTACTGCAGTATTCTGGAAGTGTCTCTTGGGTGTAGGAGATATTTATAAGAGCTAATTTATCCAATCCAGTGCACAAGGCATTACAAATCATGAGGAGTGATGATCATGGTTTCAGTTATGTTCGTGTTTAAGATAAAGTAACTGCTAAAGAGGCAGTCATGAACCCGGGTTTAACAGTGGACTAGGGTGGAAAACTTATCCAGGTGGTGAGACAGATACAACTGAATATCATCGGCACAGAAATGATAGGAAATGCTAGAAAAAGACTGAATGGTGTCAGCTAAAGAAAGGATGTCGACAGAAGATAGTAATGGACCCAGGACTGAACCACGGGAAACACTACAGATTAGCGAAGGAGTAGAGAAGCACTTAAGTGACCTAGAAGTGCAAAAAACAACCTTGAAACTATGAAACTTGAATGGTGAAAAATAAAGGCAAGATCTAGCTTTATGTTAATGACAATAGTCTTCTTGTTTCAGCTGCTCCTCTTGAGTAAATGCTCCTCCTGGGCGTCACCACAGTACATCATCTGTTTCCATCTCATCCATCTCTCTTAGAACCATCTACAATATACACCCATCTCCAAAGGATAAACAGAACAAAGATCAACCCTCCCATAAATGAGACTGAGCAATTCTGTGGAATAAAGAGGCATTACCCACCAACACAATGCCAAGTGGCTAATAAACCTACAAATAACCTCCTAGAACAAGACCCAAACAGAGGAAGAGATCCAACAGTGAGTATTTGGCATGAAGCGCTGGACAGCCAGAAAGCAGTCTTTCTGGTTGAAAAAGATAACAACATGCCAAAATTTCCTGACAACACAAATAAGTGACCTGTTAACAACACTTACTTAAAATTATTGATGATCCTAATCATGAAGGAACACCTTAAAATAACTGGCTGATAACCCGCTTACAAAAATGAGGATGTTTTCTCTTGGGTATCATAATAGCCAAGCTGAGAGGGCACTGGAAAAAACACAAGAGGGTTAAAGCACAAGCTTCAAGGTGATTGAACTGACTGACTGCATGAAAATGTACTAATTGTTCTATAATGATTGGTGCCACACAAAGGTAACACTGCACTGATAATATTCAACAACTTACTGGAGCCATGAAAAACACTTGTGGAGCCTACTATAATGTCTCAAGTCACTAACAAATGCAGAATGTACCACGATGATATATTTTTCCTGCTGTTATTCTGCATACACCACGATCACCCCAGTCAGCTCAGTGCAATGTCCATAAGTCGACTGACAGTCAGCCAGCTCCTAAACATGAATTTCAACCTATATTCCAGCAGTGAATGAGACACTGACTTAGTGATCCAACTTTGCCAGGATTTGCGGTGAGGTCTGTTGGTTGGACAGCATAATTGTGGAAGGGGTGAAACTACTGTAAGAAAATATCTGATATCACATGGGCCAATAACAAATATGATTAGGCTGCAACTAGGTCAGTCACAGGCAAATCTCTCCAGAGGACTGTAATTTCTAATTTTCTTTTTAATTAAAAGGTTTTATGCACCTGCAAGGAGCGCTACCTACACCTTCTCTGCTTCCCAGGCTCATCATTCCAGCACATCTCTCAGCACTGATTCTCTTATCCTCCACTATAGTCTGCCAAAAAAGCACCTGAGGGCCTGCACTACTCTGGTATTTCTGCTGAAAGCTATAATAAATCATTTGCCTTTTGTGTCTCAGCTTTCTGCCAATTTTGCTAATGTGTTTTCTCTTCTAGATCTTTGTTTTGGAGTTGAAAGATACCTACTTTAAATATATGCAGGAGTGAACGAAGAAGCATCCCGTGGAGTCTTAGCACACTCAGTGATTCTGGCTCCTTGTCATCACTCTAATGCCCCATTTCCCCAGGTTGAATAGGACAGGAAGCATAAAGCTAGAGATATTTGGTGAAAGTAACAGGTAAAGGAGAGGGGAAGACTGAAAAAGAAAAGGGCTTTTGTCAGGAACTGAATATTGGATTTAAAGACCCTGACTTTTGTTGCTGTCCACAAGTGTTTTGACCATAACCCTATATCAAATGCCAGTGACTTCGGTTGTGGTAAAATGATTCTGCAGGGAAGAAAGCATGGTGTTTACTTAAGGGGGAGAATTTCACATTTTGACCAAATTGACTCTGTATAGAGAGCAGCTCAACAGGCCATGTAAATATCAAAAGACCTTTAATGAAACCACAAGGTATGACAGTTTCCAAAGTACATATTATCTATGGAGAGGTCACAGTGGGAAAGTGGCCTGCCATCCTTTTGCATTTCTTCTGGTGGCCAGAAAGTCATGAGCGATCACTGGAATTTTTTTGGTCAATGCTTCTTGTTTGAGCTCAAGGCTTCCTGACAACCCCTTCCTGACTGTGTCATCCCCCCGGCTCATAGAAACTCGTGCACATGTGTTTCCACACTTGCACATGCAGTCACATGTGCACGCACAAACAGACAGACACATGCGTATTTTGCCATCCAGTTCAGTGACTTGGAGCTCTTGCAACGGTCCTAAGTGGATTTAGGACCATTCTGAGTTGGTGGGAGCAGACTTCCTGAAAACAAAGGAATGGACTAATCTGCAGATTTGCCAGTGGATTTGATAAAAGCCCATGTTCTAAGCCAAAGTTTCCCTGACCTCTTGTTAAAAACTGCTCATGTCTCCCACCCATCCCTCCCTCCCATATTCTTTTTATGAGCTGAGGGAGAGTGGATTACCGGGGGTACTGTGTCACTAATTAAACTCTTCTCTCTGTTCCACCCCCTTCAATCTTCTATTCCACATACACTCAGACAATCAGCACTTTTTTCCATTTTGGCACAACTTTTGTATTGAAAAAGGCTCATGTCGATTCCCAGCCGGAGTAAAGCACAGCGGTGTCAGGGTCACAAGTCAAAGGTCAATCCTGAGAGGTTAGGTGGAGGTTAATAAGGTGTTTTGTCACTTGAATAAAAGGTTTAATCTCCCTGCGACTAAAAAGGATGCACCTTTTTTTTTAGAAAGTTTTACAAATAACCACCAACCACTCTTCTTTCAAGTCCTCCACTCTTTGTAGTCTACCCTTTGTAGCTTATCACAGCAAAGCAAAACCTATCAAAGCTATGGATTGTGCTGGATTAATTTACAGCAACATTTTCTACAAACCTAATCTTTATCTGCGCATCATCTTTCTTATAAAGCGCTTCCTCAGATGTCTGTGCAGAAGGCTAACTAGCTGATTCCTTTGAAACAATTAAAATTCCAGCCTTTGTCCTCCACTCTGTGAGCTGTCTTGAATCACAGAGCTCATTTGGGCACTGATGCAGCTTTGCTGAAAGGAACCCTCTTGATGAGGCTATTATTTTAATGGGAAGAGATTTTGAATATTCATTACATGCATGCAGCCATCACTGACACACAAAGCATAGATAATGACAGGAACCAAACACTGGCAACGCGCCAGGTCTGAAAAAAGCATTACCCACTTGCCAATCTGCAGTACCAGTGGCTCAACTAGACAGCTGCGGACAATAAAGTGGAAAAGTGGCCTCCTTTATGGTCTTTACTGCTCTAGAAAAAAATCATAGTAACATATCTACTATCATCATTAGACTTGTCATTTATTTGACCATATAATGTAGTATTATTTCACTCCAAAACCAGGAGTAGTTTTTTTTAAGCAATGCCTGCTGAGTGTTTTCACAGCGTTTCCAAAAATAGATGCTGTGCTGAGAGCAGACTGGAGTTGAAACTGCAGAATGCATTTTCTTATGCCCACGTTTCCTGTTTACAGTTTTTTTTTTCTGCTTACTTCCTTATGGGTGAGCAATAATTTCTTTAGATGCATTTTTGTGCTGCTCTTGTATATAAATTTGTATGGTTTCTTCTTTTCTTTCTTTTTTTTTTTTAGAAATTTAGCTTAATTATTCAGTATAACTGTTGCTAACAGATGCGTAAACATTCAGGAAAAATTGTTTGCAGAAATTCAGTGCAACACGTGTGAAATGCGTCTGTTTTGAATATGCCTGACTGCTCCTACGAGGAAACCCACAACATTAGGTCAAGGCCATGTGGTGTGTTGTGCCACTGATGGTGAAGAATGTGACAGATTGAGGACAAACAGGCTTTTCCACAAACAAAAATACAGGGAAAATCCACATTTGCTTTTTTCCACTTGTTTGTGAAACAGCCACTCACTTATTGTTTTTGTGTCAGTGTGAATTACAGTAATCCTTCTCTATAACTGCCCATTTACTTGCAAAATGAATCTCGGACACAGTCAAATAGACTTTACTGGGAGAGCACTACATTTTTATTTGTGTTTTGTGAGTTTTACTCATTTTGATTTTGATTGGAATTTTGCAAACATTGGAGGATTATAATGCACCAGCACCATAAGCCACCATAATAATTCACCATAATAAGGCAACATCAGCAGTAATGACACCTGAATAAGATTTATATTGAATTGGAGTGTAACTTTGCCATGTTGGACTCTAATTTTCTCTGGTCCCTTCCCCAATCGGACCAGGAGTGACATTTTAGCCACATGCTCTCCTTAAATTGCTGGCTGTCTGAGCGGTGTCCAAAAAACAAAATGTAGGTTTTATAGATAATTGGGAAACTTTCTGGGGAAAACCCAGTCTTGTCAGGGGAGACAACATCCATCCCATTTTAGCTGGAGTAGCTCGCATTTCTAGAAATCTGGCCAAATTTATTACACCTCTCTGCAACTTCTTTTCTCATTTAATCCACCCAAAAATGCATTCCCATAGATATTGTGTCTGCTCCCAGACCACCAAAAAACAAACCAAAATAAGTAAAATAATTGTTTAAGCATAGAAATTCACAAAGACAGGACAATATCCTCATCCTGAACATGACAGCTTCAACATGCATTTAATTGTTAGACTCATTTGACTTCTCTGAAACATCCACAAGTGGATATTGTTGTGACATATGGCATAGAAACTGAACATTTAACAGTATTCCCTGTAACGTGTAATTTATTGAAAAACATTTAAATTTACTATAATGGATTACGCAGATGTGGGGAATAAATTTCATTACAGTAGATGTCTTTCTGAAAATGCTATAATTAAGCATAAGGATATAATTTCTCCACTATTACCTTCTTTAATGCCATTTACCAACACCGCTACCTAAACTCTGCTCCCCCTGGGGTTGATTATCATGCTAATAGTGTTAAATCCTCACTGCCTATGACTCTAGATGTGACTACGTACTGTGGCTCCTCTGAAAAAGAAAACCTAAAATCAGAAGTGCTTCCTTGTTTTAACTTACAAATGCATACATTAAAGTAGGTAACCCCTAATTTGGAGAGGGGATAATGTCGCTTAAAAAAAAAGTCCCCAGTGAAGCAGGGACATCTTACGATACATCACTAAATGATGAAAACAAGTACAATCACAGGTTTCTTTAAAGAACTGTAACAATGCTGACAAAGTGTTCTGTTGAATCAGTGCAAGGAAAGAACTATGGGCACATTACATCTGCATCCTGCTTTCTTATTTCTCAAGAAAAGGAAAATGAACTGTACAGTTACACTGACTTTAACTTTGCCAGCTGTGGATTACTGAAAAGAAAAGATCATCAGTAATCCTAGGAGTCTTCGTTTTTATAACCCATTGAAGTAGCAGACACATGGCTGTTCAGCATTCATGAGTCAGTGAATAGGACTATCCCAAGGCAGAATTCTACACATTTTCAGGCTCAAATCAACACTAAACAGCTAATCCCAAAGATATATGTATTGCCCAGTGACAAAATGTTAATGATGGCCTGTAGTACCACAGATTCTTACACAATACGATGTGGTTTCCCCTTTGAACGCTCTGTCTCATTTGGCAAACAAACCTTTAATAATATCTGCTTTTCCCCGAATTTCTACAAGTATTTTAATGCCGTCTAGTATTCTTTTTAAACCGAAAAAAAAAAATGTGAGAATAACAACCAATATTCAGCAGTGCCACCAGTGATTCCTTTATGCATCCTTTTGAATTATTATTAGTATAGAGTCTTGGTTCTTTGCACTCAGGAATTTGAAGCGTTCTTTTTCACTGATGTTCTCTGTGTGGTTAGTTATTTCAATGGTGGGTTACAGCTGCTCTGCCTATGCTATTTCTCCCAGGATTCTTGCGCATCCTGTGGTTTGGTATCACCCAAAGGTGTCTGATGTATTTGGCCGTTGTGCTCGGCTGGCCCGCTCTGTGGTCGCCCTCTGTTTGGGTTTCTGCTTCATGCTCAGATTAGCAGCTATCTCCACTGGGCTCTGCCTTTTCCTGGAAGCTGGCTCACTCATTGAGTATTTGCTTATGTTTTAGTGTGAACTGGCATACTCCACTCCAGATAGTCTGCTCTGAATAGTCCTGCTTTGTGACAGGAGCTATTGTGCACTTCTCTAAACCTCTAGCTATTGATTTACAATGATTTTAAATTTGACTCATGCACTGAACAACCACTTAAACTAGCACTTAATCTCTTTGAACATAAACAAATGTCCAAATCAGATAATAAACTATAATGACATCCTCATTTGATACCAGTATTATTTTGTTTCCAAACATTCAGATTAAACCTTTTCAGTCAATATGCACCTTGTTTTTTATGTTGGAATAACAGGCAGTACACTTGGACAATATACATAAGGTCTCGTGCGTGCACACTTAATGTGCCTATATGGTTTTTGTTGTGTCTGAGGCAGACGTCTGCAATTTAGGGGCTTCTTTTTCGTTGATATATCTTGTTGCACTTGAGTGCATCTTCCAGGCTCAGAGCCTAGAGTTTAGCATGAGATTTTAGCATATCGGTTGCACTGCTATACACTAGCTACCAATATCCCACACAACCAAAAAACCACAATCAGTCCTAATACAACTATCACATCACACATAAAAAGTTCTTCCTCACAGCCTGCTTATCTCTTCAAAACATTTCATCAAAGTTAAGTGACACTCTTAAGTGATCTCTCCTAAAGATATACACAGCTTTATTGCTCTTTACAGGTCCAAGGATATTCCTTTGCTAATGAGAGTGTGTGGTTGCACTGAACTGTAATGTACAAATTGGCAGAGCTGATTACGCTGCCCTTTTGCCAAATTTATCTGGTAATCTTCTGCCTCTCAGTTTCATTTACCCTCTTAATCTCTGTCTTGTTGGCAGATATATAAGACTGTCTCAGCGGGCATGTATGTTTCAGCCTCCCTTTGAGTGATAAGTAGAACCCAAGACGTGCCAAGTGCTGTTTCCCAGAAGTTTATCAAAGGATGCTGCAGTGCTCTCTTGCTCCCATTCGTTGTGCTTATTTGCATTTGTGATTAGTCTGGCTCTACTGGAAGTATGGCCTCATCTTTGTGGCATGAATCCAAGGCCATTTTAGAAATTCTTATAATATATGGAAAGCTTGGCGTTACTTTATGGCTCTGTTAGTATCTCAATAGCTGTGATTTTCCTCATTTATATTAGTAAATTATGTGTTGCAGAAATTTGAAAGAAATGGAAACAGATAACTTTTAGTAAGAAAGAATTTTCAGAGTGTGCCAGTTTGGTATTCTTTGAATTTTAGCCAATATCATATTTAGGCTTTTTTTTCCCCCAACACATTTTGCAAACATCTTGCAACAGGTTTTCATATATGGATGAATGACTAAAAACACAGGCTGAGGGACAGAATATAAAAAAGGATATTGGTGAGACATTTGCCTGACAGAGAGCTAACACATCAGGGGCTCAAGCCCATTCTCACAAGAGACTGCTGGTTTAGATTTGGAAGCTAAGGCAAAGTGCCAGATGTTCTTTTCACTGGGGATGAGCCACTAATCTGAATTTGTGTCCCACTGATGGGACTTCCTGACTAGTTGAGGATGTTGTCATCATTGGTTATTGTTGAACTTGGTCATAGGTTGTGGTGATTGGTGGGGTGTCACGGGAACCACAGCCAAGCAGTCATCACATGCAAGGCAGAGGAAGAGAGGGGAGGGGAGAGTGGCTTTGAGCTACTCAGTTGCAGTCATGTACTCCACAAGACTTCTGAATGTGTCCTGTGGTATCAAGCACTAAGTAAGTAGCAGCAGATCAGGCCAATGCATACTTGATCAGATTGTGTTGTGAGGAATGTAGAGGCCCTTTAAATGCCTTAAACTTTTTTTCATATTCCTCCAGCCACTCCTGAGCAATTTTTGCCATGTGCCTGGACAAACTGTTGCCATGAAGGGGTGTATGTGGTCTAAAATCTGTTAAAGTAAAATCCACATGCTTGTCAGGACTCCAAATTCCCAATCTCCAGGTTCCCTCCCAATGTGTTGGCACATCCTTTCAGTGACAGCAGGAACTATTGCTGCAGCTTTTAAGAGCAGAGAATACTGCAAATTTTCCTTCATATTATTTGTATTTTTACAGTTTTGAGAACAATTTTTATGTACTTTTGTTTATTTTTTCCTTCAAATTTCAGATGGGTTGTTAACAACAGATTTTTCTATGTTATGACGAACCCAGCACACACTTTAATGTATTTGTATGTCCATACGTATGGTAAACTAAGAATTGGGTGATGGGTTTAATGCTATTTCCTCCTTTTAAAATAATTTTACAAAATTCTTAGATAGTTAATCAGTCAACCCTGAGAGATGCATTCACTCTTTTCTTAGGACTGTGTCAACATGTCAGTACTTGTATAAATCTCTCATAGGGAACCAGGTGGCTCAGTTTTGCCACATCAGGTTAGTTTTGACACTAAGTTGTCAGTAAAACATTCTTCTAAGTACTTTCCTGTGCTTGTCTAAGCAGCTTTAATCAATGTATTATCTCAAATCCTACAAATCTCACCCTGCAGTAGACTAAAAGAAACAGTATATCAGTACCAACACTCTTTAACTTAAGTCTGCTCGACTTAAAAGCAGGCCTACAGTAGAAGAACTGTATTTACTTTTCTGGTTACAGTTGAGAGCCTTTTGAAAGAAACCAGCTTCTGCACCACAGGAAAGGTGTCACGGTTTAGCAAGGTGTGGGCATAGCACATTCTTGGATTTGAATGCCAACCCGCTGGTGGAAGCCACCCTGCTACTGTCCCTCATGTGGCTGTTGAATGGAGGCTGTTGGATGGCAAATGAGAAGCTTCAGGGATGGGTTCACGTTGAGGTAAACAGAAAGTGTGACTCACCGCTTGTCCAGACCACAGACAGATAAGTCTGCCACACTGTCTGTCAGCCACCGATGATGTAACAGGAAACAAACCCCCACTCCCCACATCACCACCCACCATCCACTATGCTGCGTTTGTCATCTGCCTCTTTTGCTGACAAGCTGCTTGGTATAGGCCAGGTTAGCCCAGGGCAGTCGCCACAGAGTTCTCTGTTCCCTCCTATTTTTTGCCTATTAGTCACCTCCCAGACTAAACCAGCTGATTCCTTCTTGCCACTGTGATGCTAAAATAGTTGCATTATGTGATTGCCATCTGCCCAGCCAGACATGAGCTGTGTTCAATAAATTGCGTTCTTTTCTTCGGCATCCCAGACACCCTGCCTTAAGATGCAGATGTGAATTCAGGCTGATGTTTGTCACGCACAATTTTCTCTCCAGCTAAGTGGGACGCAGAGCAGCAGCGTGGCCTTGGTTCAGCGGCACTCGCTTTATCTACATGCCTAACATTCATCAGCTGGGTATAGGCAGTAGTGTGTTCACGGCAGTCTTGGCTCATTGCACCTCAGACATCAAACCACCACCATACCCACCAGAGCAGACATTCAGCGGAAAGGGAAAACATAATGCTGTAATTCCCATGGAAGAAGACAAAGGAGGAAAAAACTTTGTGTATTTGTAGTGGTTATGTCGACCTCATGGAATTTATGGGTTCATAATTAAAGGAAGATCTCAGTTTAGTCTTTTTTATAGCACCTCATTGACAAAAAAAGAATGCACGGTGGATGTGCATTGTCTTCTCACCACCAGCTTCATAGCTTATCTCACTCATTGTGATTTTTCATTTAGGATGACTTCACCTTGTGGTGTGCACAAGCTTTCCTTTCCAAATGTAGCAAGTTTCACTAAAAAGTCTCACAAAGAGGAAGTGATTGCAAAATAAACCATCAGATAAGCTATCTGTTGATATGATTCACAGTAAGTAAACTGCATGATAGTGTCCTGATACTGTATATGCAATACAGCAAATCTGTCATTGCACCATGGGCAAATGTTTAAAAGGTTTGAAAAGCATGAACCATGTGTCAGACACCTGGCACTTCTTTTGGGTCACTGTAATGCTTTGGACTGATGCAATAGTTTTACCACCACTACACAGTTATCTTTCTTTTACTCCATGCAAATATTCAATATTTCCTACCTAAAGATGGTCCTTTTCCTGGGGTTCTTGTCTTTGTAAAGTCTGCAAGTGTATTCTTAAAGAGCATAGATGCTCTCACAGACACGGAAATACAGCATATAAGGCCATACTAGAGTTTGTAGAATTTTAACAAGTTTGTAAGTTTTGTAATTTTATTAATTAGTCTTCAGGAACAGTTCTCCATGCTTCTTAAAGGACACCTAAAACTCTTCTTTGGATGATGACTGCCTTTCGCTCCGGGGAGGCCAGTTCATGTCTGATAGTGTTCCATTGTGCATTTTTCTATCATCTTTTCACTGCATTAGCAGTGTGTTTGGGATCATTGTCATGTGAAAAAAATGGAACCTGCCTCATGTTTTACAGATGACTAGATGCTTACTCTTGTACCTCCGTATTGTAAATACTGAAGACAATTTAAGTCAAAGATGTCAAATTTGGATTCATCACTCTATAAGGCCTGCTGTCACTTTTAATCCCGCTCTTGTGTAAATTGGCATTCCTCAGCCGTATCTCCCTGTTTCCCTTACTTAAGAATGACTTCTTGACAGCCACCCTTTTTTTAAAAAAAAAATATGACTTTCAAATACTGTCAATCTGCTGTAGATATGTTTTTAGGCCTGCCACTTCTTGCCCTATTTTCTTCAGTTTTTTTTAAGGACAGTGCACACCATGAAAAGATATGCCAAATATTTGGCTAATAGGTTTTGGGGAATCACCTTGTTGATACACAAATAGCATTTTATGTCCATACAACTAATGTATCTCTGTAAGTTATATTTGTTTTGTTGTGGAATCAACTAAAGAAATGGGACCAAATGATGTGTTTTGGGGACATGCTTTAAACAAAGTCACTAAAGACACAATTTAAAATGGATTTTATTGCCAAGTTGTCCATTACTGTATACATTTACATGGCACTGGTTCACCCCTTGAGTTGGGCTTTTTTATGCTTAAATTCATAACAAACCAAAAACATTTCCCTGAAAATGACTGAGCAGAAGAACTGGAATAAAAATGAGTGAAACTGCAGCCAATCTCCAAAGAAATGTTTGAAAGACCTTCACAAATCTTGGAGAACTATTTGTCAAGACTTTAAATAATTACCAGAAAGTCTGTCTCCCTATATGTAAAATATAAAGAAATGAGAGTTGACTCATTTTGTGTGCTTCTATCATTCATTTAGTTTGATTGAAACCTTTTGTAAATAAAGGTAAGCGCTGAAAACAAACATCAGCATGCTTTATTGTTCAGCAACATGTATCAGTGTCTATGGGTGGTCACCATTATAGTATTTTTTTTCCCAGCACATGCACAGCCAACTCTTGCGCTCACATGTTTATACAAGATTGTGCAGGAGCTTCAGAGATGCAGTGAAAGTGTATAATATGGGCCACAAGCAGTGGCAGCTAACAGTATGTGGGTTAGCGTTACCAGTAGGGCCAGTAGGACACAGCTCTCAACACCAGCCAGAAGAGCTGCTGAGAGGGGTCCTGGAATTCACACGCATAATTATCACTCTCTGCTCAATGGCTTTTAAAGGCTCACCGTACTTGTATAAGTGTCTTTGTGTGTGTGTGTGTGTGTGTGTGCGCGCGCGCGCGCGCGTGTGTGTGTGTGTGTGTGTGTGTGTGTGTGTGTGTAGGACATACGATGGCGTGTGTATTTGTCTTTGTGTGGTTTCGGGAACAATGCCACATTCAGTTGTATCAGCATCACTCACCTCTTTGCTAATTCATATTTTGGTTAAAGCCTCTTTTCTGTTTGTTTTGACAATTCGCTGTGGGAAACACAAACACACGTGAACTGTTCACTCTCCGTGTTTTCCATACCTACATGAATCTTCCTGTGTTATAAAGTATCACTTGCAGGTACCGTCTTGTGTTCCCGCAGCACATCATTAATAAAGCGAATGGGAACAGCTGTTAGATGAGCTTTAGGTTGTTTTGCTCTAACACTAGGTGTCAGTGTTGTGTCTGACTCTCCTAATACCAGCAACAACTTTACATTCCTCCCTTTATTTCAGACTTTGAAATTCTCTCACTCTCCTGTCTCTGTCATTAAACGGGGGGGAAGGGATATTACTCGGAGATGTTCGGATTTAAATTTTACTATTACCATTCTTGTTGGAGAAAATTTGGTGATGGCATGACACCGTTTTGACTGTTCGTTCAACCGCTTTGAAAGTCCCTCATAGAACAAAGAACCTGCAAATAAAGTGGTACACACGCGCTTGTTAATAAAGCGTTTGAAGTTTTGTGTTGACTGATTAATTCATCAGTTAAGCTTGTACTTCTCATTCTCTCAAGTTTTATGAAACACCCCATAAAAAGCCAAACACATCTTTAAAACAAAATTCCTCTATTAAAACTCATTTATAGATTACAACTGGTTTAGATTCCTTTCTTCACGTCCATAAAATGCAAACTCATATTATGGCCTATTTATTATTTTGCTATTAAAAAAATATTAAGCAAGGAAGTGCATGACCTGCTGAATGTCTGATTTTTTAAATATAACAAATTGTTTTATTCACAATGTACATTAGCAGTTTGACCTTTCCAAGGGCTTCTCACTAAAGAACTGATAAGGACTGAGGAGAACACACTCCATTATATCTATATTACCGGTTAAAACCGCAAGGAAGATGGGTCTGCAGAATGTCAACAACATACCGTGAACTATGGAGCAACAGCATCCAGAGCTAACAGGACATGATGTCTGACCTTTCACATGGGCTCAACCCAACTTCATTTCCTCTACTGTCTCATTTCCATTTCCTTATGAATTTAATCAATCTTTTCTTCTCTTTGCTGGCATTTATTTATAGGCATAATAATTAATTTTGGACTACAAGCTGTTTTTGAACAGGGAAAGGATTTGTATTCTAGTTGTAACTGTCTACATTCAGTAATCACATTAGTCATCAGTCATTACTTATACAAATCTTCCTTGTGTCTGCACACTTGGGCTACAATCAACTCACTTTGGTTGGATGAGGTGACTTTTGTGTGGGTGTGTTGGGGGGTGAGGGGGTTCCTTGGCATTGTTCAGCAATTGGCAAATGCAAAATCAATACTGTGTAAGATAATCAAATATGGTAAAAAAAGTGATATAGATGACTAAGGAACTGACTCTGACTCTTGGAGCAGATTTAAAATGTGCACTTTGGATTTAGGCTTGTATTTTTGGACTTTTACTCTCTTAATGCTGGTAACATTTTCATCAGCCAGAGCACAAACTATTCAAACTAATTTGGCCATCACACATAAACTAGCTCCATTATCTTTGGCCCTCTCATTTAATCTGTGGCAGGTCAGAATCACACACACATCATGACTCATGGGCTTGAGCACAAACTTATTCTTTCATCTCGCTTGCACTGCTGAACAGTCCACTCAGAGAGAAAGCTCTTCTTTGTGGTGCCCACAGCCCCAGACATGTGGTTCACTTGTGCAACAGGATTTTCTTTTTTACTATGTTTTCATCCAACATAAAATATTCTTGTGAGTTAACAATCCAAAATTTTTTTGACTACGTCTGTAAGCAATGGAAATGATTAAAAACCTGTAAGCTAACATGAACAAATCTTGATATATTGATTGAGTACTAACATATCTGACATCCAAACATTTACACAGACTAATGATGGCATTCTCCTCTCAGGCAAGGAGCCTAACAGAGTTTATTTGTACATTTTAATGATTTTACAAGCTAATGGAGGACTATTGTTGCTTAATGGCTTGGCTGACTGCATTGACATTGTTGTAATAGTATGTTTATTTTATGAGGGCGATGGATGAGGCTAGGGTAAACCCAACCATGGCCTGGCTGTCACCAGGTCAGAGATGTGATGCTGTTCCTCAGGGCACTCTAATGGCATGTGTAACTTGCTTTGACAACAAAGAAGAGTCAAAGTCAACAAGAAAAGACACAAAAGCACCTGGGGTCTATCTGTGCACATGCATGAAAGTGGTGCAAATTCTGTCCATGCCAGATACAGTGTTTCTGTTTTCTTGTTTCTACTCTTTCACTGTGTTGATCTTTGTGAATTGCTTTTTGGCCTGGCTTTTGATTTTGAATAGAAAGATCTTGTGCATCCTCATTAGGATTGGAAAGGTTTTTTCCTGAGTCAGATTGGACCTTTGGTGCTAATGCAAATCAATAAACTCAATCACCTGCAGTTAGACTTTTTTGCATTATTCCAAAAGAAAAAAGAAAAAAAAAGCTTTACTATCAGAATTATAAATGAGTTATAGGGTAAAAATGAACAACTGTACAGTTTTATTTAAAAAATTAAAAATTTTTGGAGTGTTTCTTGTTAACCCAAACCATTTTCTTTTTTAAACGCCTTTTTAATATTTGGAATCTGGTGAAGTGTGCCTTTTACAAAATCATAACTTTATTTTTGGCCAAGCTGTTAGAATAGGTTTTAAATTCAATTCAATTCAATTCAATGTTATCTATACAGCACCAAATCACAACAACAGTCCCCTCAAGGCGCTTTATATTGTAGGGAAGACCCTACAATAATACATACAGAGAAAACCCCAACAATCAGGGTTAGGGGTTAGGGTTAGGGTGCTCACCCTATGAGCAAGCACTTTGGCAACAGTGGGAAAGAAAAACTCCCTTTTAACAATAAGAAACCTCCAGAACCAGTACCAGGGAGGGCGGCAACCTGGCGCAATAAGTTGGGATGAGAAAAGGACGACGGGACAAAACATATGCTGTGGAAGAGAGCCAGAGATTAATAACAAGTAATGATGTGATGCATAGAGGACTAATAACACATAGTGAGTGAGAAAGGTCACTGAAGAAGAAACACTCAATGCATCATGGGAATCCCCCAGCAGCCTACTCCTATTGCAGCATAACTAAGGGAGGACTCATGGTTGTCAGATCCATCCCTAACTATATGATTTAGCAAAAAGGAAAAAAAAATTCTTGAGTAACAACGCCAACTGTTTGCTGTAAACAAGAAGGTTTGGCCTCTGGTGATTTCAAATTTTCTTTCTGATTGGTAATTTTACATGTGACTATAACTGAAAGTACAATCTGTTGCCTCCGTGGTGGATCTTGGTGTTGTTCCTACATCATCATCAATGCGAGATCAACATTTCAGCGGCTAATGCCACAACAAACAAACACGAGTAACCTAAATTTGGACAACAGCAAACTTAACTTGATAGTATATTTATTATATTTTATACATTAATAAAGAAAACATTGAAAATAAAATATCATTTGTTCAAGAAGAGAGTTTTATATAAGCAAGGGTTTTTTTTCTCTTTTTGCCCACAGTTGCAAAGTTGATCCAACATTACGATGATGATGCAAGAACAACACCAACATGGGGATATCAGTTACACCTATGTGAACCTATGTGCCTGTACAGTTGTCTGACAACAACAACAAAAACAAAACAAAAACAGAAAATTAAATCAGAAAAGTTCTCATGTGAATACCTCCTACTGGCCATCAGAAAGAATGCTTAGTCAGAGTACTTCTCCACTTGCTATTTAGAGACAATTTCCATCTTTTGCATACAGGCAGTGACAAAATGAAGTGGGGGTACAGTACTTGTGCGTTGCATTGGTCTCATTTCTGCACTATGAGAGTATTTTTGTTTATAAACTAGTAAAATGAATACAAAGATTGTATAGGAATGTATTTATAAGCCAAATGGACCATTCCTAAATGAGTTAATGTCAAGAAATGAAGACACTTGCTATCTCTCAGGTTCAATCAAGCAAGAAGCAGAATTGTTGACTCATAAGGAGTAATATTCAGCACTTTCAAAACCTTAATGTTATTATAATCCTTATAACATTATTTTGGGCAGCACGGTGGCACGGTGGTTAGCACTGTTGCCGCACAGCAAGAAGGTCCTGAGTTCAATTCCCACATCAGGCCGGGGTCTTTCTGTGTGGAGTTTGCATGTTCTCCCCGTGTTTGCGTGGGTTCTCTCCGGGTACTCCGGCTTCCTCCCACCGTCCAAAGACATGCAGCTTGTGGGGATAGGTTAATTGGATAATCCAAATTGCCACTAGGTGTGAATGTGCGAGTGAGTGTGAATGGTTGTCTGTCCCTGTGTGTTGGCCCTGCAACAGACTGGCGACCTGTCCAGGGTGTACCCCGCCTCTCGCCCCATGACAGCTGGGATAGGCTCCAGCGACCCTGAAAAGGATAAGCGGAAGCGAATGGATGGATAATATTATTTTGATAGCCAAAGAATCAACTGCATATATGAAACTTCAAACTGACTGTAGTCATGGGAAGTTTTGACATTGACTGGCCTATTCCAGGAAATTAACTTCTATCACAACTTTGTGAGTTTCACAAGAAGACCTGGTAGTATACATTTCTCACATCATTAGGTCATGTGGCCCAGCTTGCATTCTACAGTGATTCAGCAAGGTGTGTGATGCCAAGGAGGAAGAAAGCAAGTGCTCAGTCGTCATGACTGCGAGGAAATGAACCCATATAATCAGTGTTTGTTTTTGAATCACAGGCACACTTGATGTAATGGCTAATTGCTTATCTGAAGAATCTAAAGTATGTGTGTTCCAAGTTTGAAAAGAATGTGGCAATCCATGTGGACTCAGTTACCTATATGAAGTTGCATGCTTTGCACGTCATAGAGGAAATTGCAAGATTATGCCTTAGGCCTGGCCAGTAGTAATTACTGAAGAAGTGGCCTATAATCTGTGGTTGTTCGGTGATGTGTGTCAGTATTACTGTGATTGTGAGGAGGCTGGGGTGGCATTGTTGCACATATTTTCGTACTCTTCTAAAAAAAGTTGCTTGTTGCCCTCACATGTGTGTGATGTCAACGTTACACCTCACCTTTTTGTGTAAAAGCAAAACAAAACAATTGCTACTAATGAATGGAAAATAAAATGATGTGCCAATTACATATTTCTGAAATACCTGTTTATGTTTTCCAGGAGGGAAACTGCAGAAACAACATACATTGTGACTAATCTTATCCAGCATCTAATGGAAAAAGCATCACCTTAACTACACAAGCCAGTAAGTTAAAACACAATAAGGATTTTCATATCATCGCCTGAGGTGAAAAAGCTCCGTTTTAAAAGTCTTGCTTTTGATCTCACTGGATGCCATGTGTTTAATTAATTAGCAGTTTTTCTTGGATCCTTCTTTGTCTTTCTTTCCTCACCTTTCCCCTTGGCACCCATTTCCACATCACGATTAAAGTATCTTTGAAACTCTTATTGAATAAAAAGTTATATTTCCCAGCCAATCATAATCTTTGTGTCATTAAGGTTTGATTAAAGCCCTTCTTTGGCGGAGAGCACCTGCTCTACCTGCCATCAGCTCCTCATGTGGTTTGTGCAGCTGCTGCCTTGGCTGGCCGATTACTGATTTAGTTCCAAGCCCCGAAGCACTTTACCATCAACACTCAATCAGAGATACCACATTAAGGTTGGTGACAAATGACCCCCGAGGTCATGTCAAATCATTGTACCACATCGTAACACCTCATAGCAACTCGTAACAGCTCACGGCAGCTTTAAACATATCGTACCAGTCATGGCTTTGATGCTTGCCAGCCTTATTAACCGCAAATGGAGTCTAAATGTTGGATGACTCTACTGATGTGCAATTCGGGATTTCCCAGGCAGAGATAAGGTCATTAGGGCAAACAGGTGGCATTACAGGAAAGAATGAAGCAATACAATTCTGTGATCTTGACATCTCTCTGATTTTGAGTTGTGAGCCCAAGCGCAATTGTTCTAAATACCAGCTGCAATGTAAGAAGAAGCTGCACACTTTACTTAGCCAATAAAACTAGAAGCAGTATCGCATACATCAAACATCAAACTATATTAACCCAATTATTTATTTATGTGCAGCATGTAATGCATTCTAAAAAGAAAAAAAAAGGCCTACTTTCCTTCTCTGCATATTATTACGCATTAAAACAAAAAGGCCACAGTGCTCTTGCTATGGATGGGTGAGAAGGAGGAGAAAGGAGAGATGCAAGACGAGAGAGGAGAGTGTTTTGTTTGAAAAATGCTTGTACTTTCAAAAGACCTTTGTTAGCCTTCAGCTTGTCCTGTGTGTCCCTTTCCTTGGTGCTGATTTATGGCTTGTCTGTTGCTAGGGTACGGATGCACGCTGTGGATTCTTCATCACTCCGAATGGAGAAGATGTACTGCCAGAACCCGGTCCAGATTCGGATAACATGTGCAAAACCTGACCTCTAGTAACCGCTGCTTAACATGCCATTATAAGATGATACAAGCCTTAACCAGCATGGCATCAAAGTGAGCACAGATTAGATAAAGATCCTAGTTCAAACAATAGTCGGCTGGCAGTGGACTATATTATGAAACCAGAGTTTAGATCTGCTTGGTATGGCTACAGACTTCAGAAGCAGATTACTACTTCTACTGCTCTCTTACTACCTGTTCTCTAGCACACAGACTAATTATGTCTTAATGACTTAATGAGAGCTGTGGGTTTGACTCAGCAGGAAACAACGGTTCTGTTTTACATCCACTAGCATGCTCCTGCAGCATGACTCACCATGCTTGGCTCAGTTCTTAACTCCATGCACAGACCATTTACAGGTCCGCCTGCCTGTCTCATTGCCTTACTGGCACAGTGAGAGATCAAGAGGGTGGATGATTTAACAAAAAAGACAGAATTAAGGGTGAGATTAAGAGTAATTCTTAGTGAGATATGAATGGCAACAACAACTTTTGGCAGCAAGATTAAGTTATTATAGTTAGAATATTCCTTAACCCTATCTCAATTTTCTTTTCCCTGAGCTTCAACCTCTAACTTTAATTCCCTGTTTTTTTATAGAGTAATAAGATAAGATCATATTTATACAGAGCTAACTAAATTCTAATATAAAGCCAAGAGCTTTTTAATACACCTCTCCTTTTGATGTCACTTTTTCATTATAAAAACTTTCTCTCAGCAGGCCAAAGGACAAAATGACTCATAAAAATGTACAGAATGGCATCACTATGATTTTATTAGTAAAATTAATTTATAGCCATGATCACCATATTTACAACAAAAGTCAACAAAATCTGGAAAAATATTACTATTGATAAATTCTTTATCTACACAAAGACCAATATAAAGATCTCTGCAATAACAATTTTTACTGCAAAACTAAAAATCCTACAGCATGTCAGCAAAACATCCTGTCAGTTCTTTTTCTGGTGGAAACAAGGCCCAGGTCAGGCAATGTTAAACCTTTAGGATTCTCTAATCCTTGCTTAATGCTGGTTCACTCTTCCACTTAAATGATTCTTAATGTTTGAAGCTAAGCTGACAGGATGGAGGTACTGACATTCAGCTGACAATCCAGCAATAAAAGGCTGCCAGCTCCAGTTTGTAATCCGTCTGAGAGCAGTTGTCTTATGCAAATTTGCAGACCACCCATTACCACTAAAAAGGATTAGAAACGCACGGCAATGATCCCATAGCCACTTTATTAATTTTTCCTCACGAGTTGATACATGAAAGACAAAATCAACTACATTTTACTGTATTTTTTCTTATTCAATAATCTCCCATCCAAAGAAAAAGATCTAATGCCGAACACTCATTGAGGTAAACACAGGCTCACTGTAACAATATAGATTTATCAACACATAATGTAAAGGACTGATGGGAGCTCCAGAATCTGGTGTTGTTGGAATTGTTTGCAGTCATGCGCATCCACTCTCAGTGCATGAAGAGGAGACACACCTGCAGTCACGCCATACTTTCCTGTCATCACATCCACTGGGACTCATTTACATGGACCAGTGCACGCTTCTTGCACTCCGTGACGCTGAATTTGTGCATTGTCAAAATCAACATGTTCCCGTAATCACAGGCTTTGTATACATTTGGTTCTCTTTTAGTATTCTGCTTGTGTGAGAATATGTCAAAATAAGCGCCTAAATGTAGCAGCTCTGTTTCCTACTGCTAAACATACTTTCTTTAACTTTAAATATACTATTTTCTATAATATAATATTATTTGATGTAGTGGTGTAAAGTGACTTTTAGAGGAAGACAACAAGATAATATAACCCCCCTACCCCCTTACTCCACTGTTTAACAGGAGACATTGGAGCAGATGAAAACACACCATTTTGTCTTGCCTGTCTTTTTTTCCTTTTTTTACTCTGACAACCTCCTGCAGCTTGTTGCACTCTTTCTGCACTCCTTTGTGGCTGAAGAAGTGTAACATTTGTTATTTCTGTTTACTATTTAAGTGGCTGAGGAATTATTTTTAGAACCATTCTATTACAAAAATGAACAATAAAACACTGAAAACAACTCGCTACATTATAAAACTGTATTAGTGGAAACATACATTATACATGAAGCTTCAAAAGAGAAATGAATTTATCTGCAGAAATGTGTTCCCATCAGTGTTATATGGATTATTATTGTGCTGCAGATTTTTAAGGCTAAGGTCATTTAGAGAAATTGTTTTACATTCTGTATATAATGTCACGAAAACCTAAAAATTATGTCAGCTTGATGTATACGATAGTGCAAAATGTTATGCTTATGTTATGTCTTGCACCCATTTCAGTCCCAGTGCCCTACAGTTTTCAGGTTGGGCTGTTTTCATGCAGATATGATGTGTAGTCATGTGAAAAAACAAAGGTTTTCACAGGACTCTGTGCTGTTTTATGAGGAACTAAGTAGACAATGCCACAATCTTTCCAGGAATGGTCTTCCCAAATTCCCAAGGTCAGACCATGCAGTGCTCAGAGAAACAGCAAAAAACCCAAGAGCTTCATCTCAGATTCTACAGGCCACAGCATATTAAATGTTGAAGTTCATAGCAGTATAATTAGAAAAAGACCGAACAAGTATAGCTTGTATGAAATGGTTGCCAGGAGAAAGTCTCTTCTCACTAAAAAGAACATGGCAGCATGGCTTAGGTTTGCAAAGTTGCATCTGAACAAACCACAAGACTTCTGGAATAATGGACTTCATTTACTAATAAGTGCATAGAAATGTTCTTACTCTGCATAAAATGAGTTTGCATGCAAAATCTCTGTCAGATTTTTGACACATGCGTGACGACACGAACTGAGAACTGGTGCCACTTGAGAAATGGGTCCAAATTCTCCAAAGGATCAAAATTATACATGTCTGAGTAGTAAATGGACTGGTTAGTACAAAGCACGTTTCTACTCAAACTAAGCGCTCAATACATGCCTCATTCTTCCATGCACTTTTTTCTGTGCCTAAGAATCTAACAATCGCGCTCCAATAGCAACTTGGGGATTAGTATCTTGCCCGAGGCATGCAGATTGGAGCAGCCAAGGATTGAACCAACAACCTTCCAATTAGTAGACAACCTGTGCTATCTGAGCTATCCTACTCTCCTGAGCTTATGAATTCCTTTGTCAATGCCTGCAGATACTGGCAATTCACACTGCAAATAAAAGGTGTTCAATATGCATGTTAGTGTTGTCAGGAAAATGGAGTCATAGAGGATAGGATAAAGCAGTCCAAAGCATTGCTTCATAAAGATAACAACAGTTTTAGTTGTAATGTCTGTAATTTGATTATTTCAGGTAGGGTTGAAAGATCAAGCTCAAATATCTTTCTACAGAGCATGGAATTCATTTCCAGGAGTGCCATATATTTGACGTTCTATGTATCACCACAATCATCACCAGTGCTGGTGCTGCTCTTTCTCAACCAAGCTGCTCATCTTTACAAATGCTTACTACACTTTTATTTGGCTAAGAACGCCAGAGTGAAAATGACTGCCATTCATGCTCTGGATGCTGAGGACTGTGTTGGTTGACATGCCTCTGCAATGTCACATGGCGGTCTGGCAGCACCTCTGGCGAGGTTCCCATCTTTAAAAAGCGGAGCCGTAGTGTGTGCTCCTACTACAGGGGGCTCAGCCTACCTGATAAGGCCTATGCCAGGGTGCTGGAAAGTAAAGATTTTACATTAGTCAAACATCACGCTTTGGAGGAAGAATACCGTTTTCGTCCTGGTCGCAGAATGCTGGACCAACTTTGTATACTCTCAGGGATGTTTGAGTGTGCGTGGGAGTTTACCTATCCACCCTACATGTGTTTTCCGGACTTAGAGAAGACATTCATCTGCATCCCTCAGGGTATCCTGGTGGGGATATTTTGAGTGTATAGGTTTATCAGCAATGTCGTAAACCTAAACACTTCTGAGGCAGTAACTCAGACTTATTTTTAGTGGATGTTGTACTCCATCATGACAGCCTGCTATAGACAGAATTTCCAGGTGTACCTGAGTGGCAGAAGACTTCTGGCTTGGTGGCCTTAGAATCTTATCACTGCCTTTTGTGGTTCTTGTTGGCTCCAGTGCATGCCCTTCTGCATGCACTGGAGCTGTTTGCATGAGTACAAAGCGGCAAGAATGAAAATTAACACCTCCAAGTCTGACACCATGGTGCTCAATTGGAAAAGGTTAGTCTGCACTCTGGATCAGGGATGGGTTGCTAACGATTAACAGGTTGATCTACGTCCCTACCCTCAGCTATGGTGAGGTTTGGGTATTGACTGAAAAGAGATTGTGGCTAAAAGTAGCAGAAATTAGCTTTCTCCTAAGGGTTGCTGGCCTCTCCCTTAGAATAGGGTGAAAAGTGCAGTCATATGAAAGGGACCAAGAGTAGAGCCATTGCTTGAGGTGTATCAGGCATCTGACTGGGATGTCTTCTGGGTAGTTCCTGGGTGAGGTGTTCTTTGCCTGTCTTACTGGGATTAAGCCCTGTGACAGACTCAGGACATGCTGGAGAGATAACATCTCTTGGTTGGTGAGGGAATGCCTCAGTGTTAATAAGCTGGAGGTGGTAGGTGGAGGACTGTACCTTTCTGCTTACCTGCCTCCCTTGCAACCCAGCCATCGATAAGTGGAAGAAAATGGATGTATCGATTTGTTGATCTGTGAGACTGATAGTGAGTCTTACAGAGACTGCCTCAACTTACACTTATCATTAAAAATGGTAAATGGACTGGTACTTATATAGCTCTTTTCTACACTAACTGAGCACTCAGAATGATTTGTAGTACAAGCCTCATTCACTGAATTACACAGACAAGCACTTTTTTCCATGCCTAATGTTTGCACAGACACAGCAAATCAGGGTATCCTGTCCAAGGATACTTACAAATAGGCTGCAGTGGCTGGGGATGGAACCACTAACTGTCCGATTGGTAAATAACCTGCACTATCTTTTGGCTCATTAACCTTTTGATTATCATAACTGCATCTGATTAGAAATGCACAGAAAAGAAGAAAAGACACCAACTAGGAAGGATAAGAACGACAAACGCAACAACATTGTCATCCCCCATGTAGCCGGTGTATCAGAAAAACTCAGGAGAGTCTTCTCCAAGCACAACATCCCAGTATACTTCAGACCCAGCAACACACTCAGACAGAAACTGGTTCATCCCAAAGACAAAACTCCTAAACACAAACTTAAAAATGTGGTGTATGCGGTACATTGCAGCAAGGAATGCCCAGACCTCTACATCGGAGAGACCAAACAGCCACTTCATAAACGTATGGCACGACATAGAAGAGCCACCTCCAGGGGACAAGACTCAGCGGCCCATCTGCATGTAAAGGACAAAGGTTACTCTTTCGAGGATGCCAATGTACATATTTTGGACAGAGAGGACAGATGGTTTGAAAGAGGAGTAAAAGAAGCCATTTACGTCCACTGTGAGCGACCATCTTTGAACAGAGGCGGTCGTTTATGACACCAACTGTCTGCCATCTATAATCCAGTTTTGCGATCCCTTCCCAGATGGCTTAATGCCCACTCACATCCTGGGCCATCTGACCTCAGGAAATCACATGATAGGGTGGGGCTAGGTTTCACAATGAGCTCACCCGAAACCTTGGCTGATTGTGACCTACACCCATTTTTACACCTTGGCTCATGTGATTGGGTAGAGGATCATCAGGGGGTCCATTGTCCCTCTCGGTGGGTTACTCCCACAGAGCTTAAATCTGGGACTCTCCACCATTATTTGACCCTAGAACTGAAGAAGCTTCTCGGATGAGAGGTGAAACGTCTTCAAGCTACTTAAGGAAGTCCAGATGCTTTTCTTTCCAAGCTCCTTAGACTACGATGAGCTTCACAGACATTAGAAATACACCTCTTTCTAAAGATGTAATAATGGTTAAAATCCAAACAACCCTATATAGACAGCCAAGGAGGGATATTTGTCCTTACAGGCTACACATGAAAATTATAAAATAGTTTTGCTCAAAAGAGACTTTGCCCAGAGTTTTACCCATGTTTAGTAGCAAGAAGGATAAAAAAAATTGTCTGTATTACTGATAGTAAATATACCTCTCTGACTGCGGTTAATCTCCTGCTTCCCGTATCTATTACAACTTGTTTAACATTTTCAACTCATAGATCATTTTAAGATCTTAGACATTAATGAGTATGGCCACACAGATCTCTTTGATATGCATCTTTGTTTAATAATTCTTCATTGTGACTGGAATATTCAGACCCTGTGAAAAATAGGGAGATCTAACAGGTTTTAGACATATAAGTATATTTTAAGTATATTTTCATCATGGTTAAAAAAGATAGTAGGTTTTGGGGTAACTGTGTGTTATAAGTGTGAGTGTGTAAAACAATTTTGGCTCAGTGGAAATGTGGTAATAAATAAGTGAATTAGGAGACATTTCCCCTGCAAAGTGATCTGAAGCCAATGGAGAATTTCAGTACAGCTAGTTCAGTTAAGGCTAAATATGTGGACGCTTAGCAGCATTGGCCAGACAGATGCAGGAGGTGTCCTTGTAATTTTGCTCTTAAATTTTTTGACTGGCAGACAGGGTTCATTCACAGAACACTGGGCTGCCCTTCCCCAAAATAGGGGAGGAAAGAAAGATTTGCACGCTATTTTATTCGTGTTTGTCTTTGCCTTGGCTTCTTGTGAGGTGCATTTTATGACGCCGGGTGAATTAATGTGTTTGTCGTGCCTGCGGTCGAGCCTGTGAGGTCAGCATGTATTCTGGATTTTGTTTTGAACACATGATTAGCAAATAAGCAAATGTTATGCTCTTGGCAAACAACAAAAAATATATTTTGCTTTCTGGGTAGGCAAATTTTATTTCAGGGGGGAAAAAAGATAGCTAATGGTTGAATTTCAGGAAATGAAACAACAAAAGACAATCTAACCACCTGCTCTTAATTTTACTGGAGAATGATCAAAACATGTTAGCTAATTAGGGACAGATGATCTTAATGTGCAATCTGTACTACAGTCTAAAATGGTCTTATGCACTTCTTTAAAGACCAGTGAACCTTTCAGCTATAACAACCAAGCATGTTGTGAATTAGTGCCAGCATGCCAAACTGAACCACAAGACAGTCCGGCGCTGACCTTTGAACTTGACTATATACCACCAGGTTGATGTTGGCACTCCATTTTCCTCTGTGCTGTGCTATGTCTGTGTATACGTGTGTGGGTGTTCATTCATCTTACTGTGGTTGCTGTGAGGCTATTGGAGGCTGTCATGCAGACATGCATGGGAAAGGTTTGTCGCGGCCCGATGTGCATTTATTCATAGCAACACATGGTTAGCTCGGGTTTGTTTAGTTGCAGGACAAAGTTCAAGGGCCTGCAGCCAGCATTTAATTGGTAAACACAATCATGTTTTCAAAAACACATTTTATGGCTGTCACGGGGGCGGTAAGGAAAAAGAGACTGAAAGATATATATTTATTCGCACATTAGCTGTCACGGCATATTTTGCGCTTGCTATACAGTAAAAGTGCCAGAGGCTGTAAAGGAACTCGTAAATGATATTAACGGTGGATAAACAATTTTGATTAGTTACTCATGTTTAAATGAGCTTTTATATGGAATTGTACTCTGATTGTTGCTTTAAATCATGGTTTTAAAACCTTCAACCCAAGTCCACACACAGACACACGCATGCACGCATACTCACACATTGTTATCTGTATGGAAATACTGTCAACGCTTAGGAACAGTTTAGTTCAGCTCCTACCATGTGTTACTAAGTTTATCTAGATGTTGACCTTTTTTTAGAAGGGAACGTGGTCATGAGGAATTGGAAGGAACCGGGAGACACACTCTCACACACTCGCTCGCTACATGCTATATGCTAGATGATAGTCGCACTCGTGTAACACACACGCACACGAGCACTCCTTACTCTAACAGTCCTGAGGGATTAGTAATGGTTTCTTGGCAGTGAGCCAGGCTTCTAGCACCACTAGTCTTTGGGAACCCATATCGAGGGGATTTTCAGCTAACCTCACGGTGTTTTTCTTGCACTAAACTCATATGTTTTCATCCTGACAGCACATGTTAAAAGAAGAGTTATCATTGTAATCACGGCAAAACATAAATGAAGCTCAAATGAAAACCAAATGTTTGTCTAGAAGTGGTTATAAATTGCATGCGCTGTATTTGTGATTTGTGCATTCATGCTGCTTTTATAGCAATTTCACTAATGGTTTTATAGCCACCAGTCACCATGGCAGCACTGGAAGCCAAATGAAGTGCACGCTGGGAGGACTATAAGAGTGTGTTGAGTGTCTTCAGGATTAGGACCACAGGGCTATTTTTCATTTTGCTTTTGGGCCACCAAACAAGAGAGTAATGGGGAGCATTGCCTCTCCTAGAATCTAATCTCCCTTCAGCACTTGAGGCCATGCAGGAGAGTGGGAGGATAGCATGGGTCTGGGCGTGAGTCCGTGTGTCTATTTGTAAGAGAATGAGCAAGGACCAGATGATGCATGCTAACAAGTGCGGCCATGGAATATTAATCACAGTCCTTAGTTTCTCCAGTGCCTTGGCTGAGGACTGTATCAGCATTCATGACACGTCTACACTTGAACAGCAGCACACTAACCGCTACTTTAACTCATTTCATTAGTTTGTTTTTAAGGCGGTCCAAAAACAGTTCTTCTGGATTTGTTTCTCAAAGACAAATTTGTCATCAAGGATCTTGTTATCATATTTTTTGTCCATTATGACTATTGCTTAGTAGATAGACAATGAAACTTTAATCACACTCTATGTATTCCCTGAAAACCCCTCTTTTGTCTAATCATTTCTTAATACATTTTAATGTGCGATAATGAATTACGCAGTGGGGAATACGTTTCATCACAGTGTTTTTCTGAAAATGCTGCAATGAAATGTGAGTAAAACTGACTTTATTTGAATTCAGATTCATTATTTTTATTTACACCAAAAATGTGGCACATATCTTAAATGATTTTTTCCCATTGAGATTTTATGTGTTTCCAAAGTGTTCCTTTAATTTTTTTTTTTTTTTTTTTTTTAGCAGTGTATGAATTTTAAATGTCTCACAATGCATCAAACCAGTAACATATAAATGTTGGTATTACACATTCTTTCTCATAATAATAAGGTTCATCAAAGCCATTTCTTTAGTGCTTTTATGTAAGAATATAAATACACTAAGAATATATCTGTGACAGACCCAGTTGTGTCATCAGAGCTGTTGTGTCACTGTTAAAAGCTGGTGGATGTCAGTGCTGACATTTCCTTAGGTATACAGTACAGAACAAACTTTGCCCAAGGAAGAAGACTTACAAAACTCAACTACTACTTTCCAGTGTGTGGTTCTTCCAGCCAGGTGGACTGAGTGGTTACCTGGTGCACAGTGCACAAAAACACACATGCGCATACACGAACATAGACATGCACTTCATGCTTAATGGTTTCTGTGGAAAGCTGCCAAACTCACTGAAGATCTTCCCCTCTACTCTTCTGTATTTCATCTATCCCTCCCACTTTCTTGGCCTTTTCACTCTCTTCTATCCCATCTCTCTCCATCCCTCTCTCTCTCCTTCTAAGAGCATATGCCCTTAAACCCTCCCTCCTTCCTCAACAATCTGCCACTAAGTTCCTTATGAATGACACAACCCAAGACAGAGAAAACAGACATACAAGATGTTTGTGAAATGACACTCTGTCGCAGTATATGTTTTGCCCAACACAGAACAAGCCTGGAGACAAAGTACCATATTATCATCCTTCCTGTTGCATAAAAGCACTTCAAGAGGATCTCCTTTTTATTTAGTTTCCCTTTTCTGATTTAAACACAGAGGTCATGAGTAAGGTTATTGCAACAGGCTTGCACAAAAAGCAATTGGGGGTTGGGTGCTGGTTGGGAATGTGGGAGATTTCTTTAAATTGATAAAAGTTGGTCTTGGGCCATTCTACCCATGCATCAGATGGATCAGTACTTTACTGTGCTACATTTTGTTTTTCTGCAAAGGCATGTTTTAAGATACAGAAGATAACATACTGACATGTGGTGGATGTGTGATTCAGCATACCAACACTGGCCTCCAGCAGCACAGATGAGCATTTAAAAATTAGTAGTATAATGTCAATATTTCCATTAGGCTTAGTGTCAGTGCAAACAGTTCTAGTGATTTAATGCTCTGCTAAGTGCTTTTCAAACATAACATAATTTTGAACCAGAGCAGAAGCAACTGCACACAATTATACACAGATTCCACAAGCAGATGTTGTAAAGAAACCTTAAATTAACCATGAATGAAAATGTCTGAATCATGAGATATTGTCATTCGCAATTTGAGAGCATTGTATTCTTTAAAGCTTGATTGTGTTTCTGATCCAACAAAACATGCCCAGAGTCTTGATCACAAAGCACTCACCAAGACGGCACATCACTAAGTTCATTCAAAGTCAATTATTCTGAAAACTGGATCACTGTGCTTAAAGGATTCCGTTTTTATGAATTGCAACAGATAGGAAGCTTTTCATTCACTACCCAATCCTTTTTAGCTTTTTAGTTTCTGTGATTATTCATTCAATGCTTAGATCTGCAGATTATAGATCTTAGCTTCAGGGTTTTTCAAACCTCAGTGTACATTCATAGGTACCCCATAGTAAAAGTCAGCAGTTGTGTTTCTTCACACAGGAGTCAAAAGTCCATGACATGGAGCAGGGTTTTTTTTCAGAGAGATCAATTACATGGACAACTGTGGATGATTCAGGATAAACTCAATTGGTTGGTTAGCTTGTTATGGATCAAGAAGTGGAAGGTCAGCAACATGGAATATTTCCTCTTCACATGGTAATGCGTGGATCTTGCCCTTGTATAGTATTGTATAGTTAGTAATTAGTACTCTTTTATCCCTTAATTTTACCCAAATTTAGCATTTGTTTATTTATTTGTAATTCCTAGTTTTATATCTCTTGGAGATATATTTTTATATACTTATAAATCCACCATAGGGGGCTTGGGGTGAAACAGCATTTCGGTACGCTGTATACTGTGCATGCTGTTGTATTGACAATAAAGCTCTTCAAGCTTGAATCTTTTGTAATAGATTGTTATCAGACACAATTAAAATAGACCATATTATAAAACCTTTGATGACATCATTAATTTTTTCTTCAAGTGTAAAGTTGTTGCATGCCATTGTTGGCTTATGTCTATTGCTTAAGAATAATCTTGTTCAATATTCTTGGAAAAAAGAAATTCACCAGTCTCTTAGGGAGATATTTGCTGAAATAACATTTCAGGTAGAAAGTAATGGTGTGAGAACACAGTGATTAAAGTGTTTTTCCATATATTTCAGTTCCATTCAGTCGATTCTGATTGAGTGATTCAATGTATTGTTCCTTTCTTAGTTTTATTCTTTCAGCTGCTAATGTTTCTGTTTTTGTGTACTATTTGGTTATGCCTCTCCATGAATGGTGTAGTTTGCGTCTTATATCCTGTTATTGTGTGCTGGACTATCTCAGTGGTGTCTTGTCACAGCTTGAAACTTAGGACCAGTATTGTAGACTCCTGCCTCTGTGGATCTGGTGCTTGAGACCTGTTCTTGTCCTGTTATGATCAGGACATGATCTCATAGCATTTCATCACAATGAATGAAATGAGGCTAGCTCCTCATTTCATTCTGTATTGTGGCTCTGACACTCACAAATCTTTGCACTATCGCCTTTTGTTGCTTCTAGAGTCTCATTGTGCTAGACTTTGGATGGAAACACCCCTTGCATTACAAGGAGGTTGCCGGTTTTGACATCAGTGGGATCGGTTTCTTTATTTGGTCAGGTTTCCTTCCATCTGGGTATCTGATGACTGGTATGTTTACTGGATAGTGGCTTGCATCGTATTTCTATCACTCTGCGTGTAAGTGCCTCTTTTCTTATTCTGGAGCCATTTGGCCGTGGTCAATCTCCTTGCACTCTCATCATGGTCCCCAGTGGCCTGTAGGATCCCAAGGTAGTTGTAGCTGCCCCATGTGGCCTTAAGTTAAAACACTTCAGTACAGATCAAATTCCTTTGCCAACATTTGACCACACCACTACAAATGAGATCCTGAAACCCCTATCTGGTGAGGGTTAACAGCAAAAGGAACATTTTATCATCTTGCTATGCTTGGTGGTAACTTGTGCACTGGTCTTGGAGTTGTTTTCTATAGTAGCATCAAGTTCTTGATGAACCTTACAAGTACACCAATGGGCCTGTATATTACTTAATATTCTAGTATCCATGTGAGTGGAATCATATTGTAAGCTTTCTCATAGAGAATTCAAGAAGTTCTCAGGTTGGTATGTCAAAACATTTTATATTGTTCAGTCATCCTTATCTGTTCTGGTATTTGACTCTCTGCAGGTATTTTCTGTGGCCTTAAGAGCTTTTTCACGGATGTTCTTATAGAAAAGGCTGTAAGACTAGAGATGGACCGATCCGATATTACGTATCGGTATCGGTCCGATACTGACCTAAATTACTGGATCGGATATCGGAGAAAAATAAAAAATGTAATCCGATCCATTAAATATCACGAAAGCACCTCACAAAACTTGCAACACGCCGTAACTCACCTCAGAACGTTAGCACTCGGAGCAGTATGCATCACGTGATAGAGCGGCTGTGGCATGCGGGACCTGTCGGTGGTCTGGATAGCATTTGGAGCTTCGCTAGCAACCCGGCATTTCATCTCCGACAAAGTTATCCCAGAGAGAAGTAAAGCAAGTGTGTAAGTCCATCTCTGAATGTTTGTAAAGCATTCCTGCGTTAAGCTTAACAAGCGACTGCCTCTTCTTGCTGCTACTTCAATCATGAAACTGCTTAATGATCAGCTGATCGGCTTTTCTGTCGCGAGTCCGTGTCTCTAGTTTGCTTTTGGCCCACTTTGCACCAGAAAGAGGAAACCAGCGGCTGAACAACAGCAGCACGTTTAAGCTTGATCAGCTGTTGTTAGAATTTATTTAATATTACTTTCTACTCGATGATCTTTTTTTTACGTAGCTGATGCTGGTAACAGTGCAGGGGCGGATCTAGCAAAGTTTAGCCAGGGGGGCCGATAGGGCATGAACAGGGAAAAGGGGGCACAAAGACATACTTTTCTTTCTTACTCTCATTTAAAATGTCTAGCTTTTAATAAATAATTATCTGACACCCAAAGTTTTAATTTGATGTAAAATGAATAGAAGTCAATTACTGTATATAGTAACTATTAAGTCTAATATATATATACCCTAGTAAGCTATAGTACTTTTTCCTTTGGGAAGGTACCATCTGTGCAGTCTGCAATTTTGTTGAAGAAAGATGTTGAATCTATTTAATATTTCTTGAAAAATAATTGATTTCTGTGCATTTTTTTTTTTACACTGCATCAAATTAAGGTTGATTACGTCGATTAAGCATCATGAGGTGGAGCGTGAGGGGTGGTTCCCTATTTTTTATTTATTTATTTTTGTTGTTGCTGGGAGTTGGAACCCTATTAGTTAGGTTGCTTAATATTTACGCTAAGTACTCTTTAAAATACCAGAATAGGGAGGATGGAGTAGGTTTAAGTTTATTAGATTGATCAGTGTTGCTGAACTATGAAATTTTTTTTTTTTGCATACAGGTATAACAGAATAGCTTTAGTGTAGTTGTTGTTTTAAACTTGAGTATGAACTTATACAAAATGCAGCAAGATATTTTTAAAAAACAGTTTTGTTGATTAAAAAACACTATATCGGATTCATATCGGTATCTGCAGATATCCAAATTTATGATATCGGTATCGGTATCGGACATAAAAAAGCGGTATCGTGCCATCTCTATGTAAGACTAATTAATTCTGGCACTGTATTTGTAAAATGTATACACAAGCACGAGGTTACAGTTCTACTAGCTATAACAACTTTGAATTTTAAATTTTTGGCATTTCAATTTAAGAAAAATATAAATCCTAAGAAGTTTGCTAAAAGCATTCAGATCTGGTGCTATTCCTGTTTTGTTTTTGTTTTTTACTTAGTGTTTATTACTCACTGGTTTTATCTTCCATCTCTTTTATTCAGCATATATTTCTATTTCGTCTTTGTTTTATCTTATACGTTCTGATGTGTGCATTATTATTATTGCTACTTTTGCCCACTAATTCGCATAAATAGTGAAAAAGTAAAGTATTGCTTGGTACCTAAAGAATTTTTTCCCTTTTTTGCAAATAGTATGTGAAAAGAATGTCTTGTAAATGTGTAAATGAATAGTGAGATCATGAATTTTATCTTTCGTTAAAAAGGAATAAAACAAATCTAGATTTATTATATCATAGCAGCCTTCAACATTTTTCAAACAAGATACAAGGGATATAACTCAGGTCTGTTTCTTGGTCAGTTCATGGATTTTTTTTTTCTTACCGATCTGTGTGGAATGGACACTTCTTCACCTTCACCCCCCTGTTTCATAGAGCCCCAGAACCCCAACAACACATAGGATTAATGCATATAATAAAGCATGTGGCTGAATGGGTTTTGTATAGAGCAGAAAAGAGGTAATGCTCTGTGTTTTCTAAATGGGGGAGCAGAGGGCCTTTCAGAGGGAAAACATGCTGATTACTGTATTGTAAAATGGCTTTTGATTCCCCTTGCCTGCTTTAATCCCAGGACACAACAGTAGCCCTGTCTCCCACCAATGCCAATTGAAACTCTAAGAAGACTTGCATTACCAGCAAGCAGGGTTTAATTGTGAACTCACTCAGTTATTAAAGAAGCCAGGGCCTACTGAATTGGAGACCGGTGGGCCAGTCCTTCACTGCTTTTGACTATTATGGCTCTTTCTTTCTAGACTGTGGTTCGCAGTTTGTTGTTTGCTGTGCATAGGCCCTGGATGAATACAGGCTCCTCACTATAGAAATCTTTCTTTTTCTTCCTCTAAGTTTTTCCTCCTCTTCTACTACTGGCTTCCAGGGAACGCAATTATAGTGTGGAATTTTATGGGAGGATAGAGCAGTAGTGGGGAGTGAAGGGTGAGCAGGCCAGTGAGGCTATTATCTGTCACATAGGGTTGATTGTCCCCCCTCACCCTCCCAGCAAACACAAAAGGAGTGGTCAGAGCTGAACTGGAGAGCGGCCCCATCTTAAGAATGGCAACAATCAGGGGTGGCTGGTTCCTGCTGGCTTTATGCCGGAGGATGTTCACCCTGCAAAAACGTTTGGTCTCAATAATGGCTTACTCCAAAACTTCACCTTGAAAAAATTCCTGAAGAACAGGAAATTGTCTGTCTATAATTGATAAACAATTTTCAACTGTTTAACTGTAAATTGTAAAATGAATGCCTTTCACTTTTGCAAGTTCATGGGGCCAAACGGGGATATTATTGATGTTGGGGTTAACTATTTGTTACTTTGTAATAAACTTAACTGATGATTGGCTCAATCAGGGGGCCATGATGACCTCAGTGGATTCCACAAGTACTCTAGATGCAAATTTGTTTTTTTAATCTTTTGATTTGTTGTTTGCTCTCTTGCTTGTTGTTCGCTTAAAGTTCCATTTGCAAATCTACAAATGAAACATGTGTTTGGTAAAAAGTTTGGGAAACTCTAAAAATTTAGACATACAATAATGCTTTATTCAAGGTGTGATCAGCCATAGCTTGCGAGCTATAGCACAGTTTGAACCCCTTCCACACTGAAGCAGTAAAAGTGACATGAAGTCCATTTCACCCTCAAAAATAACAAGGGACAAACACAGGGGCTGTATGCAATGCTCAAAAGTTAAACAAAAATTAAACAGATTAAACAATTTAACAGAACTCCAATCCAGTTCAGTTTTACCTCAGCATTCCTTCCCATCCAGCCGGCTAGTTCTCCATCGGACAATAGTGGATTGAGGACACCCTGAGCAGGCCAGCCTCTCTGGGGCCTTTGCACTGTTTGCCAGCATGGGTAAATAGAGGTTTTTTAATATCCGCCAGGGGGTTGAGAGGTGGGAGAGGGGTCAGGGTATAGAGCTCACTGAACTGGCAGCCATACAGGCCATTGTTGGTGTTTGTTAACAGGTGTGTGTGCTTAAATGGGAGTCTTTCACTGGAGCTGCTACACGAGCCCGTGGGGCCCGACCACCTCTCACTCCCTCACAGTGTTCTCATCAATGACAGCTTTTCAGCGGCCCAGGGAAAAGGAGGAGGAGGAAAGGAGGATGATGAGGCTGGCTGAGAGATTAAAAGTGAGAGGAAAGACTGCACAAGAGTGCATAATTTTTAGAAGGTACATTACAATCTGGAAAACTGAATTTCAAGATGCATAGGAGGAATGGAAATACAGAGATGAATACATCATGATGCACTTGTACTCTTTTTTTGCATATTCACAATATGCATACAATCCTGTGATACAACGGTTGATCGAGGAAAATTTACAGTGGCCTGAAAAAATATGTGGGCCCTTCGTTATTTTTTAGTTGTTGTTGTTGTTTAGCATATTTGTCACACTTAAACATTTCTGATCATCAAACAAACTCACAAAGATAACACAAGTAAATGCAAATGATGACTTGTATTTCCCAAGTTCAAGAAAATCAAGAAAATAGTTAAATAGAGCCTGTCTGACAAGGTGAAGTCGGCTAAAAGACTTCAAATAGCAAGACATCATACCGCAATCTAAAGAAACAGCTAAGAAACAAAGTCATTGACATCTATCAGCCTGGAAAGGGTTACAAAGTTGTTTCTAAAGCTTTGGAACTCCAGCGAACCATGGCGAGAACCACTATCCACAAGTGGAAAATGACTCCAAGAACCCGTCAATGACAAAAGAACCTCGAGCAACTTCTTAAGAACTGCAGGCCTCGCTTGCCTCAGTTAATGATTCAACAATAAGATAGAGCCTGGGAAAAAATGGCATCCATGGGAGCGTTCCAAGGAAAAAAACCCGCTGCTGACCAAAAAGAACACAAAGGCTCGTCTCACATTTGCCTATAAACATCTTGGGAAAATATTATGTCGACTGATGAGAGAAAAGCTGAATCTTTTGGAAGATTTTAGTTTGGAAGATTTACCACCCAGTCAACCATGGTGGTGGTAGCGTGATGGAATATCTGTCCATCGGTTTGTGCAATGGAACTCATGTACAATGGGGTTATGCAGCAAGACATTTATCTAAAACACACCAGGAAGTCCATATCTGGATGGCTTAGCAAACAAATAAAAACAAAAAGGTTCTGGCGTTGCCTCAACATCTGGACTTAAATCTATGGAATAAAACGTCCCGCTTTAGCTTAAATAGGTCATTTATGCTTGAAAAACCCCCAATGTGGCAGAATTAAGACAATTCTGCAAAGGAGGGTGGACTAAAATTCCTCCACTGTGATGTGAAGGGTGGCACAATTATCAGGTTTAAGGTGGAATTACTTTTTTACCATAGGACCAGGTAGGTTTGGATAACTTTTTTCCCTTAATAAATTAAATCATCACTGAAAAACTGTATTTTGTATTTACTCGTTATTTTTGTCTTATATCAAGAATTAAGTTGGTAAGAAACAAATTCAAGAATAAATGAATTCTTTGTAAGAAATCTGGAAGGAAGTAAAGACTTTCTCACAACACTGTTCCTACATTTGTTTCTTGGCTATATTTGAAGTACAGATCTGTATTTGGGGTATTAGCTTAAAGCCAAGCACAAAAAAGTTGCTTCAAATGTCCAAATTTTTACACAAAAAACAAACAAATGTACCAGTGGACATGTGATCCGGGTACATACTACATAGATAAAAATGCTCTTAGCAACTGATCCCCTGTTTGGGTCTTTATCAGCAAAACTCTCTCCTGTTTTCTTTCCTTACACTTCTTGTCTATCTGTACTGTATGTCACCAATTAAATAACAGTCACAAGACAATCTTAAACATATCTCTTTCTAGGAGCAAACATACATCTTAAAATGTTGTCTGTCCTGCAAACTCTAAGTTGTCTGTTTACAAAGGATTCCTTTGGGTCTTTACATTTCTCCTCGGTTGACACTGCAAAACTGTTTTACAGTTGGTTGGCCATCACATTTTCCTTCCCATGTCACCCCTGTCTGTGACACACCAAGGCTCAAGAAAAAAAGGTCAAGTCTTACGCATTTTCACCACGCGTGTATCAGGAAAAATCGTTATCCTGTGGCTGTGGAGGTCTAAAAACAGAGGGCAATGAGTCTCCCCCCGCTATATTGGGTTGTGTGCTGAGGATTACTGTGCTAAGAGTAAAAGAGAGCAAGAGAGAGAGAGAGCAAAGGAAAGCTGTGTGAATGATAACCTAGCCACACTGCTCCATGGAACCCTGCCCTATTAATAGTTTCCACCATGGGCAAGTGAGGAGGAGACTGCACGTAAAAGAAGGGAAATGAGGAGAGAGAGAAAAGAGTGGAAGCAGTAGAAGATGCTTCCTGTGTGGCTAGATGGGTGCTGGCCACACCACAGAGAAGGAACCTGCCTTGGGCACTGTGGAAGAACTGATGAAAGCTGCACTTTTCTCCTTTTGCAAATAAAAACAGATTTATTGTCTTGTCAACATACTGCAACTAGCAGGCTTTATTACTTAATGTCATTATGATAATACTTTTCAGTGAGCATGCCGAAAAAAGCAGTATTTTTGCGCAGGGAAGAAAGTTCCTTTTGACTAACACTTTTCTTTCAAGCATTATATTTGGACTGGCGACTTGAACTAATGATTGTTTTTTCTTCATTCTCAATTGGATCACACTACTTCGGACTGGTTTGGTCTGGCCTAGTCTGAGTAAACCTGATTGGTTTCCAGGTTCTGTATCTCACCACATGTCAATATAGGCCCAGTCTTTTAACATGGCCCTGAGGACTTCCAATCCCTCCTCAAAGTGCACTTTATGTGTGGAAATAAATCCACAAATATTCTGTTAGACGCTCAAATGTGTTAACAGATTACAAATAGATGACAGACTATTTTGTGGAGTCTCAGTATTGTGCTCTGCCAGCTGTCTTGAGCTGTCTTGACGAGATGATGAGATTTTGTTCTTTGTATTTGGTCTTTCATCTATTTCCTTTCTTTGTTGAGATGTAGGCTTCATTTAATGTATAGGACTGATCGAAAATGGCATAATTAGGTAGATTTATATGGTAAATGGTAAATGGCCTGTATTTATATAGCGCTTTACTAGTCCCTAAGGACCCCAAAGCGCTTTTACATATCCAGTCATCCACCCATTCACGCACACATTCACACACTGGTGATGGCAAGCTGCATTGTAGCCACAGCCACCCTGGGGCGCACTGACAGAGGCGAGGCTGCCGGACACTGGCGCCACCGGGCCCTCTGACCACCACCAGTAGGCAACGGGTGAAGTGTCTTGCCCAAGGACACAACGACCGAGACTGTCCAAGCCGGGGCTCGAACCGGCAACCTTCCGATTACAAGGCGAACTCCCAACTCTTGAGCCACGATCGCTCAAGAGTTGGGAGTTGGGAAAATAAATATGATTACATTTTCTCTAAACTGCACTGCAGAAACTTCAAATTGTTTCGGTATAAGTAGAGTTAATACTGTCAGATTTATGGCACATTCAGTTTTCTGCTTATCATAACTGTGACACACTGTGCATGAATTACAGTGAGCTACACGGATAAATGAATCTTGGAACCAAGTACTCCTGTCCTCAGGTGGTGAAATATGACTTTAGTGCCCATGAACAAGATAAAAACAAACTGCAAGGCCTGCAACGCCCAAGTCACCACAGGCCTTGGCACTGTCAGGCTTCAGTGGTATAACAGCAGCATGCAGTAAAAGGCAGCTTCGCATTGCGGATTATACATGTTGGTGGAGCCCCGCTGATAGGACGGGTTAAGGGAGCAGTCCACTCTGTCCCTTGGGGAGATCCTTAGTCCAGGCAACAGTCAAGTATAGCAGTGTTTTCCTCTATAGGGTAGAGGAGCATAACATGTTAAATGCTTCAAAGTATATTTAGGGCGAGTCCGGTAAAGAGCCTCCCATGCTTGACTTAGCAAACCGCACACGTCTTTAACATATTTACCATAACTGGACAGAACAGATCTAATTCCAAAAAAATCTAGAGAAAATAAATATGATTACATTTTCTCTAAACTGCACTGCAGAAACTTCAAATTGTTTCGGTATAAGTAGAGTTAATACTGTCATTCAACTGTTAGAACAATGCAATATGTGAATTCATTGCTTAATAGAAATCTGACTATTTTGCACATGTGACTGTCACTCTAGCTGAGGAATGTATTCTCAATTAATTTTGTCAGCTTTATTTTTTAATTGCATTGGTGTGCAAAACATATATTTCTTTGCTTTTTATGTTTCATGTTGCATTATGTTTTTTTTATGAGTTGGTTATCGAACATAGTACTTTTTAGGGTACTGAATTACATCAGAACCACCAAGTACCAACTCACAGTAAATCAGAGTACATATGCACAAGAGTGAGAAAATCTGATGTCACTCCTGTGATGTGTTGAAGAACAACACACACGTGGAAAGCCAAAAGCAGTGTCAGGTGTGGTTACACTTGACTCAACCCATATGGAAAAGAAATAGAAAAAACTTATAAAAAACTTGCATAAGATGTGGCCTACTTCCAGTGTTGGGGAGTAACGGAATACATGTACCGCCGTTACGTATTTAAAATACAAAATATGAGTAACTGTATTCCGTTACAGTTACCGTTTAAAAAGGTGGTATTCAGAATACAGTTACTTTGTTGAAATAAATGGATTACACTGCGGTACTTTCCTGTTTCATTTTGTCGCGGGTCAGGACTGTTTGGGTTTTGTTTGACAGCTACGTTCTGTTGTTCCAGGCGGCAGCGTTACGGTTGCCATGGTTACAGGGCGACGCTCTCTCTCTCTCTCTGCGACTGTGTGTTTCCTGGGTGAGAGAGCGCCTTTTCGTTGTTGTTGTTGTTGTTGTTGTGCTAAGCTAACAGGCAGAATGCTACAAGCATAGCTCTAAAGAATGTAGCCTCATGGGCAGTGTAGTTCGTGTTGCAGGGAGAATGGACTGCCATACACGTTATGGGTCTGTGAGCGCGAGGAGGGAGAAAAAGGGGAGTGGAAAGGTACGAGTTGTCATCGAGGAAAAACGGGAGCTGGAAACATGTAAATATAATAATAACCACTGCAGCCAAGAAGAGTGCCTGACGAGCCCAGTTGTAAGTAAGCTATTAAGACTCGACTGTACACCGTGTTCGTGTTTTCCTCCGAAAACAATAAGTTCCGTTGGAGCAGCCTTTCAACGCCTCTCTGTCTCTCACAAGAAAAGTTGACCCACACAACAAAGTAAAGCTATTTTTCGGCTACGAGCCGACAGCGACCCCGCCGTATTAGTCAGAGGTCCCTTTACTACAGTTCGGAGTCGCGGACCTTCAGTAATAGTAATAAATCATACAGCAATAGTACATTCACGTTGTTGTAAAAAGCATGATAATATATTAAGTAATCCAAAGTATTCCGAATACGTTACTGTCATTGAGTAACGTAACGGAATACGTTACAGAATACATTTTGGGGCATGTATTCTGTATTCTGTAATGGAATACATTTTAAAAGTAACCTTCCCAACACTGCCTACTTCATATACTGAATCATATAAGGCTTATACGATTTACTCATGAAAGTGGCCACTTTCTCATTACTTTCATTATATTGTTTTAGTAAGTATCCAAAACATACAAGTTTAATTTATATAATTTTTCAAGGGATCTTATTTCTGTTTTCACTCTTGTATGCTTTTCATACAAGTTTCACACAAGACAGATACAAACTTTATAAGATTTATATATATCTTTTCCATATGGGAATCATTGCTCTCTCTGACATTTGTGGTGCAAAATGCAAAGCTGGTCATGCTGACACATAATCTGATTCTAATCAAACACAAAAGGTATCTAAAACTGGTGAAGTCAAATTTGCCAAAGGATCTGCAGCCCTTATTATGTCTGTTGCACGTGTGTGAATTTATGGATGATGTTGATGAAAAAGCTGTCAGAGAAACAAGGCATTCTTTTCACTGTGTTGGTTGATTTTTATAATTTTTAAACTGTCTGCACTAACTAAACTTTCTTATCACTGTGCTATTTAGGTTTTTTTTTTTTAAACAAAACTCAAAAACATTCACATTGACACATGTCCATTCATCTCAGCCTTGAGACAAAGTTCTCTCTTGAACTTTGTCCCCAAATCACTGAATCTTAACTGTCCCCATGCTTTACTCATTTCTGATCCTGTCCTTTCTGGTCACTTAACATCTCACAACATCTTCAGCTCTGCCACCTCCAGCTCATCCTCCTGTCTTTTTGTTAGTGCCACCTTCTTCTGGCAGGCGTATCTAAAGTTCCTACCTTCACCTCCACACTCTGGCCTTTTCTTCTCTTGTGCTGCCTCCTAACATGCCTTTTCCCTTGTCTTTAGCCATCAGTAAGAGTTCCTCTGGCATCCTGTTGGCCATCAGCACTGGGGGTGCTTTTTGTTATCCCAACCAATCCAATGTGGAAATCTCAGTTTTTTTAGGATCCAGATGCTGAATTTGACTAAGATTTTATGCCAGATGTTCTTCTTGACACAACCCTCCCCATTTATCCACTTGGGACGGGCACTAGTCGTACACTGACTCGTGGAATCCTGTGGCTAGGTTGTGGAAATGAATTCACATCTTTAGTTAATTCTTGACCATATTCTATTTCTGACACCACCATTTGCTTAAGGATGCATCAAGAGTTTAGAGCAGGACAGTAAAACATCCCAATTTGATGTTGCCCCACAACATGATGCGGTGGGATTTATGTGGCTTATGAACTAAAACTACTATGATGCACCTGGTTTAGAGCACTGAACCGAAAGTTACAGTTTCTGTGCATTGTACTTCAAAAAAAGTTAGTTATGATAAATAAGGGAGGCTGTGATACATAATAAATATCAGTGTCAGTCACTTTTAGTTTCACACAGCATATTTTCAACTGGATAGCAGTTCCATTTCTTAGGAAAGACAAGTCACATTATTTTTAAATTAGTCTCACATCATTTGTCAGTGAGCAAATCATTTGAACACAATAATATAATGACAGAGATTTGTTGGATGGAGTAGCCACATGGAAAGGGGTCATAAAGACCTTGCAGTGACCTCTGTTACTGGTCTCCATGTGCGTCCCAAACCTTCATATGTGGAAAACGTGCAACAATTTGTGATTCTGAATAACAAGTCTTTGAACTGCTGGTTGCTCTGATGCACATGCTGAAAACAAGTAGAGCTTCCAAAAAAGAGATGAGCAGTTGAGAAGTTGCGGGAAGTCTTCGTTTTTTCTGTGCGTTTTTCTAGAGCATCTGTCTTCCTGCTCTGACTCAAAGAGACAAGCTGGAGGCAGCGTTTTGCTGCCCTCCAAGGCCTTGTATGTGGGGAGTAAATCATCCGCACATTGCGTGAGACCATGCTGTTGTTCACTGGTGTCTGTGACAGGGCTCATCAACACAGCATTAATTAGGGATAAATACAAAGCATAAACAATAAACATCTGACCACAGAAGCCACAACTACCTCCCATACCATTTCAAAGCTTTGCCAAAAAAAGTAAATATAATAATCTTTTCAAGATTAGTTTCCTCCCACATAGCCAGCTAAGTGAACCCAGCTAAGTGAAATATATTATTCAGCTGATATTAGTTAAAATATGTCATTCCACAGGATCTAGGAAGCCGGACTAGATTGTGTTTTACGTGGCAGTTTTGCTGGATCTCACTGCAGATGCGCATCTTGGCATATGTTGCGTCTAAAATAACCTTTTCTTGTGTGTTGTGAATCTGGACTATGTTGTTGTTTCCTGAAATCAACAGTGATTGTGTGATACTTGTATTCATCCTAATGGCCAAAAGCAGGGATCTCCCATGGTTTCAGAAATAAGATGTACGATATAGGAGTCTATGGGAAAACAACCCTGTGATCCACAGAGTGTATAGTTAGAGTTAAATAGATGATAAAGCAGGGTGTGCTGTAGGACATTATGGCGGGTTTAACAAAAGCATGACGTTGCTACTGAATGAACGTGCAGTGTTGTCTGTTAATTTAACCTTTACATGAACACCAAGATGGCAAAGGCCACAACAGTCAGCCAGGACTTCACTGGCAGCCATTCTGCAACTGCATATTAAATCAATGCACACTGCTCTAAATAAAACCATTTTGCCATGTCTGTGACTGGATGTAGATGGGTGGCCATTTCATTGGACAAGAAGTCCGTTTTATTGCTGGAAATTAAATAACATTTTCCTTCTAAAATGAGGGGTGAAAAATGACAGACTCTAGCATTACTTGCAGTGTAAAAATTGTTTATGGTGAAAATGCTGTCAACACCTGAAGGCTTCATACGAAACATCTACAGCCTTCACGGGACATTTCTGTGTTATTGACCAATTTAAAATACTGGTAAGAAAAGTAATCCAAAAAAATTGAAATGTTACTATTGGAATTAGTTTGGTTAGAGCTTGAAATTGTTACATTTCTTCTCACATTTTAGCCTACAATCTGTAACCTTTTATAATTCAAAAGAAACCTTCCCAAAGTTCTTTATGGAGAACTGTGTTTAAATAGTTCTGCCTCTGTGTGTGTGTGTGTGTGTGTGTGTGTGTGTGCGTGTGTGTGTGTGTGTGTGTGTGTGTGTGTGTGTGTGTGTGGTTGAATGGGAGTAAGTGAGTGCATGCAGAAGGGGGGATGGTTGAGGGGACAGCTGTAACGGAATCACTTCATAAGTGAAATACCACTCCCCGTACAATAGCCAGCCACAAACCAGAGCTGTGGTGCAAATGTTTTTCCAACATGGCATGGATTTATCCCTGCATACTGGGATTAAAAAATGCATTTTTCACTTACTTCAAATGAGCTACCAGAGAAGGTTATGACTGGTACACTCTGGCTTTGGGATCTCAGATACGTTTCATTCAAACAGTTTTGTACGATGTTTTTGTCCGTCTTTAAACAGTCCTGTGCTTCCAGTTGTATTGTTCAGATTTCTGGAGCTTCAGCTGATGATCACATATGTCTTCCCTGCTGTTTCACCTTTTCATTTTGGAGACACGTTTACTGAGACGGGCTTTAGAGTGCCCACGTCAATGAAGACAGTCTATTGAAGGCCAAATAAAGGGTGCTAAAATGCATTCGTTCTACATAGTTTCACATGCTGAGCGCTACTTTGCATCCATCGGCCTGGAGGGTTAAGATTCAATAGACCCTCACCCTGAATTTGTAGAATGGTCTTATTGAGGAGACCAAGGGGATGAACTACATTCCAGAGGCCTGTTGGGAGAAAACAAGATGGCCGTGTGTGACATGCGGCTTTGTTGGCGGGCAAGGGATGTCTCTCATGGCCATCAGGGTGTCAGAAAGAGTTACCTCTAATCGCTCCTGATAGGCAGAGAGGGCCCAGCCACAGCCACAGGGCCTCGTGATTCAAATCACAATCACTTACAAAAACGCACCATGACCACACATTGACAGATTAACATTCCGCATGTTTAACTCATATCTCAGGAGCTGTGAAAAAGCAGTGACAAACTCCCTCCCAGATTCCAGATCGCATTGTTCCAGCTTTTTTCCCTTGCACTCTCCATGATGTGAACCTGAGGGAACAGGAGCGTTGGAATTTCCAAGATGGAATTCCTCTGAATGTCCATTTGACCTGACTCAACACTTAGTGTCAGCATGGGGAACACAATCATTAACAACTGGACCATGGTGATTGCTGACTTGAATAGCTGTTGTGACCCAGGACTAATGACTGCAATGGGCACTTAAGGCAGGGAAATGCTACGACCATGACTCCACATTTGGTATTTTTTTCCAACTGTCATAGACTACTTAACGTATACGTTATCCCCGTGGTAGTGATTGTGTTTTTGAGTGCTTGAAGAGAAGGCAACTGATCTTCTTTAGGTTTGTGAAGATGTTTTGCCTAAAATGCTGGTTTAGCTCTAAAACAACTTATCAAGAGTCCAAGGTGATCAAGTCTAGCTTTAGATGAGAAGCCCTGGACCCTTACCCTGAATTTGTAGAATGGTTTTATTGTTTCCCTCAGTTGTTTTAGAACTGGGAGTCCCAGTTAAACTAGATTACCTAGGACTCTGCACCTTGATTACGTGGGCAGAGAGTTTTTAAGTAATTAAGTTAAATTTATTACCTGGGACTCTTCATCAGTTGTTTTAGAAGTCAAAAAACCTCTTCAATGAGAGGTGAAATATTTCCCCAAACCTAAAGTCCAGTTGTTTTCTTTTCAAGCTCTAAAGACCTTCAGTAACCTGGTAGACTCTAAGTCTTCATAGTCACAGTCAAAGTTGTATGAATTGTGCTTGTTACTGAGATCTATAGTTTGTTGTTGTCTGGTTTAATTGTGACACAAGTGCATCTAGAGACAAATAATATCTTCAGGGGTTGGTTGGTATTGTAAGAGGTCGAACCACCATATTCCTTCTGTTTCAGTGTACCTTGACACAGGCAGTATCAGGCATTGACTATAGTCTATTTCCTAATTTGATGTTTTCAAAAGGGTGGCAAAAAGTGCTGTCTAAATTAAAATATAAGAAAAAACTCAGATAGATGTTCAGCTGGGTTGAGATCTGGGGACTTTAAGGGCCATAGCACAATTCACATCACTTTTGCATATATAAAACTACTTCATGACTCCTTGTGCCCCGTGGATAGTAGGATTGTCCTTCCAGAAGAGACCATTCCAGTCAAAATAGATTTTATTCTTCATAGGATAAACGTAATCAATGAACAACTTTGTCATGATTTATTATAAACCTTCCCTGGTAATGGCCAAAAACAAACAACCAGAACTTACCTGTACAATTCTCTGTAATGTGTAACTAACAAAGAGATAATATCCAAAAGTTCTGGGAAACAACTTTCCCTTTTGCTAGAAAGTCAAAGAATCGTGTTTGGCAGACGTTTTTGTAGGATGGCCACAAGATGGACAGGTTACACTGGCACAACTTTGATTTTGGCATTACATATTTTAATGGTTAAAATATGAATGGTCTTTTAAACAATGTCATTTATTGTCACATTGTTAGCTTTGTGGTGGCACGGTCAGATCATATCATCTATTGATGTTTTGAATCTGTCTATCTATTGTCCATCCATTCTCTTCCGATTCTCTTTATCTGGGTCGCAGTGGAGCAAACTGAACTGAACTGATATCTTTAAATTGAAAATCAGTATAACCTATTGAATTTAAAAACTAACTAATTATCACTAACTAGTGATAATCTGTCAAATGATAGATTAATGCTTCTTTGAATGTTTATTTTATTTTTACCTTTTTTGCCTGTGGAAAGGGGTCTGTAAAACATCTATTAAAACAGGTTTATACAGCAACTAATTATATATCAACCACTAAAAGCATTCCTTAGGAATGTCCAAATATAAAATATATGGCAACTGGAAAATCTTCAAATGAATAGTCCAGCTAAGACATTAGTAATATTTATTCAGTCCAAAAGCACTTCGTTAGCTAATAAGTGTTTTTCTTTGTAATGACGGATTCAACTTGTGATATATTTTTATTATAAATTTAAACAGATCAAAGTTGCACTGATATCAAATCACACCAAAGTGTCACTGTTACACAGTACACAATGATACACAAGTGTCAGTATGGTTTAAATGCAAGCAGGTAAACACTCAAATCTGCAATTACCTAACACAAGTGATCATAAACCAGCATCTGGTGCAGTATAGCGCACGTGCCTGCCAACACTGTGAGGCCTCCCCTCGCCACTCTGACCGCACATGGCTCTCCTAGCTCCTTTGGCACAGAACCATAGTAGTATGCCGTATCACTTTTCCACGTGATATATCTACCACTGTCCTCCTGTGCAATCCACAAGGTCTTTATGTGGGTTGGGAGTGATGGAGGGTTAGTTCTAAACTCTTTCCACGAGATTCGCGGTGGTGCACCTGTTTATCGAAAGCTAGGGAAAATGTCAGCGCTGCTGTGGCAGATGATTCCTAGTCTTTTTGAGTCAGAGCAAAGTGTCAGTGAGCATCTCAGACATCTCATTGCTTCGCCAAAATTGTAGAGTGGAGTTTTGCTCTCCACACGAAAACATGCCACGTTGGTTTCATTTGATATCTGATCACAGATTATGTTCCCCAGTCATAATTAGGAAATATTTCTTTCGGACATTTTGTGCCAGCAACATTATATTATGGTTAAAGGAAACCATTCATGCAATGTTGAAACGGCAGAGCTGAAAAAATATGTCACATTTGAAAAATGTATTCAAGTGTTCAGTCTTATTGGAGGCCTTTTTTTTTTTCTCTGAGCAGCCAAATGAGTTTAACCAACACTTGTCAACAGCCAAACCATCAAATAACTGACATGCAACATATTTTAAACCAAAGAGTGAGCAAGCTACCGCAACAGCCCTGACAAAACCAAGCTCTTCAGGCAGGGGGCTGTAAATGAATCCAAATAAGACCCAGCGCCACCCTGTAACAACTTTTCAGTGCAGGGGAGGAGGAACCTGTGAAAGAGGCAACCATAGGCCAGAAAGGAGTCTCTCACGGTCACTGCTTATAAATGTACCAACCCTTTAGACCGGCCTGCTTCTGCCCTACTCTTACTCACTCTCTCTTTTTCTGCTCTCATCCAGTATTATCACTTTTTTATCATCTATAATATGTCTTGCTTGATGTTACACAGATATTTTTATTACCTTGTGTTACTTTATGGTAAATGGCCTGTATTTATATAGCACTTTACTAGTCCCTAAGGACCCCAAAGCGCTTTACATATCCAGTCATCCACCCATTCACACACACATTCACACACTGGTGATGGCAAGCTGCATTGTAGCCACAGCCACCCTGGGGCGCACTGACAGATGTGTGACTGCCGGACACTGGCGCCACCGGACCCTCTGACCAACACCAGTAGGCAACGGGTGAAGTGTCTTGCCCAAGGACCCAACGACCGAGACTGTCCAAGCCGGGGCTCGAACCGGCAACCTTCCGATTACAAGGCAAACTCCCAACTCTTGAGCCACGATCGCCCATTATGCTCATATTCTGTGTTTGCATTATGCATAAATATGTGCATGTAAAACAGCTCAAGTGACAGTTCTGATTTAAATAATTCTAGATCTTTGCTCATAATTTCAGTAATAACACTCTACTTAATGATAAATGTCTTTAATGTCTTTAAATGCAGCAACACCTTGAACAGATATTAGACTTTAATCAACAATAAACAGTTAAAATACCTTATGTCACTGTTTGCTGTACAAGTTCACTGCAAGTTCAGTATAATCTGTAATCAGTAACTCTGTTGGCACTATAATTGAGTTAGAAAAGAAGGCCACCGCTCTCATGTCTTCATTAATATGTAGTCACCAACACTAACTCATATGTTTGTGTACTGTTTTATGGATTTTGCCTTTGTTTTAATATGGTCTACTCCCATCTTATCTTAAGAGTAGTTGAGTTGGCAGCAAGACGTCAATCTGATTGTGTTGTCGCTAAAGCTTGCCACTAACCTTTTTTGACATATTCAAGTGGGTAGTCATGAAAATGCTGGACATGGAATAAGTCACAACCTTAAATATCAGTGAATAATTATTAACAACACTCACAGAGAAAATAATTAACTGATTATTGACAACTCACGTTGCAGAACAATATATATACCTGTAAGATTAGGAAGGATGAATTGATTTTAGAAAGTGGTAGAAATAAGACCAAAACATGTTTTAAAAACTTTAATAGGACCTTAGCTCTATATCTAATTTACCTAAGCTAGGACACTTTCGTTCAGTACTACTGTGAAGAACTCTTAGCAAACCTAAACCTAAAAGTCTACAACAAGCAACACATAGTCCGATAGAGCAGTCGGCGACACACTGGAAATCCCAAATGCCCGGGAGAGCCAGCAAGTGCTACATACGACTGAATTTTCATTAGCTAGCTGGTTGATGTTGGAGTACAGATTTTTCCCTGGGGGAGGGTGGCTGTCAGGAGGTTAACAACCAGTCTGTGTGACTGGAACTTTAGATGGAAATCTGTTCCCATGACAGGGCTTTCCTTTTGAGACATTGATATGAATGTAGTTATTTCATATAACTCAAGGTATTCAGAAATGTAAATGTCAGCTTTTCTTCCACTTTGCCTTTCATGTCCCAAGAGAGGATGCATGGTGCTGGCACAAAAATAACTCCAACTGCAATACATTAATTTCTAAGAGCCATGAGAGTGGGCTGCACAGTCTCACTAGCCAGGAAAAAATTGTGCCTCATATGCCATAGAATCAGACCCAAAAAATACCCATACCCTGCTCCCATCCTTCAACGAATACACACAGACACACATGCATTTATTGTGTTTATGATATACTTGTTTTACTGTATTGCCATTTTGTTAAAAATATTTCCATGATATGTAAAATCATAGCTGCGAAGAGAAAATAACCCCCCCCCCCCCCCCCCACCACCACCACCACCACCACCACCACCACCACCACATATTTAGATAACTAAAGTTGTAAACTTTAACCATCTTTGGGTTAAGCTTGTGTTAAGCCTGAGTCCTCTGCCACTATGTCAGCACTTTTTAATAAAAAATTAATTGATCTGAGGTCACATAACATGTGGAAAGATTTTAATGCAACATGGAAAGCATGGAATGAGGCACAGTGGTTCTTTCGTTGCATTTGGCTGATCCCTTAGTATTTCATAAACCTGCATTCATCGGCTTCATTTTCATGACTTTGATAAGTAATTCTTTCATGCCATGTCTTGGCATTGTGGTTGTCCAATTCTGCCATCATGGGGCCTGTAAAGTCCCCGTGACAGTGTGTTTAAGTTTACAGATAGTTTGCTACATCCAGCCTCTAATCTGCAAGATTTACTGCATACCTTATTCACCCCCTGTAATTATCAAACTTCCTAATAACTCACCTCATACATGTAGAACAGCTTCTAACCCCACATATCAGGACACAACAGGACCTACTGAGATGTCAGTTTCAAACTGAAAACATGAGGACGTTGCCATAGTGACAGTCACCACTTAAGCCAACTCTGGTTTAAGATGTGTTCACTACTCTTTTGCCAAATCTGAAGATCTTACGGAGGGAACTTCGAGTAGTATATTTAAGGAAAGAGAAAAGAAGGGATATGACTCAAGAACAGGATTACTGTGGGTCACAAATCACTGTTTGTTTAGCTGTGAAGTTACTCAGGCTGTGCATAAAAGATTAATAGAAAAAAAAAATTCAAAAGATAAACACACATGTAAAGGAAGCCCAGACATCTTCTGTCAGAATTAGCCAATCCTGACGTGACCACTGGAAGGTCGGGTCATCCACTCGGCTGTGATTCACCAATGCTATCATGGACCCCGACAACCACAGTACGTCAACCAGTAGTCTGAGGGAAGGCTTTGGGGTCAACTTTCTGCTAATGGCTCAGCGCAGCAGCACAAGTGTCTGGTCAGACCTGCTAGTCAGGCACCACACCCTGCCAACAACCACCATCTGACAGCTGCCGTTGGCTCGATAACCTGTGCGCTTGGGAAAAGTCCACTGAAGGCCAAGCAGACATTATGGACATGAGAGGACAGGAGCACGTTTGGTGTCTGTGCACCCCATCACTTCAGCTGCATGTAAAGCAGGTCATATTCTTTAATGGTCCGAGTGATGAGAGGTGTAACTGCAGGTTGCAGGCCAGAGAACTGGCAGGGATTTAAAATGGATTTTACTGCTGCTCCAAGACCTAATAGCACTTCCCAATGAGGTCTAATGCGTTTATGTATTTGCGGATCACATTTTACTGCAATTCAGCTCAATAAAACAGAAAAATATCAGGGTAGAAGTTTTCTTTGGAAGGATGATATGCAGGTCTAAATGCAGAAACCATGACACTTAAAATTAGAACCATATTAATTTTTCCTCTGCCTTCTGTCCAAGTCTGCTAATTGATAGAACATATCCGAAATCTGGTAAGGTGATCCTAAGATGAACATACTGAGCAACTATTCTTTCAAACCGCAGTTTCAGTCTGTATGTGGTCAGAGACTAATTAAAATCATCAAGGAGGGAATTCAAAGTCCAATAAATATTTTCCTAATCTTTCGCAGCTTTCAACAAAATGTGTGGGATTATTATGTACAGACATAAATTTGATTTGTTGTGTTTACAGAACTCAAAGCAGAATATCTGAAATGATAATTCAATGAGCCATCTCATTTCTTTATCCTCTAATTAGATTTATAACGCATATGGCACTTCACAGCCATATTAAAGTGTCACAGAAGATGGATTACAAAACAAGTATCATACATAGACTCGCATGGAAATAAATATTGTTCAGATTTTCTGTAAATAACGACCATATAATCACCAAGTTCTGGCTTTAAGCAAAATCTGTACTCGGTTTCTAAGAGGCCTCGTTAAATTCAATTACTTTGTGGTATCACAAAAAGAAGTTTAACAAACACACTGTTGTTTTGATGGCTGTGTGGTTCTGCTCAACAAGTTGACACCTGCTACACAAAAACCGACTTATGGAACACATTTAAAGTGTATTCTCCAATACACCGAGCAGCATTCAAACAAACAGCGATATCCGCAGCAGTAGTAAAGCCTTTTAAAATATAAAGAAACTCTAAAGGTTCATTCCAAATAACAGAAGTTAGTTTGAATATTAGAATAGAGCATTGCCAGGCTAAATAAACGTTTTATTAATCTTCTGTTAATCTTCTCATTCAAGCTGGTTTCCAAGAAAATCAAAATTGCTGTCGACTGGTTTACCAGTGTGGTTGACTCAGTAAAAAACTGCAGATTTTTCTTATGAACTCTCTTTCAGACTTTCTCCCTGGTAACTTTGGTGGAGCGTTATAGAAGCACGGGGATTTAGAAGAAGACTGTCAGTGCCAGAGCCTTGCCTTAAACAAAGACATGTGTTACCAAAGGGATGTCAGCCTGCCCACTACCCAACACGGTGTAACTCAATCTCCCCACATTCTCATCCACTGAGGGTAGGGGGATGGCTTCTTAGGAAGAAAGGGTTAAGTATGTTGATCAAAGACTCAATGATGGACCAGAGGACTTGTCTAGATCATCACTCTGACCTCTGCACATCCATCAGCCATTAGGAGGCCACGGCTGAGGCAAGGCCCAGTTGGTGTGGATGCAGCGATGGGGGTGGTGGCGAGGAGATGACGGTCTTTGGGACCTGGGGTGCTTATGGGTCTGTGTGGTAAAGGGGAGTCAGTGGTGAGGGTGAGGTGGGGATGAGGGGGTGGGGGTTGAGACCCACAGAGACAAGAAAAAGAGGGGAAAACTGGGAGGAGGGTTGCTGGATTAAAGCCCCAACCAGCCTTTAACTTCTCCCAAACCACATGAAGTTGGTGTCCAATGCCCTACATATTCAAAGGCATGTACACTAGCCCACTTCCAGCCCTTGACACAGATGGAGATAGAAATATACAAGTGCTGGGCAACCAGTTTCTCTAATGTTACTTTCTCTGTGGTGCACTTTGCTGACAGACTGAGTTAGCCATCGACTCTGAGCAGGAGATGGACAAGTTCACTGGCGTTAAGCAAACTTTCTCTACATGCTGCTCCTCGTTGTCTGCCAGAAATGCTTAAACCTCTGCTTAAACCTCCGCTACTCGCTGGGTTTAACACAGCTGAGAAAGCCATTAAATGTCATAATGTCACGAGATAATTTGTTTGAACAACAGGGCCCAGTGTTTCATGCAGCACGCTTAGCTACAGGTTGAGCTGGAGCCGTTTGTGTGTTGTTCCGGTGACCTTCCATCCCCATGGAAAAGCAATGGATTCAGCAGAATTTTCCATGTATGTGACCCACATCATGGAACCTCCTCACCACCACCACTGCTCTTTCCACAGGCTAGACGGGGAAGGATGATACACTGGCACTGAATTCCACTGGCCCTGGCTGTCTAGTGGGGTTGGCTACTCCCGAATTATCCTCTGAAACTGACTCAAAAGTGTTGCTGTTTAGTGGAGGAAAGAGCTAAAACCTTGTTGCAGATGCAGCAATGTGACAGTTTACAGTAGGCACAAGGTGCACAAATAACTGTGGATTTTTTGGGTGTAGTTGCTGAGAATACTCGATGAGAATACTCGATGCTGTATAAGTTAACAAAGAACTAAAAAAATAATAATAATAAAATAAAATTACAAATCACAGCTGTGGAGTGTCAAGTTCTGTGGTTTCAGCTGCATAGTGCATTGATGTTGTTTTATCAGAACAGATCATGAAGTCCAGCACTTGAAGCCTTTCTGGTTTTCTATGGTTTGGACTGAGCTAGTTTGCTGTAATTTCAGTCAGTTCGGTTTATTATTTGCATGCTGGGATATGCCAAATTCCATTTTATAAAAATAAATCATGGTTTATAAAAAAAAAAAAATGAATTGCTAAATAATGAGTCAGCTTTTGTCCTAGGAAATAACATGTGCTTAAGGCCTGGAAAATGAATTACCAAGTTACAGTTTTTGTTGTGAAATTCATTATTCGCTTCCTTCAGGACGCTTGTCTCTCTGCTTTGCTTGACAGATGCCGGGGGGGGGGGGGGGGGGGGGGGTTGAAGTGCTAAGATAATCTCCCTAAAGTGGCCTGTAGTTTTTCCCCCAGGTGGAGTCTGCTTATAGAACCCCGACCTCACTTCACGGGAGAAAAATAACCTCAAGGAGAAGTCGTGGGCTAGCCAACCACTGGACACTGAGCAGCACAAAAGCGCGTGTGGGCCGTCCTCGAACTCCCTTCACCAAATGTGTCCACATAGAAACCCACTTCCCATAGAGATGTGTCGGTCTTCTCACACACACACACACACACACACACACACATGCATGCAGACAGAAACACAAAGTACCCGACAAATAAATCCGCCGAATGAGCTTCGCACACGCATGAACACATACAGCAGCGCCTGGGGTTAGACCCATCCCATCATCTCAGACTGCTGATGCTGTCCTTAATGTAGCTGTGAGGCCCGAGGGCGTCACCACATAAGTATTAACCTTGCACATATTTTACAAGCACTGCTTAGTGCCCCAGTCCAATATAAACAGGTGTGCATGCCAAATTGGGCGTCATTACTCCCCAGGCTGTCTTGTCTGCTTATTAAGATATAGCTCATTTTGATACCTGTGACTCTAAAGGTACTTGAAGTTCTTTAACTGGACATTTTTAATGTTCCTTTTGGTTTGTTTTTATATATAGGTAAAAAAGTCTGTGGGACTTGGCCATATTCTTCTTTTTCCTTCAGTCGTCATGCACAAAGTTCTCCATTGTCTTTGCAGAAAGGACGAGAGACAGTTCGGCAAAAAAGCCCAAAGACACATCAGAAGCCGAGACCAACGATGGTCCGTTTTATTTTCTTTTTTTTAACAATATAGATAAAGATGGATGAAGGCAGTCAGGTAGTGTTCAGAGTCCTCAGTCTGGGGTCTTGATGATCCCCACTTTGCCTTGCGGTTTATGATGTCACACAGGGTTTTGCCTTTGAATGGCCATGTGTTCCTCACCACTAATATCAAACAGATGATGAGAAACCTCCAAATGATGGTCTTTCACAAAGACAAGCAGTCAAAACAAAGTTATAGGAACACAGAAAAACACCACTCCAACTGATCACATGACAAAGAAAGACTATGTGTTCTTAATTACAGCAGGCTGTGCTGTGGGCGGCCTTATGCTGTATTGTCTGCTCCTCTGCTTTGTTGAAAATTTAATTTGAAACCTGCATCATCATGGCACTGGCTGCATTTCTGTTCTGTTCGCACGGGCTGCTAAGAGATGCCCTTTGCACAGTAGCACTTTTATGATTTCATCCAGAATCCAGACTATATCCCAGAATAACAAACAAAAAGGTTCAAAGGAATGCCCCAAAATAATCTGTCATCCACGGGGCTGTTAAACATCCCCTGCCTCTACTTAGGAGAAGTCTGTAATTGAAGTGCGGTGTCTGGAAGACAACAATCCTTCTCACTTGGTGTCTGGCTAATCTCAAGAATCAGCTCAGTAGATCTTTCACTCCTTGATCTTAGATTTCATCCCTTCATTTGGGTCATTTTCTTTCTTTCTTTTTTTTTTGCCACCCCTTTTTGTCTCTTCACATATCATCACGTGTCGTATCTGTGAAGGGCCAAGCTGTTAACCTGAATGTCCATTACGAAAGTTACAAGTTAGCGAAGGAGGCAGGATACTGGAGAGATTTCAAAGAAATTTCAGAACACCCTTCTAACATCACAATAACAGAAACAAAGGCTGGATTTTACTTTACTATCCTATCAAATTTAAATTAAAAGCTGGTTTGTACACCTTTGGCTTAGATCCATTAAATTACTTAGACACCCTAAAATCTCTTTGCAGCACCGGATTTGAGAATTGGACTGTGTTGAGTCATTTTATTGGTTCAAAGGACAAGAAAGTAAATGACCCCATAGGACTATGATTTTTTCTGTCTTCCCTCTTCTCTTCAGCTTTCATGAATGGAAGCCGGCAGTCTTGTTACTCCTTCACCTAAATTAAAAGCTTCCCATGGCTCACAAAGCTCTCATGTCCCTGACACATTTCGCCATACAGTGAACTCTGAACAGTATGATAATGTGTTAAATTTACATAAGGTAAATGCTTGGCCTTAACACAGACAAGGTTCATCCATTCCAGCAGTTATGTTACCTCATAACTAATTTTCCATGAATTGGAAAAGTGGGCACACTGCTCCCAGAAGTGAGATGGACCAGAAGCATTAGCTTGCAGAATATATCCCAATGAACTAATGATCCTGACACCCAAACAATAGCAGATTTAGAAGAAGGCACACACAGCAGACTCTGTTTTTCTATCTCATATTTTTAATGACAAAATGTTTGTCGGAAACAAATGGATTTATTTTTCTCAATCCAGGGAATAATATGGGGAGCTTATATGGTTCCGGTCCCCTGGGCTTCAGACAACTAACAAAACACATCTTACTTCTGCTCTGCTGCCCGTCCACAATGCTTTTCACATACAGGAGGATGAGCGCGAGCCTCCGTTTAATTGACAAAGTAGCATGGGTCTCATACATATATCCATTACATAGCAATAGACGAAAGCCGACAAAAGTCTGGAAAGGTCATTTGTTAAATATGTAAAGTTATGAATGATTTGAACATTTAATAATAATAAATATAAATTAAACATTGGATTTAATCGTTTATACAATACACAGAATATCTTCTTTTTTTACTAGCTTTGCTCTAGTTTGTCGCCAACTTGCACCGGCAGCTGCTCCTTCTTATACAGTGTACCCACTATTTCTCCAATGCATTCTCAGTCAGGCCCTCTCTTAAATACCCACCCTTTTCACTTGCTGTTTCCGGCTTCACATGCACCTCCTTTCATCAAGCCATCCCATCCATCTCAAAAACACCCTCACAAAAGAACTACACTCTTGTTTGTGTGTCCAAAAACAAAGAGGCACACTGAGTAACTTCCTATTCACATCAGGTGATTTGCATGAGGGATCTCTCCCCATTTAGTGACTCCAAAACGCTTTTGCCAACACAGAGTGGACGAGGAGGCTTGAGGGTGGAGACAGCTATCCTTTCACTCTGCATGCTAAAATCCTCAGTTCGACTCTTCTTATCAGCCACATCGGATTTTGAGAGTAATATCATCCACACTTGGAAACATAATAGAAAACAGGGAAAGTAAAAGCCCTAATAATTCCATTTAATAATGTTGAGCTTTAACTGTGTGTAGAATTAAAATATTAGTGGTACAGATTTTACTATTTTTCCCCTCTTCTTTCTGTGTTGTGATCACTGCCCGGTTTGACACAGACAAGAAGCTCCTTTCCATACTGGAGCGAGATAATTGACTTCTGTTCCATGCGTGCCACAATCAAGACAGCAGACCACAGCATATTACGAACATGTGCTGTGTACAAAATAATGTCAAAGTCAGCAGAGTGCTTGATTTATTTATTTTTGATTTTTAATGATTTATGCTTCCTAATGCACTTGCCAGTTACTATATTAAGCGTGGTTGGAATGTTTGAATAACAGACTTTGGCATAAAGTTTGGCTTCAAACCTGGACACACACACACGCACACACACACAATCAACAAATTTAATGTGTGTGTTTTCCTTCGAAGGGAGAAAATTTATGAAAATAATAGCTTTGGATGTTTGTTGGAACAACCGATACGGGCAACTGAACACCAGGCAGGAACACTCTTGTACCAACAGGCAGTGAGCAATAAAGTGAAGAATGTGTGTTTAGGGTTCAGCTTTCTTTTATATTTCAGAATGCAATTCATCATTGAATCAAAGACGCATCAGATTTTTATGTGTGGAAATGTGTTTGCATCTGAGTCTATTTCTTTTAATGGCTCTAACTGGAGTTATTTTAGGCACTATTTCAGGAACAATGAAAACATGGCAGTGTAAAAATACACGCTAGAAACTTTTTGTTATAATAAGCTATTTAATTGAGTAAATGTGCACAGTTATGAATGTAATTGCTTTGTTTAATCCATCTGAGTTGCGCCTTTGCTGAAATGAAAAAGAAAAGCTAATACTACATTTTAAATGACTAGGCTACATGGTTTTATGTGTAATCATAAATGTGCAAAAGTCATTCTACATCTCAAATATATTAATTAACATGTAAATGAAGATAAACTGGCCTAGACGCTCTTTCACTGTCACATGATTTTAACGTGGTGTTGTAGATTAAATGTACCAAACAAACAAAAAGCAAAAAATGGTTAAAAGAATCTGCTAGGATAGATCGACTTTTTACCTTTCTCATACTGCATGTATTAAAGGAATAATTTGACATTTTAATGTATGTATACTTTATTGATCCCCGTGGGGAAATTCCTCTCTGCATTTAACCCATTCACTCAGTGAAGCAGTGGGCAGCCATTGGGTGCACTGTGTAGGGATGGTACCTTGCTCAGGGGTACCTCAGGGTAGTCGTCCAGTGGATTCCAACCCTTGACCTTCCGATCATGGGGCCACCACTCTACCTAGTGTGTGAATGCGAGAGTGAATGAATAGTGGTATTGTAAAGCGTTTTGGGTGTCTTGAAAAGCGCTATATAAATCCAATCTATTATTATTATTATTATTATTATTACTGAGCTATCCCTGACAATAACCCCGATTCATTTACTTCACAACAGTTAAATTGTTAGAGAAGACTGGCAGATTCTACTCTCATTATCTATGCGTCAAGTCTGGAGCTAGAGCCGGGAGGTGTAAAAGCTTAGCTTAGCATAAAGATTGAGAGCAGGTCTAAGCAGCAACCTTGACATCCTCTAAATTTAAACATGTCATCATCTCTAAAAGCGATCAATTAAAGAAATGCTACTACTTCTGCCAAAACTGAATACAGGTTGTGAAACCAAATATTTATGGTCTTAAAGGGGTTTGGATGTGCTAACACTTTCAGGCGCAATGTAGATTCTCTTTGTACTTTATAGCAACACCTTTCTATTGGTTTCATTTGTGACATTTTACTTAAAAAGTTGGATATGAGAATGCTGAAACATCTCAAATTTGTCTCAAGTTGAATTTATCTGGAAAGAAAAACAAATACTGCCCCATCTTTCTGCTGTAAACATCTGTCATTGAAAAAAATAATAATAATTGAACTTCAACAAACTTCAGCAAGCAGCTTTCTGTGTACTCTGTGAAACAACATATTATAAGATATACGCTATATGGGCAAACCTCCACATTATAGCTACAGGAGCTGCTCAGCCATGGAAAGCAATGCCATTAAGCTCCCGGTACACTGAGCTTTGGAGCTCTGCAATTATTGAGTCCACAGAGAGTTTTTTGCTTTTATGCAAAGTACGCGTCCACATTCAGCAATTACGTTGTCTGACACTTTGTGGATGAGTTACTGTGGTTCTTTGAAAAACAAACAAACAAACAGTTTCATCATGAACTGTCGAAGAAGGAAGAAATTTCACTAACTGACTTTTGCAGTGGTGGCATCCCATTACAGTAATAGACTTGAATTCATTGAGCTTCACTGAGATGACCCATTCTTTCACAAATGCTTTTAAAGGCAGGCTGAATAACTAGAAATAAGTCTAGGTGCTTGACTTTATACACATGTAGCAGTGGGACTGAAAAGACCTGAATTAAAGATGAAGAAATGTGTCCCAATACTTTTATCCATATAGTATACTTTGGGTGCCCTTACCAATAAAGTACTTTTTTTTTTTTTACAATTGCTTATTTCTATTTTCTGCCACCATGTTATCATCTCTCAGCCATTACCATAGTGAGCACAATGTGATCATGAATCCTCAAGTAAGATCCAAGTTGTAATAAAGTGGAAATATCCTTTATTATTGTTACAGAGGAGAGCTTATTTAGCCAGAAGTAAAATGCCCCTATAGCCAAAATGGGAATAAGCAAAAGAAAATCAACAGTTCCAAGTTAGTCTTTGGTTGAATTTGAAAAAATTATCAATAAAAAAAAGAATTAAGATGAACTGCAGGTTAAACTTCAGTTGATATTTTAGCATTGAACCATCAAACTGAGTAAAATGGGAGCCATTTAGTTCTCATAGATTAAAATAGAAAATATAGGTGCAGCACTTAACACATCCACATCCAGCACAGTTTTAATGTTCATGTTTAATGAATTTAGGAAGGATCTCTGCAGTGTTTTCATGCTACTGTCTTTGAAATTGCACAACCATTGAAATAGTTGTTACTGCTCAGGGAGCGAAAAAAGACTGCAAACAAGCTAAACTACAACATAGTAGAGCCCAGGTGTCTGAAACATGTGAAACATGCTGTAAAGATCTCTTCTGTTGTCAACACACCAGTAGCTATGACTTTTTTTTCTTTTCTTCTTCCTTTTTTTTAAAGAAAAGATTAGGTTTTGTAGGGGTTTGGGGGGGGTCATGTTCTAATAGACACACATTTTTTCCAGTCAGTTTCTAAAAAGTATTTTTCTTTACACTTAGTACAAAAAAAAAAGACATGTCTACCCGTTAGTGTTTTGTTTTAAGATACTATAACATAAATAGACAATTTATTTTCAGTGTTCAGAACAGACAGTTCCAGTGTGACTGGAAAACTAACATACTCCACCATATTCCAGTTGGCAGCAGAGGGTTTTAACAGAGTTCTCCACTCAGATATTGGCGCAGCGTGATGCACCACACTTACAAAATGTTCTTCATTTCTACAGACCTCCACCATTAGCCCCAGCCAAGCTAGGGGTATCATTCATGTCAAGATTCACTTATGCCCCCACCCGTTAGTGAAAAAATGACAAAACCCACAAAGAGTTTCTCGTCAAAGACTTAACAATGGCTGTCACTTCGATCAACTCCCAGGTTACTGTGAGTTCCTCTCCATGCAAGTCTGGTTATATTGCAATCGAACCATCACAAATCCCAGAGTGCAAAGCACAGTTCCCACCGAGGGTCTCATTCTTTACACGTAGTCCCAACTTCACTGCGGATACATCAGTACATAAGCACAACCTCAATGTGACAGTAAAGTTTTGGGGGTATTACCTACTGATAATTAGAATTTACTTTCGGAAAAGCAATTAGATAGATTCTGCTGTGCAAAACGATGCCTCGAAGAGCTGATAGTGTAAATTCCATTTCTTCGCTTCAAAATCTCGAAGACACACCTTCCTGCTCGTTCTCCCGCTTCTTCCTCATTTAGCTAGTCCTTTGCGCGTCACTTTTTCTGGCACTGAGCTCTTCATGTCCTTATTTGCAGGTAAACACCTCCGTCCTCTCACTGCATGTGTTGCATTTGACGAAGCAGCACCACTGGAACTTACAATTGCACTGCCACACCTTTGTGTACTGGTGTGTATTGTATCCCCGACCGCAGCACATAAGGTCGCAGCCGTCCGTATGTGGTGAGGTGCGGTTGCACAGGCGTCCCTGGGTTCCCACGCTCCCTGTGGCTGCGTCCTCCTCGCAGTAGTTGGGCGACCTCTCAATGTATACGAGGTCTGTCTCCATGGGCTTACGGTAGCCCTGAGTCTGCTTTACCTTGAGGTGGGTGGGCTGGCGCAGTCGGCTGGCCCGGACTACCTCCACGTGCACAGCTTTATTGTACTTGTCCTTGAGTACGTAGCCAATCTCGCGGAATTTCGGAAGAGTAGTCCAACATGTTTTAGTGGTACAGGATCCCGAGACGCCGTGGCACTTGCACTCTAGCTTCATCCTTTCTTCTAAAACCTGGGGAGTGGTAGAGACAACAGGTCAGCTGTAGAGCTCTAGCAGTTATAGGACTTTCAGGTAATAGAACCCCTAGATGAAGATTTCAATTTTCCTTCTCTCTATGGATTTCCAGTGTGCTGGGAAAAAGGTAGAAATGTTTAAAGCGTCTAATTATCATTATTATTATTATTATTATTATTATTGTTGTTGTTATTATTGTTTCTATTTCTATTTCACATGAGTGCAAAGCTCAAGACATCTGCATAGTTTGACTAAAGTGGAAGTCCATAAGAAAATCATTGATATCCAATCGACCAATATATAGATCTTTGAACACCTTTTGTTTTGATGTGGATACTTTATTTTAGTCATTAGTTATTATAAGTCTCTTGCTCTCATTTATATTGTGCATGTCATCGCATCTCCCTTCCCTCACCCTCAACCAGTCATGGCAGATGGCTGCCCCTCTGTGTTTCTTCCTGTTAAAAGGGAGTTTTTTCTTCCCACTGTTGCCGAGTGTTTGCTCACAGGGGCTCATCTGATTGTTGGTGTTTTCTCTCCTTTCCTTACAATATAAAGCGTTTTTCTAGCTTTTACAAGAAATATCCTATAGTAGTAATTTTGCCTGTGGTTTCCATAAAACATATCACTGATTCAGAAACAAAAATATCTCATATGTTTTTGATCGCCATTGAAAATTTGAATCCATTGTGCAATTAAATGTGTTACACATGCAGTGTACAAACAGGCAAACTCAATTAATCGTTTACAGCTGGACAACACACATGGTTTAAGTGGGTTCTTAACCAATATTATGACAAAAAAATACAGCATTATTCCCATATGGGTAAGATTTTGATGTATTATGTTATATTACAATCATAAGACGGGACTATATGACAGTTTATTTTGTGTAACTCCCTTTCTTAGGTTTGGTCTTAAGATTTGTTGGTTTATCTCCAACATATGGTACACACAGGGCAGAAAGTCTTCTCTTTGCTCCCTAATCCCGCGGCATGTGGTAAATATTGCGTGCTGTTGTCAGTATTCAAGTGTCAATCCTTTGTCCCTTGAGAGTAAGAAAGAACAAAAAACAAAAACAAAAAAAGTATTTTTTTCCTAAAAGACAAAGGGACAGAGAAATCACGGGGGTGTCGTTTAGTTGAGTCCTATTAACCCGCTGCTAACAAATCTGCCATGACTCTAAAAACTCTTCGTTTGCTTGAGCAAAGCGGGCGTCTCTGTTGTTGCTGGGTGGCTGTGCAGCTTTTTCCTGGAATGACGCCTTGCCAACAGCACAAGTCATCACTTCTATCACACACTTATGAAATGTACACAAGTGATGTTATATAGCTCTCTCTGTCTTGTCTACGCACTCATGTGGTTTGAGGAAATTTGATTTTTTTTTTTAAAAACTGAGCCTTCCCGACTACATAAAAGCTGGGATCAGATGTCAAGCCTGCCTCCAGTATTAATTCAGAGTGAGGATTTCCAAAAATGCACTGTACAAAAACCACAAGAAATGTCTGGCATAAGGAGTCTGACATATGTATGGAAACATTTACTTAAAGTGTGTCCATCAAAGCCTCTGATCTGTTACTGATTAGTCCAATATGACCAGATACACATCACCGCATACAGATGCACTGAGATGCCCTGAGATGGCTTGTCAAACACACATCTGCATGTAGACTTCTTTTGGTTTGTTTTTCCATTAATAAGAGTAATAGTAACAATCAACAAAGCCCTCTTACACTCGTCATTTTAAAGGCTTCACATCTGAACAAAATCCAGATGTAACTACATAAAATCCAGTTTACATATATAGCGATGCATATGTGTGTGCCTTCATCTGGCAAATTGCAGATGGACTGATCGGATCAGTGTTGGTTTTCCAATAAGACTCCTATCTGTCTTTAACTTTTGGATGTTGTTTTTTTTTTTAAATATTTAATACCTATGTGATGCAGTTGACACTCTTGGAGTAACTGTGCATGCATCATCAAACAAAGTGAGGTACAATCAGAGAAGGCCCAAATCTCTGTGTCCTTATAAGTTCTTAAACTTTTAGCTTTCCTTCAGTATGCACACAAAAAAAGAATCTGACACTTCCTCATAGCATTTAATTTTTTTGAGCTACAAAGAGCAAAGCGGCAATAGTGCCAGCTCTAATCGAGAGAGCTGCCAGTACCATGGCATGCAGCGTAGACCATATCAGTCTGCTGTGTTAACACTAGCATTGTCGGCCTGCTTTCACACCCTGAATAGATGCAGTCAAATGGCAGTGACATGTTTTGGTATTGTGCAGACAACTGCAATAATATCCTGTTCCTGACTTTACACTTCATAATTCCATGAAAGGAACTGGAAAGGATAAATGGCAGTCCTCCATCTGGCAACCACTTGGGAAGGCTCCATTTTCCCAGTGAACATTATACAGCTGAAGTTATTAATTAGATCCATTTTTCAACTAAGTATTGTCTTTTTTCTTTTTTTCACCTCCCACACTCTCTCTGTCTTTTTTTTCCTGGTCGTTAAAGTTCTTCATGACTTTCTGCTATCTGTTCTCTAAGAAATAAACTGCTGATCTGTTGATTGATCGCAGCTTTTTGTCACAAGTCTGCGACTTTGAGCTCTTTATCTGGGAGAGCTCCGCTTGTCTGGGACACATCTCTGCATCTATGGATAAACACATGTTTGCCATTAAATCCATTCATCCAGTTGTTTGTATCTTTGGCTGGCAGATATGCCATGCTATCAACTGCTATCAAGTGACTTAAAGAATAAATAACAATTGTTCTTTGTAACTACTTCCATAGTGCTGCTAGCTCTATTTAGTTGCTCCAGACGTCCATTTATTCGTTGCGGTATCATTTATCAGCGTGATCACCAAACGCAAGCTTAATCCAATGAGTAACCTTCTTTGTTTGGAGGTAAAAACAAAAGTTAGGTCATCAAGATAATGCAAAAATTCACTTCACAGTAAGTATGCTCTCTTGAGGATAGACATTTATTGTGCACAGTTTACATAATATTTAAGTAATTAATTTAAGTAAGATTTGTTTAAGCATTTTCTGGGGGTTTTGTGACTTCGAGGCTAAAAGAAAAGTATATGACATCTTTCTTTACCTTTCTGCCTGCCTCATTGTTGTGCAAGTTCATCAGACGACGTGGGGTCTTTCTAATCTCGCGGGCATCCACGAAGCGGCGAGAGAACTCTATGCCGTACTTGATGTCTGCCGAGCATCCTCCCCATTTCCAGCCTTCCTCCTGATTATAATAACCCTGCTTCTCCCTGTCACATCCACACTGACTGAGGTTGCCTTGGCTGCATGCTGCGGTGATAGCATGGGCCACCCCAGCCGCTGTGATGGCATAGGTAAAAGCTGCTTCCCGGCTGCCTGAAAAAGAAAAACAGATAAATGCTCCACTCACAGCATTTTACAGCGCAGAGAATTTGATTTTTGACAACACCACAGATATTCAGAATCTTTCCCATCATTCGATAAGCCACCATTTTGCTTTCCTCTCATGAACAGCTTGCCTTCTGTACCTTGGTAGAAATGTGGTCATACTTCCCACCACAAATTCCTTGGACCTAGCCTGCAAGAGTGCAGTGTTGGAATTCCAGTGTGGGGAGAGCTGGGGTAGGTGCTGTCCAAAGTGCTGAATTCCTCCACAGGAGCACCTTGTACTGCTGCCCACACTGCAGACAGTTGGGGTCTGCAGGTCTCGCTGACTCTGATACTGATCACTGACAAGAAAGGAAGCCCTGTGGTGCCTAGATCAGGTAATACCAGGACCTCAGAAGATAAGAGCAGCTGCTAAACCTAACAAGATTAATTCTACCTATGTTTCATAGTCTGACTTCAGGCTTTAAAGACAGTGCATGCTTACTGGCCATGAAAGCACTCAAACTGAAGGTTTAGATTAGTTGTTATTGGCTTTAAAAAGTTCTACTTCGGCTTATGTCACTAGATAAAATACTATGTGCACTGTCATCACTTAAAAACCAAAAAATAGATTCAATGTCTTGGGAAAAAAATTGAGAATGCCAATGCCCGAGGTATAGACTTCTTGTTGTGTCAATAAGAGAAAAAAATTATATATATATACAATAAACAACATGTAAAGGACCTGGGTACACTTTAGCTAAAAGGACGGTGACAATAACCATACCATACAATTCCACTCACTTCCTGCATATCTGAAATAACTGTACTATTCCCCTAATGGCTACAAAGGGATCTGACTTAAAAGACATCGTCTCTGGGTATAGGAAGGACTGCGGGTTATTACAACCCTGGTCTCCCTCCAAGTGGCAGTAATCTAGAAGGAGGCAATCCTCAGAAACAAGGCTAGCCAAAGAGTGTTTTAAGGGGCCTTTCAGCCTGTGGAGAAGAATGTTTTGTAAGTCTTTGATGTGTGTTGTGTAATGTACTCAGTCGCAATTATTGGAATCACTCTAGGTAAAATGTGTTCTGTTGTTCTGCACTTCAGAGGGCCAAAAGCTCCATGTCAGTTTATCATTTTCTTTTTTCAGCGGTTCTCAGAGGTTCATCGTGTTCGGTAGTTTGCAAACGTCACAGTACATGACCTATCAAAAAGAATCATCCGGTTTCAGCAGGCTAGTGAACATAAAAGCTTGATGTAAATTTTCAAATGAGTGGCCGAATATAAAGTTGTACATACAGAACTTGTCACAAGTGTTCAATATACCGCCTCCAAGCTAACGGATATGATAGTCAAACTTATCCTATACTTTTGCAAGCATGTCGCTGCAACCACTGTTTTTCTTATGCTTCTTGCAGGCAACCACATGAACTCAAGAATCCCCTCTTTACTGTATTTCTGCTGGATGTCAAAACACATCTGTAGAAACCTATTTATTTATGAGTAAATTCTGGTAGCATCCTTGTAGGCTTTGGAGAGAATTCTATTTTTTTATGTATTATTTTTTATACATTGTAGACAGTTTCAGTGTATTTGACTATATGTTCTAAACACTGATTAGCCTTTAAATACAAAAATACAGCAAATGAAGTGAAAATTATAAGGAAACAAGACAAAAACGACTTTATGGATGCCAAGCAAACACTCGATAGCTTGTGTTATCCGCTAAAGCTTATGTGTACAAATTTTTATTCAACTTTTTTTTCATTTCAAAAGCAATGTGCTTTATGTACTCCTAAATATACTGCTAATATGCAGCCATTTGCAGCTGTTTTCCATTTCATTTCCTCTTCTTTTTTTAGAGGGACTTTTTACACCTCCTATTCTGGTCTCGGGGGCATTTTTGAACTCTCAGAGATGTTTTCACCCAAAGCCACTGTTAATTTCCTACCCTGGCACTGGTGCTGTAGACTTAATACCATAGCCACAGGTTTGCCTGGTGGGCACTGACTCACAACCACTTGCTTCTTTGGTTAGCAGCAGAGCTGTGCCCCACCAGCTTGTGGTGACATTCTGCTGCCCCCACCTCATACACAAATGCAGTCACACAGCTGCAATGTAGCTCTGTTCACATGCACACACACACACATGCAAACGCTCCCTGACCGGCCACATAATAAAATAATACGACACACTTCCACTTCCCTCCACCCTTGCGCGCATACACTGTTAAAAGCTCGTTTACACATAGATGCACAAACAGAGCATCACTGTAATGTTTAAAACAGGATAAAGGCAGTTTCCAGAGAAAGGGTGGTACTCAATGAGTTATGCTATTAGTGGGGTAATGATGACAATCAGAATAGAGAATGCTTTCATTCTGTTTCCCTGAAAGTGACTGACTCATAAATCAAAGATGGAAAGGTTACGAACAAAATAAGTGGAGTGAAGCCAGTTCAGACAGGCAACTCCAGCCACACTGTGTTTTGCACGCTAACATGCTTCAGTTTCCACATGTCATATCCCAAACACCCCTCCTCTCAGTTTGGTGGTCTACTTGCAGAATTTCCCATTTCTCCCTCCGACATGTCAGTGCACTACCCTGATATGTCAACCCCCTTCACCAACCCAACCTGTAGGCTCTGTGTGGATGTTTACTCATCACTCCCAATTTCTGTATCATATTTAGAGTGGGCGATGAGTCAGAGTCTAGACACCAAAGATTATATTCTGCTGTTGAACTGCCTAGCTCAGTTACATTAATATAGCAATGCAAAGGTGTAGCATGTGCATCCTGCGTGTGCAACATCTTTTTTTTAAAACGCCTGTGTTCTGGAGAAAGAAAGAGGCCCCCGAACAGATGTGCATCTGATGAAATTTTGAAGGAGAAAATGCACCCATAACAGCAGCAAAAAGCCCCAAAAGAGGCTGGCCCCAGAGTCCTGACAGCACTCCAGGAGGAACCACCCTGGGATAGCCTTGCTAGCTGCCAGTGGAAAATTGGAGTGACCAGAAAAACCTCAATGAACTTGGAAACATCCAGGAGAGAAGAATGGGGGAATATTAAACCAGATGTCTAATGGAGTTTAGTGGCAAGTGTCTGCTGTAGCAGCCAAGAAAGCAGGCAAGAAGATCAGGCTTGTTTCACTGAGAACAGGTAAGGGAGCTCATATGCAGACATTTGTTTTGTTTTCTTTTGTTACGGCCCTGCGTTGGGGGCTAAAACCAGAAATACTGACTCAGTATGCTTTGGCCTTCACATTACCTGACCACACCACTTTGGACAGCGGCTCCCGCTGCGATGGCCCGCCGTGTCTTTTGACCATCTGCCGAAACTAGGACATAAAAAGAAGTCTCTGGATGTAGTGGCTTGCCGCTAAAACTGCAATCTGTGTTTAGAGACGGAGGCAGGCACACCGCTAGCCAGAATTCACATGACACAGCATAGAAGATTTACAACCGGGGATACTATACAGGCAGCACTTGTGTACTATAGACAAGCTGATGTAGTAACATTGCCGCTGACCTCAACGGGCCTTGCTTTCTTCTCTGTTCACAGGCCATAGTAAAGATATGTTGTTGACAGGAGAGGAAAGGGAAAAGATATACTGAAGGGACTTGGATACAGAATTGGCTGTAGAGCGCCCTTTTCTCTCCAAAAACCAGGCCAAGGTCAGTCATGTTGTGTGTCTCCCCCATCATGGGACAAATGGTTAAAATATACAAAAAAAAAGGTCAAGTGAGGGCAGAAATGGCCTGACAACCTTGACTTGCTAAAGGTTATCGCATTCATCTGTTATTATTATGACTGACCTGATGTTTTACAAAGCAGCTAGTGGAGATGCTGAGCTAATTTCCTTTACTAATCCTGCCAGCCAGAAACAAATTCCTTCTGTCCTTGTCAGCACGCTTCCCCATAAAACACGTCTGGGATTCTGAGAATTCCGATTGCACAATGTGATACATACGGACGGTGTACAGCCTAAGAAAGATGTAGCGAAACATGCAGACATCAAGCTTTACAGAACATCACAGCAAAGGTATGATTCGGTTACGGTAAAGGTGAGGTGAACCAGAGGATGGGTAAAGACATTCAGTAGACTAAAAGGACTGGAGAGAAGTAGTTTAGGCTGGATTCCTGGTAGGGAAGGGGTGGGGAGGGGGTGCCAAACAACAGCAAAACACACACACATACATACACAGAAGTACACACAGAAACCGGCAGGTTTCCAGCAGAGTGGCTGAATTGCCTCTCCACACAGGCCAAGCCTGCTGTTGCTGGAGCAGTGAAGGGGAAAGCCTTTTAAAGACCCCTCATCCCAGACATGCACTCACTCCCACAGGGGACACAAGGGAGTGGGGTGGGATTGGGGGTGGGGGGTGGAGAGTAGATTGCATAAAAAATAAAATCTCCACAACACAGCGACACACTCGAAGTTCAAGTTTCACATCACATTCACACATTACCTGTAAGAACATCTTGTCACACACAAATGGCCCACAGTGAACAAAGGGAAAAGTGTCACCTGCTGGTGGCCAAGAGTCTTTACACATATTGTGGGATTTTCACAAGATACAAAATAATAATAACAATAATGATAATAATAATGATAAAAAACACGATGCCAAACCTTTTTTAAAGCAGATATGGAAGTTGCAGAGTGCTGTTTCTCAAGTAACATTTAGATCATTTGGTTTTTTTCTCTTACTTTTCCCCCGTCTTGCAGCAAAACTATAGAAATTGAATCAAAACACTAAAACCCAGAAATAAAAGCTCCAGGTCATCATTTTCAAAAGCAAAAACAAAGCATCGTGCAACACACTCTGCAGCTCCGGTGAATCAAATGGAAACATGATACCGCTTTTAAAACATTGTGAGCACATGCAAGTTCATGGATACTACATAACAAAGTTATTTTACGTCACTGTGCACATATAATAAAGTTATGACACCAAAAAATACTGAGAATAAGCTCTAACCAAAGCCATACTGGTGCTGGAATCCTGTCTCCAGGGCCCCATGGAAGGGGAAGAAAGTTGGAGGAAAACCCCTTGCTTTGTGTACCACTCGCTGAACTGACTACTGCGCTCTCTACTACTGTTTTCCGTTCCGCTTTATGTACCGTTGCTATGAACATATGCTCCCAGCAAATTATAGACAAAGTTGTGGTCCGTGAGGTTTGCAGCTTGAGGAATTAGCACAGCCGTGTTCCTGTACAATAAAATAATATTGTTTTACCAGAACTAGGCTCCACATTCTCAGAGAACTCACATCAGAGAGCCGAGGAAGTGACACGCTTTGGCACGGCCGCTCACTGTAGGTCCTCCAGTTTGATTCATATAATGAGGAGGGCTTTGAGAAGAAAAGCTAAAAACAATTATGAGGGTGTTTAACTTTGCCGGTGCACTATTAAATTCTGAGAATTTAGGTAAGCTGCCTCCCAGGCACAGAAAATTGGGCTGGCACAAAACCGTTTCAAAAGCATCCTTTCTCTCCTCTGATCTGCCTGAGGTGAAGATAAAGCTTTTTGACTGAATGCTGAGGCTTGCTAAAACAAGCACAAATCCTTCTTCCCACCCTTTCATCCTAATAATGAGCCCAAATCAGGACCTCACCTGCACACATCTACAAACGTAGGCCGCTGCGCGCTCTACGAAGCATTCATCAAGTTCACGGGAGGACAATGTCGAGGATTTTCCTCAATTTCAATCTTTACTTGAATTTGTTTCATCTTCAGCGGAAACATATTTACCGAGATGTGTGCGGATCCCACAGCGCATCAACGAAGATATCATTATCCTCACCACTATAATCAACGAGTCAAATATGCCACTGATGACATGTTTCTCCTTCTCATTACAAAAGAAACCTCCAGACTTGACATTTTCATATTTGGTGATACTCATCATCACACAGTCAAAATAAAGCCCCACGTCTCTTAGCATCTTCTCCCTCCAAACCGGTGTCTCTGCCTTAAAAACCCACTAAGACTCTCTCCCTCTCGCTGTTTCTCTCTCTCTGAACTCTCACCTAAGTGGGCCAGTAGCGATGTGATTGTTGGCACATGTAAATGTCCAGTGGTGGGCCAGCAAGTAGAGAATACAGTGATGGGCCTGGGATAGTGTGGAACAAAGCACAGAGTGAGATTACAGTTGATCCTCTTGCATCCTGCTTCCTCCTGCGTCTAGCTGCACTGGCAGACACAGACAGACGCAGATCCCACCGATAACGCGAGGCTACGGGGAGCCCCGTGTGCAGGGGGCCACAAGGGTCGGGTCTCTGAACAGCTCAGACAGACTGTGGGTGGGCGGGGGAGAGAGAAATGGGGTGAGGAAAAGGTGAGGGACCCCAGCAAACGGACACACCCACACACTCTGAGACAGAGACAGAGCTGATGAATGAACAAGCAGAAAAGCGGACCCGGCAATGATAGTGCTGTTTGGTTGCGTAGGACGACAAGCCACACCCTAGATACAGACACATGCTGTGGGCAGAGGATGTGAGGCAAGACGCTGGGAAGAAAAAGCGTAAGACATGACCTTTTACTGCCGATGATGACCACAGCCCACACGCTGCAGAACAACAAAGCAACGGACTCTCCTGCTATCTGATAAAGTTAGTGAAAGATCCTACGCGCGGGATGCGCACGCGCGCACGTCGGACCGCTCCAGCTTCTCTGGGCTCACATGGAGGAAGGCAGAGAGGATTAGCGCAACCCACATGATGACGGGCTGAAAAATAGGCCTTTTATCCACCACCGTTCCACCATAACACAATGCACGCGTCATTTCCACGCTGTTATCCGCTCGGTGCCAACTGCTTGGCTGCCTGGGAGTGGATCTGCTGTTTTGCTGGCAGATCAGCACTGGTGGTGCATCAGATCTTTTATCGGCTTTAATATTCCGTCCTTTAATGATAACAATATTTATTTTTCTTTATCTCTGTGGGATAGCGAGATTTGGGTGAATGATTAAGTAGTCGAGCTGCAGTATGCCTGAAGGGCGTAGAACCAACAAAAAGTAATCCCCACAAAGGGGAAAAATCCTCAGTGGCAGTGAGATGATTGATGGCATTTTGGGAGAGTTCACCAGTGTCAAAGTATCCACTTGTGGTGATAAAAAAAAAAAGGAGCAGGAAAAAACAGTTTGAAGAATGGCTTTTTTGACTGCCTTTGTTAAGCTAGTCCTGGGCATGACACCTTCTTGCCAGCTGAGTAAGCTTGTGTGTTTTTTTTCTGCCAAGCTTCACTCCCAGCCAATCACAGCCTTGAAAACATGAGATGTAAGTTTACACAGTTATGCCATGTTATTTCTTCTTTGAATTTTGAATAATTGTGGGGTTGACAGTGTGGATGGCTGAAATTACAATGCTGACTGATTCCCTTTGCCTTGCTTTGTTTATACTGTCCTTGAATGTCTGCTCTCGAGACACAATCGCCATGTGATTTAAAGGGGACTTTTCTGGAAATCTTCATCTGGCCAGAGTGAATATTTCAGCTTGTATTAGCTCTCGCTTTGTCAGAATGAGCAAAACAAAGCAATAACCGAACCGCGTGGTCATTTTAAACAGATTTTTTCGTCCATTCATTATTACCCTTAGGTTAGACTGATGCTGTGCCTCCATTCTGCGGAGATATGATTTCACCACAAAACGACCATCAGCTGATTCCGAGAAAAGGAAGGAGCTCCACCAAAGAATTTATAATCTGCAAGTATTCTGTTGTCCTCGGCCCAGGAGCTTGTAGTGCGGTGTGTCGGATGAATTGTAGACGTGTGGGGGGGAAAGCAAATTAATGGCTACTTCAAGTCTTGACAACAGCAAATAAAATGTTGGCATAATAATTATTAATTATGAGTGTTCAGGAAATTTAAGGACACCGCAGGGATTCTCAAATCACACCAAAGTCATTTTTAACATCTATATATATATATATATATATATATATATATGAGCAACAATGTGGAAAAGATGGTCCCACACAGTTTGTTTTTCTCTGATTATTGTATTCGGAGTGGGAAAAGACACCAAAAATGGTTCATCTGTTGCTTCTGGCACACTCCATTCTCTGTGAATTCAGGTTTTCTATAAAAACGGGAATGGTGTATATAACACTAAGCCAAAATTCCCAAACTTTTGTCAACCACATCCTCTTTGCACTTACTTATCCAACCCTCAGTTATGTCTGGCTCTTGGTGTCTGCAGTGACCTTTCCCCTCCTCCGAGAGGTAGCCCTGCCATCTCCAGCTCCCGATCAAGTATGTGCCTGTCCGGGGAGTTCTTTCCACACAAATGGTTTTCAATAAGCCTGCTGACTTAAACATCCTTTCTAGTGACTGGATGCTAGTTTGGTCCCTGCAGCCCTGTAGGTTCTAGCAGGTGGACTGACCACTACCTTCACCACAATGTTGATCCTGTGAGAGGAAATAGGTGAAAGAGAAAGAAGGAGGATGGCATGAACACACCTTTAATTCCCTGACACCTCTACACTACTCCCATTTCTTTTTTTCTCTTTCTCTCTTTTTTGTTTTTCCTGTAACCCACAGCTTGGGGCAACTTCTCTGCACCTGACAAAAAAAAAATAGAGAGAGACAGGGAGACAAAATGGGAAAAAAAATAATAAAAGGAGCACAGTGAAAAAGCAAAGGGGGGGGGGGGGGGGGGGGGGGGTCATGAAAGAAAAAAGACTTGCTTACATCTTTTCTTAAAAAGGTCTGATTGTTTCACTGTTCACTGTAGCAGTTGTGCACAGTTATACCTAGGTATGCTTAAATTTAAATTGTCGTAACAATAAAAAACTGTCGTGTTTCCTCGGCTCACCTGCTCAAGTGCTCCATCCATTCTTGTGCAATGAGCCAAAGGCAGAATGATTGAACTTTTGCAATAATTCACTAGCAGCACAATACAAGAAACCTCTTTCATGTGAAAAAGCGTGGATCAGGATGGTGACAAACTGGTTGGAAAGTCAAACAAAGAGTAACCAGAGCAGGCCATTTTATGACAAGGGGGCCAGTGTTGGCCTTTGATGCTGAGTGTAGCTGTTGAAAGGTGTCCATTTTCAGGCTCTAATCACTGACTTCAAGTGCATTGCAATTTGAACAGAGCTGTAAGGTATTCATAGGCATTTCTTTTTTTGTTTAAGTGAAGGGCATCTCTATTACAGGTAGTTAGCCAAAGGAATGTCTGATTGCACACAGGATGAGGCTTTACCAAGTCAAAACATGTCATTAAAAACAAGGGGAGAAGTTCAAATATGCTTTGATAGGGAGATCAATAACCAAAAGCTGCATTGATCACGGCTGATGAGCAGCATAAATGCAATAGAAAAATAAAGCCAGTTCACGCAGAATATGCATGCTAAGGCTGATTTATGTGGCACAGAACAACGAGATTTAACTTTTATGTGAAATCTGTAGCACGGCACTTAAATATGCACAGTAAATTGAAATCAACAAATCACGGCTACGGGATCGAGTCTTGACAGGAGTGTTTAAAATAGAATGATTCATTCAGAAAGCAGGCCAGATCGGAGCGGAGGGCAGACCACATTTGCCATTCTTATCCTGAAACCCCCTCTTTTTCCTCCTAAGCTGCTGATGGATGTGTTTCTAATTTTATTATTGGTTCTTAATAGACTGCAACAAGTCACTCAATAACACCCATTTCTGTTAGCACGGGATAATTCATTCCACATTTCTGAGGGCTGATGGCACTGGCTCATGCCAACGCTGTTAGCGGGGCACGGGGAAGAATGCTAAATCTGCTTTTGCAGAGGAAACAGAGACACACTCAAATTGCTGGTTTCAAATCTCCGCGCTGAGTTTACGGCGTTGTACTCCAATTTGTCAGTTGGTGCGTAATAAGCAAGCTCACACTTTTTGCAAAACAGTGGAAATGCTGAGCGGCAGAGCTGCAGGAGATATGTGGGTTCATTTTTTTGTTTTTTGTTTCAGTGCATCTACTGTAGAGTCTCGTGTCAGCAACAAAAGAGATGCCGGCAGCAGCCAACCTTGAAAACTTGAAATAAAAGTGAAGTAAATATCAAATAGACCATTTTTGAACCATCTCTGCTAAATGACGATATCTCAAGTCCTAAAAATCCACAATAGCCCAGTTATTAATGTGTGCTCCCTTGGAAAGCGAATGTAATATCTTGGACCAGCTCCAGAAGAGAAAGACTGCCTCCAAGAGAAGGCAGTACAGAGAGAGAATGCATAAGACTTGCGGTCGGTTGATCTTTACTTCTTGAAAAACTGCCGACATCTCCTCCCTTCAGTCCAGAACTAAGACTGCATCACTGAGCACGGGGGTGGGTGGGAGGTTTGGCGTTCATAATTTGGGGGGATTTGAACAAGGAACCTAAACAGGAGCAGAACGCGAACAGCTTTTCCCTCTACATTTGATTATGATGATGTTGGAATTTGCAGATTTGAAGCAGGGATCGGAACATTTTCTCCGAGGGGTGTATTCCATGATTTCATATGCCATGCTAAAGAATTCCATAATACATACGGACGCGGTTAGAAAACATGGTTACATCTTCAATCAAGGGCAATAGTCACTGGAAAAGATCACAATCGCGAAGGTTGCATGCAGGCTGCTGGCAGCTTGAAATTCAGGTGTTGAGAAAAAATACAGTCACCCGCTTCTCCCCTGTGTGTGCATGTGTGTGTGTGAGAGAGACAGGAGAGTAGCTGCGGTGTCGGTGGTTTCCTACGATGACCTAGTGGGACGCTACTAAACTAAAACAGAGCACTTAGATCGAATCCAGCAGCGAGCTTGATCTCATTTATTCAAAACGTAGTAATCACACACCTCTGTCTAGCAGTCGCTAGATTTAGGTTTAAAAACATAAATATTATTATATTAATACTCTGAGGTCTAAGTCATCATATACCCTAACCCTAACCCGCGCTTTGGAAGAGCAGTGCCAACCATTGCTAGCAAACGGTGCTATGCAATATCAAACTAATGCAAATACATGAATCCCAAATATCTACTGAAATGATCTTACATATAACACTAAATGTGATTCACAGCTTACTCAGTATCATCGTCACATCTTTAAGTATCTAAAAGGCTTCTATGTTAGCTGTGTCCACAACATAGAAAACAAAAAGCATGGTTATTTTGTTGGGTTCTATCTATTTTTGTGGTGCAGGACTTCTATGCATTAAACATCAAATAGGTTATAGTATGAAGTCCGCACTTTTAACACAACTTGAAATGGAGACTCGGCGAGGCTGTATCTCCCTGCTAGACCATCTTAAATCAGTCCAGAGAGTTAAACCTATGAATAGAGAGGAGCTATCCTACTCCTTATGTACACACAGCAAGAAATTTTTACTGACAGGGATACCGAACTGGGGTTAAAATACATTACCGCTCAACACTGACACACAAACATTAATGTACAACACCATTCAAATTCTCAAACTCTTTGTGTATGACTCTAATTCTATTGTGATAATGTTTGGCACACGGGTTATAGGCTCACCTCACATAGCCAGCATGTTTCTATGAACGAAGGTGCAACATATGCTACCTTTTATGGTGCAAACACAGACCCGGAGGGAGAGATTTGGGTGATTCACAAGGTCATGATCAGAAGTAAAAACAGCATATTGCCAGACTTCAAGCTACACAGTTGCGGTCAGTCAGCATCGCATGACTAACTACTGGCCAATAAGTTTGCAGCAACAAGTTGTGGTTTAGATGCTACAATAGAGAGATGACCAGATGTTTTCCACACAGATTGCAACCATTTCCCAGTCCAAATGCTGACTTTAAGTAATCTGATTACATCTAAATTTTCCATGTTTTTTTTTAATGGAGGTACAATGTGAAATGTTCAATTCAATGGAATATACTTACTCTTTTTTTCACACTTGGATCAATGATAGTAAGAAATAACTGTTAAACAATTTCTTATTAAGTCTTTTGAGCTAGTTTCGCCTTCTAAAGTTTCAAAGGGATAAACTAGCAGCCTGCACAGACTTTTCTTTGAGGCATCAGCTCCTCGAAATGTGCAGCGTTTTCTCTGAACAAGAATCGATTTGGAACGATTACTATCCGGGTTCGCATGTCATGGTCCTCCAGTCCTCCTGTGTGCCTCCACCGTCTCTCTCTCTCTCTCTCTCTCTCTGTTGTGTCCTTGCTGCTCTGTGTGAGGGTGTGTTTACTTGCCTTACAGGGGCGGGATCCTCCTGGGATCCCCGCCCTCTCCTGGACACACCTGACTCAATCAGCACCAGTGGATCATCTGGCAATCAGCTGTTTGCTATTTAAGCTGGGACCTGACCTTCAGTCTTTGCCTTGGTGTTGTCTAACTGCAGTAGTGTTCATGTTGCCTCTCTGTTTCAACTTATTTGCTGAAGCTTTCTAATGCGTCTTTTCCTGTGCCTAGGACGGCCCAGCGGAGTTCCAAAAGAGTGTTTGTTACTTGGCAGAGTGAGGAGATCGGGGACTTGGATTCATGCAACCTTCCATCCATTGGATTTTGTACATATTGGACTTTTGAACTAAGCACTTCAAAGACTTTGTATATAGCACTATCACCAACACTGTAAATATACTCACTGAACTTTCATTCCTGAGTCCTGCGTTTGAGCCCAGCCAGACAAACCATGACATTGCATCATTTGCAGAGATGCAGACTGAGAGGATTTGGTGTCACTGTACTGACACGCAGGGTGCCTTATAATATGTCCTCTTGCAGTTTACAAATGTGACGCAATCGAGCAAGCTGAAGCTCTACTGTCATGTGTTCTTTTGATGCGCCACTCTGTTCGCATAAATCTGCACAGTTCGGCCTGTTTTACTGCTCATTAACTTTGTGTGTGGTTCAAATATGACAATAGAAGATGGGGTGGGTAGGTGGGGGATTTTTATGGGGTTTATTTTCTAACATAAATGAGGGAAAATAAGTTGAAAAATAAGCCCCTGTTGGCTGGTTATTTTATTTATTCATTGAAAAACCCCAAATCTGCCTTGGGAATCCTAACTTAAATCAAGTTCCATGTTGGTCTAGAGGAAGACGTCATTGTAGGGATACTTTATTGAGAAGGCCACCAAGTCCCATCATTATAGAACAATCATGACAGGCCCAGCAGTCATCGGTCTCTGACTATAACTGGACGACCAACAGTGATGTGCTCAGTGCGGGCGCACGGAGCATTTATTTGTGCAGATCTACTATGGAAACCAAACAAGTTAACACCAAATTCAAATGGCGCCATTGCTAAATATATAATATAACATATAATAAACCAGAGAAGACCCCCTATTGGGTTGAATATATGTTTTAATAGTAAAATTTACTTTGGGTGAGCAGCATAATGCATGAAAACATTAATAGCCGTCACACAGAAATACACATGAGATGCGTCCAAAGAACCACTGCCGAATGCCATGTATAAATCTCCGAGTGCTTCAAAAGGCCATAAAAGACAAGAACAAAAGAAAGCGAAAAGGGGATGTTGTTGAGGAAAACAACATGAGCTTCATTACCAAAGAAAGCGCCACATTCACAACAAAGAAAAAAAATGCTTTTGCTAAAAGGAGCTGGAGCTAATTCAGCTGCTGCTTAAGAGGAGGGATTGTGAACAGAGCCACTGGATTAAATGTGCAGCCCAACCGCAACGTAATAGCAACAAAGCATCTAAATGAAAGGAAATATATAAAAGTCCCTGTAAAACAAAAGCAGCGCAAAAGAGATTTGCAGAAGTTTGAGAAGTCCCTCAAGCAAAAGCATTTTAAAATGTAAACGTTTGCCCTCTTTTGGGGCTTTTTCTGCCTATATGAGAACACTCAAGTGAACCAGCCAGGCATGGACACAACCAATTTAGCCCAATTAACAACAGATGTGTCCATCTATTTCGGTTTGACATGAGTTCTCTGCAATAACACGATTAGCTGTCTCTTCATTCGCCGTCTCGTTTTCCATCCATACGCTTTCCCCATCAGAGCCGCACTTCTTTTCGGTAGCTTTTCCACAATTTTGGACACAGCCAGCTATGGCAGGCATGCTGCTAACCAACACCCCACACTGCACAAACTACATCAGCGAATCAGCTGCAGGGAACACTAGAGAAACAGCATTTTTTCAGCTGAGAATGAGGAGCAGCAAAAGATGGGGTGGAATCAGCGGTATGCGAGATCCTCTTGAGCAACATGAATGGTTATACAATAGAAAATCAAAAGAGACTGCGCATTACTGGTTTGAGTTTGAACTGACTGTGTGATGTGTGCAGCTTGGGTTTGGCTTGTTACGAGCCATATTTCATGGGGTTCAGAGGGTCAGGGCCTGGTACCACATTTTTGATGCTCTCGTGGCACTGTTTCATAAAACTGGGACAATAAAGATGCATTATGTAACTTCTTGTTTAATAAGAAAATTACTGGTATTATTGTTGTCAGCTACATTGCCATTACCAAATTAATAGTTGCGATTGCAGGCAGAGAAAGAAATTTACTACCATCTGCTCAGCATCGCACAACTTTGAGGCTACACAAAGCCTCAAAGCTGTAGTTCCCGTTTTGTATCATACTTTCATTGTTAAGTTGACTGGAAAGTCACAAATCCATAGTAGTGTACAACAGTGCCTCAAATGGTTTGTTCCTCTGTCTTATTAAGACGGTGTATCGCTCACCTTTAAGTTATATTCAAACCAACGTAATACCAAATCCATAGTTATTATGAGTGAGTGCATTTTTGTAGTGAAGTACTATGTCTATAAAGTTATTTGGGAAAGTGTGCCACTAATGTAAAATATCATTTAAGCTGTATTGTTAAGTATCTTTGTGTATCAAAATCCGATTATAAGATTTTGGCTGTTTTAGCTTTTCTTTCTAACTGGTGTAAATTAGTGGGATGTCTAAGACTTTTATTTAATCTCTTCTGCATAGAATACGGTTATTATGATTTTTTCCACCAGAGTCCTGTAGGGTAGCAGACCGTAACACTGAACCTAACTTTAGCAAACAAAAACCTAACCCCAATCCAAAAGTCTTACACTGATTCAATTTGCTCATTAAAGACGTGATCAGTGGCAAAAGTTCCTTGCAGCGCCATAAGCAAAGCCTGTGTAAGTCTATCGCATGCACAGCCATACAGAGCACACAGATATGGATACAGGAACACACTATCCCGCTTCAATTTGTGAAAGAACGCAGACTAACCTACTCGCAGCTCCTGACCGAAGACTGTTCTTTCTCCCAGCGCCGAACAGTTCCAGCGTCCATATCGGAACTGGTATTGACACTCATTGATGCCCATCTGGGCCCCTTCGCCCACAACAATTATGGCGTCCGGGCGGCTCTGGCAGATGGCCCGCTGGCGAGGTGCCAGCCCTGGGATCTTGTTGCAGATGATGTTGGCACCCAGAGCCACCACTGAGGACAGGGCCCTGCCGAAGTAAGAAAAACACACCGCCACACACGCAGACATGCATTCATACGCAGAGGCATGGATGCATGCATGCGTTGTCGCACACACACACACACACACACACAAACAAACTCAGTTAGAGCCTCCAGAGGACGGTGAGATTTACTCACTTTCACGAGACTCTCCAGAACAGGATTCAATTCAGCCCGTGATTGATGCACATTCCATAGTAAAGTGAAAGCTGTACTGCACGAGAGTATTACTATTTAATGGATTAAAGGTAAATGAAAAACCTGAGAGCTTAATCCAACATAAGAAATATAAAAAATAAAAATAAAAAATGTTAAAAACAGCCCAGAGAGAGACAAGAAGATGCTTATTTGGCTGTTCACAACAGCATTCCCCAGTGGTTTGGAAGACGTGAGTTTAAGTAATTTGTTTGGATTTTTGTGTCAATTGTTAGGTAACATACTGGTGTGAATGGCTTCCAGACTTGTATACCCACTGTGCAGACCTCCTCGGTGCCTGATGGCACAGTTGCAGAAATCGCTTTTTTAACCAAATCTCATATAAAGTACGATTTGTATGATTTGTGTAATTACAGTATGCGTTTGAAGAATACTTGGGGTGTAAATTGCCCATAAATTTCATGAGAGGCTTTGCATTGAACACATGTAAGGTTTTCAGCACTGGTTTTCTCCAATCCTAAAGTGGTCGGTCTTGTATGACCCAGGACATGTCCTTATTGGTTCACCTCAAACACACAACAGCATATTTGATAGGTACAACGGCATATTTTCAAGATGGCTTTATGGCCACTGGGAACACCAAAACAGATTACAAAAAAAAAGAAGAAGAAGAAGAAGAAAAAGAAAAACACAGACTTTCTCCAAGATTCTGTTTATAGCCCTTGAAACCATGTAGATACATACTTTTCAAACATGTCAGGGACAGGGAGCCATAAATGAGCGCGGAGGCAAACACCGCCTTTGAAGTATGACGTCGACCTCCGAAGTATTGACCACAAACGGGGCAAACTAACACAGGCGAGCTGTGTGTCAGCGAAAAGAAATGGCAACATATATAAGGGGTGAAATGGAAGAATGGATGAAGGAGACGAAGAGAGAGGGAGAGACTGGGAGAAACAGAGCTCTAGGAGATGTCGATTTTAGAGCTCGGAGCACACTCTCGTTCTGAGAAGCCCTGACTTAGAGCGTGGATTTGAGTCGGGATAGCTAAAAACCTCTCGGACAACTGTGTTCTCTTTTCTGATTGTTGTTTAAGTTCCTACGCAATGGAAGAACAACATAAATCTCAATTTCAAAGACAAACTTTAGAATAAATCCTAACTGCAGTGGGGCGAGTATCTGTTACCAAACACAGGGCTACACACATTGTCTTGGTGGAGTATAACATTGAAAAGGGACACGCAAAATGGGTATGCTTGTTGATTTTAGAAACGCTTCACTTGAACTCGCCATAAATCAATCAATGTCAACATGTTAGGATACACGTTTTCATATAGAATAGAAGCCCGATGTTTATTAGACAGAAGAAGAAAAAAAAGAAGAAGAATTAAATTTGGTCTGCGAAACGTGTGCATCACTACACTAGATGCAAACTTATCTAACAGGTATTTAACTTCTAAAAAATAATCATATAAATTTTTTTTTAAAATCCCCTGTTAGAAAGAAAAAAGGACATTCATCAGGTGCCTTCTGCATTCGCAGCGAACACTACAGCCTGCTGCTTCTTTCAATCCTGCTTTGCTTTCTCAGCTGTAAAGTAGCTCGAACTTCTCTGACCCTCTTTGACCCTCCGCTGCATACACGGTAGTTCATGGCAACGACGACATCCAGTTTGTCCAAAAGTGAAAGGTGGGCTCATTAAGTTTAATGTGCAACTAGAGAAATTTGCTTCCTTCCATAATGAACATTAGAGATGAATAAGGTCAGTTTGCGATAAAAATCCAACACAAGCGTCGAGGTGATAATTTTTAGCTCTGTCAAAGAAACCTCTTTTCAGCCTCCTTTGTTAGCTCTTTCTCATGTCCTTCACATGCTAATTTGCACAATCACAGTCTACCATGGGCAAACCCGACCAACAGACAACACCAAACAGAGAATTCCAGGGCTAAGCTTTTAAATCCCCGCATCATCAAAGTGCACAAATGCGAATCTGTTTGCTTAGTGTATGCTCTGTGTGTGCCAGCAGCTTGGGGGACAGCTCACCCACAGCCACACAGATCTCCAATAAGATAGACTGTCAACATGAACTTAAAAGTAAGCTGATGCATTTCAAAGCCCCGGCCTGTATAGCTTCCTCAGGTTTACAGGATGAGAGTCGATGCAAAAGTTGTGTCTTTTCATGCAAACTGTGTGCTGTTTAATCGACTAATGGCAGCGTCACTGGATTGTGGTTTAGCAGTGATGCTGCAGAGAGATGAGAGGAAAGGTGGGTTTTAATTTTAAAGCAGCAGGTGGAAAGTCTGATCATGTTACCACAAACCGTACAGAAACCTAAAACATTTAGAGTCCACCGTTAATTGCTCTTTCTATTCTGATTTTTAAGCTGGTAAAGCTGATTTTTCATTAATAATTTAACCTTAGCGCTGATAAAACATGATCATTTCCATGTTACATTGATCCCAAAAACTTCAAGACTAAAACAGTCACCAGGAAATGTAAATGAAACACTACTTTAGGTCAGTGTGAAGTCATTACTGTGGAAGAGCTTAAATCTTAACTGTGGTGAGGAGCTTAAAGATTCCATCACAGTGCAGTGTGGTGGCCTTAAGAGGAACTATCATCTGCGTCATGGCATGCAGTTTGCTTACAGCCACCTGCTTCATCACATTGAACACTTTGAACCTAACTGACAGGCTGTTACGTTCCCAGGCGTGTTTTCTACAAGAGGAAGGCCCTCGCAAAAATGCCCGAGGCACAACTTACTCAAGTCAAGTGAATAAATACTCTCCTTATTCCCCCCACCACACACACACAGACACATTAACAGCAAATCTAGCAGCATTTATAAATTTTAGCATTTTAGAGTGGTTTTACTTAAAACAAAATCCCTTACACGCCCACAGTTTTCAGACTGTTTCCACAGGCGAGGTGTGCAGTGACTCCAAAGGACTATATGGATATATACTTTGGCTCGGGGTGTATTTACTGCCCACAAAAAACTTGTTTTTACAGTTTTACATGCCAAAACATTTCCTGTATAGTTTTGATGAAGGGGTATTGTATTATTTTGAATCTATGTTTAAATGTTCTCCACGTGGCCTATCCTGCGGTTAATACACCGCTGAAAACATAGTTAAATAATCCAAACAAATAATGGTATGTAACTTTGATGTGCAAGCCATATACTTAGCAGCGTAGCCTACTTTTGTCTGAACCCCCCCAAGGAAAAAAAAAACACATCTATTCCAGCATCAGGTTTGGGGTCTCCGGGCAGCAAAGGATGGAGCAAAGGACCATGTAATTATTTTGGAAACTTTAAGAAAGCCGCCGTTCTGCGAAATACTTTTAATCCAGAGCTCAGCGCATTGCGGTGCCAATCACGTACGTGTTGCATAGGGGATAGTTTAAGATGTGGGCTCAAACGGTAACATCAAAATATTTGAAATCGGGGAGAGGTGAGGTAATGCGTGGTAGTCTTTCGCTCGCTCTGGCAGGTTAAAGGTGCTTCCATGCGTAAAAATGACCCACGTTGCGCGAAGTTTTTCTCACAAGGGGAAGAAAACAGAATCTCCGCATCTAATTGTCTTGAACATCTCTGCCACTCAGTGGCCAAAATGGACCAATGTTGCAGTTCCTACAGTATTATTTTTCCTCGATTTTGTAAAATGTTTTAAATCCAACAGCCTGACCCAAACGAGCCCTACTTACTCCGCAGACATGCTCGCTGAGGGGATGGCACATTAGAGCGTTGAGCTTTACGCCAAATTACTGCTTTCCCACGTGGACCCGGGTGTTTCTACTGATGAGTATTATCTTTTTTCTTCTTTTTTTTTAGTTTGGATAACATTAGTTCAGTTGAACAATCAAATATGCCGCCTGAGCTGCACTTCTGTTAGACCCGGTCCGTGTTCGATACAGTTTGATATCACGGTGTAAATAACTCTGACCTGAGGATGAGGGATGAGCGAAATAATCCACTTTTATCGGCTTTTGAATATTGGGGCGAAGAAAATATATCCCCTATTGAGAAGACTGAGGGTTGTGAGAGGAGGAAAGCCTAACCCGTGCATCTTTGTGTTGCTGAGGATGAGAGCGCGCACCCTGTGGAGTGAAGGACTCGTTAATTGGCTCGAACTTACAGGTAGCTGCCACTCGTCAGGATCAGGAAAATCTGCGGGTAGTAGACTGACAGCAGTACACTGCGCGACGAGAAGAGGATCATGATGACATTGAGCAAAACGGCCACGCTCGGTTTGAGTGAGACGAGACGGACTACGATGAGAGGAGGAGGGATAAAAAAAAACCTTCTTTAATCCCGGGCTTTAAATCCCCTTTTCCGCACAAAAATAAAAAAATAAAACTCGCTCTGCGTCGCCTTGTGTTTGCGCAGCGACTCTACGCAGCTCCAAGCTCCCAGGGCCGTGTGTGCGCCGAGATTGGCTCTGTCATCTCTCAGCAGCGGAGGCTGTTACACAGTACTGTGGGTTCCCGAGCCGGAATGATGATGGTTTTAGGGATTTTGCATGGCAGAAAAGTGCCTCTCTCCGCTCTCATGAGAGTCGTGCCTGCCATTGGGCAGGGAGAGACACTGCTATCCGCCCACTTTGCCACAGTGGGACAATAGGGTGACACTCATCTGATTCCCGTTGGACAGCGCTAAAGGTTTCATTCATCATTATCACCCCCTCCCCACCTACCGACACAGCCACACAGCCCCGCAACCTCCACCCCCAACCCCACCATCCAGCCAAAAATAAACAAACACAGAGGCTGGCTGCTTCAGCCTCACACCATCAGCGAGGCTCCATGTGTAAGAAATCAGCGCACGTCTTGGCAGGATGTGTCATTTTGAATCAACAAGTTGGCATCACGTTAACGAAGTGACTCTATCTATCTATCTGTCTGTCTGTCTGTCTGTGAATGGCAGATATGATTCTAGCTATTTTTCCATGCTGCTGTAAAGAAATGTCTTTGTCTGCTGTGACATTTCCATGGAAACATAAAGCATAATTCCCAGAAGCCAAACAGGGGTTCAGTGACCTTATTCTATCCTGCGGCAACACTATAACATTTCTATAGGCGTCTATAATATTTCTGCTCTGCCTACCTGTCTGCTGCGCTCTGTTGGCTGTCATCCTATTTTGAGACCCTGCTCTGAGGCAGGGTTTTCTATGCTCAGGGTGCAGGATTGATGGAAGTAAAGGCTTAAAAACTGCACTATTGTTGCCATAAACTGAATTTTTCTTTTCTTTTTTTCTTTTTTATTTTTTTTCTGACATGGTTTGGTGAGTGGAAGCTTTTTTTATCTTCTCAACATCGTGACTTTCACTCAACACCTGCAGGCTCCAGTTATTGTACACAAAGAGGGTACCATGAAAGACTTAGCCGGAGTAAAAGGATGGAAGGAATGAGCTAACTGCTCAGGATTAGTAAACAATAAGACAAGAGACCCCATAAAGGAGCTACTGTCATGTGACATGAACCCCGTGTGAAATCTGAAGTCAGTTCACGAGGTTCTGTCTATTTGATTCGTTTCGACCGCGCGAATCTCCGAGATTTGCGCAGTCGGAGCATTAACATCAAGCTGCAGGGGCCCAATCGTTCCATTTTACAGCTGAAAATGTGAGACAGGATAAGATCAGATCTACTTAACTGCCATTATAAGCACAAGCATACAACAAAGTTAGAAGCACTCCTGAACTTGATGTATATGACAAACATAAACAGTCTTACTATTAGAATAAAAGAGTCATAAATACATGTTCTATACTATTATGTGGTGTGGTCGTGTGTGACTGGTACCAGCTTTCATTTTTAATTATTAACTTTTATTTATTTCTTGGGCAATTGCTTAGAATTAACCCACTAAGCAAATGCAGAGTGGCTTAAAAACAACAGAACCTGTTATAAAGTCTACTTTTTATAACGTAGGTCCTGCTTTTGCTCTGATTCGGTTGGATCTGTCTCCTCTGCAGCGCAACGTTCCCGGTAGGCAGGGCTGCACAGGACCCCTGGGCCTTATTATGGCTATAGCAGCTAATTTATATTGGTTTCAGTGTATTAGATTCAGATGGGTTAGAACATGTACTCTTCGACTCACTGAGCATTTCACTAATAATTAATGTTTTATTAACAGTATGATGTTAAAAATGCGCAAAAAACCCCCCGAACTTCTGCTTATCTTCCTGGAGATCCTAACACGATCATGCCCGAGAGGCAGCAGAGAAGGAAGGCATGGACGTCCTTCTGTGTTTATGTATCAAGGTGAGGTATTGCAAAACAGGTAAAAACTCCGTCTGGGCAATGGAATGTGGAACTACAACTCAGTCTGCCGCTATTAATGAAGGTATGCAGGGCCGAGCTGAATCCGAGGCAGAGACAGCGGCTCAAATGATCCTCTGCAACAAAGCAGGAGTACCAGGAGGTGAATTAAATAAGCTTCTGTGGTAAACGCCGATCGATCGTACTGTCCGTTGGTACAAGAACAGACCTGCAATTTTTTTACGCATAACACCCCTCTCCAAGCTATAGCTGTGCACTTTGATGATGCAATGATTCTTACATGTTTAAACACACCTGGTTTTACTTTTTCATCCTCATGCTTCACTCTAAGGTCAGAGGGCAGTCGAATCTTTCCTCTACAATGCTTTTCCCCTCTGAAGCGTGCCTGACTGTCGCAACGAATTTCACACCGAGGCTCGCGGGCTACAGTGTCTCGATAAGTAACAACGACAAAAAACTCACCCAAGTCTGAGGTATATGATGCCAAAACACAGGAACACGTAGAGACTCCGTCTTCGGAGGGTTTCGTGCATGATCGTTGCCACTTTGTCCGGAGGCCATGCACTATAACATAAAGTGGCCACGCTTTCCGTTCACATTGGCAGGTTTCTTAGCCCTTCCAGATGCACGTGTACCGTCTGTTTCCCGCGACATCTAGCATAAGCTCCTTGGAAATAATCGACCGTGCGAAATCCATGGTCCGCGAGTACAGGTGAGATGCTGATGACGACCTGAAAGGTGGCTAAGAACTCCAAAATGAAACTCGAGAGAGGTTCGGACTTGAAAGGTGAATGAGTTCTTGGAGGAAGTGCCTCCTATTCGTCCTTACTTTGACGGTAAAACCTAATTAACAATTCCTACTTGCTGTGCCTTGCAGGTAGAAAGAGAGCGAGGGAGGGGGGAATAGTTGCGCATACTGCAGTGTCCTAAAAGAAAAGGAAAAAAACGCGGATTTCGTGGTGTTTAAAGCTTTGGAACATCGCTGCTTCTATATTTTGAAGACATCTTAAACACAGACCACGTTACTAACTTGCAACCGCCAGGTAGTCTAATACAGGTAACAAAAGGGCTCCTTGCCTCCTCCTCCTCCTGCAGCATGGATATGCAGAGGATGGGACGGGCTTCAGTGCTGAGCTCAACACGTGCAGTTGTTGTATGGAAAACTAAAAGGAACGAAGTGAAATGGCCTTTTATAGGCCTGTAGCCCCGGCTAGGCGCTTGCAACATTAGGCATTGCCCCACAAGTGATGGGCTACACCACAACAGTAAGCCCCATAAAATGAAGCAGAGGAGGAATGGCTTTCCAGCTGTTTGAGTGAAAAAAAAAATACCACTGCATGACTAATAATTAATAATAATGAACTGGTTCAGTAGGATTCTGTCAGTGATTTTGATTAACAGTGAAGTGCATGAACAAAAAAACATAAACAAAACCTCAATATTCGCATTTCTTGCCTATGAGCCAGGGTGATGTGAATTTTGAGCAGATATTCAGACTATGGAGTTAAATCCTTTGGGACTCCCTCTGGTGGCAAAAGGACACACACACACACACACACACACACACACACACACACACACACACACACACACACACACACACACACAGATAGATAGATAGATAGATAGATAGATAGATAGATAGATAGATAGATAGATAGATAGATAGATAGATATGCCACTTTACATGTCCTGCTTGTTTTTGGTTACTGGAGAAAATGTAATAAAACTGATAATCTGACGAGGCCACTCCAGTCTTAGAATTTACCTTAGTTCACTTTCAGGCACAACTGATCATATTTGATCAGAGTGATTTATTTACTTACTTACTTTAGCTAGTCACATTTCAAGGAACCCTTTTTCTCTTTACTCTTTAAATTTTATTGTCCCTGGTATGTTTCTCTAAAGAACGCATAAACCATCAGTTCAGTATATTTCCAAAGAAAGTACATGAAAAATAGCTAACGTGTTGTAATAATGATGCCATAAACTAAAATTACAGACATGAGCTATCTGAGCACAGAGACTGTCGGGCTGTTGTTCGCCACGAGAAACAGACAAAACCGCAGAGACCTTTGTTTCAAGACATCCCTGCATTGTGGTTTCAAGGCCTTTTCCTTCAAAACATGCCCATCAAAATTCCAGATGGAATTTAGAAATAATGAAAGTCAACATGCAGGCCCAGGGTGACATAAAAAAGACATGTTTTTGATGTCTGCCCTGTAAAAGATGGTCTTGTTTGTCTTCAAAATATACATAACTCATAGGCCTGGGTGGAGATGGTCCTGTTTAGTTTAATTAAAATGTTCAAAGGACTGACTCGTTTTGTTTTTTTTTTGTTTTTTTATTGAAGCAAGGCTCAAGACCCAGGACAGTGTGCGTCAGCATTGTTTGTCACTCGCCATTGTCATCACAGACGTGTCACACGCATCCAAACCGGCGAACACATTCCCGTGCGCACTAACACACACTCCTCGTCCCTCTGCATCCATGCAGTAAATCTGCGTACGGAGCCACAAATTAAACCGTTAGACACAAGCACTGCGGACACACACAGAGAATCTCTCACACACTGAAGCACTTGGGTGGCATGTGGAAGATCTTGTGACACACTGTTTATTTAACTTCAAAAAGAGGAGGCAGGGATGACAGCATTTAGGTCAACGAGGACATATCAATCTGCGTAAGTCATACGCCACATCACTGCCTCCGCTTTGTGCTGGATTTCAGGGCCATTGTATTCGAAATATTTCCATTTGCAGCCTCTTGAAAGGCAGTCACTGTCTTTGCTCTGTGCTTGCCATTTTTCTCAGTCTGCTCTATTACTTTAATAAGTGCCAGCCAAACTTTGTCTAGATTGGAGCATTGTGTATCTGTTCCTTTTCATCTCCGTGCTCTCTTCCCAAACTGCAGAGGGGAAAATTGTTGGGAAGGGAGGGAGGGGAAAAAGAAAAGAAAAAAAAAAGCAGATCATATTTTGGCAAGCGTGGTATGATATGTCGCACTGTCTTTTTGAATATTATTAAGTACTCTTGACCGACAACTAAATAAGAAAACCCACCGGTTGCCCATGTGTTTGCATGGGAGCTGGTTCAGCTGGAAACAGTGAGAAGGCTGAAACGCACAGTGTGCCAAACCACGGAGTGGCGTCTGGGGCTGGGTCCACCACATCTACGCTGGGCCCCAGGCAAGAGGGGGGAAATGGCTATATTGTACTCGCAAAGTCCCCCCTTTCAATCTCCATCAGACGTCTCCCTCTGACTCTCTGTTCCTCTTAATTTTAACACTTCCTTCAATTAGCCAAGCTCAGCCTCACTTTGTGAATACAGTGATGGAGATTTGTAGAAGCATGCTGGGAGTAACTGAAGTGCATATAAAATGTCAACTCATACATGGAACTGTGAGGTCAAAGGTTAGACCAACCCCGTCATTCCACCTATCCTTTTGAATGGATTTGACCTATTCGTCTCTCCTGTTCAGGCACAGCTGCAGGTAGGGAAACAGGGTGTGTTTGATTAATTCCTCACCATGCTTACTGATATATCAGTTAATTACAAGCTCATTTGTGTGCATATGTGTGCAATCATAGATCTGCTAGGCTGGGTCCGCATGAATCCCAGGCCCACTTCTTCCTGGAAGCTGAAATGCTGCACCATGCCCTCTTGATAGAAGGCAGCAGGGTTTTTTTTTCAACAGCTGGTTCCTCTCCACAGTGCCCAACACCACACTTGCTGAGATTGTATGAAGTTTGAACTGAAGCTTAAAGCGGGGAGAGTGTTTTTTTCTCATGTTAAAACCTTCAAACATTAATTTGCAATGTTGCTATTTTAAATAGGTTTCACTTCTTTGCAAGGCCACTAGCCAAACTGTCACGGGTGTTTTCCTGATCAGGCCAGGGTTCTTAAACAGTGCAGGGAGGCAGGATCAGTTTTCCCAAATCTGACAGTCTGGGACACCATGCCAAAGCTGTAGTCTATATTCAAGAACACACTCAGTAAAATGAATGAAATGACATAGAGGAAAGAAAAGAGTCAGGTTTCAACTTGGAGAGGTCTTAGAAAGACTGAAATTAAGATTTGTTGCTACTGTTCCATGTGTCTACGCGAGCGACTAGCTGAGGATGTATATTTGCACAAAAGTAATACAATATACACTTGATAATTACTGCATGCAGGAGTTCGGCAGGAATACATTTTATTGGAACAAACCTTAGCATGCTCATCAAACGACATGTGTCACATAAAAGACAGCATAATTCACGGTTTGTTTTTCAGATTTTACATTGTCTGCTCAAATACTTACTGATATTCCAGCTGATACTGCTAATGACCAAAAAACACAGTGAAGTCACATCAGTAAAATACATCTATCCCCTCCCTCAGTATTAAAGTTGGGGTCTTTTTGTTGTTGTTTTTTTAATCACGTGTTTTGATGACTCTCCAGAATCCTTCCCAAGTAAAAAATTCAAAATTATATGTCATCCGGGGATCATAATGTAATGAATGTCTATGCCCACAGACCTAGTATGTCAAACACAGTTTGACTCATACACGCACAATAATACACAAAGCCACACACTCGAAGAAACCTTCGGAAGGAAATGAAATGCTACCTTTTCACTCTTCAATAGTATTTGATTGGTCTGACTGCCCTGGGCAAACATTTTGCCTTCAGTTGTTTTCATTAAATCAGATGGGTAGGAAGCCCTTGTGTGCCACAGTCTAAGCATGGGCCTGTCACTTGGAATGAACACGGGATATATATCCATATATCTTGTTTATTTGTTGTTGTTTTGATTTTTTTTACTTCACTGGATCAATATTATTGGGACTAAAATCCCTCTTACATTTAGCAACACTGAAAAAGCTATAATACAAATACAATTCAGTTCAAGTTTGTTTATATTGTGCCAAATCAATCAATCACAATAGTTGCCTCAAGGCGCTTTATATTACAAGGTACAGACCCAACAATTATACCGAGAAAACAATCAAATGACCCCCTTTGAGAAAGCACTTGGCGACAGACGGAAGGAAAAACTGCATTTTAACGGGAAGTGAGAGCAAAATTTCACACGTTCAAGGCAAACACAGGGACAATTTATTTCATGGCTTAAAAACACATAAATCTGACCAAAAACAAAGTATATCAATCACATTTTAGCTTCCTTGGTCAGAGAATGGAACCCTAGCATTTACATTCACAATAAAATCTGACAGACATGTGGCTTGTGTCTGTAGCAAAGAACCCCCAGACACTGTGTGCAGTGGAGCGAATACAAGCAGTGCTCTTTGTTGCCCTCTAACAAGCCTGTGGATATGAGAAAAGCTCTGAAAAGACAGAGTCCACATCAATTTGGCACTTGAGACACAATTTCATCTGTAATATTAACATGACTTGTTCCCTGTGCCCAGAAGCAACAATTCAACTGCATAATTTCTGTTATATATTTTTTTAAACCCAACACTATCAGAAAAAAACAACTCATCAATAAAGCATAAATCAAATATAACAAGTAAGCTTGAGGTTTGCTTGAGGACTTCAGTGTTTGTAATTCTGCAACATTCTCTGTAGTACTTTAAAATAAGCAGCTTATATAATTGATTCCAGTGCATGCTGGTCCACTGGCCAAGAGCTATTAGTGACTGTGCTTTGCCTCAATAGGCAGGAATATGAATGAGATAACATTGCAAAACTTCATTAGGTATTAACTTTCCTCCACTTTTCAGGTAAACTTTGCGGACACATCAAATGCACACTTTGGTGTTGGAGTTTACATACCTGTGAAGTCTAAATGGGCTGCATTGACTTAAGGTGTGGTGCTATATTTGTATCTGGCTGCAGTTATGGACAGGTACAAGTGCGTGGACATGTGCACACATATGCACACATATGCACACACACACACAAATGCAAACATCGATCTGAACAGCTGGGAGTGTTTGCAGTGCGAGCGGGTCTTTCGTTCTCCTCTCTGTCTCACACAATGACCCATGCACTGTCTGTGTTTGCACTTCTCCCAACTCAAACAGCGTGCGTTTCCGTCCCATGGCCGTTCAAGCACACTCTGAGGCTTGCTTTTGTGAAAGCTCACACGAACTGGGAAGGCTTGGCCTCGGGTCACACTGAGAAAACAAGGGCCAAGTTCATTGAGAAATCAAGCAGAATCTTAGAAATGTACCTGATACATTTCTCCCAGTGTTTTCTCCACACTTCTGATAATGTTTTGGCATTCCAGTCAGGTTCACAGAGATATTGGCCACACATCTTTTCAATCACAGTCACAAAGACAAACGTGCTTTGGGGAAGAAGCTGGTGGAAGCTCATCGTTCTCACTCGGTTACAGAGCAGTTCATAAAAATGTGGCTAACAATGAACTCCAGACTCCCTGTGCAAAATGAATAAAATATATTTTCACAAAAGCATTCTCCTTTATTGTCTTACATCATTCAGTTTTTGAAAATGAATTTACATTTAAGTCAAATTAGCTTCAAAGGAAATTTGTTATTATTTATTTTTGCTGACAAACCCAGCATAAATCACTAGATGTGAGTGCACAAGCTAAGTGTCCTTTTTTTTGAAAACCTTCTTGAAAATCTTTGACCGTTCTCACGCCGCTCCATCTTTGCATATGCCTTTCTCCTCAATCCATCCCCACTGTTTCTCCTCAGCACTGCGTTTGGCAGACTGAGGACTGACTGACTCTATACTGATGGCCTGATATGTTTGGATATAAGAATGTGGTTTTGCTTTTTTTTGGCACTGTATGTAAAAGGGTCTTTTCATATACTATCCCAGCACCAAACACAGCATATGTAAAATGTAAAGGCCATCTGCGGCATCCACTGCTCGCTGATGGCTTGGCAGTTGTATAGCGAGGCATAATAATAGTGGTCTGATGCACTGCAGTGTGTGATATTTGCTGTGCGCCTATTCAGGTTTGTTGACGTAAAGTGATATTTAAGCTAGATTTCTGTTGATATAAGAGAGCAATTAGCTTGACCAATCATCCTTAAAATTTCCTCTGTGGTGCATGCCAAGATTTCGTGTTATGCAATGGTTATATTTCTTCCTTGCGAGTTTAAAGTGCACATACAACAGCCGGTACATTTTGTTATAATTTTTTTAAGTTTCACAGTTACACAGGGCGGCAGTCACAGCCAGCTATTTTCCTTATTTTTTATGCGATTTAACCTTTCAGTTTAAAGAAAAAAAGGAGACGAAAAACAATTTGTGAAAATAATCTCGGTAAATATAGCAATAACAATTTTAAATAGTAGGCCACAGTAAACACATGACCCACGACTATTGTCATAAATGCTGTAAACCATCACCCGGTAACTTTACAAAAGCCAGTAAAAGATAACCAGTTATGAAGTCTGAATGTAGACGTTTTTTCACATTAGATGAAGTTTGATCAGTTATCATTGCCAAAGTCAGGAAGCACAGAAATACAGTCACACGGTAACATGTCACGTGACCCATGTGACCACATGTCCATCTGCAGTAAAAAAGAAAATACTGATAAAAGGTATAAAATGTTGAGTATGTGAACCACACCAGTCACAGCACTTTTTTGTGTTATTTGACAGTTTTATATAACAAATGTCTTTTTTAATAAGTTTCCTCACCCTATCATTGCTATTGAATAATATGAAATGTGGGCTTGGGGGCGTGAGAACATTTTTCATCTTCTGAATTGCAAAAGAAACTGTTTCAGAAACACTGAGTTAAACTGAATGGTGTGTAATTCATATGCCATTTCATGACAGCAGGCCCCACTGGTACGCATTACTGTAGGTTGCTTTTGCATGAGAGCTGGATGTAGAGTATGTGCAAGACAATAAAGTAGCATGTTGAGGCATGAGGCACTGGCCTCGAGGCAAGTCGGCATAACAGTATGGAGTAAGAAGCGGAATGGAGAAGAAGGAAAAGGACGAGAATGAAGAATCTCTGTCATAAATTAGAGGATTACGTTTACGCCTACGTTGCATCTAACCATTCTTCTTCTTTCTAAGCATGTTTTCCTTATTTGAAAGACTATGCAAAGCACACCTTTAAAACAACCTTTTAAATTCCTTTCATTATAGACTGTTAATTTATTATCCCAGTTAAAGATCTTTGAAGTGACAAGAAGTTAGCAACAAAAAACAATCACGCCGGAATCAAAGGTAAATAATTTCTATCAGTTGCCATGAAAACTCTGTCTGTATTGTGAGTTACTTAATGAAACTCCAGTCTCAGGTAAGTTGAGAGCATTAAGAGCTTCTCTGGCATCCCCAGACTGATCCTGGCATCGGGCTGCTTGTCAAACACAGGTTCTCTTTGTTGTGTCAGCCACACACTGAACCTTGCAGGGGCCTCACGTACACAGAGGAATGTTTGGATGGATCTGTTACACAGCCACACACGGCTTGTTTGCCTGTTTGACTCCACAACAGTAATCTGACATCTAAACTGGGTCGAGGAACTTCTTGTAGCTCCTAAAAGCTGGACAGCGTATAGAGAGAGAGAGCTGGGAGAAGAATTCTAGAGACAGAGACGCCGAGAGAGAGAAATCATTGTCAACAACAGTGAATGTCCCTGCCCTGGTGACACTGGTACAGACACACTGGAATATTGGTGTCTTGCTTAGTTGTCATGCATTTCAAGGGTAAGCAGACCCAGCGTAGATGTTGTTTTTCCTAAAGAAAAAAAATATGAATGAATATATACGTCTTTTTCTGTTTGCTTCCACTTGATCGCTTTCCAAGTTGCCTCGAGGACACACGATTCCACACAATTTGCATATGCTGTCAACACACACTCCATTTCAACTCTCACACTGGCCTCCCGTTAACCCTACGTTTTTCTTCCTGCATGTTTGTGTCTGCAAAAGACCACTTTGTTGTGTCTGAGCAGCGAAGCATCGCAGTGAGGAATGACTTCCTGTGAAAAAGTGACTGCTATTTCAACTCGAGAACTGGTCTGTCTGCGGTTTGTCTGTCTGTCGGTCTGTGTGTCTGCCCTCAAGTTTCCCCTCGGCACTCAGAGGAAGAAGACATTTCCGCAGAGACAGAAGAGTGACAGGCAGCATTGCTAAAGCCATAGCTCCCTGTCAGCATTCTCATCTCCACTGGAACTGAAAACAGAGAGGATCTTGGGCTGCTTGACAACATTGTGGGGGGGGGGGGGGGGAGACACTTCACAACTCCTTCGGACTGAGTCTGTGGTTGCTCTGAGAAGTTCCATCTTTCTTCTAACCTCGTTCAGGTCCTCCTTTCATCTGGTGTGAGGCTTTTTGGGTGAAGATTACAAGAGTTAGAGAAGAGAAACCATACTCCACACTGAGGCTAGAGCCATTACCTCAGCCTCTACCAGCATGACAATGATATTTTCAGTCTTAGCATAAACCCTTTTATAAACTATAGCTGCAGAGACATGAAAGGCTTTCCATTTGGTTTTATTTTGTTGCGGTACAACACTTTTTTTTTTTACTGCATGCTTTCCTTCAGAATTAACAGAAGGTCTCCTTTGTTTAGACCATCTTAGAACGTTTAGGACATCCAAGAGCAAAAGTCATTATGGGGATTCTTTTAGAGGCTGTTGCACTGTAACTGTGGAGTGGTAATATAGTGTTGTGGTGATGTGGACGATATAGGCATGACTCGAAAAATCTTCAGATCACACTGTAATTTGGAATTAGTTATTGAACAAAAGGGATTAAAGGGAGTAGACTGGAGATCACTATTATTATTAGAGCCACATCTACCGCGTCGCATTTTCCGGCCTCCGAATTCAATTGCGACATAATCAAAAGTGACTCTAAGAAAACAGAGACCAAAAAATGTTCTTCCATTCCCCATATGCTGAGTATTCAGAGCATTTATTTTATCCTTCACAGAATTTATTTGTTTTTGGTCAAATCGGCCACCTCCGTATCTCCCTGAGCCAATATTACACCCCGGAGTGGTTGGTGTATGAGTGGATTAGAACTTTTCCATTGACCAGCGGTTTGCAGAGGTTATAATCTTGCACCCCAAAGACAGATTTCCCGTTAAGCCTAGGAAAGCTGTCTGACACTGCTTACTGGAATCTACCAGAATTTGTAGAAAATGCCTGCTGGCAGAGACACAGATGCACATAAAGCTCAGAGAAAGTGGCAGATAGCACATGTGAACAATGCAATTTCTCCTATTATATCAATGGTGCACGAGAGCAATAACTTTGTCTGTCTTTTATCTACATTTAGCTCGAACAGAATAATGGCTCCCAAGCGTACACAGTGCTGGCGCCTCATGCTGTCGGACAGATAAATCATTCATAACCAAGCGATTAAATATATTTAGGGATATATTGGTGGTTAATGGGTGGTTGGATCCTGGCACTCCTGTATAAAATTCAGATTTGACCGCTGTCATCAGGAACCCATTCGAATGATGATGTGTTTGGGAATCCATGCCCATCTGTGTGTGGTATAATAAATTAGAGCAATATGTCAAGAATCCGTCCAGGACATTATAATCTACATACATATGACGTAGAAAAAAAAAACTTTTGTTAAAATATTGATCTGTGGGGTGTTATCTGCAAGACTCTCTCTCTAACAGTCATGTTGAGTAACACATGACCCTTAAGAACACTGCAAAATAGTTCTCTATCTTCAGATGTTACCGAGATTATCTGTAAAGCTTTAGGCAATGCAAATTTGATTCTCTGCTTTCTACTTGTGGTCGAATATCTATGGTTTAATGATTTTGTGAACATTATAAGCCCCCATTAAAAAGACACGCAAAGCAAAGTGGCAACTGAGCCTTTCCAGTAGGTGGAGACAAAGTATGCAACACAAACTCCTGCCAGATAAGCTGTTATTTGAAAGTCAGTCTACTTTCTACTTTTGTTAATTTCCAGTTAACTATAAAGTACATGGACACAGAGAGAAAACAGGAAATTAAAAAGTTTTTTTCCATTGAGGAAAAGAGCAGCAGTGATGGTGCTGAAGTGATTTTTAAATCAGAACTATGAACACAAGCTGTTAGACAAAACAGAAAAGAGATGACACAGATTCCATAGAAAGAGAGCTGATCACAGAGCTTTACTTTTTATATGCATTAAATCTTTTAGGAGTAAAGTTAAAGAGAGCTTGTCTCAGCGCTAAGGTTTAGTGGACGCCCAGCAGAGGGAGATGTTGCACAAGCTTAGAGCTACAAGTGGGAAGGAGATTCTTAAGCAGTCCCCATAGCAGAGCAACTGGATCCAGCCCACACACTTCTTGCCCTTTCTCCATCTTAACTCCTGCCATCTCTTAAACTATGACTATGATAACAGACCACTGTAGCGCTGCTAATGAAGCTTTGTGACAACATGTAAATGCTATATTTGTATATCTGTTCGTCACTGGTCTGCAATTGTGTTTTTGTTCAAAGTAATCGGTAAAGTTAAATTAAATCTGTAAATAAAAAGGAGTATTGAAAAGTGTCAGCTGTGCAAAAAGCCATCTATGCAACTAAAGTTTATATCGGGACATTTGCTATTAGTCTGTGATCCAATGGCAGAAATGCTCCTGTGCCGATATGACTTTTTGAATTCTCTCTTGTCTTGATCACATTTTTTGTCTGCTTTTTACTTGACAAGGCTCAGAGAAAAGGCCTCTTTTACTCTTTTCTTCCCACTTTATTAATCACCATGAACTAAAGTTGAGACAGATTGACCAGCTGGCTAATGGAGACCCAGTCCCTGCTTGCACGCTATTGCACACATGAATATCATTAATAACTTCATTAGCACTTCCTGACTATGGCCGACACCACTGTGGAGTGGATTGCCAACTTGATTGTATATGTGTGCGTAAGTAACTGTAAGGGGTTGGCGGTGGGGGCTTGAATCTTGATTGCATACCACATTCTAGATTCAGAGGAACACATCTTCTCCAATTCCAGCCTCGCCGTGTGATTGAAACAATGTCTGGCTCGGACACACCACACTCCAAATCCCACCAGACATATCAATGTACAGTAACTGTACCCCTATTAAGACTCAAAAGGAGCTTGATCAGAGATAAACATTGTGGCCATTGCTCTGAATCAAAGTGCATTTTAGCACCGGGTTCTGTTTTAGCATGGAGCACAAACCACTTAAAGATCAAACATATGTTAATACTCTGTTTAATAGATAAACCTCTGGTAGAGCTTGACTGTAATTAAGAGCTGAACCTGTCTCCTCTCATAGTGTGTGAACTGACATAAAAAGTCTGGAATATACATATATAGTGCTATACACAACTTTCACTAACTAAATAACAACCGCAAGTGCACTCAGTGACCTGGTTATTCCCCTGTGAGGAAATGTCACTCATGTCCATGAGTGCATGAAGTAAAGATTTTAAATATTGCAGAGCAGCATGGTTCTTATCAGCACCATGCATTTTAACTACAGCCTTTCTGTAACCACAATACTACTTAGGAACTTGCTTGCTTGCTTGCTTAAGAGCTCCTCAACCATTATAGACAAACTGTCCTCTGTGTATGTGTCTTAATAGAAAAGATTCTATATTAAATTAAATTTTTATCTACACTTATTCTTCACAATCTCATGAAGAAACTAAAATCAAAAAGTATTGGTTGAGTAGCCAAGATCAGACCTAAAGTTTTTCTGAAAGTCTCAAAGCAAAGTTCTAAATCTTAAATCAATTAAGCAACAATTTTACAACGAATGGCCTGCTTCTGGGGTTCAATTCACTTCAGTTCATTTCAATTCACTTTTATTTATATAGCACCAAATAACAACAACAGTCGCCTCAAGGCACTTCTGCTTACGTTGGCTCTACTCCAGATACCAGATACTCCTGCTTTGCATACTCAATGGTGCATTGAAAATGGTGTATACTTTTTACCATTAATCATTTTAAAAGTAACATAGATTATAGGCACAAACCGACTTGGGAACCTCATCATTAGTAAAAAGCTGATAAAAGATTAGACCACTGAACCCAACACCCTCTACCCTTTGGCTGTCCCTAGAAATTCTACCCATAAAAATTCTGAACATAGTTGTGCCAAAGGGCAGCCCTGACCAACACCCACCAGGAGTAAATCTTACTTGGTGATATCAATGTGAACCAAGCTCTCACTACAGGCCTTATAGGCCAGTCTCATGAAGAACCCCTTATGGGACCCCAAGATGGGGTCAAATGTTTTCTCCAATTTCACAAAACATATGTCAACTTGTTGGGCAAACTCTCATATCCTTGAATATCTTTAAGACCAGGGCTTTTTTTACTTCTTAATCCCAGACTCAATCATACCCTGGCATAGCCCTTCCCAGGGAGGGTAAAGAGCGTTATCCTTGTGATATCGTACATACCCTTTTCTGTAACCTTTCTTGACAAGAATGAGCGCCACCCAAGCTTGCCAATCCAGGGATATTGTTCCCAGCTTCTACACATTGTTGCAAAGACCTGTCAACCTTTATAGCCACACCAAAGCCTTGAGGAACTTGGGGCGCACTTTATCTGCCCAAGGAACCTAGCCAACAAATAGTTTTTAACTACTTTGAGGAACTCATCCACAATGATAGGCAAGTCGTTTCCCTTCTACCCAGTTGCTGCTTCCTTTATGTAAGGTGTGTCAGTAGGATTGAAGAAATCCTCAAAGTATTCCTTCCAACACTTGATTATAGCCTCATTTCAGGTCAGCAGGACTCCATCACTAGAACATAGAGTGTGAGCAGGAACCTTCTTTCTTTTCCTGAGTTCCCTGCCAGTTTCCCAGAAAAGCTTTGAGGATGACCGTTTTGTAGTTTGACATAACTTATCCCACTCCCAAATTTTGATTCCAGAACTGTGCCCTGCTTTAGCTGTTGGTACCTTTGTCCAGAATCCCATAAGACAAGGAAACTTGACGGATGTTTGATGTGTACTATTTGGTCTGGGGATTGTCACCACGACAAGACTAACCACTTTAGTTGTCCAAGTGCCTCAGCAATGGAGGTGCAGGATATGGTCCAGTTTTTGGACCATTTACTTTGAGTTTCTGGGTGGGATGCAAGAAGACAGGTCAGCAGGACCTGCAGTCTTCTGCCTGAGGAACTCGCAGAAGACTGGGCACAACAATCAGGACACACTTCCCAGCCCACAAGCACAGGTAAGCAACCCTTATGTTCACTGGGTTGTCCAATGTTCAAGCCACAGGGATATAAGTAAGGGCAACTTTACAATGATTTGAGCCCAGTTTTATCTAATATCTCTTGAACTCATGCACACACTTGGGCTCACAAGGGGCTCTCCTGGGGCTCTTTCAATCACCAAGGCCTGCGTTAACTACCACCAAAGTCAACAAAGTAATGGACACCTACGACTCCTCCAGGAACTACACCATAGCAGTTTGTTTCCCTTTCAAAACAGTAATATCAACTTTCATGGTTCATTCAATAGGTAAGATATTTTTAAATCACTCTTTATAATGACAACAACAAAAACACTTCCGGCTTGTCTTCCCACTGTAGATATTCATCACAGTTTATCAATCCATTTCACTTATTCTGTTTCGTGCATAATTATAATGATATTGAATCGGTAATAAATAAATAAAAATCCCAAAACTACAAAGGATAAACCCAAGCTTGTGAAAAATTGTAACCACCCTTTAACGTAGTAGGCAAATTAGTACATAACTGTCATATTTCCCACTCTTTTTTTAATCAAAAAACTTTCTCCCTATGCTTTTTCTGTATGTGTCAGCAGATATCCTGATGCAAGTGACAGGAAAATATACTGATACTAATTAGATTATGTTTTGTCCAAATGCTTCAAAGATTTCAAGAAGATAAAAATCAAGGTCCACTGACCCAGTAAATTATACTTTCTGAGTGTGCACCAAATTTTCTATCCATATACAATCAATCTTGCTGCGTCTAGACCCATTTGCACCTCTTAACAGAGCAGACCCCGGAGCTATAAACTGCTCGACTATGACACCCGCTGCATGTGTAAACTCCACTGCTCAAGTTCTTTTCTAATCATACGGGTCAGATAAAAGTTCAGTGAGTAATATTCACATGTGTGCCAATTTAAGCTGATCTCCTTCCTTTGCTGTTTAGTCACTGCGCAGGGTTAAAATGTACCCTTTGGCCATACTTTTCACCATGTCAAATGCTGCACTTTATGCAGCTGAAAGTGAATGCAGATGCTTTTTAAAGATTAAATTGAGAACAAGAGCCAAAATGTTACGTAAAGGCTCCATGGGCTACTTTTGATTCATTGTGACTTTTTCTCTTCAATTCTCAGTTAAGCAAAGGTTTTTCTTGTTGATCATTCTTTCACTTGTGCCACCATTCCCATTCCAAAGTCATTTCCGGTTCACCGTACCCCTTCTAGCTCTGTCACTGGGGGAGACAAGTTTCTGCCACTGATACATGGACAAAGTGCAAAGTTGCAAAGTGACACCAGGAGGCCCAGTGTGCTGATTCAGCCAGTGCAGAGGAGGGGTGAAGGGGAATAAAGACAGAGGTAGGGAGGAACAAAACCATCTCCATGCAGCAACTGAAATCTCGAGCTGAGCTCTGCGCCAGAGATGGCGCTCTGTATGAACAAGACTTTGGGCATTTAAATACAAAAATAAAATGGAGGTCCACAAAAAGGAAGCTCAATCTCCTCTGGTGATAAGGTGTTTACAGTAACATACACTGAAAACACTCCTATAAATAGCCTTCTTGTGAATGAGTCCCATTTTCCTTTCCACACATATGTGCATTTTTTTTAGTGCTTTACAGTCCTAAAAGATCCTTGACCTTGCCTGACCTGCGAGCATTCCATCACAAAGGAAGTGATTGTTTCAGCACAAGGACAATGTGTGTTTGTCATCTCTGGAAGGAATCTGTGTGTGTGTGTGTGTGTGTGTGTGTGTGTGTGTGTGTGTGTGTGTGTGTGTGTGTGTGTGTGTGTTTGTTTGGGGGGGGGGGGGGGGGTCTTTTTATGGCCCGGGAGGCGAGGGGAGTAAGAGTGCAAGAGATATACAGTATTGTATTGTGCAGTGCGCAGCGTTGATTGCTCCATGCTGTAAGTTCTTTGAGGTCACTTACTGTAAAGGAAAGCATGTTGTCCAGTGATAAATCCACAAGCCTGACTGAGTCTTTCCTGTTTTTTTTTAGACCATTGGTATGCAATGAAGGATTTTGTATTTCATTGACTTTTTAAATATAACATCCTCCTACCTTCCTACCTTTGAGTTATGGTGATTCATGCCCACAAAACAGATTTTACAAGTGAGGTGCAGTAACCACTGGATGATACTAGTGTTTTGAAGTGTGAGGCCAACATGATCATTTCATAAACAGAAAGGCAGCATTTGTCAAGGCTCCTTCTGACAGTTCATTATAACGTGATGAATAACATATGCCGTGATGAATAACAGAGCTGCAGCAGGGTTGTGGGGATGGCCCAACAGACAATCTGCAACAGCAAAGAGGGATAAAAACCCCAAATAGAGACCCTCCCAGTGCACTGAAAGGGATTAGATGCGGTAATGCCCTGACAAACACTCAACAATAAATGAACTGTATGCCACATGCAAAAATATCTTCTGAGTGTGTGTGTCCACACAAATGTCATACAATAGAATATAGCATGCTACAAACATGCAACGTAAGAATGGATGCTAAACACACGTACACGTGTTTGAGCCTAAATGTTATTCCTGCTGCACATGATAGCATGAATATAACAAAGAAAACAAAATTTCCTGCTACATTTTGATATTTCAATGTCAAACCAACTGTTTTTCATTTGCACTGGCTGGGGTGAGTGAGTTCATGGAGTCTCATGACCGAAAATAGAAAGCTCAACTGAGTGTGTTATCAAGGCCTGCCCCACATCTTGTTAAGGCACGTCTGCCAGCCCATCTAAGCCTATCACTGCGCAACAAACAGGACCGACATACACACACCCACAAACGCACTTGGTAGCATAGGTGCTCATCCTTTCAGTCTTGTCCTTAAAAGCAGGTCACAGATGAACTGGGAATCCCATTGTCTGTTTGTGTCACGACATTTCTGGTGCTGTGTCTGTGTCAGGTTGACTTCTTGCAGGAAACAGCATATGGTGCAGCTTTTGTCAACAATAACAGGGTGAAGTGCAAGACCATGAAAGCCCATGTGATCACTTTACCTGAGATGACCTTTCCCCACATACACATGACTCACACTGGACTTTGCTTCCTTTAGGATGTAACATGAACTTCTCCAGATTAAACGAAACTAACTGGTTTGCACCAGGACCATAAATGTCTATCAGTTGTGAGGTACTTTTAATAAGTCTTGACTAAATTTGTGTTCCCTTTTGTAAAACAAATATTTAAAACAAGTTTAGTTTAATGCCCTCTTACCTGCATTGCTATAGGAAATGTGTCTGGTATTTGGTTGTGCATGACAGTCAAATTAATCTTCTCAAGCTCAAGCTGATGAACAAGAGATAGGAATAAGTGACAAGGTAGAGGTTTCATGATTGGATTAAATAACATTCACGGAGACAACATGGACTTGTGGATCCAGATCTTATTTTTTATGTACTGAAAGACCCCATTTCTAATTTGACAGCTTCTTGGCAGGCTGTTGGAAGTTAACTTCAGCACTGGAGCTATTAGCTTAAGTTATGTTAAAGCACAGAGACGTGGCTCAACAGAATATAGTGTTACTTTCCAAACACTGCTCTTAATTAAACTCAGACTCAGTTGCGCTTTAACATGTACGCCCTCCAAAAACTAGATGTGCTTGATGAAACATACATGATTAAAATGTTTTGTCTCCTGGATGGTTTCTACAGAATATTAAGGGTTTATCATATATCGACTAAGGTTAATAAGGGATAATACTTTAAGCAGGAATTTAAGTTAAGCCTATAATTTGACATTTACATCAGAAACACAATTACAGTTTTTTCCTAGTAAATACAAAGACAGTAGCTCAGATCCGTGCTGTATGCTATTAATAGGTGAGGTTTGTATTTAAACTATTGATGTTTTTGCTCTGCATTTGCACACGGATTTCATTATGTGAACTTTCTAACTGGTATTTAAGTCAAAGTAATTAACAGGTTTCCACTTATGTCATTTGAGAGCTACTGTCAACAATTAGAGCAGACTGCTGATGACTGTAAACCATGCATGCTATAAGGCTTTATCTTACAAACTGTCAGGTAATTATTGCAAAATAACTTGTAACTTGAGCTATATGCATTCAGACTGGTAGGGTTGCTGTGTTTTCCACATGCTATCTCTCTTTGTTAGTTTATTTAGTTAGTTATAAACAGGTTTCTTTATTATGTCAATTTTTCGTGATTAGATGGGCATTTCTGGATTTCACATGACGACATTAGTGGATTAACTTAAATTTCTAGGTATAGTCATATTATTCTAACCTTTATTTAACCAGGGAGTGAAGCTCTTTTGTAGCTCTTATGCTTTTCATTGGTGCAAACATAGAGAGAACATGCAGTCTACATACAGAAGGGACCTACTCAAGTTTGAACCCAGGAACATCTTGCTGTCAGACAACAGTGCTAACCACTGAGCCACCATAGTGCCTATATAAATTATTATTCACTAGAACAACATACCAGTAAGAAAATAGTAATACCAATCTGAACTAAAGCATTGTTGAAAAGTCTTGAGTCGCCCCTCATGTCTTTACAATTTTACTGGGAAAAGAAGAAATAGGTTAAGTCCTTTTTAAAAATGTTTACCATCATACGTATTTGCCTTATACAAGGCAAATACAATCTTTGTATAATTCTAACAAGCTTGTTAGCTTGAAAGGCTAAAAAGCTTGACAGTTAATATTTGTTATGACCACATTTATTCTTCAACACAGAAGAGTTCTTCTGGCTTCTTGAATGACATCCAAAGCTCTACTTTGGATGTTGGCTGCCTTTTGTTCTGTTGTCTGTCAACAGAACAAAAGGCTTGCTTCAATAATAAATAACACTGCTTCAATAATGTTGAGGTCTGGGCTCTGGGGAGGGCAATCCATGACTGATAGTATTTTTCTATCCAGGTATTGATGGTGAGTTTAGGACCCTTGTCACTCTGAAAAATGAAGCTGTTGCAAATCAGCTACTTCATATTGTTGCGTGATGGGTTCAAATCTGACAATACATTTCTACGATCATAATTCCATCAGCTTTGGCAAGATTCCCAACATGACTGGCTGAAACCAGCAGCCTCAAACCACGACAGAGCCTCCACTCACCGTTTTACCTCTCCTTTGACCTTCTTCATACAAGGACAAGGACTTCAACCAACAAATTTCAAATTTGGATTCATCACTCCTGTTGCCACTGATTTTCAGTCCGGTTCTTGTGTAATTTGACATACCTCTGCCTTTTTCTCTATTTCCCTTCCTTAAGAATGGCTTTTGACAGCAACTCTTCCATTGAGACCATTTCTGATGAGACAGTAGATGGATCAACTTAGGTGCAGAAATACTGTTTTATGCATGTGAAGTTGTGTTAAGTTTGGTGTTTTCATAGCTTTAACTAACGAAATGGGAGCAAATTATGTATTTTTGCAACAGGCTACTAGTAACAAAGTGCCTAATGACAGAATTAAAATTTGTTATCTAGTTCATCCCTTGAGTTAGAGACCTTTATATACTTAAATGATTCATAGGGCAGAAAATGGTCAGGTAGAAGGACTTGACTGAAAATGGGTGAAAAAGCAACCAGTGTCCAAATATGAACTTTGAAAGATCTTTGGAAACCAATGAGAAGTACTGTAATTTTTCAAGTTCCATCTAGAACTCTGAAAATTACAAGAAGGCCTGTCTCCTTGGAAGGAAAATATAACGAAAGGAAAACTTACTCAAGACTTCTAGACAGTACTGTATAGTGTTAAAATTGTAAGTGTTTCAACACTTCTTAAAATCTGCATTTTCCACTTTTTAATTTTAAAAAAAATCCTGTCCATCAGCACTGTTTTGAAAAAAATCTCCATCCTCACGAAAACAAAAAACAATAATGTGATGTCTCCAAAAGTTGATTCTGTTCATCTGGACGTAGCATTTTTGTGGGAGAAACGTTACGTCAATCATCCAAGTGACTTCTTTTGCATTTGCATAATGACTGAAACCAGGTCAGTTCCTTAATCTTAATTATGCAAATTCTCATGACCATTGATCAACAACCACTGACCAAAACCCACTGATCAAAGACCACTGATCAATGGCCATGAGTACCATTCACAGAGAGTTGGGGAATGGCTGCAATCACAGCATAATGTGATGTCAAATAATGTGATGTCAACATCTGAAAAAAAACAAGTAGTGTCGTATGTTAATAGTCAGAAGCTTGGGGGGGGGGGGGGGGGGGGGGGGGGATTATTAGGCAAACATAGATGGTGTATAAGGGAAGGAATGAGCATTTGGACAAACTGCAGCAGCAGGGCCTGAGCTGGGAAACTGTCTCTAAGTTGAATGTAGTACCAACATCTGGAGCTCACTCTAACACCTCCATCTTTTAAATGTCCGTACAGTAACTATGAGTATATGTGTAAGCTGGAAAAGTTGCTGATAGAAATATAAACAGTAGTAGCATTTTGTCTCTGCTACTGGACAAAACTGTCTCATGCAGATAATGTAGCACATTGATGTTGCAAGAAAAAAAGAAGGTTTTTTTTTTAAAAAAGCTCCAATTTTGATTATCTAAAATGTATGGATGTAATTATGTATGGACAAAAGACCAAGTAGAAAAAGCTACATTTTCCAAAAAAACACGTGCACGGGAAAGGGTCATAAAGTTGATCTGCTACTCAGCAGAATCCATCACAGCAAAACTCCAAGAAAACCTCCAAGGACATTTGTGCCACCAGCACGACTCTTGCCATTTCTATCAGCATGAAAGAGGCGGGCCCCTGTAAGCGAATGGAGTTCCATCCAGAACTGAGCTGCGAAAACAAAGGACCAGCATTCTGTAAACTCCCACAGGGTAGTCTGCTAAAGTCAGATGTAGTCCAATTTATTGTTTAGGGAGCAGATATTGGAAAGTAGGATGAATGGGAGAGCTGATCAGATAGGGTTAGTTTTTAGCCTAGCACCTTTTGGCTTAGCCATCTTGTACTTCTGCTTTTGGCAAACCATGCCTGTTACCTTCCTTTCCCCAGCCACTGGCTTATCTCCAGACTGGAAGCTTGGTCCCTACAACAAACTGAAGTTCATCATGCAGGTGGGTTTTGGATGATTTTCATGCTGTAGCACTTTCTGATGATGCTAGACCCAAACAGTAGTATTGATGTGAAATGCCTTTAGAATAGTGCTCTTTCAGTGCCGTTACTCTCATGCTAGACACACAAGAAACAAGATGCAAGCTAGTATTAAAAAAAGATACACGCTGCACTGTTAATTTTAGGTAAGTAAAAAAAAAATCTTATAATTACATTATGTATCAGATTAAAATAGATATTTTCCCATTACATGACATTTAATAGACAAGACTCAGTCCTTTTGGACGTTATTGTTTTTCAGCTGCTCTTTTCTAGGGGCTCTGTTGCTTTAAAATACTCCCAAGGTCTATTAAAGACACACAGTATGCTTAGCCAGGTCACAGTTTTCACTTTTTTCTTCTTTACAAAAGCTTTTGGGAGTCTGCTTTGGATCGGTATGGCACTGGAATATTTATATTCTGCCAAGCTTCGAGAGACTGGGAGTCATCTTTTCCACCAGCACTTTGATATATCCAAAAACATCCATGGTGCCTTCTATAAACACCCCAACACCTTTTGCACTTATGCAGCCAAATATCACACTGTGATACCATGTTGTTGTTGGGACTATACTCACTTTCACTTTGGTAGTCCTGGATAGATTCACACCAAAATATGCTGGATTCCAACTGAACCTTTTCTCGTTGAAAGAATATACTTTCAATGTTCACCTCATTATCCATAGAGGATGGCGTTGATTGATTATACCTTTTCCAAGTTTGAAACACACGTTTTTCAGAGCTAGAATTCATAAGTTAACCATACCCGCCCAAAAATACATACCTCAAAAGAATCCAACAAATATCAAATGAAATCAAATCGTCAGTTGGTTGAGTTATTTATATAAAAGTCAAGGTCATCTCTGACTGCCTGGCAAAGGCATAAAATGAGTTCTAACTTTGAATTTAGTTATAAGAGGTTGTTCAACAGCATGTTTAAAAGTAAGCTGTTTATTTTTAGAATTCTCAAGAGATCAATGAAATTTGTCAGATTTTGATTTTTGCCTAAATAGTCCAATACAGGCAAAGCTCCACAATCAAAGTAGTCGATATTTCAGTCTTATTAAGGTTAAGGTACTATTAGCATGAATACACGTGATTACTAACTGGAAGTAGAGCCTTGAGTTGCAGATTTGGTGAAATAAATAAAAGAAATTGAAGAAATAAAAAGTAAGAGAAAAGTACCTGTTATCCATCTGCCATCTGAGGTGATCATTCTGTGATTCAATATACTGCACGTAATTATCATAGGATATATAAATACTTTTTTTTTTTTAAAACACATATCATGTAATATACCAGGTCTGAAAACTGTACGTTAAAAAGATGACATGTGATATGTAAAACATGTACCTTTTTTAATACGCTGCTGCTGTTTATGAAAAAGCCGTGGGAAAGGTAGTGTCAGGTCCACCCAACATATGACCGTGAACTGAACTAATTGAAGATTATGGTGGGGAGTATGCCATGCCTCTGCCAGCAGATAATCCCTCATCAGCTGCTGTCTGGACTCAGAATGAGGAGTGCATTTCATGCAGGGACTCCCCCTGTGGAGCTGCAGAAACTGAGAGGCAGCCTGTTTAATTACTAACCCCACTACAAGCTGGTGTAGTACTGAGACTGGGATGGAACAGCGGACTAAGGTTCTGGGAGTCCTATGGTGTGGGGGGTGGGTAAGGGAATGCCTAACCCCCTGACTGTGGAAAACACGAACAATGAGATTTTGTTTAGACTGAAGGCTCTCCAGCTTTGCCTCAGTTGCCATTGTTCCCAGACTTTTTTGTTAAGCCCTCGCAGGTTACAAATCCAGACGCATATTGAGTCATTCATGAATCTGTCAATGACAGGGTGAAGCCCGTGTACGGAATCCTGCTGGGAATTTAATGAACATGTTTTCCTTCAGGGGTACCTCTAAAAGTTAACAGACTAGCACGAGGGAGAATGGGTGAAAGTTAATGACAGCCAAGAAATGTGAAATCTGACGCCAGTTTTGCTTTACAATCTTTTAGATTTCATGCAGCATTTTAGCGGATGTCTTGTTTGTAAGGTTGGTGGTCTGAGCACTGAAAAAAATGACTGAAGCTACCTTTAAGCCATTCAGAGGCAATTCCAGTTTAAGCATATTTTATATAAAAACATTAGTCCCATTTTCACAATCCTAACCAAATTAACAGCTCTGCTACAAATTTATAAATATATAAAGCAGAAATGGAGTCCAGACACCAGTGAGAGTTGTCTCTTTGTGCAAAGCAGCCTTGTTCAACTTGAGCAACACACTCTGTGTACAAATAAGCATTTCTTAGTGAACTCAGAGCCTCCAGAGCCTCCAAGGTCAAGCATCTCAGCAGAACCCCATAGCGGGAATTCACATGCCCCTGGATGACGGTTAACACGGTTAACCCCCAAACAAAATATCTGTATTTGTTTTGTTTTGTATATGTAAGCCAGTTGTTGCTGGGACTCTCGATCAAGCAGCAGAGGATAAAAAAGGGCAATGATGTGCACTGACAAAACAAAGCTGAATTCAAAATATGGTAGTGCTCTCCTGATCCGGCGGCTATAACGTGCGATTTGTCACGTGGTAGAACAGAAGTCTCTCTTAAACAGTTTAACTTCGTTTGATTTGACAAGCAGAATCACAGTTGTGTCTTTGTCATTGCATTTGTTTCTGGAACAGCCTGACGAGCAACTGTTGAAGGCAAAACCAGAGACAGTCTGTGCAGACTCTGTGTAAGTGGTCTGAACATATCTTCTTTGTCAGCAAGTGCTCTGAAGACCAGCAAATGGTTCAGCTACCTTATGTAATTAATATTGTAACTACTTGATGTAATCGATGTTGTCTTGGTGACAACTAAAGACAAAAGTGTGATTTTAACCACATATTTTTTTGTTAGTTTGAAACAAAGCAGATATGAGGTCACACAGAAAACAGGTTTTTCCAAATTTAAAAAGTTAAGACAGATATAAGACCATTCTTAACATTTTTGGGTGCAGCAAAGGAAAAATACACACACTGAAACATAACTAGGGATTAACACAAAGGTGAACCATTTGCACCACTTTCTCTCTGGAAACGGTGAGAAATCCTGGACATTTCACATCATTTCCTTCCCCACATGCACTCACAGTAACTAACTCTTGCCCTGAGCGCACAGCTCTGTGAACCCGATCACCTCACCCAGTAATCCTTACTCCCTTAACTGCAGTTATATTGTCACATGAACTGCAGAGCTTGAAAAGCCGTGCATGCACAATCTGGAGAGGACACGTCACAAACAAAAGCCACACTCATGCAAAGCTAATCTCATTACCCTTGTCTCTATGCAGTATGGGGTCAACAGGGTTGCCTTGCTTGTGCCAGCGCACCGTGCCAAGATCAAGGTGATCATTAAAGTCACCTCAGTGTGAAAGGTGGTGTTTGTTTGCTATCGAGAGACCTAAGCGGCCTGGCTTGGGCGCAAAACATGTTGCTGGGCAAAAGTCATTTATGAGCGCCCCGGATGGAAAAGTGCAGAGCAGCCTGTGTTTACCGTCTGTCAAGTCTGGCATTTCAGAGCTATTCATGCAACAGGTGCAACTTAAGATTCTGTGAAAGCGAGCTATTCTGAGTGATAGCTCAAATCAGCATTCAAACGGCTGCAGAGTGAGTTACTGACTGCTCAAGTGCAAGCTACAAGAAGCATGCTAAGTGCTCCACTAATGACAAACGATAACCTGGTGCTGAAATCTCTAAAATGCAAAACATGACCCCCCCCCCCCCCTCCCACCCCCCAGAAAAAACAACTTCCACCCAAAATCTCGGAGCAAACTGCCAAAGGGCACAGAAGCAAGAGTAAAAATGCTCTAACTGGAATCTAAATAAGTAAAATAGTAGTGAATCCCAGTGAAAATGAGCACATATAGAGAGAGAAATAAGCTAAAGTTGCTCAGTCTGAATATAAGAGTCCAAAACTATACTACTTCTGCTTACACAAACTTTACAGGTATTGCAGGTCGCTCACTGCATGCAACAAGGCATGCAAGTGCTCCAGCAGGAAATGCACTGCAGCTACATATACATCACCTAAAATATCAACAGAGCAATTAAAAAACAACAACAAAAATAATAATAAAAAAGCAAAAAAATATTTTTGACTTCCCATAAAACAACCAGCTGTAATAACTTGCTGAGCAGCACAGTAAACTGATTCAGGATCGCCATGCATGCAGACTTGTGGGGATATTAGGGACAGCAGCAGCGGATGAAACAGATGAAAAGCTTTCTTTGGGATGTGTATAATCCTGTCCTCACCAAAGCCGTCAGACCACCACGTAGATTATAACCCGGCGGATCATCACTTCTTTCTCTCTCGCTCTCCCCCCCACCCCGGGCTATCTGTATTTAACGAAGCGCAGCGGTGACATAGATATTTCTTAAGTTTCCCTCAGAAGCAAAAGCAGTACCAAGCAGCTGCAGCAGGCTGGACTAAACACCTTAAAAAAGGCTGTTTCTCGGTTCCCCTCCTCTCGCCTGTTGCGCTGTGGACAGTCGCAGCACATGGTGCGTTGTTGTGGTGAGTCGAAACTTTTCTTTGTTCTGCAGCACGATTGGAAATAGACCCAGAAATGATTTCACCTTTTATATCAACAGGAGCTAAAACGGAGGGCGAAAAAAGTGATATTGTAATATTTATAGCGTGGCTTGTATATTAGCGCCATGATTAAGGTGGCTTTTATGGTGTCAGCACTCCTGTGTAGCGCTGATAACTGGTTTGTGTTATATTTAGTGGCGTGTTTTATTTTTGCTGTGGGTTACGTGGGATTTATTTATTTATTTATTCATTAAACTGTTTTCAAGTTTGACACATATTTAAAACTAGGCTTTGAACGCTGCTGTGGTATAAAGTTTACTTCTGTTGTGGTTCTTTAAAAAAAAATTATTTCCTCTATTTGTACACAGGCGCCCATTGTTGCTAGGTGTCATGTGGTTTCAGGTTCACTGCCATGGGGAAGGGAGAAAAAACCACACACACACACACACACACACACACACACACACACACACACACACACACACACACAAGCTTTACTTGAACTCTGATGATGATGATAAGTGAAGTTCATGCAGCACAACAGTTGTCTGGTTTCTGTGTAACAATGATGATATTAATAATAATAATAATTCTCCATATGTAGGGTTATAGTTTTGTGATTTTTGGACAATATGGAGAGGGATACAGTACTGGCAAGGGACAATATTCTAAAATGCATTTCATATAAAAGAGACAGAGATTTATACAGGATAAAACATCATTTGCGGGAGTTTAAGGAGACTACTTGGTCATAAATCAGTAAATAAATTCATGCATATCAGAATACTGTAATAATCCCTAAGGAAATTATGTTCATAACGCAGTCACTCGAAATCTAAGTATGTCACGTATGTTCACAAGGACTCACGAGGTTTAAAAAAAACACGAGTCTTGGCTTCGTCATTGTAGCTTTATCTTCATCTTGGTTTGTTTCACATCAGGTTTAGCTAGATGTTACTTGTGACCTTTGTATGAAGCTAAAAAAAAAACCAAAAGTTGTGTGATTCACCAGCAGTGGAATTAATCTAATGTCTGAATAAGGACTTGCCACTAATGCCTGACTGCTGGATTTTTACAGAAACAGCTGAAAACTAACGAAAACTAACATAGTTTATATCTTAAATGGCAAGTGCTGCTTTCTTCCTTTATTTACATTTGCAGAATGGCAACATCTGGAGCAACAATTCGAAAGACTCTGGGCTGAAATAAATTCCTGCTTTGTGTCACACCCTTGTGTAGAGACCTCATCGCCATTTTTCTGCCACTGTGTCGCTCATAGATTTGTTACTATTTTAAATCTGCCATTCGACTGATCCTGAGTGAATTTGTCTTATTAACAGCCACTTTGTTACATATTTGCCCAAATTTTGCACGAGTCAGCAATAACACAGCTGGCTTATTCTCGTTTTCAACCTTCATACCGCTGTCCAAATATGTCACAGGCGAGATGTTTATGTTTGTCCCTTAATGCTGCTGCACTCTACATTCTGAGTATCAATTTTAAGCCTGACTTGGAAAGCCAAGGTCACAAAAAATGTCATTGCAGACATGATTTAGTCTCAAAGTAAAAAACAGTGTGATAACTTTAAATCATAACAATTAGATATTTCTATTCTGTTCTGTTCATTATTGATTATTGTTTGTTTTTTTAATATCTGCTGCATAACACTAATGATGTACAAAACAGATTCATAAGTATCCTTATGAGCAGCATAATGGATTTTTCATGTAACCCAATGCTTAGATGTTTCCTTACTGCATGGTCTAATTTTGATGCATATACAACAAGTTATCAGCATGCTCCCATCATGTCTTTTTGACTCTCTTTATTGAAAAGTAGCTAATTAGCACAGAAAAGTGTCACGCCTAGTAAGCAAATATTAACGAAAGAGTTTTAGGTTCTAATCCCTGTTGTGCTGCAGCAGACTATTAGCTGCCATCCTGCAGTGGAAAGAAGGAACAGGTGAACACTGTCAGCCAGCTGAGCCAGACAGGCCAATAAACCAGCCTCAGGACACTGCTGACTGATACAAAACTTGCCTTTAGTTTTCTCTCATTTCTAAACTCTACTGCTACTGCACTGAACACTGAAGTACAGTCTAAAAAGTGCTGTTTGTCGTGCAGTCATGGTTCAAGCTGAATAAAATACAACAATATGCAGAAGTCATTTCCTCATTTCTTTGTGTTCTGTACAGCAGTTTATTGAAACATGCAAACATAGATGGAAGCAGAAAACACTGTTTGAACGTATAACCATATTTATTCTTTAACATAGTCTGAATTCTCTTAGGAAGCTTTCTTGGAATTTCTTTAAGTAGTCTAGGAGAATAGTTCTGCAGGCTTCTTGAAGGACACCCAAAGCTCTTCTTTGGATGTTGTCGAGATCCTGGCTCTGTGGAGTCCAGTCCATGACTGATTGGTGTGGGGGGTTTTTGTTCAGGTATGTGTGTACTGCAATGCCAACATTGTCATAGGGAAAAATTAAGTAATTTACCAACATCATTTAATCACTTTTGGACAGGATGTTTGAAATTCAGCCCCAAACCATGATACAGCCTCCACCATTTTTTACAGATTGCCGTAGGTACTCATTGTTGTACCTCTCTCCTGACCTTCATACCTATATAGGCACAATTTGTATTGAAAATTTCAGATTTGGATTCATTGTTGTAAATGCATGTCTGTGGTTTAGTTATGTTTGCCTTTTCTCTCTGTTTACCTTTTGTGGAGGGATCAGCTGTCAGATTTTTTGTTCTATTTTATTACATGACTTTCACATACTGTTCACCTGCTCTACATAGTTTTTTAGACCTGCCACTTGTTCTTTTGTCCTCCACTTTCCTCACTGTTTTTAAGGACACGCTGCACACCATGCTGAGATGTTCAGCTAATAGCTCTTTGGGATTCACCTTGTTGATGTAGACATGCTATTTTCTGCCCGTTTGCAGACGTAACTAATACATTACACCAAACAAATTAAATATTGTTTAAATCACTGTTTAATTTTTAAAATTAAACATATTATTTCTTTTGACAGGTTGCCAATAACAAAATATCTAAAGATGCAATTTAAAACTGGGTCTTTGGCGTCTGTTATGTGTTCATGCAATACGGGTTCATCCTTTTAGTTGGGTGCGTTTTTATGCTTGAATTTAGGGCTGCACGATTAATCGTTAGAAAATCGCGATCTCGATTCATACTTATGTGCGATCTCATTTCCAAATGACAACGATTAAAAAAAAAAAAAAAAAAAAGACGATGACGATTGTACCGCATTTTGATCCGGGACGTACTCTGCATGAAAACAAGCGCTCACTCTTCCTGCTCAACAAATGACAAGGGCGGAGCCTTATACCACGTGATACAGAAGCTGTGCCGTGTGATGCTAAAATTAGCAGGGAAAAAACAACGGAGAGCACGTCAGGGATGACGAGAAAGTGACAGGAGGAAGAAAATCCGTCCCTGTCAACCACCCAAACATCAATAACGGGAACCTTATACAGCGCTTCCCTATACACGTCGAACTCCCGCAGGCACAAAGAAATTACGGAGGCTATCACTTATCACCTGACCAAAGATATGGCTCCCATCAACACTGTGCAAACGAGGGATTTAGGAAAATGATCAACACCCTAGACAAACGCTACACAGTGCCGTCCCGCAACTATTTTTCTATTGTTGCACTACCTGCTCTATACACGCAGCGTCGAGCAACGGTGGAGACGGAATTTCAAGCAGTACGATATTTTGTGGCAACGACAAAATGTGAGACATTTGTTGTTTTTATGTTTATTTATTGTTTTTATGTTCAGTCTCAACTGTTACGAAGTTGATGTGCAGTTAATAAGTGCAATAAATATTTATACTGGAAAAGAGAATCGTGAGAGAATCGTGATCTCAATTCTAAGCCAAAAAATCGTGATTCTCATTTTATGCAAAATCGTGCAGCCCTTGAATTAATCATAAGTCAGTATTCAGTGGCTCAGCAAACAGACAAAAAATGAAACATTTGTCTGAAAATGCTCTGGTGCAAAGACTGGACTGAAAGTGAGTGAAATAGCAGTCAATGTCCAAAGAAAAACTTTGAAAGACCTGCAGAAAGCCTGGAGAATTATTGTACAAGACAGTTTCTAAAATTGTGAGAAAGTCGAAATATAAAGAAATGAGGATGGACTCGATTTGGTTATGTAAAAAATATGTTTTTAAAGTAGCATATGTTTATATGCGTCTGCGTTTGAGACTTACATGTGTATTACCTAATTCCCCAGTGAGCAAAGAATCTGTAGTCATGGCTGTGCAGTCATATGTGTGTGTGCACACACGTGTGTTTGTGGGACCGAGTGTGAACACATCCGCCTCCCTCCCCCATCTCTTCCTTGTAAAGCCAACGGCAAGCACACTAAGTTCATCTAAGGACAGGGAAATGCTTTTCTTTCCAGTATGAATCATTTAGGGAAAATGAGCCTCTGGACTGAATTGCCCGAGCAATTTGGCATGTTTCTCCATTCTGCTTTATTGTCTATTTTGGCTGAACTTGCAGTTCTTCACTTCACTGCCAAAAAAACTTCATGTCCTATAGAACAGGCAAAGCCAGTTTCTGAGTAAACCACAGCCTGTAAGCAAATAAAATAAATCTCTGCAAATTACTGCCATAGTTTCCTGTTTAGCTTTGAATTCCAAGGAAAAACAGTCTGCTGTGTCCGTACTGTAAATCCAGTGTCCCCCTTACACCTTTGCGTCTTCAAAGTTGTATGGGCTAAATGTCACAAAGTTGTGTTTTATAGTGTTTTTATGTGTTTAGATTAGTACTTTTTCTCTTTTAAAAGACATTTTCTTAGCCAAATGTATCTGCTCTAATTCAGTTTGGCAAAAAGAAAAAAAAAACTGCAGTGCAGTGAAAAAGGAGTGGGAGTGGGACTGGGGTGAGCGGAGTAATTTTGCAGTAATCCAGCTACCCCTTATAATTGTGCTGCCCCCCCCCCCTCCCCCCCAATGTAGGGAGCAGAGATGGAAGAGGGGAGTGGCCTGATTCGAGGCTTGGGTGAACCAGCGGTAGGCTATGGCAGCTAGGATCTCACTACCTATGTCCTCCAGCTCTAGCCTGAATTATGAAGGCCCGGGAATGGCAGCAAGCCTAATTACAATGACTGATTGCCCGTCTGTTGGCATTTCTCAGATGGTGATTGTTATGTATGTGTGTGTGTGTGTGTGTCTGTGTACGTGTGTGTGTGTGTGTGTGTGTGTGGTGTATGAGGGGAAGGAGGAGGGACATTTCTCATTGGCTTTCCTTTTCCTTTCTTTGCATGAGAACAGCTAGAGATTCAGATCTGATTGGTTGAAGAGAAAAGAGATGTTTCATGATTTGGCGAGTCAGAGCTGGTGGGAAGCCAGAGACAGGTGATGCTGCATTGTAGCCTGTTCAACCTTTGGCGCAAACTCAATAAAAAGCGGTGTGTTACACTATTTAGGACGTATAAAAATTATTGCCTGAAAACCTTTTTTAAAACAAAAAAAACCCCCCAAATCTTGATGTGAAAAATGTCTTATTTGGTTTCTAATGTAAGAAATGTTTGACCTGATAACTTTTCACATTGTACCTGTGCCATTTTCCTTCATCCATATCCCTGTTTTTAAATAAAACTAAAAAAAAGAGAGACAGAAGTCTTGAATTGGCCATTTGTATGTCAGCAGAGCACTCAGAGGTGTGATGTGTGTGTTAAGTGGGAGCTAGTTTGAGTTGGTCTGCCCTGCTTTGTCCAGTGCTTTGGCTTTTATTCCTCCAGTAATGAATTGTGGAAGCCTTGGCTTCATCTCGAGTGTCTCATAGCAACTGAAAAGAGAGAGGGAAAGCTGAAAAGGCCACAGGAGATCATGTGTTCCTTTCAAAAGGGCAAGACCATCATTTGGGCATTTTTTTTATGAAGAGGCAAAATTCAACTGGACAGTTTGTCTCATCCTCATGTGACATTATGTGTTTTCTTATATTTGCTTTATTTGATCTTTTTTCATATGATAATTTTGTAAATATATATTTTTGGTATTTTATGACTTTTATGAGGCTGTACATGAACATAATGGAATAGTGAATTGAACTGTATTAATAAACAGAGATAATTAGACTTGGTGTAGTGACAAAGATCATCTTGTGAAAGATGTAGAGTTGTAATTTTGCATTAATGACAGTTATATTTACCAATTATCAATGTGAAAGTTATTTTCAATTTGCTGATTTATAATTTTGTTGAATAGAAGCATCTGTTTTCTAATGTTCTTGAAGTCCACTGCAAAGTCTTAAAATATTTTCTTCACAGAGGAACTACTTAGAGTTATGAACTTACAGTATATAATTTATGTAATCTAATAATGATATGAGTTTTACTGATTGAAAGTTTGTCATACTTTGATAGCAAAACCCACTTCATACAGCAGACATGTACATTTTTATTAAAGGTGACTTTTTAAATGTCTTAGAACCAAATAAATGAATGTGTAAACGTGTTGCATCAGCCGGGGTTGAAGCCTGGCCATGTTTGCCCTGTGACCCAGACACTACCTGTCTGCTGCTATGGTTACAAGGACAGAGCAGGTTTAGTGGCCTGACTCCAGGGATTACTTTCCCTGGTCTTAACAATCAGGCCTGTGCCCCAGTGACTTTAAAAATGGACCAGACTGAACCCTAAAAGTTAAGGGAACTCTGCAGTGTGCCCTAGTGGCTTTTAAAAGTGTCCTAAGTGCTGTGCAAGGGATTAGACCCATGCAACCTAATTGTTTTGGTGTCAGTGATTGCCCCTTTGTGATCAGCTTTACTCGCAGTGATTGAGTTCACAACGCTCACTAGATATAGCTCATAAGTGCTTGAGTTAAACACACATTATAATGTTTTTGGTTTTTTTTGTCTTTTAGAGCCATTAAGAAAAACCTTCCACGTATGTTGACATACTTTTTAAAACAGTTTACACATCAGAGCTTATCCGGAGATGGTGATGAAAGAAGCAGAAGCTCAGGAACAGTTGTATTTTTTTTTAATATACACAAGGTGAACACAATGACTTGAATGACTTTTTTTTCTCAGCAGCCTGGCTTTTAAATTATAGCCACGCATGCTTCGAGAGCTGTAAAGGGTTTCTGCACGAGTTTTCAATATTGGTGCAGTTAAAGAATGAAAACTTCATTTTTCTGGCAGTATAGTATGCATCTTATGTAAACCCGCTTGAGTAAGAATGAAACAGGGTCGTGTCACATGTTAAGCAGTGCAGCTTCACAGTTAACTTTAGGAACAAAGCCTGCCCTGCTACAAGGCATGCTGGGAAGTTTGGCTCCTGGTGAAAGTACCTGCCAGTGTCCAGAGAGTGGCTCCGAAAATCTTTGCAAGGGCTGAAAATGAAGTTTGAAAGTAGAAGTAAGAGAAGCAACAATGCAGAGTTTTCACAGCTGCAGACTCAGCCTTCTCTTAAAGGGACACGGACATGAAAGTTGGAAATGTTAAATGCACTGTGAAACGGGGCATTTTTGCAGATGGCTCATATGGTGTCGTGCCAGCATTCACAGTAACAGCAAATATCGCTTTAAATTGCTCTCCTGTAATTTGCTATGACCCTTTTTGCACTGAATTAGAAAGTAAAGTATTACAGCTTGGTTTTAGTATTAGGAAACTGAATTAATGAAGCGAAGGTTGTGTGTGTGATTGTATGTTCTTGTTATATTATATATTATACATTTTTGTTTTGCTTTATTTTATTAAAAAATGAGCTGTCAAAGACAAGCTCCAGAGCCTTAGTCAAGGACACTAAAATAAGTATCGCTTATGACTGAGTTAACAGACAAAGAGAGCTCAACCATTTTTAATTTAAAGATCCTTCTTTATGATTTTAAGGTTGTTGCTGTTTGTTAATTTATTTCAATAATGTAAACAATATTCAAAGTTCATTTAGCAAATAAAAGAGGAAAAGAAATCCTATACAAAATAAAGCTAATACATTTCAATATTGCTTCACCTGTTCTGATTCACATATCGAAAAGAAGAGGGAAGAAGTACACACTTATTTAATCCCACCCCTTTGCCATAAGTTGTCAGTCAATATTTAAGCAGTTTCCTTACTGATATAATCTGCAGTAATAGTAACAAACATATTTCTAATATAATTTATGCACCACGTCATATCATTATGTTTTTCATATTTAACTTTGCCTGCACACCAATACCTCCAGTTAATTGTCGAATAAGCACGAATACAATTTCCTAAACAAAGACATCGACTGAATTTCCACATGATCCCTTTCTTTATAACTCATGAAGATCATATCTTCGTAACTCTTTTTGAACTGCTTTATGTATGTTTATGTTTGTCATCTGTAATTCTTGTTTTGGAAATTTTGCATTTTCTTTTATTCTTAAAAGTAGAAGTTCCATCTCATACAATGTGATATTAAAATGTTGGATTTTCATGTACTTTTTTTTACCTATTTACCTCAAACATATGTACTATGAGCATGTAGTTAGGTAGATAGAATAAATTCATGTAGTATAAATATTAGAGGTGAATTACCTGTCATTAATCGGGCATTCAATTATTAGTTTTAATTAAATTTTGCACTTGTTTGCTTTAAAATTTGCAGTTAAAGAGAAGCAGTAATGTTGATCTTTTTTTCCCTTTTTCTTTAGTAAGTTTTGAAATTACAAAAATTGTTTGGTCATAAAAGGAGAGAGATTGTATTTGCTTCTTCTTTTTTTTTCATTGCTTCTGTAGTGACTGGAAGACAGTTCAAAAAAACCAAGGCTGGCTCTAGTACAATTTTGTGTTTTATGTACTGTAAGGTTTGTGAACAAGTGGGCACTCCATGTATATTTGCTCACTTTCCAGTAAAAGAGTAAAATACATATTCTTCTCTAAAAAGAGATCCGGTTGTAATCTTTCTTGCTGTTGGTATTCATGCTGGTTGTATTCCAGATCAGATCTGAACGGGCAAAGATGAATTTGAGAGATTGCAATTTGCAACCAAGAAAGAGAAACAGTGTTTTCTATTTTGCTTCTGAAGCTTCCACATGACACGAGGATGAGACGGTCTCAGTAAGCTTGCTAGTCAGAAGACAGTGAGCTTTTAGGGAGGGGAGCTAAAACTTGCTTCAGACTGTGGATGTGCTGAGAGACTTTACAGGCACTGTAGGATGTTGATCAGGAATTTATTTTAACTGATCCACTCTGATGGCGCTCAAAAATAAAACAGAGGTCCTGCAATCCTACTGTAAGGTTGTGCCTTCGCTCACAGTTGTGTTCCGTTTTTTCATGATTGCTTTTTTTTTTTTTTTCATTTTAACACAGGCCTACACAATAGCACTGGCTGTCACTGCTGAATGTATTGTCTCAATCCTGGTGAGCAGTGGTGGTCAGCTTTGTTATGACGAAGCACTCAAAGCTAAGCGGTGTGGAGGTTTTTGAGCCCTCATTTCATGCTCCCCATTTTGCTTTTGCGCATTGTGCTGTTCGGGGTCCAGGCCGCGTATCCCTCCTGTCCTGGACGCCCCACTATTGTGAGAGTGAGCTCACTTGAAAATCCTTCAATCCTTTCGAGTGCAAGAAAATCATCGTTATTTGTATTGTCTGTAAGATTTAACAGGTCAGCTGAGACAGCCACGTGTTGAACACGCTACAGTTTTTCTCTTCACCATCATCTTCATCACCCTCGTCTTTGTTTCATAGTCGGGATTTCTGATTATTTTCCCAGATTTCCTGCCTCTTCTTTCACTGAAGTTTAGTAAATTAGTCATTTTAATCTGCCTTTCTGTAAAAAAAACAAAAAAAAACAACCTCCGATCCGATGGATCCAGCAGATCATGTGCTGAGGGCAGTAAATACACTAAGAGGGCACACATTGTATTTTCCTGTTTATGAAACTCTCACATTTCATATTTCAGCTTATAATAACACACTGTTTGTTTAATCTATCATGCCTATATCCCCTTGGTTTTATCTGCTGCTGCCCATTTCCCTTTCAAACAGATAGTTATGCCTTTCTTGTGGGTGTCAGAGATAAAATGGCCAGAATATCACACAGAGGAACCGTTATGGCTGTTACAACTATACACATTTGACATTACATCAAAACAGAGTAAGGTACGGTATAAGTTAGCAACTTGGTATGTTAACACAAGGTACAATGCTTTCACATGATGATGTTAACATATCCCAAATTATCTTTTTGTTCCCACAATGTACCACGTATGTGCTACTGTATAAAATTGTTGGAGAAAGGACAGAAATAAAGGGATGACTTTCCTCGTATTTTAAAAACATAAGTGACATAACGTCAACTCATGAATTTAAGTATGAATAGAGAAGAAAGCTTGATAAACCAACGTAATGTATTGTAGTAGCTCTTGGGAATGCAGTTTTATCTTGAGAAAATGTTTCCTAGTGTTTACCTAAGTCCTTTCTGCTTTTATGTAAAAGAAAAGAAAAAAACAGGCATGCATTCATATCTCTCTACCACTCCATGTTGATTAGGGCCAGAAATACCTTTGTTGGCATCTAGGGTAGCAACAGGGGATCAGATAGAGGAGAGGGGGATAAGTGCCAGGCTTTCATTCCTGGCCTTCTGGCATCCAGAGTGCAGGCAGACAGGCTGGGCAGTTAGGCCAAAGTTAAGACAGGACTCAGACAAAAACACCTGATCACTTTAATTAGCCTGAGCCAGTGGTTCTCACACTTTTTCTGGCATGCTCCTCTTATAAACCAGAAAAGTGTACACTGCACATCCAGTTTTTGTCATCATTACCAGTAAAAAGGGTACAGTTTGTAATTTAATGGCATAATGATCAGCACAACAGCATCAGCAACGTCTTGTTTGCTTTGTTTCCCCATTAATCATAATAATTCAGCTTCTTTTCACTCCAGATTTTTTCCCTGGTCCACTGATTTCAGTATGGCAGGTTGTCAAAGTCTTTCCTGGGGAGAAGCATAGACTGTATATAAAAATGGACTGTGATGCCACCCATTGGTTCAGTGAACAGCATTTTGCCTGTTGCTGTGTTAGTATTTTGAAACCAGACATGGGAAGTAAGAGAACTTTGACTCAGAATGATGTGTAAATCACAAGGAAGGCCTACCTGAAAGCATACCTTGTTCTACTGGGTCTGATTGGCTCTAATTTGGACCCCAAAACTATTTTAGTAAGAAAATAAGGTTTATTTATAATCTGTCCACTGGAGAAAAGAGCCGTGGGCCTCCAGGAGGATAGGAAGCTGTCTGACTTGAGTGTTGTGATGTGCTGGTCAAGGGAAGGAGGTTACTTAAAGGATATGATGTCTTCTCAGCAGACTAGATGTCAGTAGGAGTCACCTCGACTCCCAGGGGAGAGCTGCCACCAGGATACACATTTAATGCTCTTATCCAGACACTGATAGATAACAGTCAGGATGGGTTCAAAGCAGCAACATTGAGATAATAGAGATTGAGACAGATGAAGAGGCATTTATTTGAGATAGAACTAGAACTTGAACTTGGCAGTCAGTTTCATTTGGGGCTCGATGGTTCACGTGAATGATTGACCCCTCGTTATTGGGTCAAAAGTGCAACTGTAGATATGTTTGAACATTTTACCTGTTAGGAACATGTGATAGTTGGCATTAAAAAAAACTAGGTTAAGCTTTTCTAAGCCTGTAATCCGTAGTTGGTATCAGATAAGTTTTGCATGCTGTACTGTACTTGTATTAGCTCTCTGGCACTATATGTGACAAACCGTGTTTTCCATAGCCAGCAAATAGAAGCAAAAATCAGAGATTATTTGTATGTAATACTTGACCCTGGGCCACTTGTTACTCACTTGATGGACTCTCTTCGATTCCACTATTGAGTTACAAGTCTCTGTATCCTCTTAGCGAGGCTCGTGGCCCCTCCTCGCTGTGTATGAACCTGGCAGTACCGGGACCGCTCGGTCCTTCTTTTCTGTGCCCCATCCCCCACCAGACATAGTGATGGCACTCAGTGCCAGAGACACCCCTCCCTCCCCTCTCTTCCCTTCACCACCACTCCTCTCTCCTCTCCGCCCTCCCTTCCCTCTCTGCCGCAGGCAGACCCAGGCATGGGATCTCCATCTGTGCACAAAGGAGCCTCCTCTATCTGCATACGCTGCACATAAAAGGGCCTTTTGTCATGAGCTCTGCACACATGACCGTCCGCCTTTCACCCCGCTGGAAAAAAAGATCACTCTCTCCAGCAATCCAACCCCACCCCCAACACCAGACTCAACCCTGTCCCCGACCCCCACCCAGTCAGGTTTTCATCTGCGGAGAGAGAGAGAGAAAGAGTGCGACAGATCTACTCCAAACTTTGTCGAATAGAGACAACCATTAGATGGAGCTGCCTCCATCACTTCTACAAAATCCCTTTTCCTCTTTTTCATTTCCCCTTTATCATGCCTGCCTTCTCTGTTTTGTTTATTTGTTTTTTTTTTTTTTTTTCAAACTTCTGGGGTCTTTGTTTGTCCTCATTGTGAGGCATGAACGTATTATAGCATCTGCCATGCTGAAATATGAATGTGCTCCCAGTTTTGCTGTCTCCCTTCCTTTCTACATTTAAGTGGCATTAGTGGTTGGTTGTGTGCCAGGTTATCAACCCCCCCCCCCCCCCCCCCATTAGAGAAGCACAGGCTCAATTGACGACAGTCCGAGAGCTGAGGCTTTTCAGTGCCTCTCATCTCCGTGCCTCCTGCCTTTTAACCTCTCAGTCCCACGCTGCTCTGGAGAGCCCGAGGTATTTGTAATGTGTAGCGATAATGGCAAAAAATTGTCTGCACACGTGAGATCCAAATCAAGAGATACAAGGTAGTGTTCTCTACCTTTGGGAGACAAGTGGGCTGTACGCCATTTTGGCTACTAAAGATGACACATATTGGTGCTGAGGGATATTGAGTCAGGGTGGGGACGGAGCAAAGACATAGATGCAGGCAAATACACAGTGTCAAGTGCACGAGTGCTGCCACAAAAAAGCGCTTTCCTCAGCGTTTCCTTTGAAACACACACGGCCCCGATGCCTTACTCCCGGCCAAACGTGTGTGGATTTTGGAAAGCCCTCGAGCTCATCTTGCTGTCGCTGCACACAGGCCTGTGGCGGAACGGAAGGATAAGATTGACTTCTCCCTCCATAGCCATGTCCTCCACATGACCCTCTGCCTTACTAAGTTGGTGTGAGAGGTCAGAGGCTGTCACACCATCGAATACGTGCTGTCAACACCTTTAGCTTGATGATGATTATGCTGATGGGTGGACCAGAACATGTTACACCCCATCAGTGTCAGCACAGTTTACCATAAAGAGAGCACAGATTTTACACAGAGGGTCCCTGAATCACAGACTAGCATTGAAATAATTTTGCGCAAGTGTTTACCCTCCTAAGTGTCTGCGGTCATAATCACGAGGAACAGAGTTGCTTGTTCCCACAAAAGTATTATATAACGAGGCATAATGATTATAATGATGATAACGAGAGTAATAAAAATAAACATTGTTTTTATCACACGCTTGACATGAAATTGAAAAAACACACAATGCGTGACACTTGTAGTCAAAATAGACAAAATAAATGTAGTGTATACTTTAAATGCTCTCTGTGCTTTTGATACAAGCCTCTGCATGAAACTAATAAACCAACTAGTTGTCAGCACACAGGATTACAAGAAAAATCTATTTAAGGGAAAGTTATGAAGACAAACGTTTTACACACATGTGTACATGCAATCAAATGAGCAGACTGAAATGACTTTTCACAGTAGTAAGTGGACATTTACTTTTATTGCTGGCATGTGGTCTGGTTTGCCGGAACAGTGATTTATGTCTCAAACACATATTACTTTGCTCTATGTAAAAAAATAAATATTAATAATATTTTGCACCAATCACTGAATTTGCATAAATAGCCCACAGAGTATAACATCTGTTTATGCAACTGTCCTATAAATCACTGCTTTTCTCCCACATAGATAAAAGCCATTCAATGCAGTTTTACTCATCAGTAACCCAAGTGTGATTTCTCTAATCAGTGATTTTTTTTTGTCCTTCTTTTTTTAATCCATGACATCAATATCAGCTGTTTCCCCTTTTTCAAGGTTGCCAAACAACAGATATCAAAGTGGTAAATATCTAGAATATTTCAAATATTTACTTTTTGTGCTCGAGTAACTCTGTTTTTGTCACTAAGCTTACTTTACTGTAGTAATCATAAGGAGGAAAGTGCTGCAAAGTGATTCGGAAGCTGAAAGGTGTGTGATGTCGTGTTGAAAAAGGAACCAGGAAAAAGAAAAGCACACGTGTTGTTAAATGTTATTAGTTACATGTTTTGCTGTTCTCAGTGGAGCAAGGATGCTAGACAGACTGTGTAAGACAACAAAACAGTGCGCACAAAGTGTTTGTTGAGGCAGCGAACCGCTGAGTGCATATGACTCTGCTGTGTTGGACTCCTTGCAGCCCTGCGGCACAGAAACAGCCGTTGTGACGTGGCCCCTGAAATGCCAGGGCTGTGCACTCTTGGCGTAGTGATTAGGGAGAACAAAACAAAATGGCCAAGGTTTTTTTGTTGTTGTTGTTTTAAATAGGAATTAATAACCTGCATGAGAAAACTGGAAGGAAGAGTAGAAGTATGCAGAGACCTGATAGTTAAGTGGACAGAAAAGGAGAATTTACTTTATGTGTCACTGATTATTGAAATTTGTCTCAGTACATTATTTAGTGCTACAGATCAGTATTTTTACATTGCTGCTTAACTAGATAATAAACATTTGGTGCATGTCTAAAAATGATTGGTTACTACATTGTGATCTGTGCTATAATGACAAAAATGACACAGGTATTATACTCAGTCAAAAATATTTTTTAATTGAATATTTATTACATTGTTACACTCATTCAAACCCTGCTTGTGCTCGTTTCCACCATAAGGCAGTTTTGTTGCATTCACACTTTAAATGCAGATCTTCAGACCTACACAGTACAAAGTAATGCAACATTGCATTTGTGTTGGATTTTGAGCTTTTAATATATCAGTACTAAAACAGTAGGTGAAATAATTAACTCACGCATTATATATTTTTAAAAAAAAAATTTTTTTAAAGTACTGTGTTGACCCCTTAATGCTGCCCCACTTTAGTGTGGAAATCCTTCTTTTTTATAGCATGTATCACCTTAACATGCTACATTTGATAATTAACGTCTCATTGGGATCATAGTTTAAAATTCTGTATTTTTATTAGAGAAAAAAAGTATTAATTGATATTAATGAGGCTGAAGGTCGATGTTGATTTCTTGCCTAGGCTGCCCTTGCTCATTGCTGCCTTTTCGAAAACGGCCCTGATCCAGGACAATATGTCTGGTTGTTGAAGGGCTGCCAGAAGTAGTTGTTAGTTACAGTTAGGGCGCGTCCCTCTTAGGATAGGTTGTCCACTCTGAGGTCTGATATCGAATAGGTCCATAATTTCCAGCTTGTTCCCAGGAGAAGCTCTCCTTTGCTCTTTTCTCTCTGTTTCTCTCTTCCTCCTCTCCTTTCAGAATCCTGTGAGAAACAGCAAGGTGAGTTCATTCCTGCTCTTGAAAAAGTCTTTATTCCTGTTTTTTCTTCTTCTTCTTTTTTTTTCTCTTTTTTTTTTGCTAAGACGAATCGTTTCTTTGTGCATGTGGCATATCTAGAAATTCTGTTTCTTCGCAATATGTCTCAGAAATATTTTGAAATTCAATATTTATTGCGGTGCTTTTGAATTGTTCTCATGAAAGCACCGGATCAAATGCCTGCTGAGCTATGTGGCAGATGAAGGGAGGGGGGGGGGGGCGAATCACTGCTCTGTTTTTGTGCTTTCATATCAGCACAACATATCAGGTAAAGCTGATTAAACAGAAATCAAATACATTAAAATTAAATTAATATTTTTATTCATATAAAACTATTTATTAGGAATGAAGTGTTTAAGTGCACCATGTTTAACAATCTAATACTAGTGTAAAAAAATGATTTATACACACACAATGAAGTGTATTATTTAAACCCAAAACAGATTTCTAACAGTTTTTCTCTTACTTTTGAATTTAGTGACAGGTTCATGTTAAATAAATCAACTTGTGTGCGCCGTGACTGAATATCAGTTCTTTATTATTTGTATAACAAAAGGCTGGATGAGCTGCCTTTTGTAAAGCATATTTTTGCACAGTTCATATTAACATTTTAATGTGGATTTTTACTCAGTGAACAAAAAATGCATTTCTGGAAAAGTTTGTTTTTTCCCCTGAATAAATCGTGACAATAATTTACACCAAATTCATAAAGTTCAGGCATTATTAAACATTTCCTAAAATTAAATTAGTATCCCTGGCATTTTTTGGTTTTTAGGCAGTGTGTTCCTTTAACGAAGCTAATATATAAAATAGTCAACATTTATGATAAAATTATTAAGTTTAACTATTAATTAATCATTTATTTATTTATGTCTTTTTGGGTTTCTGTAATAAGCAGGCGGCATTTTAAGGAAACAAAAGTCCATTCTGTTTATATTCTATAATATTTTGCACACATGCTTTTATATATGCCACAGTGCATTTCAAATATTGATGGATAATGTGTTTTCAAATAAGTGCTCAGTCAAGAGTTTTGCATATGAAGATAACTTGTGGAAAAACTTGAACTTGATATTTTTGGGAACTCATTGCTGGAAAAATATCCCTAATCCGGATAAAATGATATTCCCAAGGTGCTTTATTCCATAAAATTCTCCAAAGGAGCTGATTGTTAGCAGACATTTCCAAAATGATATAGCTGAATTATGTTTCATTATAACTTATTATCGGCTCGCTTTTGCAGGAAATGCAGTGTTAGGTAAGCTCAGCTGTGCAGCATGCTTTCACCTCTGTACTAATATCAAAGGAGTCACAGAAACAGATCCTGAACAAGCTGCTTTTTTCTTATTGGTTGCAATCACCAATATTACGATTCTTTTTTTCTTGTATTAGAAACATCATTACTGCGCATGTCTTCTGTCCACCATTTCATTGCACATGCAACCATTTTATGAGCTTCAACATAAAACAGTCTTTTAGGTCAGAGGCCTTGAAAACATACTTGAATTGACAATGTTTACTTAGGAAGGAGTACTTATTGGAAATACGGGTACACGGATGAAGCACAGCCTGCTAAAGTAAAGTTAAAAACTCTTTGGACCGGGGTGTGTTAACATTGCAAATCCTGTGCAGTGAGCATTCAGTCGTTTCTTCAGATTTTTCCACATAGAAATAATTCTGTTTGAGCTGTGCTGCACCTTGCAAGGTTAGCCTGCATTCCCTGTCTGTGCATGCATGCGTATAAATGTCAAACAGACGGAGAAAGTGGCGGTCACAGTCGGCTGCCTAAGGTGACTGGTGGGGGTCAAAGGTCAGGCTGTGTTAATACGACGTGATGTGCTGCCCCCGGGACCTCGGTCCCATGAGGGATAACCCCCTAATCAGCATTAGTTAATGTGTTAGTAATCTTTACCTTCTTAAAGCAAACAACAGTGGAGCATTCAATGAGCTCGCTTGGCCTCCCATGTAACGCTTTTGACCCAGGGGTCATGGCCTTTGTTCCCTCCTCGATGGGGAGTGCCCTCAAAGGTCCTGGGTGTAATAGAGAAGTTGTTTAGACACGTGCAGGGTTTAAGCTCGACCACCTTATGGACTCTTCTGCTGGAGAGTATACTCTCCCCTCATACAGAAGGGATACTTTGTGGTTAGCTTTTATCCCCTTCAATAAGTCCATTAGAATAACCTTGTTTTTATGTGCCGCATATCATATCTAAGTGTCGACGTTGTAGTGGTTGCTGACCAAGCACACAGCCATCCCTTACCCCCACCCCCCAACACACACACACACACACACACACACACACACACACACACACACACACACACACACAAACCCCTACTCCCACCTGCTAATGCCTCCTCGATGTTTCTAAGAGCAAATATTGTTTGTCTTTGTGGATTCCCTGCCCAGTGAAATTCCATATCGCTCTTGCTGTGCTCATTGTTTTATTGTTTCATGTAGCAGTAGGACGAACGTTCATCCAGTCCACCATTTAAATTCTATAATGCAATGTTTACCCTAACAAATGCCTGCAGACGTCTTTTAAAACACTTTAATGTGCCGTCTTCTGAATGCAATCAGTGCCCGTCAGCAGACAGTTTGTTTAAGCCACAAAAAAATGTGTCTTATTTATAACGGCGTTAGACGTATGCGCTGCATTTCTATTGCTATGCTATTTTTATATTTTAACCGCTTCAAAACAGTTTTTTTCTCTGTCGTAAAATTGTGTTCCCAACTCGATTCATTGCATCAAACCTCGATGAAACAGAGAAGCATAATCATACGTTAAAATTATTAGGAGTAAAATAATTGTCAGGCAGAGGCTATAACATGGCGCCGTCTGCCATTTTGTTTCTCATTGCAATATCAATTGGCCTGATCGACTGACTTTGTATCACACAGCTGCAGCAGCCTAGTACTCCAGAAGGAAAGCTGTGGCTTTTCCCTGCCTTTTCTCCCTCCCGGATGTCAGTTAAAGTGCGGCTGCATCGTGTGTTATTGTTAGTGCTTCATCTAATGTTAGTTGTTTTTGATCATTTAATCTGAAAAAAAAAAAAAAGCAAGATGTTGCCAGTAGTAAGAACTGCTTTGTGCGTTTTGTTTTTTTAAACAGAAACCGATTTTATACAGTCGGCCTTAAATAGTCTGCATTTGCTTCTAAAGTCCGACTAGTCATGACTCCACAATTAAGATGTGACAGGTAATTACGACACGCAACAGAGGCACAATGTAGCGGCAATGTAGACACGCAACACAGCGGCAAGAGCTGGCAGCAGTCCCAAAGCCAAAACTGTATCCTCAGATGAACTTTATGTCATGCAAAGTACAGTATGCACACTAAGCATAAATTCACAGAGCATGCTTCCCTAAAACTAATGACTAATACTCCTTGGAGTTCTAACATATGCTTTTTTTATTTATTTTTTTTTACAAGCTATTCCCCAAAAATCTTAACATATACCCAAGACATCTTTATACATTGAAGCCGTTTCTCAATTGGTTAAAACGCATGGCGAGATGTGACGTATAACTTGAACTCCTTCTAATAGGATTCTATAGCTCCTGCCAAAGTGCATGACTGAACTGAGCTAGTATCTCATTTAGGGAAAGGAAGAAAAAAGAAAGAAAGCGAACAAATACCTTGCAGTGCAAAGCGGCCTTTTCCTGCACTTTGTTAGTTTAAATAATATTGGCATTTTTCTCCTCTCTCTCTAATTGTCTTTGGCCGTATGTGTTTCTACTAAAAACCCGTCTAGCAAAGAGGAGTGCGCGGAGAGAGGAGAAGAGTTTTTTTTGTGCAATCCAGCCTGTGCTGCTGTGAGGAAGAGAGAGCCGGCGAGGAACGGGGTGGTGGCCGTGCAGTGAAAGCAGCCCTCACAAGCTGTGCAGCCTGAAGCAGTAGCAGCCATGTTAAACAAGTCTCCGTGAGCTCGAGCCCCGCTTATGTATTTGTGCTCTCCAAAGCCGACAGGAAGTTTTCACAGAGTAAAACGTAAGAAAAAGTTTAACCCCCACCTTATGTTTTTCCTCTCTGTCTCCCTCTTTCTCTCTTTCTCATTGTCTCTTGCTAGGAATGAAGTCCCCTCTTTAATTCTCAGCAGTTTATAAAGCAGAAATGAAATTTATTTTTAAAAAAGAGAGAAAAAAAAAAAAGCTCCTCAGTAATAAATACACTTTACATATCTCCTTCCTCCTTTTCTTCCCTTATAGAGCTCCTGGTTCAAGGCCGAGGGGGGAAAAAAGTTAAAGCCACGAGGTCTGCCTTTTGCAGTTTTTTAGAACCAGAGCCAAAAGAGGCAGGAAGTTGTTGTACAATAGCGTTACAGTAATCTGCCTCAAATGGAAAAAGCCAAATGCTGATCGCGGAGTGGAGAAGGTGGCAGAACAGACAGAAAGAGGGAGGGAGGGACAGGCAGGGAGAGAAAGAGCTCTAGCGTGTGAGAAGCAAAGCATAATCAATGCAATCTAAGATGGTGGAAACAGCCCTGCTGTTTAGTAGGGACCCCCCCCCCCCCCCCCCTTTCTCCTCTCCTCTCCTAGTTCCCTCTGAGGCTCACTTATGCTTCATGTAAATCTGTGCAAGAAATTGGTTCAAACTAAACGCGTGGACCATTATGTTATCTTTTTTTTTTTCGTTCTCCATTTTAAACAAGACAAATCGGCATCTCTGGGGGGGTTTCGCTAAAATGTTCTCCGAACTGTTGAACATTGAATACCGGGGCATGTAGCAGCTGTTTTTCCTCGAGGAAAAAGCAGCAGAGTCTCACCCAAAAATGCTTATCAGCCTTTTTTGACTTTGTGCCAAAATAGCTGCGAAGGTTCGGCTACAGCCTTTGCTTTGTGACAGAGCCGGGGCAAGAAGGAGGCGTCCTGGCCATGCGTTCTTTGCCACATGTTACTGAAATTAACACTCTCCGTGCTTTTCTTTTTCACTTTGTGTGCTCGCGTCCTTGTGTGTGTGTGTGTGTGTGTGTGTGTGTGTGTCATGGTCTATTCTATCCATTCAGGCTGCTCAGGCATGCCAAAGAGTTAATGCGCTCTGAGTGTGTGTGTACGTGTGTTCCTTTCAGTGTGTACTTCCAGATCTGTAAAGCTCCACCACGGTAAGAGATGAGGTTAATAATTCAAGGAGATCTCAGAAGTGTTGCATATTTCAAGGATCCTTCAGCGGGGGCAGCTTATGCTGAATGACTCTGTATTCTCCCGTTTTCCTTGCTTTTCTTTGCACTTGCTGATATAGTTGCTGACGTACGTTATAGTGGATCCCAGTATGGCGTGTGAGTGCAGGCACTGAGCCTGCGCGCTGCCTGGGAGGAGTGGATTTCTGTGTCATTCTTCTTCCTCCACCCCTCCCACATTTAGTGCTTTCCACCCTCCCACTCTGCCTCGCTCTCTTCCCTTCTGTGTCTCCATCTCCCACCCATCTTATGCTCCCTCCCTCCCTCCCCAGGCCCCAGTGCAAATACAGTTCCTTGCCGTGTTGGACATGTGATGAAAAAGTGACTGGTTCGCGCGCTCTGCTACACCTCCTATTTCATCATCAGCCGAGCTTTTCTACCCCTTCACTGTATGCATGTCTGTCTCCTCCTCTCGGATTCTCTCTCTCCCTCTCTCTCTCTCCCCCTCTCCTCGTCTTCTCTCTCTGAATCGGTCGCTCCTCTCTTTCTGCTAGAGCCACACGCAAGGGGGAGACTTGAGCTCTGCGAGGGGAGAAAAAAAAAAAAGACAAAAAGTCTGCTGCTATTTCTACAGTCAGGGCCTCCCCGCAGCCCGCCCTGCCATAGATGGATCTTTTTTTTTTTTTACTCACTACTAGCTGGATTTTAACCCTCTGCCTCCAACTAGCTGCACAGCAGCTCTGCAAAACCTGGCAACAAGTGGCTTTTTTTAGGGGCCCTTTTCTTACTTTTGGCACATTGATTTTTGCACCGCTCTGGATTTTTGATCACTTATCTGCTTTTCTGTTGCTTATTTTCTAAAACTGTACCTCATTTTCCTCTTCTTTTTTTGTTTGTTTGTTTAGTTTTATTAGGGTTTTTTTTCCCCCTTGCTGGTTTTTAGCCATGTTTATTTGGTTTCTCTCATTTTGGATCAAAATTTTCCAAGGTGGTGTTTCTCCATCTGATGGGCCTTGATCCACCTGGAATGCCAGGGGCGCCATTCTTGACGGGTAACCTGTTTGTGGTGGTGGGCTTGTGGCCGGGATGTCCATGGATGGCAGTCACAGAGTGACCAGTGTCTCAGTAGGGTATACGTGTGCGTTTTAAAGGAGATGTTTCGTAATCCGCGCCAGCGACTGGCGTGAAGTACCGCACCTTGTTTGTATTTACTCTGCTTCTCCTCCTGTTTCCTCTCCATGTCCTCTCTCCTTCGCTGTCTCCTTGTGTCTCTTTCTCACTCTTGTTCTCTCTCTTTCACGCCGACTCGCTCTCGAGGGCAAATGAGTGGTGCGCTGAGCCGGAGCTCTTACTGGGACAGGTGCCAATTGCAAACAAAAGAAATTAACAGGCAATAAGCGAAAAAAAAAAAGGGGGGAAGCAAATTGTCGAATTGCAAGTTGTTGAGATGTCACCAGTAGCTGTGCACGTTACGTCGCCGCATGACCGGTTTGCATTATTGTTGCGTTACGTTATCAAGTATTAAAGTAAAACAGAGGTTTGAATACTTTGCTTCACTTATTCCAGTGAAGGCATTTCACTTGAGAAGAGGGAGGGAGTAATGTGAGAGAGAAGCATATAGACTTGTGAATTATTCATGTGCTCAGCCAAGGCTGAGACTGGACTGGTTGTGCTATTTGCATGCATCAGACATGCTGTTTGTCTGTTTGCTAACATTCCTCATTCAAAGACTTGTTAACTAGCAGCCGGGCTTAGCTGGAGTCTCGCAGACAGCCTCATGGCCTCCTATTGTTTCAGGCCTCACCGGGCCTGGACCCAGCTGGTGGCAGGCAAGCCATGCAGCCCTGAGCTTTGGGTTGAGACTGTGGTTGAAGGAGGGATTTGTGCCTGGAGGTGAGACTGACGTGGGCACTGAGGCTGGAGCTGAGGCTGAGGCACGGCTGTGAACGGGACATTCTGAGGGAAATCACGGGGTTATGCAAGAAGCACCAAACTGGAGCTTATGGCTTTCTCCTCTTCTTGACAGAGATGTGGATCAAAGCGGGAAGAGCTTCCGAACCTCACCGGACATTTAGCGTCTTTGCTCTGGTAACTGGTGAGTAATTTTCATTTAAAATATGCCTATGGATGCATGGTTTCCGATGTACTTTATCAATGTGTTTGCATTTTGGACGTTCAGTTTTCGCAGGAATCCTGTACAAATAAACATCTCGATGAATTTGAGGTCTTTGCACAAAGTTTCTTTTCACCTGAGCGAGCATTTATGCATCTGAATTTAAAGCCCTGCACTTAGAACAGCAGATATCAGAGCGTTAACAGCTATTCTCATGATTTCAAGAACATTTCCCCACTAAAAATTTCTACAAACTCATTCATAGTTTAGCGATACGCACAAAAAAGGCAGAAAAGCACTCTGTTGACCGGATAATCCTACTTTAATGCAATCAGTGAGTAAGTGTAAGGCCACAGTTGTGGAGGTATTTCATATGAGTGATGCTGTCCGAGCTTAGAATGCACTGTATGAAGAGAAGCACGTGGTGCGCTGATCATTTCGATCAGTTTAATGTTTTCAGAAGCTTTTGGAGGACGTCTTAATTTTTACAACTATTTATTTTTAAATGGCAAATTTCTTTGAGTTCGTGCTTTTACAGTTTGTACTTGGTAAGCTTATATTTTATTCAAGAAAACGGAATAGAGAATAACTCACCATTTCTTCACCATTTGCTTTTGTATACATAATTTTTGTTAATCGGAGGATTCCTTCATATTTTTTCCCCACTTTTGGATCTATACCTTACATGTCTGAATACAGATTTTACAAGACTTGTGCTTTTGATAGAAGCGCTTTACATACAACTACAGATGCTTTTGTTATTATGTTGATACTAATCGCATTTCTCTTGATTTGATGGAAGAACAAACCTGAATGAGCAACAAACGCAGCAGTTTCACCAACAAGAGAATTTATAAAAAATGACTGTGGATATTGTGAATTTAATGATCAAGATCATGGGAAATCTGTACTGCTTGAATGTTTTTAAGACATTAAAATAGCAAAGTATATTCCCAAGTCTAATGAGAAAAATCTTCTTCGAGGTGTCGCTTGAAAGTATAATCAAATTTGCAGTAAAGCTGTTTTCTGATTGCGTTTTTTGAAAATTGCGGAAATTTTCTAGTTTAATCAACAAAAGTTTGCGTATTTGTCGAATATTCTGCTTTGGATTTCAGATGTGCTGTGTTATGTTGGGTGTCGGGTTTTACATAGAAGATGACTTTTTTTGAAGGACAAAGTCAAAATGATTACTCAAAGCTTTCAAGAGTGAGGCTTACTGTTGCATATGTAGCTTATTATGCTCATTCATATGAATGTAAGCTTTGCTGTACTAGCTGTGGACACATGGTTTTGGCTGGAGGAGTATCTCGCTACTCCACCCCAAGGCCTTTTTGGCACTGAATGGCAGGAGTGCAGTGGAAGGTTGCACGTCGAGAGGCAGATGGCAGGGTTTTCAGCATTTTCTCTCTGTGTGTAAAAGCGTACCTACAACAACACAACAGCCTGGTACAACCCACAGTGGGTGCACTGAAGCAAACTAACAGTTTATTGCATCTACACAGCAGAGCTAGCAATGGGACACACACAGACACAGTCACACATACACACTAATACAAATTTACCGTCAAACGTGCGCGTAAATGTATTTGTGTAGTTAATAGTAGTTCATAATAATTTTACTTTTTTTTGTTGATGCTTTCTTGGTGTATGATGTGAGGTTTAGTCAAATAGTTGGTTAGAAGCATTTTTTCATGTAATTACCAACAGCAAAGTGGCTCAAATGGCTTCTTTTAATTTTTAATTTTTATTTTATGTAAATGGAAATATGTACTTAATATAATGCAGAAGCAAAGCAGACACCAAAACTGCATGCCACAGCTAAAACACCAAGTTCTCAAACTTGAACTTGACTGTCCTTGAACTTGAATCAACAATTATTCTTAGTCTTAGTATGTTAGTTAAAACATATGGTGCTAACAAAAATCCAACTGAAAAAACGTGGGACATTTTTTAATAGATAAGCAAAAAGAAAGTGTGTGTGTGTGTGAGGGGGGTGCACTATGCAAAAGATTATTTGTCATGTTCAGTTATTTTTCTACAATATTCGCAGCAATTCTGTAAGTAATTTATTACTGTTTTTATTATATGTATCATACTGAGGTAACCCTGCTACTTTTAATTTATTACTCACTTTCAGTTTAATTTATATTTGAGTTTGTCCATGTGAAACTCAAAAATGTCATGACGCGTAGTAAAAAGAGAAGAAAATATAAAAACGGATGAATATGTGCACATGTGCACGTCCTCATTTTTTTCTGCCAAGTGTAATTGTTTAAAACAAATCAAAAGTTTGTCCCGTGAAGTTTTTTTTGTAAGCACACGTCTTCATAGAGGAAACTAAACAGAAAGCGTAAAAGAAAAATGTGTATGCTAAAACACTGTTTTTAAAGTATTTACATTACTGTAGAGATCAGTTTACGGATGGCTAAGTCACAGCAGCAGCCTTTTTTGGTGTGTGTGTGTGTGTGTGTGTGTGTGTGTGTGTGTGTGTGTGTGTGTGTGTGTGTGTGTGTGTGTTTGCAGTAAAACAATGGTGCAAGGCATGATTGAGCATGTTTCTACTTGTTGGTGCATCATGTATATGATTGTGTTTCTTAAACATTCATATATATATATATATATATATATATATATATATATATATATATATATATATATATATATATATATATATATATATATATATATATATATAAAATACACACACACACACACACACACACACACACACACATATATGTATATATATATTTGACCACAAAACCCTTTTATTATCCCATGGCTTTTCAAGTGTCACAAAAAAATGTATTTATAACTGCGACAATTCTCAGAATTAAATTATTATTAATAATAATAGTCGTTCATAATCATTTAGTTCTACCTTTCGAATAGTGTAAAAAAGGCAATTGTTGTATGAAGTATTCTCCAAATGATCATTTATATAGTAGCAGTAATACATAATTTCTTTTGTGTGTAAAATTGCAATAATCTCTTTATACACACTTGGACATTTTCACATTTCTGAATCGTACATAATTTAAAAAAATATGTGTTTCACATCAGCAAGAATACATGGAGTGTAATATTGTTGTCTTTTGTGTTGCTGTTTCATTTTGCACATTTTGATGCTCGTGTGTGTGTGTGTGTGTGTGTGTGTGTGTGTGTGTGTGTGTGTGTGTGTGTGTGTGTGTGTGTGTGTGTGTGGTGAGGCAGACTGCTGTCTGAGTGTTTGAGTTTGAAGTTTTGAGTATGTGGTTGAGGTCGTGTGTGAGTGCTCAGCGTATTCTTACTAGTGCAACTCAGTGAAAATGAGTCATTCATGAGTACAACACAGCAATAAGCCACCGACACAGTGCTTCATTTGTTAAGTGGATAAATTGGTATTTTAGATTATGTGATTTTGTTTCATTTATGAGCTTGCTGTGATGTTGTGAATTTCATCCAATTTCCTCCTGGCTAATATGAAATCCAGATTGGAGTGATGAATGGGGGCCAAGTCACCACTCACTGTAAATATATTTTTGTGCCATAATAATGAAGCCGCTTTGAATTCTGCTGCTTAAAGCGGCTTCAGTGTGCTGTTAAAAATACAATAAAACTGAGAAAGCCAACATAATGGAAGTTATATTGTATGTCTGAGCTCTCTGGAGAGCTGTCAGGGTTTGGGATTGTGTTGTCCTACTCTGCTGTCTGGGCTTGCTCTACAAAAACGCATGTAGCACTCTTAAGTTGAATGTATTCACAGGTTCACTGTAAAAGTGTTTTCTATGTTTAAAGAATGGAAATTTTCTAGCACGTTTATCTCACTGTTTATTATGTGATCAGATATTTCTTAACTGCATGTCTGTTTCTATTAAACTTTTTACACTACTTTCCCACTTTTTAGTAAATGGTTGTGTATATTAAAGAAAATACATAAAAAAATTAAACCTGATGTGATTTTATGTCGATCTAAAATGAGTTCAAAGCTTCAATATATTGATCCATCCTATATTTAGGTGCAGGATTCTTACTGAAGCAGTAACACTATGCAGCAGGTCTGCATAGTCTTACTGCAGCGCATCTAAAGGTCAAGGTGAATTCCACCAAAACCTGCAATAAAATGCTTTTCACTGTGCTCGTGTAGGCATCGTAGCGCCTTCAACATTACAGTTAGAAAACTTTTAAAGGGGGCCCTTTAGTGCAGTCATGCCGAGTCTCTGTATTAGAAGATGACCAGGCCCCCTGTTGCTCTCCTCAACGTGGAAGAATCCATGAGTGGATCTACAGTGGCCACTACAGGCTGTGGCACACATAGGAGTTACAGTACACGAGAAAGTAGGCCAGGCCTAAACAGAGAGGAGAGAATCTAGAGAAAAAGTCCTCAATGCACGCACACACACACAAAAAAACATATACAAGAATTTTCAGTGTTCTGGTCAACTATATAAGTGCTGAAATTATGTCATAAAAACTAAAAAAAAATTATAAAACGCTGGGGAAAAACCCAAACTATGTATAGATTAACACCTAAGCTGTGTATTGAGGTGTGTTTATCTGCAGCACCACTCCTACTTTATCCGTATTTTATTTTTATGTGGTTATGTTTGGATGTTTCTGCACCGGAACCTTTGTGCAGTCTGTGTCGGTGTGTAGTCCTCGGGCAGTGATTGCAGGCAGGGTGTGAGGGCGGGACTCTGTGATAACACAGCGACCACGAGAACATTCGGTATACTAAAACATACAGACCCATTCGTGTTACAGAGACAATGCGCAACCTCCACGGTTTTGATGCTTGTGTTTGCTTCAGTTTGCTACATTTTTGCGGGGTTGAATGTATCTCCAAGTCTGTGTTTCTGCTCGTGTGTCCTTTCCTGTTTGTGAAGCATGCGCTGCGTTCACGCGAAATCTGGCAGCGCGGCATCTTTTCAAAGGGTTGCGCAAGTTATTTTGCTCGTTCGCTTCTACTTTAACAACGTGAAGCTATCCAAAACTACTGTTTCATTTCTCTAATTCGCCGCTTTCTTCACTTTTTAGTTTGCTCGATCACTGCTGCTCTTTGTCTCTCTCTTTCTGTTCATTTACAAACAGTACCCAGCTACAACACAATGACAGGCACATATGCTGATGCTCTTACATTCATATTCCTGCACCAACAAAAAAAAAATCCTGCTTTTTCTCACCCATCTCATCATACATGGAAGCCATTAGTCCATTACCCTGCAGACTACTGAGGACTGGACTTTTTTTTTTGTTCCTTCCTGTGTTAATCAGGATGTCAGCTGGGAGTGTCACATGTAATTTATCCACAAAACCACAGCAATTCCACAGAGACGGTAAGTACAGTCATAATGACATAATATTGGACTGGGACAAAGTTTCAAGGCATGACAGAAAATTAGAATTTTCCTCCCCTGTACGTATCCCTCTTTTTTTTTTTCCTCCAGACATTCTGTAAGTAAAAAAAATGCTTTACACCATGAGCAAAAGTTTGTGTTTCTTTTTTCCCCTCAATTGGACAACTCTCACATTTGAAAACTGTTTTCTCATGAGAGTTTGTTAGAAGTTTGACACATGTAATATCTGAGCATTGTAAATACTCATTGTTTTTCTCTTCCTGCCCTAATCAAACGCACTGAGGCTGTAATACACAGCATCACGTGCGAGTGTCTCTCGGCACACATCGTCGGGACAGATGCTTGTTTTATGTACCTGCCAGGCAAAGCGATATTCCAGATAATGCTCAGCTGCACCCACTCGGTTTTTTCTTTTCCAGCACTCATATATTTCTTCAGCTTTTGGCCTCTGCTGTCGCCAAGGCAATTTAGTCCGAGAAAAACTGCAGAATCAGCAACCTCGTTCCACTCGGAGGTAAAATTGGAAGTGTTGAAAAGCCTCGCCTGCAACCCTCCCCCCCCCGACTATCAAAATACTGTAAATCCCTTTCCTTCAGCTCACCTCCACTCCATCACTTTCTACTGCTCGTCACTGATGAGCTAAATTATGTTGGCTGCATTTACTGTTGGCAACGTTTAGTGAACTGGATTGGTTTGGGCTGGGGTTTTTTTTTTTTGTTTTTTTTGCTCATTTTGTTTGACTACAGTTTCTGCTGACTTCTGCCATGTAATACAGCAAATACAGCACTTGATGTTTATGTAATGTGCATATACTCAGGTTTCCTCGCTTGCAATCACCAAAAGGTTTTAGAATTTCGAGTGAAGTATGACAAAAGCCTCCATACCAACACAAAACCCACCGACATAATGTATGTGTAGTTTTCTTTCTATACTCACAGCCATTCATGTGGTATATTCTCATATCATGTTGACTGTCCCATCTGCACACACACAGCCAGGTTCATGAGTCATCAACATGTATATGCACACAAACAGCATACCCACACATGCACAGAGTGCAGTGGGTGCACAGCTCGGACATGAATCTCTCTCCGTGGAGGCTGGAGGAGTTGGGTTACTCATGAGCCCATAAACATGTGCTGGCAACACTCCGAGGTACTGCACTGTAATTACAAACGTTAGAAACAATATATAAAAGACCCTTTGCCCGACAAGGCCGTGCTCCGCGTTGCAATTAGCATCCGTGTCCAGAATTATCACCTTTCGGCAGCTGCCGCCGCACCGAGTGAAGGCCTTAAATCGGCAGTGTCCTCCTGGGCCCGCGAAATTGTCACATTTGCTCTTTATTCTCTTCTGCGCTTATTTTTTACTTGCGCAATCTGAGATTTGGCTAACAACGCCTACCTCTGTCGCCTCGCTTCCTGTTCCACCTCCACGTGATGGCGTCACATGTGCACGACGCACGATAACCAAAAAGCTACCTTGTACATTAACTCTGCGCAGCCCGCACATGCCCTCTTCTGCGAACCGAGCATACTGTGCTGCATGTGTAAAAGGAAAAAAAAACGAAAAAAGACTTATTAGACTCACAAGTACGTGCAGATGCACCACTTCACCCACGCATATGACACTGTGGGCTTTCGGTAACACGGTGTGCCAAAGCGTGCACATGTATGCAGCGAGTGGGCGCTACCGGGCGAGGCCGAGGCCACAGAGGAGCTTGTGTGCGTGTGAAGTGTGCGGGTGTGTTGGTGTAGGGTGAACATGCGGCAGTAAGAGTTGGCCGGTGTACAGGCAGGCAGAAGTGTAGGGTGAGCTTATTAGTAAACAGGCTACAGAGAAAAGACCCTACAGCCCTCTGCCGCTGCTACTGCTGCTGCTGGCTACTCAACCGATCAGGCTCTCTGTCTCCGCTCCTCTCGATTGTGTTTTTCACTTCCTCTCTGTTTACGTTGCTGTAAACTGTCTCTCACTCCATTCCCCCCCCCCCCCTCCCCCCCCCCCCCCCCCCCCCCCTCTCTGTCTTTCCTTCTCGTAGGCAGTGAGACAGTTTTGATCTCCAAGCGCAAACAGTTTTGGCCAGAGAGAGAAATTATGCAAACACACACTGCCGATTGTAAGTACCCCAACGTGTTAGAAATGTTTTGGGCTTTTTTTTGTACAGGATGATGTATTCTGATGCTGTTGGATTGTCTTGCATTTCAATTTCATTGAGATAGGGGCCTGTAATTAAACGCTGTGCAGATTACGTCTCCGCTTTGTCTACATGTATTTTCTTTCTCTTTGTGAGCCTGGAACAGATTAAAATCATAATGTGTTGGGCCTTTATCCCTTTTTTTAGAAAGGCCAAGGTCCCGATGGCTTTATTAGCGCAGCACATTAAGAAAGAAAAAACAAACAAAACAAAGATAATCTTTTCGCGCACATGCGCAGAAAACACTTATCCGAACTGCCTGCTAGACAACGACTTGACTCTCCCTCTCTCTCCCTATGCATGGTCCTGAAACTGTTGGAAAATGGCTTCCACTCTGTGCCTTCCAGCTCTCAGCTCCCTGCCGCCATTTTGTGCATCGCTGCCAAAGTAGTCAGGTAGCAGAAGAACAGAGTAAAGTGGGAAAGAACAAAGTGGGTGCAACTGGATGCTGGGTTCAGGGGGAAAAGGGGGGAATAAAGTCTAATAAACTGTGAAAAGGTGTGCAAATTGAGGAAGAGTAGCGCTCTAATGTACAGTGACAGGACAATTAGCGTGCCTATTTCTTATGGGGAAATGTTTTAATTGTTGTTGGCTGATTAGATAAAAATCAAGCGGCCTCCACTCTGGATCACTTCCAGCTCCTCTTTTCAACAAGCTGACCTCGAGTGGACACCATAAACAGGGCCTTTTTTTTCATAGGGGCAAATGTGCGCTGGCAGTGGCCACAGTTGTGTCGCACCCTTGCGCGTTGCCTCCAAGCCCCGCCTGCTTTCTCTCAACATAACCTGCTGTCTTGTAGCTACTTAAAGCCAGTGAATGGATAAAATCTTTAACCTCTGCTTTTTAACCTGTCTCCACCCTAACCACAGTGCACCGAGCTGGAGCTTCAGCCCATAACTGCGGCTGTATTGTACGGACTTAGTAACCCCAGGCACCACCCTGCAATCTATAGCTATAGTGACTGGCTGCCTGCGGCTCTGGAATTCTGTGTGCGCTCCATGTTTGATTATAAGTGCAGATTTTATTAAAGCCCTTCTCTCATTTACAGCCCACAGACACTAAAGCAGGTGTTCAGTAGGTGTATAAAGCTCTCTTGATCCCCCACTACAAGTCTGAAATGACACACACCATTTCTTTTTTTTAATTTTTGTTTGCTTTGCTTCTGGGACTGTTTCAGGTTAACAGCCCAGTATTGCAACAGCGAGTTAAAGAAAAGAAGAAGAAAAAGTCTGGGGTTGGGAGAAAAAAAATCATACATAATATAATTATTGTAAAGTCATAAAAGCAGAAATTATGTTAGAAAAAGCAAAATTGACCTAAAAAGCAGAGGGAAAAAAGACTTGCTTGAAATTGCAAGGTTGGATGAACCTCATCGCACCAGCTCCAAGAACTTTGTTATACGTGTGCGTGTGTGTGTGTGTGTGTGTGTGTGTGTGTGTGTGTGTGTGTGTGTGTGTGTGTGTGTGTGTGTGTGTGTGTGTGTGTGTGTGTGAAGAAAGGGGCTAAAGTGTTCCACGGAAAAACAGCAAACATCAGCTATATTGTAAATGACCAGAAAATAAATGAGCAGATTGACACCATTCATCGGGTTGTACCTGTTAATAGCGTCAAGTGTTATAAAACCTCCCTCACTGTATCATTGTGCCTCACTGCTGCCATGTAACTGATTTAGACAGTAGGTGCAAAATATAGCAGAGGTCCCTCTGGCAGTAAAACCTGGCCTATTTAGGCCTGTCACATACACGTTCTCTATGAGACAGCCACTCAGTCAGCGGCAGCTCCGAATGCACTCTGTACCCTTTGACTGCTCACTCCTTAATCTGCCCATGTGCTTGCATATGGGACAGAGAGGCCTCCATGTTGTGTTTGTAGTATGAATTATGAATCCTGTTGCATAACCGCGGCCTGCTTCTAGGGCATATCACTACAACATCTACCCAGAGACCAAAGCTTGAATACATTTACCGGCCTAGACCTCTTGGAAATAATACTGTGAAGCTGTGCCTGCCTGCATTTGTTTATGGTTATATGGAGCAGATGGCCATGCAACAGGGTCATGTAGTCACACACTGGCTGCCTCACTTGTACTGTCACACGCACAAACCCCTATAGGCAGAAACGTAGCAATCTTCAAAGCATTGAAGGCGATTGAAGGCACAGCAGTTCATTCAGTCATTTTTCTTTTATACCTCACTGTTTAGGTGTGGGTAGGTGTGTGTGTGTGTGTGGGGGGGGGGGGGTATTAAAAGTTGTTATCAGGATATATAACTGTATATTCCCATTTATGCTGGCAGCTATCCTGGAACTGTAGGAACTGGTGCTAAAACCTTCTGCCAAATCAATGCTAACTATGGTTGACTGCGCTGTATTTACAGCGTTAGATTTCAGCGGTGAGCCTGACTAAACGCAGCTGTAGCCTGAGAGTTACAGGCTCTTGAAGGTTACAAACTGTGCAGATCCCCGTCTGCCTGCTCTGGCCTGCTGTCTGTCAGCTGAAGTTCATATTCAGGGAGAAAGGTATTTGTTCAACCCTCTAAATATAGCTGGTGACAGATGCCGCTCAAAGGGGCACTGCCCATTTGAAAGGGGCCCTGCGAGCAGGCCGGCGCTGAACACAGTGCATGTAGACGTGTCAGAGCTATAGCCTTCCTCTAATAGACAGAGGCCTTGCAGGTCACCAGCAGCCACATGGCAGTGCACATTTCACCAGAGCTCTTTAGAGTGGCAATACGAAGATTAAGACTTTGACTTCGCTGAGCAAAAAAAGGTTACTTTTTTTGTATTTTTATACATTTATTTAACTCGGTATCAACGTAACCCACTATGGGAAACTAACACAGTTCAAGTTTCTTAAGACCTGTATCTATAAAAATACCAGTGTCCTAAGAAGAAGAAGGTGAGGGAGCATACATAGAAATAACCCCACAAAGCATAACGTGAGGGTTAACATCATTTTAAAGTGAAATCATGCACTTCTGTACCACCTATGCAAAATAAAACCAACCATCCACCTTTGAATAAATAATAAATTCTCATTGTTAAGTGCCCTCTGATAACTGTAATTTTGAATGTCTTGAGCAATAATCTGTAGAGTCATTGAAAACATAGACAGGCACCATTACTCAGGGGGCCCAGATTTGCGACAGTGTGAGACACCTGCTTTCAAGCTTTTTTTCTGGGTAGACCTTTGTCTTCAATTCAATTCAATTCAATTCAGTTTTATTTATATAGCGCCAAATCACAACAAAAGTCGCCTCAAGGCGCTTCATAGATACAGAGAAAAACCCAACAATCATATGACCCCCTATGAGCAAGCACTTTGGCGACAGTGGGAAGGAAAAACTCCCTTTTAACAGGAAGAAACCTCTGGCAGAACCAGGCTCAGGGAGGGGTGACCATCTGCTGCGACCGGTTGGGGTGAGAGAAGGAAGACAGGATAAAGACATGCTGTGGAAGAGAGACAGAGATTAATAACAGATATGATTCAATGCAGAGAGGTCTATTAACACATAGTGAGTGCGAAAGGTGACTGGAAAGGAAAAACTCAATGCACCATGGGAATCCCCCGACAGCCTACATCTGTTGCAGCATAACTAAGGGAGGATTCAGGGTCACCTGGTCCAGCCCTAACTATATGCTTTAGCAAAAAGGAAAGTTTTAAGCCTGATCTTGAAAGTAGAGATAGTGTCTGTCTCCCGAATCCAAACTGGAAGCTGGTTCCAGAGAAGAGGGGCCTGAAAACTGAAGGCTCTCCCTCCTATTCTACTTTTAAATACTCTAGGAACAACAAGTAGGCCTGCAGAGCGAGAGCAAAGTGCTCTAATAGGGTGATATGGTACTACAAGGTCATTAAGATAAGATAGGGCCTGATTATTTAAGACCTTGCATGTGAGGAGCAGGATTTTGAATTCAATTCTGGATTTAACAGGAAGCCAATGAAGGGAAGCCAAAACAGGAGAAATATTCTCTCTCTTTCTAGTCCCTGTCAGCACTCTTGCTGCAGCATTTTGGATTAGCTGAAGGCTTTTCAGTGAGTTTTTTGGACATCCTGATAATAATGAATTACAGTAGTCCAGCCTGGAAGTAATAAATGCATGAACTAGTTTTTCAGCGTCACTCTGAGACAGGATATTTCTAATTTTAGAGATGTTGTGCAAATGGATGAAAGCAGTCTTACATATTTGTTTAATATGTGCGTTGAAGGACATATCCTGGTCAAAAATAACTCCAAGGTTCCTCACAGCGTTACTGGAGGCCAAGGTAATGCCATCCAGAGTAAGAATCTGGTTAGATACCATATTTCTAAGCTTTTCAGGGCCGAGTACAATAACCTCAGTTTTATCTGAATTAAGAAGCAGAAAGTTAGCGGTCATCCAGGTCTTTATGTCTTTAAGACATTCCTGCAGTTTAACTAATTGGTGTGTGTTATCTGGCTTCATGGACAGATAGAGCTGGGTGTCATCTGCATAGCAGTGAAAATGTATGCTATGTCTTCTAATGATGCTGCCTAAGGGGAAGCATGTATAGTGTAAACAGAATTGGTCCTAGCACTGAACCCTGTGGAACTCCATAATTAACCTCAGTGTGTGAAGAGGACTCTCTATTTACATGTACAAATTGGAGTCTATTAGATAGATATGATACAAACCACTGCAGCGCAGTACCTGTAATACCTACAGCATGTTCTAATCGCTCTAATAGGATATTATGATCAACAGTATCGAACGCTGCACTGAGGTCTAGCAGGACAAGCACAGAGATGAGTCCACTGTCAGAGGCCATAAGAAGATCATTTGTAACCTTCACTAAAGCTGTTTCTGTGCTGTGATGAGCTCTGAAACCTGACTGAAACTCTTCAAATAAACCATTCCTCTGCAGATGATCTGTTAGCTGTTTGACAACTACTCTTTCAAGGATTTTTGATATGAAAGGAAGGTTGGAGATTGGCCTATAATTAGCTAAGACTGCTGGGTCTGAGTAAAGGTTTAACTACAGCCACCTTGTAGGCCTGTGGTACATAGCCGATCATTAGAGATAGGTTGATCATATTTAAGATCGAAGAATTAATTAATGGCAGGACTTCTTTGAGCAGTTTTGTAGGAATGGGGTCTAAAAGACACGTTGATGGTTTGGAGGAAGTAATTATTGAAGTTAACTCAGAAAGATCAATTGGAGAAAAAGAGTCTAAATGAATATTAATGGTACTAAGAGTAGCTGTAGATAATATTACATCTATGGGATGATTATTGGTCATTTTTCCTCTAATGATAAGAATTTTATTTGTGAAGAAGTTCATGAAGTCATTACTAGTTAGCGTTGAGGGAATTGTTGGCTCAACAGTGCTCTGAGTTTTTGTCAGCCTGGCTACAGTGCTGAAGAGAAACCTGGGGTTGTTCTTATTTTCTTCAATCAGTGATGAATAGTAAGATGTTCTGGCTTTGTGGAGGGCTTTCTTATAAAGCAGCAAATTATTTCTCCAGGCTAAATGATGATCCTCTAAATTATGTGACACGCCATTTCCTCTCCAGATTACGAGTAATCTGCTTTAGACTATGTGTTTGAGAATTATACCACGGAGTCAGGTACTTCTGATTTGAGACCTTAGTTTTCACTGGAGCTACAGTATCCAGAGTCATACGTAGTGAGGAGGTAGAATTATTAACAAGATAATCGACCTCTGTTGGAGTAGCGTTCAGGTAGCTGCTCTGCTCTATGTTGGTACAGGGCATTGAAGATGATAACAGTGGGTGGATTATATTCTTAAACTTAGTTACAGCGCTTTCAGAAAGACATCTACTGTGATAAAGTCTACTCTCCACCGCTGTGTAATCAATTATTGTAAATGTAAATGTTATCAGGAAAGGATCAGACAGGAGAGGGTTTTCAGGAAACACTGTTAAATGTTCAGTTTCTATGCCATATGTTAAAGGCCCCTTTCAAGTTAAGTGGTGGGTGGGTTCTTTTACATTTTGAGAGAAGCCAATTGAGTCTAATAACAGATTAAATGCCATGTTGAGGCTGTCATTTTTAGCATCTACATGGATGTTAAAATCACCCACAATAATTATTTTATCTGAGCTGAGAACTAAAATCAGATAAAAAGTCTGAGAAATCAGACAGAAACTCTGTGTGAGGCCCAGGTGGACGATATGTGATAACAAGTAAGACTAGTTTCTGAGTTTTACAGCTGGGGTGGGCAAGGCTAAGCATCAGGCTTTCAAATGAATTAAAAGTCCGTTTTCGTCTTGCTGTGCATCCTGCAGCCTGTGTGTATATGCATGCAAATGTGTGGATGTTTCTTTGTGTATGTGCAATTGTACACTGCGTGAGAGAGATGAGAAGCAGCTGGCAAGGTTGGGCTGAGTGGTGTGGGAAACCCCTGCTGTGTACATTGTCATTACAGTGATTGGGGTCTCATTTGTTTTTTACCCCTAGAGTTGGGGCCGCAGGGCCACACTGGAATGAGCTAAGTTTGCCTAATCCAGCCCTCCTCACCTGGCATGTTTATGGCTCTGCTGCGGGATGGAGGGGTTGGAGGGGTATAAGTCAGTGGGGCCAGTTCATCTCGCAGTCTTACAGGCAGACACACACTTTAACCACGTTGGCGTGAGTACATGCACACTTGCACATGTATGCATTTGCTCATCTGCATGCACAAACACCACAAGTGTCAAGTGCGTTCAGTGCACATGCGCTAATGTGTTCGTGCAGCATCACAAACACGCGCTATGCACACACTGTACATTCAAACTTATTGATGTGAACTTTGAACTCCCTGTTCTTTCATTCCTAACACACACTTGCACAAGGTTTGCAAGCTCAGTATCTGCCTCATGCAGAGGTGACGGGGAGGTCAGCCTGTCTGACTTTGAGCAGAATCCCCCTGTGGCTTGCCCCAGCCATTCCCCCTGGCATGTGTAACAGGACCTGCCCAAGCAGCCTCTCCTCTTCCCCCAGCTCCTGTCCTCCTCCTACTGCTGCCTGCCCCTTGGCCCTGGTATAAATAGATGGGTCATGACTGCTGTGCTATCTGTATCGAGGGTGGTGGGGGGTGAATAGTCCACCCTGTCTATCTACAAGATTCCTCGTGTCTGCACCACTTCTGCTGCAGCAGGACATAAAAAGAAAAACAGGTATTTCTGACCACATCATTTGTGACTAGAGACTGTACACTAATGTCACCATGTTGAGTGTGTATGGGTGTACTTGCAAAGTTGAACTATAGTGTAGTGTGTGAGTGATCTTTTTACCCTGAATACAATGTTTTTTATAGATATTATTGTATTTTCTTTTTTTCTTTTTTTTTACCCATCAGGATTTTTGTACATGAGGAAGACCCTCCAGTGGTGTAGTGGTTAACACATATGCTTGGGAAGTCAAAGGGCACTTGTTCAGTTCCAGCTGGAGACATACATCCCTTTAGGGCTTGTATCTAGCATCTAACTCTGACAAAGTATGCAGAGCCACCTGCTGTGGTGACCCCTTGTGGCAAGTAAGAAGCTTTTTGTTTTATTTTATTATTCTTGAAGGTTGGCCTGGTAGTTTTTGGTTATCAAACAAACGGTTAAATGAATGCTATAGAAAACCTGTGTCCACATTGACTTTCAGTACAGATGATGTAGTAATTGTCTGATTAGATATTAGCCAATAAGTAAGCATATGATTTCAAATTTACCGCTTGAAATTTCGTGCTACTTGCAGATCTCGTCGGTTTGACTAGGTCACTGGATATGCAACATAGTTGTACTTGTGCGTCGTAAACTTTATTACATCTTTGGCCAAAAGTCAACTATTTGCCTCTATACATATGTATAGAAACAAAAAATGCAAATTGCATGACTTTAATGAACTTTGTAGATCCTTCTGAGTGCCAGAAATATCCCCTTGCAGTAAAAACTACATTGCTAGTGCTACTGCACTGTCACCTCTAGCTTTTATGGTGAAACATCAGAAGTCAGTCTTGACTGTGACCAAATAAAAGGCGAGAAGGTTTAAATATTGATTTTACTGTTGTAGTGGTTTGTATTATCATTTATTTATTTTAGGTAAATGAAGAGCATTTAATATATACTAACATTTCTTTCTGTAACCATCTTTTATGTCGGTGATACAATGTTGTTGAGGTTAATACTGCTGCCTCACAGCCAGAAGGTTCTGGTAATGAACGACAGTATATTCATGCTGGTATGTTCTATAAGTGCAGAATAGATGAGATACAGTAAAGCTTTGAGTGGTCAGTAAAACGACAAAACATGATGGAAATTTGTAATTTGCAGGAATGAATAATAAGAATCTGAGGTTGGATATTACATTAAAGTGGTCTTTAAAAAAAATCTACCCACTCGCTGACCTTAAACCACCAGAACCTCAAAGATCAGGTTGCAAGGTTATAGCTGAACTGATTGGCAATGTAGCACTTAGACTCAAGTGTGATTAAGTTAAAGTGAGTTTTTAAGCAGCGCCTAGCTTTGCTGTGAACACTGTGTGAAAATATGATTAGATAAATCAGCAAAATGTTTTACCTTACTTCCTTTTTCCAAGCTTATGTGCATGTGTTTCAAACTGTGACCTTCTGTATGAGATTTGGTTTCACGTGTGCATCCATATATGTGTTTTATGGGACATTGTGAGGCAAAGATGTGCAGAAAGCAGAACTTGAGCTGAGGGAAGTGTGAGGCTGAAGCAGTACTTTAGTTACAGAGCCAGCTTGTTGAGTTTGCACGACAACCAAAGAAGAGTTCCAGATTGTCCTCTATAACTGCGGTAAAAAAAAAACAAGTGTGCAACATGAGTATGGACCTGTGGGTGTGTGTATATATGCTTGCATTTCATGTTAGTTCTCTACAGTACATGTGCGTGGGTGTAAGCGTGAATATTTTCCTGTCACTGGAAGATAGCAACTGGCTCTGACTTCACTTGAAAATGATATTTTTCATTATTTATTGGTCGGGACCCCAGGGTCATATACTATATTAGATTAAAGTATGTTCAATCAGCAGATGTAGAGGACAATGTGTCTTGACCCTACATTATGAAGTCTGGGCCCCGCGCCACAGAGAGTTTTGCAGGACTGCAAAATAAAATGAGGTATATGCTTTAGCATACGGTTTTCTCTATGATTTAGGTCCTAAAATCATTGCAAGTTGAGCTCCGCAGTGGAGTTTGTTCTAAGTTCAGGCCTTCTGCAAAGCAGTGTTATTCTAGAGCATCTAAATATATGAATTTAAGTGTTGTCCATCATAAGTAAATTAAGTCCTTGTAAATTATGCAAGCTCCGTTTGTCATTACTAAATGTGTGTGCAAATGTATATGTGTGCTAACTGTAGGTTGCCATATTTCTTCTCTCAGGTTGTTTCTGTCTGCAAAGTATCTGTTTAGTCCTTTTGTGTCTGTTATACTGTACAGGTGTGTGCCTGCGCATATTTACAACCCACAGCTCTATGGTGTAAGTAAGGTGGTGTTGAATAATGCAGGGAACCTCAGACTCACCACTGAGCAGACGCAATGGGGCCTCTCAGCTCAAGACATACTGCTTTGTATTGTGCTGTGCTGTACACTTCTGTCTTCCCAGTACATTAGATTATATACAGTAATCAGCCGACTGTATGGCACGAAACACGCACAATGGTGTGGTTTTATCAAAGAACACATGAGCATGAACCGCACTGTAAATAAATATAACCCCCATATACAAACTGCAAGCAAAGCCAGACACGTCTTCACCCAAAGGTCCAAAATGCAGCGTTTGAACTGGCTGCAGTGTTTGCAATTGATCTCACATATGTCAAATCTAAAAGTCATCATGCAGGAGTATTTTTCTGTTTCCCCTTTTGTCTTTGTTGCAGAAGTAACAGATTTTCCCTCTTGGGTTTTTCCACATGGAGACTACCTGACATGCTGCTGAAACCATGATGGAGGGAGGAGGTTATAGGCCAGTGGGCCCTTCCAGCCCCTTTTCTCGATGCATGTTATATAGCAGGTGAGAAACATTAACGGAGGCAGCAGCAGCTGCAGACCTCTGCTCCACACATGTGGGCCAGGATATGAGCTAGCTTGAGCTCTCCCACTCTCAACTTTAGTGAGCAAGGTTATCGCTCAGAACCACAGGAAACAGTGCTGCCAAACTGGAAACAGCATAGCTCTGTTTAATATACGTTACTTTGAACACTGATCTTAATAGTATATAGGTTTGCCAGAACTTGATCTAAAATGATATTTGCTTATTTGTCATGTGACTGGCCACACCCACCCTAGCTTCTAAAAGCTATGTGATATTTGTGAATATAATAATGTTTCTGAGTGTTTTTGAGGTTAGCGTGTTTGCTATACAATGTTCATTATGAATATACCATTTAAGTTATTTACTGGTTGCATTTGAATATGGAAATGTCTTGGCTGCGCAATTTGCTTGAGACATGTGTGCCTTGTTGGGTCATTTGAATTACCCCCCTCAGCCCGGGCCATGAACCCGGAGACCCAGTTGTCACATTGTGTTTTGAGCGCACAGACTCTGGCCGTGGTGGTGAGGTGTCCCAGAGGAGAGTGGCATGTTTCTGTGAATCATAACCGCTGTTCTGTGTTCAGTGAGCCTTGTCAAAGCGGATTACCTGCATGAACGGGGACCTGAAAGGACTTTGTTTTTAAAGACTGTCCTTTGGGGTGAGGTAGTAGGTTGTATAGTTTTAGGGTCGTACCCTTCCTGTCAGATAACTATACAACTTACTGTCTTTCCTGAAGTGGCTGTAATGTCGTCAGATGCCTTTGGTGGAGTGCACGGATCCAGATCGACGCACTGCTTGCTAACGGCTCAGTAGCCCGAGTTTGATAGCAGAAAGTTATTAAGGACTGTAGCCGCTTTGTGGAAGTCGTTGATTGCCAATAAAGTACAACTGTGTTTTCATTGTAAGCGTTCATTCTTTTTGTGTAAAACACAACAACAGCAAAAATGTCCTCTTCATATCTCAGCAGACACTTTGCGCTGCATAATCGTTTCCAAAGGTTCCTCCTGTTTAGCCGCCAGTCTCTTTGTTCATTTTCTTTGCACTTGTAAAAATCTAAAAGAAATCATCACAATTTGGGGGGTTTTAGTAATTAAAACTCGACAAAAATCTCAGTGTTTGCTTTTCATGTAGGTATGGTTTTTGTCAAATTCTGTATATTCATTTACAGATTGTATATGTCATCATAACGCTTTTATCATTACCAAAGATTTTACCCAGCCTGTAGGGCCTTTACTGATGTTCGTACGGGGTGAGGTAGTAGGTTGTGTGGTTTCAGGGTAGTGATTTTGCCCAATCAGGAGATAACTATACAACCTACTGCCTTCCCTGAAGGGCAGCAATACTTCACCATTCACACACATCAGGAGGCATTTTGTTCATATCATTAAAAAAAACTCCATATTGACAAACTAAACCACATGAATCACCTGAGTCTAAGAAATTTTATACAAAGATGTCAAATCAGACGATAGCAGCGGAAGGAACCAGCAGGTAAAGTCTGTGCAGTAAGGAAAATGTCTTTGACTCAGATTTTTTTTTTATTTTTTTGCTTCAAAATTAATAATAAAAAATAAGGTGATTGATCATTGCTCCTTGGTGTTCTCTTCTTTGGTTTATTCTCTCATCGGATGTTTCAAACTTTTGAAGCTCCTTTGGTTTTCAAACTATCTTCCTGAGGTAAACTTTACATACAGTTTACATACAGTGCTGGTCTCTTATGAGAAAAGGCAGAACTTAAACGGCACTATGCAAAATCGTGGAACGCCATTGGTCTGTTCTGACCTCTTTATCTTTCGAGAAATATTGGAAACACAAGTGGCATCCTGGGATCAGCCGGGGACCTCGGTGTGTTCTAAAACTCCAGAGCACAAGATATGGAAAGAAGAACCTTGGCACTACAGGGGGCTGAAGCATATGGTAGTAGATGGTGTTCTCTTTCTGGCCAGCAGCACATATAAATACACAGACACACACACACACAGATGGATAACAAGGTGAGTGCCAGCCGCTATCCCAACATGGACATCAGACATAGCTCACTGTCTGAGACTGCAGCCCGGTATCTCATATCAAGGTCAGGCTTGAGGTTGTCACTCACAGCGAGAGTTCTTGCACACCCTTGGATTTTTTTAGCCAGTTGTCACATAACAAGTGACAGCTTTGCGCAAGAAGCAACTATTTCTCATTTTTGACATAATCCAGTCCCTACAGGCACTAAAACTCCAGCGTGTTGCACTGCCACCTGTATATCATTTCCTATGTCAGAGTTTCACACATATCAGACGTTAGCAGCCATGCTGAGCTTCTTGTGCAGCCACCAGATGTCTCTGACACAAAGAGGGGAATGGCTTGACAGCACATCACTGGAGTAACACTGCTCAGAGCTGTAACATTGTAGCGTGGGAAGAAGTCTACCACAGCACTGCATTCTGTGTGTCTAGACCAGTGTTGGGTGTATTTGTATGTGGGCTGCACCCACTGGGTAGCTGTACCCCTGCCAGCCAACAGGCTGAATTGATTTGGTCCTCGGCCATGGTGATGGAGCAAAAGGGAGCTGAATACTAAGCCTGCTGAGACAATGACTCTGTGTGCATCCTGTCTCTTGGGTTGCATCTCTAAAGGCCATGCACCATCCTTCATCTCCTCCTGCTTTGCCACTTCACCCAAAACACTACAAAAAGCTCTGACATCCGCTTTGGGATACCCCCCACCCCCACCCATGTCAATGCAATAAGGAACTAATGAAATGCTTGCAAGGCTCAGGCTGACACATATGAGTCAGAATTCAATAATATACTGTTGCTTTTTCCAAAGTTGCCAGGAATTTGAAAAGAAGAATACTTGCAGCAGCGCTTTTATAAGAGCTTGCATGATGTCATTCCTGTATAAATGGAATGGTGTTATTGATTGAGTGTAAGTGGATAGGATTGAAAGCTCTGTGTGGGCAGGTCCTGCAAATAAACCACTGAGCAGTTTACATTTGCTGAAATGAAGCAAAGCTAAGCGTGGTTTCAAAATAGCTTCCGCCACCACATTAAATATGCGATGATAAAATGAGTTTGAAGTATAGAACCAAGGAAATGAAATTATTTTGTTTGCGTATTTATATTTTCTGCACACAGAGTCATTTCTAATTAATCACATTTAACACTGATCCCTCCAGTCACTAGACCTCTCTCACTCTTTAAAGACATGGCAAAGGCGCCACCTAGTGGACGCTCTACACTTTTCTTTGTGCCATATTTGCTGAATATTTTATTTCTATATGAACCATTTTGGCCACATTGAATTATTTGACCGTTTGCAAATTCATATTCTTTCCATATATTGATGAGTGAATCGAGTAATTATTGCAGTAACACCAGTTAGGCCTCCAATAAGTTGACCACAAAGGGGTGATTGTGACTGGATGACTGGATGCAGGCAGCCTGGGAAAGCGGCTGTTGAGTTCTCGTGAGTGGGCAGACAACAGTGATGCACCTACATCATAAATACAAGAAATGAATGCTGCGGGCGTCAGTGTTCTGTCAGTGTGAATGTTTGTGCTAAGGAAAACAAAGACAGACATTGTTGTTGCTGATAGTGGAGATTACTTTTTGGGCAGTTTAGCCTGATGTGATCTTTGGCACCATAGTACAAAACTGGTTGATTAAAATAAAATGTGTTTTCTACAAAGTATTTGTTAAAGTCTGCAGTTTTTCTAGAAGATGCTTAAAAAACATGTCATGTCCTTGCAAGTTCTTCAGCTGCTGTTTCTTACCAGCAGGTGGCAGTAGAGGTCGTGTAAAACTACCATAAGGACTCGAAAAAACATCCCCAGCCTGCTGTCGAAAGTCCCATCCAGGGCCTAAAACTTAACTTGTGTAACTGTTGATATCGAGGCCAACAATTCTAGCATCAACTAGCACGTTTTCTTTCAGTCGTTTTACCTCCAACATTGGGTCACATGTCATAGAATCATACTGTCATACTGTTAACACACCAACACAATGTAGTTGTAATTACGGACTCATTTTTGATCATGTTCTTCCTGATTTCCAGTTGGGGAAGAAAACACAGTATTAAGCAGACAAATCCATGATGTTCACTGTGGAGCGCTGAGTCTTCGAAAGAGCTGTAATTCTAAGGATGGGTTCTCTTTCGTAACCACAAAGTACTTCATCACACAGTTGCTTGTTCAGAGTTTGTTTTATTACAGCTAGGTTCACTTCATGGACAGACATGTTGTAAGCAGCTGTCATTAAATTATCTAGATGTGGAAAGTCTCCCCTTAATTAGGAAACCAGCTGTGATCCAGACAGAGAGTCTTGACCGGAGCCCATTACTGTGGACTCTGTCTGCTCTACTGAGCTGTGTTGCAACGAGCCGTATCTTCTCGGTCTAATGTTTCTCAATGTCCTCCTCACACAGTGAAGTCGCCAGCAGTTGTGGAGAAGCCTGGTAAACTGGAGCTGGTATCAATGTGGATGTCCATAGGAGCAAAAAGTCATTCCCATGTAATAACTTGACTTTTTTTTCTTAAAAGCTTAAAAGTTTCTTAAAAGCTTCTCGTGATTAAAGATTAAAATATACTTACCATATTTGGCTTTTCTGAAGCCTTAACTGTTCCCAGAAGTGAGTAACCTGGGAATAACTGGACTAACAATGCACAGTGCTCTTAATAATTTGGGCTGTTAGGTAAGGTAAGCCAAGCCTGAGTCACTAAAACGGCACCACAGTTATACTGATACACAGGAGACTGAGAGTGGAGGGTATGATTTAGCTGTGGGTGCTAAAAAAAAAAGAAAAAAGATATATCAAGGGTCGTGGAAGACGGCAATGGGGTGACAAGAATAAGACACAGACGCACACATAGGTAAAACAAACGTTATAGTGTTTACAGGTGTAGCAGTTCATGGGATAGGTTAGGTCAAGGCTGACACACCCACTGAAACTATGTCATAAATTAAATCGCTGTGTTAAACAAAAGATCCAACAAGATTTTGGTCAGTTATCAAAAAATGACTGATTAAAATGTTGAACATGCTCCAAGCAAACAGATAATGTAGTGAGTGAGCCTTCGGGTTATGTTGTTTTTTAGGCATTTATTATTGAGACCAAGCATGAACATATACAGTAGCTGTTGCTACAAATTAAGAACCAGTATAATACCATATTACACAACAGAAGCCATGAGCTGTTTTTTTAATGGATATGTTTGTTTGTGTTGTTTTCTGAGCACTGAGTAGTTTTGCGTTTGATAATTGCAATATTCTTTGGTATCTTCATGCAACTTCACTGGTTATAAAGAATTGAATAGGTTTACTGAAAACCTAGATGAAAACAGATTATGCACGAGCTTGTTCACACATATACACAAACATGCAAATGTGGCCTTGTTAGAGATCTGGTGTTTCAAACATAGGCTCAGGGGTCAGAATCAGCCTGGTGAAGACCTTTTTTGTCATTTTTTTTTTCTAATATTAACGTATTTTAGGGATTGAATGTGTAGTTAAACTCCTTTAAGCTGACAGAAAGGAGCACACTTAAGCTTAAAGTGGGCTCCTCGATATAAAATACATTAACAACCCTGTTATAGATTAGGACTGTAGAATAAATGCCTGATTACCATCAGCTAGCAACTTACAGTCTTAAAAATGAACGGGGTTAGATTATTTTGTTGAATAATATGAACACCAGCCATCACTGAACTTATGCTGTACATGCTGAGTGTGCATGGAGGTTGTGAAAGTCCACTGTAGTCCCAAGACACATGCAGAGCAGCCAGCGCCTGGTTCCAGACCTCGAGTCCAGAGAGTGACGCCCACGTTGCAAAGACGTGTAATGGCGAGCTGGGACAGGGAATGGGGGTGAAGAAACAGTAGAGCAGAGAGATGCAACTGACAGCCAGGGTCACACACTCAGCATCTGGCATGAGCTGGGAAAACAGAGCAGCTACAGTAATGGGCAGTTTATTGCAACAGTTTAGCTGGAAATCCTGATTACTTGGCCTGAGGTCAGTGTGAAAGACTAGGATTTCTCCAGCTGCTTTTCTCGTCCTAAAATGTGCACAATTAGCACAACCTTGAAAAGCTAAATATCCCACAAAAAAGATACAATGCTGCCAAGCCATCTGGAAATGCAAAGATATTGTCCTTTTTCTCACAAATAGGGGGATCATGTAAGATTTCCACTCCTGTCATTTTCATGCGGGACTGGGAAACATTTAGTTTCTCCAAGCTGAAAGTTTCCCTGTGCTCAACTATGAGTTTAATGTAAGAGCATACAAGCATGAGTTTCTTACTTGACTATTTTTATCATGATCCAGAATGCAATTTTAATAACTGTGATGAGGAAAGTTGAAGTCCAAGCACATATACACTGCTCAAAAAAACTTAAAGAAAACAGATCTGGACCAGGGCATCATTGAGGTCTTGGACATTCTGAGGTGCAACCTGGTGGTGTCAGATGGAGCCAAACACAATGTCCCAGATATCTTCTGTTGGATTTAGGTAAGGCGAGCGTGGAGACCAGTCAATAGTATCAATTCCTACATCCTCCAGTAACTGACACGCACACAAACGCTACCAAAAACAACACTTCTTTGGTGGTAGTAATAATCACTAATGTCAGTACCATGTAAATTCAAACCATCTTCTTCAGCTAGGCTAACAGCTAGTCCTAGCTAGGCTAAATTTAGCTTTACTTAAAGTACATAAACACAACTGGAACAAAATTCTTTACTATTTATATCTGTCTGTAATTGGAAATAATTTAATTATTATCATATTAACTATTATGAACTAATGTATTGTTATACAGCCTACATAGAATTGTTGTTTGGTACTTTTACAGACAATTAGTTATTCATCAAAAATGTTAGGTAAAGTTACAGATTTTACAGTTCTGGTCCTTATTTCTTAGAGCCCCTCACATAACTCACATGACAGAAACCAGGAAACACCTCGTTATTCTTCGTCAATAAAGACACACACAAAGACAATTCGATTAAATTACCAGTTTCCACTGAGTGAGCCCAGATGCAGGAGAGAAAAGTGGAAGACAACAACATGTTGCATACACTAAAAGTAAGTTTGACTGAAAAATATTATTCAGAAGAAGTTTAAGTCAGCAGGAGCGAGAATAACCAGGACTGACTGTACTTTCAGTTTTCAGCTTCACTCAGAAACTCGATGGCTTCAAGATCAGATGAGGATCTTCACTGTCCGGTGTGTCAGAGCATCTTCACAGATCCTGTTCTTCTGTCACGTAGCCAGAGATTCTGTAGAGGCTGTCTGAAGAGCTGGTGGAGAGCAGACCCAACAAACAAGTGTCCAATTTGTATGAGAAGATCTTCGAGGGAAGATCCAGCTCGTAATCTGGCTTTAAAGAACCTGTGTGAGGACAGGGCAGTGAGGACAGGGCCCACTAGAGGACGTCGGGCCCTTGGGCCACTCTCATCAAGTCCGTTTTTGATTTTTTGGTCAGAGACATTCACGCACACAAAATTTTAGTGGCCTCCACCTGTAAAACCATTCCTGATTTGTGTATTGTCTCATTGTTCACCCTGTAGGGCATCTATTGTTAACTTCATGAACACCAAAGGAGCAGAAACTGATCAACAACCCTCTCAACTGACCAGATCAACACCCCATCGGTTCAACTAACTTCTTTCTTTTTTTTTCCTTCTTTTTTTTTGAGAACTGTCAAATAAAAAAACTTTTTTTTCTCGCTCTCTCTCTCTTTCTTGTCGTCAGGATTTTTTTCAGGTTTTTTTCTGGTCTGTAATACTAATTTTCTACCGCACGAGGATAAAGTTCATCCATACCTTTTTAAAAAATTGAGCCTCCTCACTGTCATGTAAGGTGACCACATGTCCTTCTTTATGTGGGACTGCACAGCATTTGTAATCATTCCCCCACTTTCCCACATCTTGACACAATATCCCTATATTCTAAGTACTGTGCACTCACAGTAAACAAGCTGTCCTAACTTGACCATCTTAGGTACGTAGTAGTTTGTCATTCTATGGCAATGAGTTTGCATACATTTGTTTACTGGCAACATATTAGATTTTAAGGTGAAGGAGAGTAAGGTACTGTTCATTTTATTATTTGTAAGTAAAAGACATGACACCCCCGCTACTGTAGGTATTTGTTTGTCAGTTTGAGAATCAGATTAAAATCGACTCAGATGAAGTTTATTGTGATTAAGTGCTTACATTGGGCAAATCTAGGTCACATAGCTCTGAGCAGCCTTGGCTGAATGCTCATATTTTACCATTTACTGAATTTCAACCAACATGAAACTGATATTTTTTAGGATAAATTTAGAAGTCATGTTGCATTTTTGTTTCATGGTTGTGATTGGGCTTTTCTCTATATTCTTGCATCTGTGTTTTTTATGCATCACTACAATTTTCATATTGACCATTATCACTCGCTTTTTACTGAGTGCTTTGCAGCGAGGTGTACGATTCAAGGGGGCATCCCAGCTTCGCCGAACTGAATTAAACACTGAACTGAAGGCCAAGGTGGAAGGAACCTTGGATGACCACATGGGCGGTGGGGCAGGGGGGGGTGAGGACAGTACCGGGGGGGGGGGGCAAATTTTGTCATTCCATGTTCATTCAGTTCAGTTTGGAATTGGTGGGGACGGATGATTCAACCACCGAACTCTGCCCTGTTTCTTATTTTTTTCCTTTTTGTCTTTGCTTCTTGATTAAAAGAAAGGAGAAATATACTTGTCTACATATGCTATTCTACGTGCTTTTTTAAAATTACAATTCATAGTTTTATATGTGAATTATATAATGTTAAATTACTATTAAAACAAATGACTGACTAAGTATTTTAGACTTTAGTTTACTTCAGCCATATTCCATATAAAAAGTGAGACATGTCAATTCAGATTCTTTGTCATATATTCACTAATGAATCAATTACATCAGCAGCCTAACAATTGTCATGATAATAAATACTAGTTAATTTATAGCACCAAATCATCAGTCAGTCACCTGTGACCTCGCCTCTTCACCTCTGTCCGAGCTACAACATGGCAGAGCTGCCTCTGTCACCTGATAAATAACAGTGAGTCATTCCAAATACATGCAGTCACACATGTGCTTCAAATACAGTCATGAACCACCAGGTCATCATCCAATTTCACCTGTGATCTTGTATCACCATTACTCTCTGAGCTTTGTGTTGGTTCTTCTGTCACCTGACAAATAGGACATACATGACAATAAGAATAAAATGTGGAGCTGCTTCAGTGTTTCTGTCAATTTGTGCAGATCTTGACTCATCAGTAATGTTTGTAGGGTGAGTGCATTTTTAAAACAATTTGTGCAAACTGCACTACAAGGTGGAATATTTGCAAAATCATGACTATTCATGACTATGACCTATGAATATGTCAGTGCCATTAGGATGAAATTTCTGTGTCACCACCATTTAACATTAGACATATAATTCTAACAGCCTCTGTAAACTAATATCCTGGCTGCTCGAGGCTGCCGTTTTCTCTGACAGTTTCAATCAAAATTAGAAATGCTACTCTGAGACTGAGAGAACTAATACTGCTGCCTGTTGTGCAGTTAGTTTCCAAAACACGTTATTCGTGGTTACATACAATTTTAGACTGATGTGGGCCAAAGCCTAGCATAGCCTATAACGTTATTATGACGGACACATTTTATGAGTGAACTTGATTTTAAGTGACTTACAGGTTTCTTTGAAAAATACTTTCTTATATCCAGGTTCTTCCTTTTTGCTGCAATCCTCCTCTCCTCCTTGAAGGTCCTCGCAGCGCAGGCTTGCCGCTGCTAAAACTAAACAGGCACAGCCAATCACATTGGCCATATTTGTCACATGACGTAGGACTCCAGTGGAGAACGTAATTTCTGCACCGCTGGGTGAATGAGACGTTGACAGATCGTTTTTTTCTTACTATCGGGTTTGTTTTTCTTTACTCGAAGAGGTCAAATTATTGGTGGGGACAATTCAATAATCGCTGGATATTGGTGGGGACATGTCCCTTCTGTCCATGCCAAATCTACGCCCTTGAGTTCAACACAACTGTATTATCATTGTTATCGTTATTATTGTGTTATTTGATTTGATTTATTTGTTTTTACCACTGTTTATCTGTAAATTCCTCCCTTTGCAACGTGTCGCTGTTTGCAGTTGCTACAATTTTTCTTGACAGAACTTTCCAGAAATGTAATTATTATTTAATATTATTTAATAAAAAATAAAAATAAAAAAAAAACTCAAAGACTAACAGTGTATATTCAATAATCCCCATTTAAAATAGCCAGGTTAACTTTAAAAATGTATATATTTTTATATTTATTTATTATTTATTCTTATTAATTAATTTATTTGTGTGTACTTTTTTATAATCCTTTGCTGCTTAGGTTATTTGATAACATTCGCCAACAACGCATTTTTGTGCACTTGAACACAATAAAGGAATAAAGGAATCCAGTGAAGGAGAAGAAGTTTCTCTGTGAGCTGCAGTGCGCAGGGTCACTTTTAGAAGGAGAGGCTTTTCCGGTCGGTCTCGCTCTCCCTCTGTCCAGGCTCAGGGGGCGTCCTTCTCAGGGGAAACTGTTGCGCTGTTTCCATTCGCTGAAACCATAGGTGTGTCGGGGTGTGCGCTTTCTCTCTGCCAGCTGTCAGTCATGAGGTCACTTCCTGCGGGCGTGAGCACCATGGCTCTGCTTTGTATGGACGTGCTGGGGGATTTTTGACAGCGGCAGGACTGCGAGGGGAGCCAGCGAGGACGCGGTCGGTGTCTGGGGGACGTTTTCGCTCCTTCATTGCTCCTTTTCTCGCTGTTGCATTGAACGCTTCCCAGCCCACCGAGATATTTCCGAAGATATGGCGCCGACGTTTTGCGCTATCTGCTGTCAGGTATATACATATATATGTATGTCTTCATGTGGCCTTTTATTTATAAGTCCTCTTTGCAGCAGCTGACATTGACTGTGAGGGAATGCTGTGTAGCGCAAACTGCAGACTAGTGCGTGTCTCCCACTTTGACACTCTGCCCAACTGTTATATGCACATTATTAGTTTGCAGTCACAGGGAGGTGGGGGGGTTACTAATTTCCTCCAGGATTATTGTTATTGTATGGAGGGGAGGAGGGGGAGGTAAGCTGTGGGTTTTTTTTAGCCTGCACGCCTGCGCAGGGAGAACAGCTCTTGCTCATCAATAGGCATCATCTCCCTGTGATGTAAGCTATTCATTTAGTTCAACACAACGGCCTGTTTATTGTCCTGTTTGCACGGCCCATTTCTAAGATAGCGGTTGAAGAAGCAGAGATTGCTCCGGCTGTCAGAGCAGTCCTTTATAAAGGCCTCTGGTCAGGTCTGGTCATCACTGCATGTGATGCAGTGATGGGAAGAGTAATGCCAAAGGGTTAATGCTGTGTTCAATACTCAGCACAATGAAAGGTAAACATCTGCATATAATGTAAATATTGTTTTCATAGACTCAATCAAGAGGTTTTGTTTCAGAGGTGGGATCACTGCTTGTGCAGTCAGGATCGTGTGCCATTTTATTACATACACAAAATAACTGTGACGGTCAGGTGTGACAAGGATCATGGTTGGATGAGTAACAGTGATCTTACGGAGGCCTCACTTGCAGACTTGATGTGCAGCCAAGAAATATTAGGGGTTTTTTTTTATTGCCCACTAGCGGCGTTTAGTACCTTTATAGCACAACGGTGGAGGGAATAAATGAGTGAAGCAGTGGTTAGTGTGTGGCTGCAGGTGCTGTGTAACTCCTAAAGTAACACTGAGTTAGAGTTTTTCTGCCTTTCTCCTTCTCATTTATGTGTCTGAACATGGACAATGTATTAAAAATCAGAAGTTGGTCGCTGTTCTGCAAATTATTTGTTAGATGATCTGTTTTTTAGTGAAGGAAATGGACCAACTGGCACTTTTCATTTCTGAAAAACACTATTTTATGTTGATTGAAATCCCAGCAGTTGTTAGATTGAAAAACGGACAGGCATCCACCCACTCGTGGTTGAGTGGCATGTGTCAGTTCTACACATGAGCCACTTTTGACCAGCGGATACCGCCGCTGCCCGCCCATGATAAAATCGGCCTGTTAGCATGTGATTTATTGTTAGTGGCATAAATTCTGTAGCGTAAAAAAACTCATAAATTTCATATCACTGTTGTTAACATGGCTACGGTTAGTCAAGCCATCACAGTCCAATAGAAATACCAACAGATACACAGTTTAGGAGGAAGGGATGCTCACTGTAGAATCAGCATATATTACTGCCATCCCACTTTTACTCCCGCTGTGGCATACCAGGTTTAGGACACTTTTAAAGCACCCCCATTCCTGTGGTGCACTAAGGATAAATGTCCTTGTCTGAGATTAATAATAATGTATGTTGTTGTTGTGTTGTGACTAATTACAGTTTTCTCTTTTGTAACCGTGGCAACAGTCCACTCTTCTATGCATTTTGGGGCCGCCTGAGACACCACACTGAATCGTGACTGATGCGCGATGCTTTAAGATTTGTTTATGATAGAAATACACATGGTTTAAAGAGAGAATCCAACCTCCGAATCTTTTGTAAGGGCTAGGAAAAAAAATCACATCTGAAATTTTGGATCTTTGCTGAGGATGAACCGAAGACAGATCCTCTGTTCTGAAATCCACTTGTAACTGCACTGTGAGACGTGAAGTTCTTTGCACACCAGACTTGTAGCTGTGTGCTAAATCTATGCATTGATGTGCCATTTACCTCAGGGACAAAGGTCGTATCATTCTGGTGTGTATCGCTAAAATTCCATTTGTATCTCGGGCACTGCCTATGGGCGGGAGCTAATTGATTGACTAAAAGTGTTTCAAAAGATCATATCAAATACTGCTAGCCAAACCTTGATCAAATAATAAAAGCAAATCCCTTTGCTAAAAGTACAAAATATAAGTGAGTGAGTACCGTGTATCAGGGATGTATTATGTGTTTTTCCCCTTTAATTTTGTGTCCACTTGACAAACACTAACATGTAATTTTTTGTGGCTTTGATCTGGTATGGTGCTAGTGATCTATTTTCACTGCTGTAACAATAATGGACCAAATATAGAAGGCATAACCTCAGTTTTTATGGTGATAAAAAAGACATTAAACAGCATAAAAGTTTATGAAGTCTCCTGCTCAGACTTCTTTATGTCAGTCTTGGAGAACTTGTGCGTCAGTTGTTTTTTCCATCGTTACTTTTTGTCTGGCTGAGCTGTTGCACCCTGTTTGTCTCAGGCAACCTGAGACCTGCAATCTGCTTCTGCCTGGCTGCATTCACAGCTTGTAGAGACAGAGAAAAGAACAGAGGGAGATTCAACGTTTTCTCCTCAAACAGGACTTTCAGGTTCAGAAGTTTATCATTTGTATCTCTTTGTGGACATAAAAGAGACATGTCGAAACGCCACATAGCTCCTTTGGCCTGTTTTTCAAGTTCCTGCACCATCAAAAATAAATACAAAAGTAAATATAGTGTGCATTTATGAAGTGCAGGGAATCACTGCACTTTGGCTGGTTCTAATCACTTATATGGTCTGTTTGTTTGGCATCTTTCGTCCTCTCGTAGTCAGGGTTGACCTTCCTCTGAGCCAGGTCTGTTCCCCTTGAGCCTTCTTTATTGTAAAGCCTTTCTGGGTTGAATAGGATTGGGGCCCTCCTGCCAGATTTACAGTAAGGAGCTCTGGACAGGAGATCGTCCTTGCTAATAGTCAAGAAAAGATGCCGTATGTAAGCTGAATTTGTGTGTTGACAGGACAAGAGGATTTGACTGATTCCCTGAACAATATCTTTGTTTGTTTCCAGTCTTCCTATGTTAGTGTCACATTTGCACACGTCTGTATTCTTATAGACAGACAGATTGCTGGAAGGTGTTCTCTTTCTTGCCAACTATCTTGTCTCATTTTGACAAGTTCCACTCCCACTGCAACTGCCTCAGTAGGAGGCACAAGATATGCAGAAATCCTTATCAATCATCTGTCACTGACCATATCTACTCTCCCATTGGAATTGCGTTGCTAACAACAAAATGTTTTTTTACTTTTTTGGTTGAACTACTTTTGCTTGTTTTGGTATGACAGAGGTGTTTGACACATTTATGGGACCTCGCAGAGCTTTTTAACATGACAGATGACCAAAGGTAAATGCAGTGCAGAGTGGTTTTAGATGAAGGTTGCTGCTTGCTACTACTGCTACCAAAGAAACAACTTATCCACAAATATGTCAGCTGTGTAGCAGATCAAAATGAACTCTTTGTCCTCGCGCTGCGCACATCTTCTTTAGGATTTGCTAATTACAGCTCCTGCTTAAGGGTTGCCCATAAGAAAAGCTGAAAGAGCTTTATGTTTTTTGTTGGACTACAGTAGCAAATCAGTGTTGATCTGTCACTAGGACTGTGTTCTGCATGCCTCCCCACAAAACACGCAGGCTGGTTTGGCAGCCAGAAAGGGGAACTCAGGACTCCAGTGTCAAGCTGGAAAATGAAATGAGATACACAGCTGCCTGAGAAATACTCCCAGCTTCACCTTAGATTTGACGTGTACTCAAGTACTCATCACTGTATTGTTTTTTTAAGCAACCACTTTACTACCTTTATGTACTCCAATAGACATTTTTTTTGCCTGTGGAATTTTACAACTGTGGTAGCAGTATGTGGGTCTCAGGTTTATGTAATCCACAGGCTTAAGAGTTTCCATGCACGAAGATACCACTTCCACTTAGCTACAGGTGGTGTTATAGGTGCAGCAATGCACCAGCAAAGAAAGATGGCTGCCTGCTCGTAAATTTGACCTAAATAATGCAGGAATTCAGCTTTGCAAGAACCTTGAAGGACGTGCATTCACTGGGTTTGTTAAGACTTGGTGGAAAAACTATAATAATCAACTTTTCTTTGTTTACCAGAAAACTCTTTGATTAAAGTCGACTAAAGCTGTTATGTTGACAAATGGTACCATTCAATCTCTAGACAAACTGCAACTAACTCTAAGAGGCTTTGAATATCAAATGTTCTACTGTACTGCTAATGGATGTAACTTATTGATCTGCCACCCTACAGATCAGGTCCTCTTTTATAGGCCAGGCAACGGATTATTCATTCAGGGATTCCTACTGATTCATGAAACATGCCATTGTCAGCCTAGAAGGAACCAGTCACACCACCAAAGAAACGTATAGTGATAGTACAAAGGTGAATAATTTTTATATTTATTAGCAGGTGAGAGCTGACCCAAAGCAGGCCACCAAAATATCATCAGCTGGATTCTGTTATTGTAGTAGGTTGGGGTCAGGGATTCTGGTTTATACTTTAATTTGTCATCCATCTCTACAATGAAAAACAAGCCTTCGGGTTGAACTTTAGTGACATACAGTTTAAAATTAGCATCAAAAAATTCTTGACCCCACCCCCCTTAAAAAAAACCCAGATTTATTCGATTGAGTTAAGCTTCATGTTTTTCTCCTGATTTCCCTCGATTACGCTGTTGGGGCGATCAGGGGAAAGCTATGACAGTAGACTATGCAGTCACTGTCATACACAAAAGTTTTACTGTTATTAGCTGGAGGTTTTTCAGACTCCTACATTCAAAGCAGAGCTCAGTCACTGTTATATTTTATGTGCAGTCTGTCAAATAATCTTAAGCACAGGTTTAAAGTTTAAAAATGTTTAAATGCAGGTTTTTTGTCTGTAGAAATACTTTGTGTGACAGTGTTGCTGAAGTGCACACACATAGACACGTGCACTAATGGGAACCCTAAAACCACAGAACGCTCGGTGACGGGGGAGGGCTGTGCTTGCTGATGGTCTGTTATTAGTGGAGATCCCACTTTTGGTCATTTTTATTGCTGTTTAATTGAAAAAAAATCGCAGCTAAAAAGTTGTGCAGAATTGACATTTTTACCTTAAAATATTATGAGCCACTGTGAAAATGTTGACACTTTTGCTTGTCATGGGCATTAATAGATTGATCAGCTGTGATAGCATTGTACATCTCGGCCATCCAGCATAGTCACCGATCCACAATTACTTTCTGACACCGGGAAAGGATCTTGGAAGGCAGCAAATCAGCAACAACAGTGTAGATCACAAACTCAAAAGAGTAAATCTTACAGGGAATACACATGACGCAGTAAGGAGCTGTGTGATATTCTCAGCCTAGTTTAATAAATACAAGTCTTCCCTGGTGTCTCTTCACCCCCCAGCTTAGCATTTGTCAAGTGATAAACGCCGCTGGAAAAGATTGCATTATACTGTGGGGAATATTTGTAATACTGGCCTGTCTGATCCTTGTGACTGATTTGGAAATAGGTACAAAGTGGCAGCCAGCAGTCAGACTTTGGCAAAGAAAGGAAATGTTGCTCAAGGACAACCACGGCGTTGTTTGTTATTGATCATCTTAACAGCTGGAAAAAGCAGTAGCTGTCTTTTAACCATTGATCCAGCTGTTAATGCATTTAACTCACTGGAATACGGGAGTCATAGCTGTGCCTATACTGCAGGTCAGGGCTGTAGCACAGCTGTGTCATTGCTCAATATAACCTCACTGTTACTGTCATTTAAGAATAATAAAGCATGACAATACTTTATGTCATATTTTGGGAAATTCTTCAAATGTGATAATAGTATTTAGATGTATTCCTCTGAGCCAAAGATGTCCCATGAGATCAGTTTATTGCAAATCACATGCTTGCAAAGTTGACTCCCTGATAAATTCATAATGCTTCAAGATTTGATCTTATTGGTTTGGCATTTGTAGTTTTAACTAGGGATGGGTATCGTTTAGGTTTTATCCGATACCAGTACCAAACCGGTACTTTTGAAACGGTGCTGGTGCTTAAACGGTGCTCGAACCGGTGCTTAAAGAATGGAGAACTCAAAATTGGTCCAAAAACCTCTCATGTTCAGCTGTTTTTTGTAAAAAGATAACAATGTTAGCCTTTTCTGCAGCTATAGGGGATTTATGGCATCACTCTTGGCTGGAAGCAGTGCTTAATCAGTGGAAAAAAACCACAAACTTTGTCCTAAACCTCTCATGTTTAACTGTTTTCCACTTTTTCTTTGGTCATTTTAGCCTTTTTGGCCAGGGTGAAGCAAGTATCTGCCATCAAACAAGAAGACAGCCGCATGTAACTATGACAGTGTTTGCTAGTTCACCTTACATGCATTAATTTAATAACGTGGTTAGCCTACTCAACGTAAATTACATGCAAACAACATTAAGCTACTCACGCAGAGAAGAACGGCTGCTGCTGCCATCATCATCCGTCATCATTTCTGCTACACTGGCAGGGCTAGGGGCCAGGACTCTACTCTTTGGGTTCTTGGGGGATGTTGCTAACTCCAGGTCCGATAACAGGCAACCCACCCACAGTAGATGTGCTCGATGTGAGGTCTCGCAGCAAGCTATCAAATACGGTGCATTTCTCATCTTTTAAAAATACGCTATACGTCGCCAGGTGCTTCATTAGATTCGAGGAGTTACCTCCTTTGCACAGTATCACCTTAAAGCACCTGTTGCAGGCTGCTGAGTTTGCATCTTTTGCTGTGAAGTACAGCCAGACTTTGACCACTTTGCCTTGGGCATTTTTAATCTGTAGCTCTGCTCTAAAAGAACGTACGTACCTGGGCCCGCCTACTACACTTGCAAAGGTAAAATGATTGGCTAGAATCCAAAGTGTATGACATTTCAGGGGAAATAAAGCACCGAAATGTGCGCTGCTTTTCGGTCTGGTTACTACCGTTTATGTCAGAACCGGTGCGATACCAGTACCCATCCCTAGTTTTAACAGGTTACACAATAAAATGTATCAAAATGTAAACATAGCAAACACTTAAGCCTTATCAGAAGCAAAACACACAAAGGTACTGGTAGTAAAAGCTACCTTTGGCCAAAACTCCCATTATTCACATATCATAAAGTTTATAGGACAGCTCCATTGTATATGTACCTGTCTCTTTAGAAGGAATAAACATGGTTAGTAGTTGATTGCCCCGCAAATCTAAAATTTCATTCTTTTCCATGTTCTTGTTTGAACGCTACCAAACACATGCATGCAGGCACGTTTACTGCCACGTAGTGGTGCAATATTAACAGCCAGGGTCAAGGGTCAGGTCAACATAGACCTTTGAGGTAACCTGATACAATGCCACACCGCAGCTTTGTGCCCATAGAGTCTCTTCAGATCGTAAGGGCTTGTCTCATTTTAGTGTGCAGTGGCATTTGATTATTATTCTGACACTAAACATGTTGTCACCGCAGAGGTCGGAATCCAGAAGAGTTTGTGTAACTTGATGTTTTATTTCTCAACTCTGTGCAGCCGTGAGCTCGCAAGCTGACAGCCAAGGCAACATCTTGAGTAACCCTCCCGTCCTGTCTATTTACAAAAGAGTGAGAAACATCTCAGTGGATTTGTTATCTGCCCATAAATATGTCTGACAAACAGGTAAAGTAATGGACTATTTTACCCACCTTCTGCTGTTGACTCATTTTCAAGTGAACTTCTGCTTTCATTCAAACATTCAAATAGGCGCTTTGAATAAGAAGCTAATGTGTCCCGTGATTCTGCTGACTGGTTTTTCTGTTATATAAAAATCAATGGACACAATGGACAGGTTGGAGAAATGTGCCCCAGAACAGGTAAAATTTGTGCAATGCACTTGGTCACTATCAAAATTATTAAACTTTATATAATTAGATCAGACACTGGTATTGATCTTCAGGACTAAAAATAGCAGACAAAATTTGCTTTAGCTGAGTATTTAACTGTCAGTTACCTAATAATAGGACAGCTTTGTTAGCTGTCATGTGGCTCATCTGTCACAGGGAACAGCTAAAGTCCAATGTCAATCACTTCCACGACCTGTACTTTGGTCAATCACCATAACGATAAGAGGGTGCCGGCCTGCATATCAGCTCCAAGCGATAAGGGTTCACTCGAGTGTTTACACTGCAGGCATGGTTGAGACTAAGATCGTGGTGAACTCTTTAAACAAAGGGGCAGGGGTACGGGGCAGCCCCATCAGCCCATTTTCTTCCTCTATGACCACCATTAGCTCGTAGACTCCTCCTTACAGGCATGACAGCTTTCAGGCCGTGAGATAGATGGGTTAAGCATTAAACCTGTGGACTACTCTTTAATACACACACACATACATACATACATGCATGTACACTGAAATGCACACACTCTGATCATACAAACTGTTAGAGCTGGATGTTAAACTGCTGTCTGGAAATCTGCATGGAAGACTTCAAGTTTTGCTGATGAGGAAGGTAGGGGCTCTGTCATGTTTTATTTGTTGTTTTTCTGTTTTCATATACTTCTACTTTCATATCCATATTTTATATATAACAGCTAGTCTGAATTTTTTTTAAACATTTTTGTTCTACCACTGTATGTGAGCAGTTTGGCGGTTTCTTCCATTTCCAATCGCAGGTTTTTGTTGTTCTGGCCTTTCAAAGAACTACATATTTTTTTCTTCACCCCTTAGTGAGACAAGTCCATACACACCTCCTGATGTCTTGGATTATTACCCGTTTAATTCGTGTTTTCTTGGCATCGTGCTCTAATGTGGGATTTGTAAAGCTTCATTGAGTGTCTCTCAGCCAGGTAGCTAGTCATGGAGGCTGGATGCTTACATTTACTGTGGCCACGTTACTCGTGCTTGTTCGTGTATATAATGTTTGTGGGATTAGATGACGTGATCCCCCTGAGTGATGGGTATCACTAATGAGGCTTCAAGGTCATTGGTAGTTTTCCTGCAGATTTCAGAGGGCTGTGCACACCTGCCAGCAAGAAAGTGGTCTGCACGCCTCAGTGACGTTCAGAGCTTCAAATACTTTAGCCAAAGCTTATTAGCAGTTTTCATGGCCTGTCTGTCTAACGTGGCCCTTTGCTGCCTTGTGGGGGTTGGGTGATACTGCTGAGCAGAAAGCCATCAGACAGTATGGATTATTTATGCTTCGCCCGCACATCCAGCTGTGTGATCACAGTTTGCAAATACACTTACACACAACCCTTGTTTTTCTTTCTTTTGTAGCAAATCACAATGGCTTTGATTGATTTTTATATCAGCTTGACACTTCTGATTTCAAAGCATGTGTTGTGTGTCATAATTGCCATGGCATTGCTATAGCAACCTGGGAGGTTGGCAGCCTTTTTTTTTTTTCTTTTTCAGCGTAACCCCCTCTTGTCTGCTTTAGGCCCTAATTCCAACCCCAGTGCATGCACACGCACAGACGCGCTCACACACACAAAAATACTTATGACCTTGTGTGCAGAGTGCCCTCAAGTAGGCTTGGCTGAGTGAGCACAAGAGAGAGGTCCTGACCTACGAGACAAAGGTATTCTGTTACCATAGGGACCGTTGTTTTCCTTTTTTCCATGCCTCATATGCTCACTCTGTCTCACACACTGCTGATACAGACCCACAAGTGTAGTTTAACAGACATTCCTCTCCACCCTCCTGTTTTTCTCTGAGTCCACCAGAGCTGTGCAGTCTGATGCTAATCAGCGCTCTCTGTGTTTACATTCTTATGCATGTTGGTGGCAACATGAGGTTTAGTGTGGTCCATTACATCTAAGCTACTGGCTGAGAGGTCACGAGTTCAGTAAAGGGCTCCTTTTTTCTATGTTATTTAAATACAAAGCCACGCATGCTCTGGGCATGTTGACACAAAACCCTGCCATTTAGTCCACTGCAGACTGATCAATGTCTGCACTGTGGAAGAAGCTGCAAGTAGTGACCTTTTTACAAGTGGGATTTTTATCTTGTCACTCAATTACTCGATTACACAAAAGCTTGTCTAGATCTTAGTCGAGCTGTGGTCAAGAGGATTCTTTATTGTTTCCCCTTAAGGAGGAATTACAATAAGACGATGCTGAGTGGGAAAAAAAATAGTTTATGAAACAGGATATCCTCGGAAGGAAGACTTGAGGGTGAGGAGTGAGAAGTTGAATGCTAAATAGGTTTACTTTGTGCTAATAGAGCTAACACTGCCTCCATTCAGATAAAAGTAGAAGACCGAGTAGCTTAGTAAAGTTTCCTGCTGAGATGCCAGGCCTCTTTTCATGTTTGGAAGTGCTTTGAAAGAGTGGGAATTTACGGGGTCTTCACTATCCGATTGGGTTTAGTTCCTCTAGACTGAATCTTGAATCTTGAAATATTTTCCCTATAACTGTTGTTATGTGGTTTTTCCTGTTGAACATGACAGAAGTCTGAGCTCGTTGTGGTTATCTTGGTGTTCTTGTTTTTACATTTTGTCTTTTTTTTGGTTTCGTTTATGTTACTCCTCTGCTTTTGATCTGTTTTGCCTCAGGCTTGTTGCTCACCAACCCTGGAACCAGTAGGGACTGTCCTTGGGTTTTTCCATTCAGTTCATACTACTTCAAGGCTTAAAATGTCAGTAAAAGGGGGATGACTTCTGTTATTACCAACAGTGGCTATATATATATATATATATATATATATATATATATATGGCTGTGTAAAGATGCCCCAGAGACAATCCAGCACATAACAGCAGGGTGCAAGATGCTAGCAGGCAAGGCATACATGGAACGCCATAACCAAGTGGCCGGCATAGTGTACAGGAACATCTGTGCTGAGTATAACCTGGAAGTCCCGAGGTCAAAATGGGAGATGCCCCCAAGGGTGGTGGAGAATGACCGAGCTAAGATCCTGTGGGACTTCCAGATACAGACGGACAAAATGGTGGTGGCTAACCAACCGGACATAGTGGTGGTAGACAAACAGAAGAAGACGGCCGTAGTGATCGATGTAGCGGTTCCGAATGACAGCAATATCAGGAAGAAGGAACACAAGAAGCTGGAGAAATACCAAGGGCTCAGAGAAGAGCTCGAGAGGATGTGGAGGGTGAAGGTAACGGTGGTCCCCGTGGTAATCGGAGCACTAGGTGCGGTGACTCCCAAGCTAGGCGAGTGGCTCCAGCAGATCCCAGGAACAACATCGGAGATCTCTGTCCAGAAGAGCGCAGTCCTGGGAACAGCTAAGATACTGCGCAGGACCCTCAAGCTCCCAGGCCTCTGGTAGAGGACCCGAGCTTGAAGGATAAACCGCCCGCAGGGGCGTGCTGGGTGTTTTTTATATATATATATATATATATATATATATATATATATATATATATAGAGCCACTGTTGGTAATAACAGAAGTCATCCCCCTTTTACTGACATTTTAAGCCTTGAAGTAGTATATATATATATATATATATATATTAGTACCAATTTTCATGAACAAGGGTGATGTGCAGAGCTGTAGTAACTACAGAGGCCTAAAGCTGATGAGCCACACCATGAAGCTGTGGAAAGAGTTGTTGAAGCTAGGTTAAGATATATGGCTCCATACTGAGAGAGAGCGCTACAGATGTGATGTTTGCCTGGAGTGTTGACGGGAGTGTGGGAAGTATAGAGAAAGTCAAAAGCAGCTTCACTGTGTCTTTGTGTATCTACAGGGAGTGCAGAATTATTAGGCAAGTTGTATTTTTGAGGAATAATTTTATTATTGAACAACAACCATGTTCTCAATGAACCCAAAAAACTCATTAATATCAAAGCTGAATGTTTTTGGAAGTCGTTTTTAGTTTTAGCTATTTTAGGGGGATATCTGTATGTGCAGGTGACTATTACTGTGCATAATTATTAGGCAACTTAACAAAAAACTAATATATACCCCTTTCAATTATTTATTTTTACCAGTGAAACCAATATAACATCTCCACATTCACAAATATACATTTCTGACATTCAAAAACAAAACAAAAACAAATCAGCGACCAATATAGCCACCTTTCTTTGCAAGGACACTCAAAAGCCTGCCATCCATGGATTCTGTCAGTGTTTTGATCTGTTCACCATCAACATTGCGTGCAGCAGCAACCACAGCCTCCCAGACACTGTTCAGAGAGGTGTACTGTGTTCCCTCCTTGTAAATCTCACATTTGATGATGGACCACAGGTTCTCAATGGGGTTCAGATCAGGTGAACAAGGTGGCCATGTCATTAGTTTTTCTTCTTTTATACCCTTTCTTGCCAGCCACGCTGTGGAGTACTTGGACGCGTGTGATGGAGCATTGTCCTGCATGAAAATCATGTTTTTCTTGAAGGATGCAGACTTCTTCCTGTACCACTGCTTGAAGAAGGTGTCTTCCAGAAACTGGCAGTAGGACTGGGAGTTGAGCTCGACTCCATCCTCAACCCGAAAAGGCCCCACAAGCTCATCTTTGACGATACCAGCCCAAACCAGTACTCCACCTCCACCTTGCTGGCGTCTGAGTCGGACTGGAGCTCTCTGCCCTTTACCAATCCAGCCACGGGCCCATCCATCTGGCCCATCAAGACTCACTCTCATTTCATCAGTCCATAAAACCTTAGAAAAATCAGTCTTGAGATATTTCTTGGCCCAGTCTTGACATTTCAGCTTGTGTGTCTTGTTCAGTGGTGGTCATCTTTCAGCCTTTCTTACCTTGGCCATGTCTCTGAGTATTGCACACCTTGTACTTTTGGGCATTCCAGTGATGTTGCAGCTCTGAAATATGGCCAAACTGGTGGCAAGTGGCATCTTGGCAGCTGCACGCTTGACTTTTCTCAGTTCATGGGCAGTTATTTTGCACCTTGGTTTTTCCACACGCTTCTTACGACCCTGTTGACTATTTTGAATGAAACGCTTGATTGTTCGATGATCACGCTTCAGAAGCTTTGCAATTTTGTGACTGCTGCATCCCTCTGCAAGATATCTCACTATTTTTGACTTTTCTGTGCCTGTCAAGTCCTTCTTTTGACCCATTTTGCCAAAGGAAAGGAAGTTGCCTAATAATTATGCACACCTGATATAGGGTGTTGATGTCATTAGACCACACCCCTTCTCATTACAGAGATGCACATCACCTAATATGGTTAATTGGTAGTAGGCTTTCGAGCCTATACAGCTTGGAGTAAGACAACATGCATGAAGAGGATGATGTGGACAAAATACTCATTTGCCTAATAATTCTGCACTCCCTGTAGAGAAAGCATATAATAAGTTGGTAAGATAGGAACTGTGGTACTACATGAGGAAGTCAGGAGTGGCAGAGGAGTATGTGAGGGTGGTTTGGGAGATCTATCAGGACAACAAGACCGTGACGATGTGTGTGGTAGAAGTGGCAAAAGGGTTCAAGATGGGGTGTGATTACATCAAGGATTGACTCTGAGCCCACTCTTGATTGCATGGTGATGTACAAGCTGACAGATGAGGTCAGGAGTCTCTGTGGACTGCAACATTTGCAGGCAACATTGTGATGTGTAATGAGAGTAAGGAGCACATGGAAGAACGTTTGAAGAGGTGGAGGTGGAGAGAGGACAGGAGGAATGAAAGTCAGTAGGAGCAAGCCAGACTATGTGTGTGTGAGTAAGAGGGAGACAGGTGGAAAAGTAAAAATGCAAGGAGGTAGATGCGTTTAAACAGGGTGAAAACTGGGTGGAGTAGGTGGAGATGAGTGTCAGGGGCAATTGGTGATGGGGAGATGGCAGCAAGGCTTAAAGGGAAGTTTGGTAGTGAGGCCTGTTATAATGTATGGTTTGGAGACAGAGGCACTGACAAAAAGGAGGTGGCAGAGTTAAGATGCTCAGAATTTTATTGGGAGTGACCAGGATGGGCCTTAAGTCCTTAAGGCGGGCAACTCATCGGGAGTGGTTTGCAGAAGCTTGGAACTTGGAAGTTAGAGGCAAGGCTGAAATGGTTTGGACTTGCACAGAGGAAGGATGGTGGATATATAAATCAAAGATAACGATGGAGCTGCCAGGCAAGAGTACAAGAGAGAAGTTTCATGGATGTAATGAAAGAGAACTCGCAGAGGGTTGGTGTGACAGAAGAGGATGCTGGGCATAGAGTAAGATGCAGACAGATGATTCGCTGTAGCAACCCCTACCGGAAGCACCAGATAGAAGAAAAGAGCAAGATCATATGTATAACCAGTTTAGTTTTTTTATGTCTGCCTCACTGAAGACAAAACGGTATGCAAATGATCTCTGTAGTCAGTGTGGGTATGTAGCCCCTCTCTCTTCTCAATATAACCACCAGTACTTAACAAACTAAAGGACAAGTTCAAGTTAAACTCTAGGCAGTCAAGTGTTAAGGCGAGGATTGGCTGAGAACATCCAGCAGCTGCTGTCTTGTGGTCATATCCTCACCCTTATCTCACTGTCACCATCTTCTTCCCCTTGTTTCATGTCCTTAGCATGGCCTGATGGAATGAACTTACTAAAGATTGACCCACTTTACAAAGTTGAATTATGCGATTGGGGGTCCATTCCCAATACCATTCTTACGCTAAGCCTAAGAAGCAACTGTGTAGCTCCTCCCAGCATCCACTGTGCAATTCAGCAAAGTTTCATCTATCTATACGCCATAGAGGTGGGAATCACCATACATCCCACGATACGATATTATCACAATACTTAACGCACGATACGATATTATTGCAATTTTTAAAATATTTTGCGATATTCAGATTCTGTACATAAAGGTAAACTTTATCAATATTCATTTTATCTAATATCAAAGTCTCACACTCAGTCTTTCTCTCATTTCAGTCAGTTTTATTGTTGACAAACTGAACGGTTTATATTACAGTCTAGTCCAACTTAACTGAATGCAACCATCTGGTACAATTATAGCTATTCTGAACTATGCAATTTATGAAAACTATGCAGCCCATTCAGCAACTGAAGAACTTGAAAGTAAATTAAAATAAAATATAATTTTACATTAAATAAAAAAGTTTTAAACTTAATTAAAATAAAACATGTCTTAAATTAAAATAAGTAAACTGTCATGTTTATTGCTGCCAAAAAACAAGTTAAACACATTTGGACAGTGAAGGAATGTCAGGATTCTTGCTCAGAAAAAGGATCAACATGCTCTGAAGTCAGAGTTGCAGTCCACAAAAACTTTTTTTGTAACAAAATCGATTTCTGCTGTCCCTGTATCGATACATTATTAGCAAACAAAATATCACGATACTACACAGTATCGATTTTTTTCCCCCACCCCTAATACGCCATGCCAGTCTCTTATGTTTCTTGTAGCCAACCTCAGACTCAGCCTTCCTATTACAGCACAGCCTATAGCTGGAATAACTGTCCTACATTCGTGCCTCCACATGTCTTCAGTCTATATTTCTACCCTCAGTCTTTGTCTTATTTCAGCACTAAGGTTTTGTGTGGATATAGTTACTCTACGTGCGGTGAATAGCTAAGGGGAGTAGAGAGGCCCGTGTTGTGTCATAAGATACTCCGTGTGCTTCATTCCTTCATGGCCTGCTGACCCATGTGCAACAGCTGTTGCACATGGGTCAGCGTATTGATGGCCACATGTTGCGTCAGCCCTTCTCATGAGGCCTGAACGTGTTATTCAGAGCTGTTTTGAATCATTTGCACTGAAAGATAATGGAGTTTTACTCAGCTGTGTTGATGATGATAAAGGTACTGTTAGTGTTTGGTCTCTTAGTCTGTTGGCATACTGAGATATCTGAGCAACCTTTGGATAGAGTGCTATAAAGTTTTACATAGATGTCCACAGTGAAAGTTTAAATCCTTAGACCCCTCGCTCTCTGGCAGTCCCCGGACATTTCAGCGTCAACTCATTAACTGAGATATCTACTCAGAAGCCTTTACTTTTCTTTAGATTGCCATTTTACATTTTGTGCAGACCCTAAAAACCAAAATGACCAGAAAAAGTTGGTTAGTATTATCAAGTCAAAAAAATTCTGTTGACAACGTCTGCTAACTGCTATCCAAAAATGATAAACATAATAAGCATTATATGTCGTGATGTCGTGGCCATATTGGCAAGCTCATGTGAGCTTTATGTACAAATACAAATGTAAAAATCGGGGTGACTTTTTAATCTCTGTCGGCCAGCCCGTGTTTGTATTTGACCTCTTTGACCTCTGTTTGTTTCCCTTCCCTTGCACCCTTGTCCTTGGTCTCCAGTTTGATGAGTGAGAGTGCCGCCAGCCTCCTCCCATCACCACAATGGTCGACATGGAGACCCATTACCATCCCCCCTCTCCCCTGGAGGACTCGGTGCTGGGCAGTCCCCTGTGTGCTGATGACGATTTCATGGGTAGCATGGAGCAGCTCCAGGACATCTCCCAATCCATCAGCGACGACGCTCTTAGCTCATTTGGTGTCCCAAAATACCAATCCTCCAGCAACGGCTCTGATGGGTCCACCGTCCTCGGTAAAATTAAGTGTGATTTCTTTTTGTTTACAAAGTTACAGTCAGACCATGAATGGTTTGCTTTCTCGCTCTGGTTTCACAATGTCCCAGCACCTCAGTGTAATCTCCTTGCCATTCTTGTTGTTGTCAAACCAGGAGTCCTTCAGTTTAGCCCCGTAATCCCTATTTTGCTCCAAATTGAGGTTTAGATAAGAAACTCACTTTGGCCTTTTTAACTTTTTTCTCTTAAAAGGCTGTACTACATTATCTGTTATCTTAACAAACTTTTTCTCAGTCTCCTCTGTCCAGACTAAAACACTTCCTAATGATTTGAGAAATTGCCCTTTTAGCGATTGGTGTGATATCTGAGTCTCCTGAGAGATTTCCTTTCTTTCCTTCAGTATTTCCACCGTTTTTCCATTTTTCTCCTCTGGCCTTATTCACCTATCATCCTTGTGACTCTCTAGTTTTACCTCTTTTTTTCCTTCTCCTTCCAGCCTTTCTCTTTGCCCCATATCCTACAACATCCAATTTTCTTCTGTGTTTCCTCCTGAATAGACTGGGTCTGGTAAATTTACATGCTTAAAAAAAAAGAAGAAATGCAACAAGTGAAGGAGCTGTGAAGAGTACATGTAAGACAGGGAAGAAGGGGGGGGGGTGGAAGAGCACTGAGCATCGGAGAAACATTTGATGACATCACGGAAAAGGCAGTGTGAGGGTGCATGCGATTTATGGGTGTTTAGGAGCACAAACACGGTGAGAGACAGGAGCAGAAACTCATATGCTTTCACTCTCTGCTCTCAGTCAAAACATGTGCACTTGCCCCAAGCTGGAACACAGCTCACTGCCAAATGCTGCTTATCCCTGTGCTGGCATCTATCGCCAAAACTCATGTGGCTTGACTTAGTGCCACTGTTTTGTACCATTTCATCTGCGCTATTTGTGTACCAAGCAAGTTCTACCAACCACGTTCCCTTTGCAGTGTGGAAATGGAAAGCTGTTGGCAACACGCAGCAAACCCCATGACCTGTCATCCATGACGAGGATCTGTAATAGTACTACATAATGATCCTATGTTTGTGACAGGCAGTACATCACAGCGTGTTAATATCTGTAAGTAAATGCTGTGATGGAACGGGCTGTCCTAATTGGGTCATAGAGGTGCAACTGTGCTTCAGATTCACCGGCTCTTTGGCAGAGAGAGGTGAATGTGCAGATGTCAATGATCATATGTAGTTCAAATTTCTCAAGCTTTCAACTTTAGACATAGGATGAGGCGGCTCTGTGAAATGTACATTTTTTTGGGTCAAAATTTTGTGCAGTGCTTTTATCGAGAGATCGAGGGATTTTCAACATAGCATTTCTAAATATACTAGTTTTCTTTAGAAATAATTATTTCTATCTGCACACAATAAAAGAGGAGAAAAAGAATTGTCTCACAAAGCAGGAGATGGATATAGAAAGTTATCACAGCATTTCCAGGTGAACAAGAATTGGAGTGAGAAGTATCATCAAGAAATTCAAAGAGCCACAAAGTACAGGACAAGCCTGGCAGAGGTAGGAAGTGAAAGATTTCAAAGACTCTGAAAGAAAACTAGTGAGAAATGTGTTTGAAGACCCCAGAACAACTGCCAAGACACTAGCAAGAGACGTAGCTAAGTCAGGATCTGTAGTCTCAAAGAAGACAGTCACCAGAATCCTGCACAGGAATGGACTGAGAGCTTGCAGACCAAGAAGAAGAGACACCCTAAAGCCAGACTGAAGTATGCGGGCAAACTGGAAGCGCTACCTTTGGTCAGATGAGATGAAACTAGGGTTTTGTTTGTGTGTAAAATAATGCAAGGATCCAAAAACTAGGATTTTTGGAAAAGCATTTTCTTTTCATTTTGTGACCTTCAGACACTCGGCCACTTTGTCTTTGGTTCTCAGTGATTCCGTCTTCTGTACAAGTTTGTGAATATTCATTTCATTTTAGTTTTTTGTGCCATTCCTTACTTCAGTTAAAATTATAATAGCATTTGTCGACAAATAGTAAAAAACCCAGATCTTTTTAGTTACCATTAAATATTAGTGTCATTTAGAGCAATATATTATTATATATCAGGAGAAAATGTAATCATGTGCATGCTTGTTTTATTAGATGCGCTTACGCCAGCATCCAGCCCATCATCGGTTGTTTACGGCGTGGTGGCTGGCCAGGAGGAATTGTCATCTTCATCCACATCACTGAACCTGGAGTGCCGAGTGTGTTCTGACCGCGCCTCGGGCTACCACTACGGAGTCCATGCCTGCGAGGGCTGCAAGGTGAGATAAAGATTTTTGTAAAATAAAGAAGAAGTGCTCTGAGAGCGCACACGGCAAGGCAGCTCACTCTCTGGACAGTATTTACTTTTAAGAGAATTGTGTTGTATTTTTTTATACATTCATTTTGTTTTCTTCGGTCTTTTTTAAATGCACTTAAAGACGTTTATAGTGCTGTAAAAACAAATGTAAAGTGCAGGCTTTTGTTATTTTCCTTTTTGAATTTAATATGCTTGACATACTCAGATTTTGAGTGTACAGTATTCCCACGCCACACCGCGGTTCACGTTTTGCGGACTCTCTACAATCCCGGATTTATCTATAAATTTATATCACGGGAATTTTGTTAAATCGCGGGTTTCTGCAGCCTATAGGTATACTGTGCCGCTGCACATACAAATGTTTTTAAAATACGTATGGATGTATCTCAAAAGTGTTTAGGAGGGTCGAAAAGTTTTATAAGAGTGTGCGGAGGGTTTTTATGGTTTTAAATATATAAAAATAATAAAATAAACATGGTTTTTACATTCTAGAACGTAACCCCTCGGATAATTGCGGGAGTACTGTAATTAGTTTTTTCATATGTGCCTACACTACATGTGTAGCATTCATGCAATTGTTGTATAAAATTCCTTTAAATGTTTAATAAATAATGCAATGCTAACAAAGTCAAAACTCCCTTGGCGAATGTAGCTATTGTCGAAAAAGTGGTTCTGTCATTATGCTCGATAGACTTCATAGGTCCTTTTGCCAGATGAGCGCACTCATCTTTTCACCCTATGCCCTGCTTAATCTTTACCACCAATATCCATCCAATCTCCTTCCCCATACGGCACCCTCAGTGAGGCACAGAAAGCCAGCTTAACCCACTTTAACCAGTTTCAATAGAGTAAATTATTTCTTATTTTTAGGTATAACACTAAAAAAAGAAGGAAAAGCCAGACTGAATCCAGGTGCAGTGTGTGTCTTGTGACTAATGATGGCTTATAACAACATCGTAAATGTCACATTTGGCCTTTACACATGGTTGCTTATTAGTCATTCAGTTAATTGTTTACCAGTTGTTGAAGAGGAAACCAAGGCCGTCTTAAGATAAACTAAGGGTCAAAGACGGTGTGACTTGAGATGTTTTTCAGCTACTGCTGGCTGTCACTTACTTCAGGTAAACGATCTGGAAGACATGGCGATTAAATCGGGGGACGTCTGTACTTCTGCGCTCTGTAAATACACTTAACTTAGATGTGTCAGCCAGTGATAGAAGTGATAGAAAAACTCAGATAAAATGGAATAATCATGTTGCGTGACTGTAGATCAGTGCTTTGATACAGATGTATCTGTAGTAGATGCTACCTGAGGTCAGTCCACAGGTCAGCCAGAGTTGCTTTACAGCAAGTCTTAAGGCTGTAAAACAATAAATCAAAGGAATTTCTCCGAAGTCAAGGTAAATTTGTTCAGCCTATACCTTTAGGAAAAAGTCATGTCTGGGGGCCTCTGGATGTCTGGAGTTTTGATCTCCTCCATACCCGCTTCACACCCTGGAGGACGGGGCTGTAGCCCCCCCACACTCCCTAGCAGATCATTACATGGAGAAACCTTTGGAATGCAAGCATGCTGATCCACACAGGTATGCACACATGGGTATTCACAGACACGGACTAAAGCTTTCTTGGCTGCTGCCTCAAAGCACACTGTGCGCTGTCTATCTTGCGTGCTGCACAATATCGTTTATTATTTAGTAAATATTGATATCTATGACTAGCTAGTTTATTGTGATGGTGCTTTGTTTTCTCTATTATTATGTTGCTCTTTGTTGTTTGCTGTCTCCTCTGTTTGTTTTTTTTGTTTGTTTTTTTTTTTTTTCTCCATACAGGTGACCCAGGAGTTCTTTTTTTTTTTTTCTCTCTCTTCCCCCCCCTTCTCACCGTCTCTTCTCCTCTTTGGTTTTCTTTCTTTCTCTCCCCCTCTCTCTCTCATTCATTCCCCCTGTCCTATTTATTTAAAAAAAAAAAAAAAAAAAAAAATGACAAAGGATGAACTGAAGCTCTGCCATCACGTAATGTCGCATACTGCTGTTTCTGATGTCATTTAAAAGAAAAAAAAAAAAAAAAAGGAAAAAGTCATGTCAGTGCATATCTATAAGAGGTGGCCTGAAAGTACTAAAGGTTAATGTTAAACCCCAAACTTTGAACATGAGTTGAATGGGAGAAGTCAACATTTCTTGATCATAACCAGAAAATCTGGAAATTGTGCCTTTAATTACAAATTTAAACAGCGTTATCCTCACGTTCTCTTAAAGCACTCAATAACTGAGAAATGATTATGTAGAGCAGGAGTTCTCACATTGCTGATGACAGCTGTGAGAAGAAAGTGAGTCCTTCTGTCACCTTGTATAATGAGCTGAGTGAGTGACTGATGACAGTGAAAGGGTTACTGGGATGTGGGAAGAAACTGTAGGAAGTATTCGAGAAATTTAATGAAATTCTGAAATATGGATGACTAAATATGCCACAATCAAAGTTACAGTTGAGGAAAAACAGCAGTAGTTTAGCCAAAATTAGAAAAAAATATGAATGAATGAAAATCAGATTTTTACTTTGTTTAACGTTGATAAAGGTTTTTCTGTTACAAGCTACTGATGATTGCACAGCCAAACCATGGAATCGAAGTCTTTATTTCAAAGATATAAGAAAGAAATGTTAATTTACAAAAGAAATAAATGAACATGAAATAAAAGAAAGCTATCATATTCACGTTTCACATCAAACTTTTAAATGTCTCTCTGCTGCAACACAGCTGAGTGAAAATGACTCATTAACAAGACTCTGTAGGACTTGACTGCATGCTAAATAAATTTAAGTGTTTGGAAAATTGTATTTCTAAAAATACTATTATTGTGCCATGTTCATTCACTAATGAGCTGCTGTAACATGAATCAAATGACTGAATTGTCACTTCAGCATGTAGTCAAGTTTTTCTAATGACCTACTAATTTTATTAAGGTGTTCTGCAGCAGGGACACATAGAAAAGTTTCAGGACGCTGGCCCTCGAGGACTGGAGTCTGACACCCGTGCTTTAGGTCATTATATGCCAGGGGTGGGTAACTCCAGGCCTTGAAGGCCAGTGCCTTGCAGGTTTTAGATCTCACCCTGGGTCAGCACACCTGAATGAAGTGATTAGTTCATTACCAGGCTTCTGAAGAACTTCAAGACATGTTGAGGGGGTAATTCAGCCGTTTGAATCAGCTGTGTTGGATCAAGGACGCATCTAAAACCTGCAGGACACCAGCCCTTTAGGCCTGGAGTTCCCCCACCCCTGTTATATGTGTATAAGTTTTCATTATACAATCAAATCTATACATATATGTGCTAAATAAATATACTTATCGAATACACAGGCTTTTTTAGATTAATATATATATTAGTGCTGCCAGCGTTAATCTCATTAAAATGACGTTAAACGCCATAACCGCATTAACGTGGCAAATCTCTGTTAGCGAGTTACTGCGGATCGCCCCGTGCGTGGGGCTTCACGGCGTCAACGTGTTAAAATATCTTTATATATATATCTGTATACACTGATCAATAATTATTTAAATACACATAGTATTTAAAAGTATTGCTTTTTATATACACAAATATCCATATTTAATGTAAAGCATGACCATTAAGCACCCTGCCTCATCCATATACTGATTTAGAAGTGCTTTTTTTTTTTAAATATAATTTTTTTTTATTTGTGTAAAAATTAATTAATTAAAAAAATAAGGAGGAAACAACCATGGAAACCACCTGTTTTTGTTTAGTTCTTCTCTGATGTTTGGTCAGCGATCAGTAATAGAAACATGACCCTCACCAGTCAGGACATGGCCAAAGCCGGCATGCAGCCCACTTGAGCGAATCTGAATTTCTTTTCCATCACCGTGTTATTGTATACCTGTTTGTGTGCCAGTGTCAGGCTCAGGGTTAGTAGGTGAAAGTCAGCCGGTGTTGCGAGCTCACATGACTGTCACACGTCTGTGTATTCTTGCTCCGTACATACTCTAGCAAACTGATTGACTGAGTTTTGGATGAAATCTTTGAAGCTTGCTGTTAGCAAGTAAAGGATAAATATGTTATGAAGCACCTCCCCAGGACATTTTCCTACCCTTCGATGAACTATAAGTGCTGTTTGGTCCATCTGTTCCTTACCAAAGTTAAATATTGCTTTGTGTTAAGGTTGTGTAAACAGAAGGAAACTGGTGGTATTGCTTTGTGAACAAAGAGCTGCTTTTCCCATGATTATCGTCTTAATACAGTGGGGAGACGATAATTTTATTTCTGAAACTGGCTGCTGAACGGCTAACTTTATTAAAAGTAAAATGTAAACTTTACTCTGTTTTATTTAAATTTTTATGAACTTTCTCAAAGAATACTTCACTTTGTGTCTGAGCAGTCTGGTCAAATGAAAACACGTTTGCTTCATGTGAGCACTAATTACATTTCTTATGTTCTTTTTTTTAACCCCTCCCCTCAACCCCCCAGGGTTTTTTTCGCCGGACCATCCGTCTGAAGCTGGAGTATGACAAGTGTGAACGTCGCTGCAAAATCCAAAAAAAGAACCGCAACAAGTGCCAATACTGCCGCTTCCAGAAGTGCCTGTCAGTGGGAATGTCCCACAATGGTGAGTCCTGGGCAGTGCTTCGAGCTCAGAAGCACACATCCACACGTCCATCTTGCTTGTTACTTGTAAACACAGACTACTTAACAGAGTAGCACAGTTGTGCTGCTGCCAGGGAAGATTGAACAGGCACGTACCCACATAATTAGCACAAATAAGCCATCAGACAGTTGGGTGTTCAGATGCATGTTAAGGCAGGTCCCTAACTGACACCTAATTCAGGCGAATATAGATTTATATGTCGTCTTCATTTAACCTTTGGACAATTTCCACTCTTTTTATTCAGAAATAGACCAGAAACAAACCTGCAGATGGAAGGCACGCCCGTTCTCTGTCTTGGCAGTGCTAGTATCACATTGCATTATAATTACATTGGCTGAAACTGCTTGACCCATTTGGTGCAGATGTGCAAACAGGAAGGGAAAATCACATGACCTTGTGCGTCCCTCCACCCGATTTTTTTTATTTTTTATTTCCAGCTTGCAAATACCTGGCGCTCACTAATAGTCCGATTTTGTGCAAATTTAGCACATGGAGAACATCAGGAGAGCAAATTATTAAGAGTTTAAGTGGTTCTCACTATTGCTAATTTATCACCGTTACTAGTTCGTTGAACTTCCGCATAGTTCTATTCACTTGGACACTGAAAATAAATCTTGTGTTTTGCAGCAATAACCTCTATTTCTGTCTGTGTGTGAGGGGAGATATGCATGTTGGAACACAAGGATTTCACAATTGGAAAAGCTTAAAAGATTCCCTCCTTGGTGTGGGCTGTCTTTCTTTTAAATACAAAAATATTGTGTGAAATGATATTTACACTCAAAATATAGCACGTCATGTTGACCCTGGGCTAAGGTCATTGTGCTGATCGAAAACATGAGTGTATGTGTTTGTATGAGTGGACTTCTGCTAAAGGTATCAATGCAGCCAGTCCGTGCACACAGTGTGTAACAGCTTTGATTTCTCTCTGGAGAGATTGACCGAATATAGCCTTCTCTGTTGAGATATAGTTTAGGTTACCCCTCCTCTTATGGTTTATGTTATTGACTTCATTGAGCAAAATGTAAGCGAGTACAGGAACTTGAGGGTATGTGAGACCGTCGCAACCTTACAACCTGATCTTTGGAGGTGTGGTGACACCAGAGGACCACAGCACGGCTATTTTTGTATGTCTCTTTGTATCGATTTAGAGTCATTTACAGTAGCCACAAGTATTGCATTTTATTTTATTTTTTTAAATTTCAAATGTAAACTGATCAGACATTCAAAGTTAAAGCGTCAACAGAAAGGTGAAGAAGTTTAGAATAAAAATGGTTACATTTACATTTCAGTCTCAGCATGTAGTTTATGTAAAAGTCTTTATTTCCAAAACGTACCGTATTTCCCGGACTACAAAGCGCACCTGAATATTAGCCGCAAAAGCTAAAATCAGGGGAAATCCTGTTTTGTACATACATTAGCCGCACCTGACTAAAAGCCGCAGGTGTTTCAATGTTGACTCATCATATGTAAGAGAATATGCACAAAGGGAATTGTCAGGAAAGAGATGGCTGTTTGGAGACACACCCCTTTTATTAATATTTTTGAAAAACAAGTTATGGGTACATATTTGCACATGTAGTACATAACAGTAACCTATAGCACACCAGAAAAATAGATTCGGACTACCTTTTAGGCTCAGGTGCAGTGACACGGCTTTAACAAGAAGAAAAGTCAGTCATTCACCATCTTTCTCTTCTTCCTGCGCACTAAAACCACCAAAGTCCTCTTCTCCAATGTCGGAAACGAACAGGCTCAGGATGGCTTCGTCATCCACTCTCCGCTTCTCTCCTTCGTTGTCACTTTCAAAACCAAAGAAATCCTCGTTGTCAGTGTCAGAGTCGAACACCCTCAGAAGGGCCGTGGCGGTGTCCTCCTCTCCATCATGCAGCAGTCCAGCCCTTCAAAATCCGTTGGTGATCGTGGATGTTTTCACACTTTTCCACGCTGTCAGAATCCACCGGTGGAGTTGGGCATAACTTGCTTTTTGCAAGTTTATCGCCGCTCGTCATCCACGACTCCCGCTGAATGCGTAGCGCTACTTTGAAGTTTGTTTTTCGCGCTACTTCGTACGGCACTACGTTGCCTGGCGGACGGACATGTGACTAACATACCACTCTTGAACCCCGATCCTTCCGCCAGGCAACGTAGTGCCGTACAACAGCGGAACAAACAAAACAAATCGTCTTACGATATGACAAAAATCATGGAAAATCCATAGAAAAGCCGCACCTGACTAAAAGCCGCAGGGTTCAAAGCTTGTGCAAAAAGTAGCGGCTTATAGCCCGACAATTACGGTAATCGAAAAAAGGACTGGTACACCGATCAGGCAGTGATCAGACTCATCTGTTAGTGGGTGGGATATATCAGGGAGCAAATGAACATTTTGACCTTGTAGTTGACATGTTAAAATCAGGAAAAATGGGCAAGTGTGAGAATTTGAGCAAGTTTGACAAGAGCCGAATTGTGATGGCTAGACGGCTGGGTCAGAGCATCTCCAAAACTGCACCTCTTTTAGGGTGTTTCCAGTCTGCAGCGGTCAGTATCTGTCAAAGTTGATCCATGGAAAGAACAGTGGTGAACCAGTGACAGGATGATTGACGCACATGAGGAGTGAAGGATCGCCAGTGTGGTCCGGTCTAACAGACAAGCTATTGTAGCTCAAATTGGTGAAAAATATTTAATGCTGATTCTGATAGAAAGGTGTCAGAATACACAAATGAGTCAGGGATGGGCAGTCAGATTTTTTTTGTCTTTTGGGTCCTGCCATCCATGTGGATGTTACTTCACGCATACCGCCTACTTAAGCAATACTGCAGACCACGTGACCCTTTCATGGAGGCGGAATTCCCTGATGGCCTCTTTCAGCAGGATAATGCACCCTGCCACAAAGCAAAAATGGTTCAGGAATGGTTTGAGCACAAGTTTGAGGTGTTTGATCCGTGGAGGCCTCACCTCTCAGCTTTGAGGACTTAAAGGATATGGTGCAAACATCTTGGTGCCGGATATCACACCACACCTTCAGGAGTCTTTCCCTGAGGAGCCGGGCTGTTTTTAGCAGCCAAAGAGGACCAAGACAATATCTAGGCAGGTGGTCATAATGTTATCCTTCATCATGGTATATAGTGCTTTTCTACTCTAAATGAACACTCAAAGTACTTTTTTAATACAAGCTTCATTCACCCAAAAATACACACATCGCACTTTTCTTTACCCAAACACTTTGTTTCTAAGCATTGCAACAGCACAAAAACTCTTTATTAGCAAAAGGGACTGAAAGTTTTCTCAAATCCAGCAACTTATTTCCTCACGCATTTCATTTGCTGACAAGACGCAGACGGCTCAGCAGACTGACGGACTGACCCCTGCCCACCTTCAGCTCCCTTCCACGCTTATCCCCTCATACTGTTGCTTAGGAATTAGACTTACACGAAGCTTAGCATCAATCACTTCCTCACATCTTAATTGGACTTGGCTCCTGGCCAGGCGCCCACCGTGGAGCTTTACTAGCTTCAGATGATCCATCCACATTCTGAGCAGTAATCTAACGGGCCCTCGTGCTGCCTGCCAGCTCAAGGTCTCATCCTTTCGCAGTCCTCTTCAGTATGCTCGGATTCATTTTGTAAGCAACCATCAATAAATGTCTGATGTTTTTTTTAATGCTTTTACGGGCTCATAAAAAACAGGCAGTTAGTACAGCTGGTCTCCTCACACAGACGTGCAGATTTGTGTGTGAGTAAGACAGCTTGTGCACATTTAAACTAGTGAAGAGGGGTTGGAAATAGTTCACCTCTAATCTCATTAGTCAAATGGGATCAGACAGTCTGAGCGATGCCAGCATCCTCTCATAGAGAAATAGCGCTTATTAACACATGTTGTTGAAGAACGTTTCAAGCAAATGTTGCCCACTTTGTAATTTGTGCTAACTTATGTCATTACTGTAATGCATAAAAAGTCCATTTGCCTTTCAATGGGCGACCGTGGCTCAGGGGGTTGGGAATCGCATCTGTAACCGGAAGGTCGCCGGTTTGATCCCTGGGCTCTCTGTCCTGGTCGTTGTGTCCTTGGGCAAGACACTTTACCCTACTTGCCTACTGGTGTTGGCCAGAGGGGCCGATGGCGCGATATGGCAGCCTCGCTTCTGTCAGTCTGCCCCAGGGCAGCTGTGGCTACAACTGTAGCTGCCTCCACCAGTGTGTGAATGTGAGAGTGAATGAATAGTGGTATTGTAAAGCGCTTTGGGTGCCTTGAAAAGCGCTATATAAATCCAATTATTATTATTATAATGGCAAGCAGACATGTTTACTGTCTCTTTTTTTTTCTTCTTATCCTTGCACAATGTTTCATATAGCACAGGATATTTCTGATGCACTGAAAATTGTTACATATTTGACTGAACCTTCTATGGTAAAGTGTTTTTCCTGACCTTTTAAACTGTTTTTGTTGCTGTAGATTTATTGTACGTGTTCAGGCATAGCGAGATGTTTTGGCAAAAGCCAGGGGAACTAAATTGACTTCATGAAACAAGTCTCTTGTTTCTTCGATGTTTGTACTTTCATCCGGCTATAAGCCACTGAATTTAAGCTGGCACTGAGACGGGCAGATACAAGTTAAATTACATCTTTGATTGAGCTCAGCATTGGACGTTTATGGTGTTATCGTGGAATGTGTTCTGTTGTGTTCAGCTATAAATGCCGTTTTAACTTGTCCATTCCATCTGTGTATTCTCTTCCACTAAATTCATCCTGTGCTTGTATGTTATTCAAGAGTTCCTTCTTTAGAATACAATATAAGGCTGTCTGCACATCCTCTGTGGTGTTTGGCAACAGATATGCTTTCTGCAGTACTACCATATTAAAGTATTAGCTTTTTGAATTTGCAGAAATTGTTTATATTTTCTGGATACATTTAATATTTTGCCTTCATTTTTAAGTTTGCTTGAAACAGTTGTATTTAGCAAGCTGCTTTTACTGGAACTGCACTTGGTGTAACTGAAATAAATCTATGACTCGACACTTTTATGTCACCACAAAGTCATCTCCATCTCTCTGTGTGCTGTCCGCAGCCATCCGGTTTGGTCGGATGCCCCAGTCAGAGAAGCTCAAACTAAAGGCGGAGATGGTGACGGTGGACAAAGAGGTGGAAAACCCCCAGCTAGCTGACCAGAAGACCCTGGCCAAGCACATTTATGAGGCTTACCTGAAGAACTTCAACATGAACAAGGCCAAGGCTCGATCCATTCTCATGGGCAAGACCAACACTGCTGTACGTTGATTAGTGAGTAAAGTAATGGGTTGGTGAGTGAAAAGTGTTGCACATGTGGACCTCATATTCGCACGTTCTTCCATTTCCAGCTTTTCCTCATAGTGCGAGGTCATGTGGTTTTGTAACTTTTAATTTATTTTTTCATGTCTCAATATGACCTGGCAATCGCTCCCTTAGAGATTAGACACAGCCAGCCAATGACAAAAATAAGTTGCTCAACCAGCGGAGCAATTCAGCACACAGGATGGGCAAGGACTTACTTAAGCCTGTTACTTAGCCTTTCACTGTGCATTTCCCTTAATGTGTATGTTCTTTTTATCACCCATTCCCATTCACCCTAAAAGCATTCCCCCCTCCAATGTGCTTCTTTCCTACCGAGGGGGATAAAAAGCGGGGGGCTAGAAAAGGAGAGGTTCATGGACTGCAGCCCAGAGAGTCTGAATTCCATGGATGGATGTGTAGGTGTAAAATAGGTCAAGAGGGACAGATCGGTCCAAGCGCTCATCCAAGTTCAGGCACAGATCTTATCCACTGCTTCAAAGCTCCTGATGAACAAGCAGAGTGGGTAGAAAGTACTCAGTGACTGATTATTGTTTAACCTACCTTTGCTATCGCAGCGCTTTTACACAACTCGTAACTGCCCATAAAAGTCTTGTTGTAATCTCAATAATGTACATCTCAATAAGTCTCGTCAAATTTAACTTTACTCATACAGAGACTATTAAATATACATGTGTGTATATATATATATGTCTTGATCTGGATACAAATGCTTGTCACTTCAACCCAGGCCTAAAGGTCTCACCAATGAGTAAATAGCAAGTTTCTGCATTCTGAAAACTTTATAAGTGTAGATTAGTATCCCCCCCCCCTGCTTTGACGTGTTACTCCACTGCAGCGTCTTCTGTTTAGAAAACAATTCAAATGATTGCAATGCCAGTACACATTTGTGTAGTTCATGTGGCAAGCAGTGATATAATATAAGGACAGTTCCTGAAAAGTGTATCGTGTGACAAATTGGAATCAGCAACAAGTTGTGGAAAACACTAGTTTTGCTATTTCACTTAAGAGAAATAGAAAGACGCTTTTCAAAAGAATTCCACCTATTTAGTCTTTCTTTTAATGCATCACAATAATAATTCTAGCGAGTTTTACTCAAAAATATGTTGTGCTCAAAAAGCAGAGTATACACGCTTTGACTTCTGGAGCTGTGAACCTTTTTTGATCTTCTCCTCATCTGAACCTCCGTTATCAAATCAAGGAATGTTAGCATGACGTAAAAGTACAAAATTAACCACCTCAGCGTTGGGTTGCGCATACCTTCCCTTGTTACTCTAGCCCACAGTTAGAGCAGCATTCATGAGTCAGAGCTCCGATGTGCAGCAGCAGGTGTAAAGCTGTTCATCGAAATGCTGTAACTTGTCCTCTGTGGGAACAGTGACATAACCGAAACACCCGTTAACTGCCCACAATGCTTTTGTATGGTTTCTGTACAGGTACACTCACTGTAAACAGACCTCTTGACAGGGCACTGGGCACAGTGTCAACATTTAAAATTTTAGACATTTTGAATTAAACTCTGTGTTCACGCTGCATTTCTTTGAGCTCTAACTGTGCCTTCAGTTGTGGATATTGTGAGTAACATCTAAATTTTTTTTTTAATTGTCTTGGTCGATGATTTCGTTGTTGTGACAATGCTTCTTGGAAATAAATTTTATACTGTTGGAAAGCCTGTTTGTTTGCCCAACAATGGCGCCAGAAAATGACAGAAAATGCATTTGTGGGTTGCGCATATGAAAAACAAAAAAAACCCTAAAAGCCAAATCTTTACGTTCCAGATTTACTGCCAAGAGCAGTTGTTACAACAAAGAAATAATTGATCAAACACAAATTTCCTTACTTTTTGTGCGAGGTTTATAATTATAGTTACCTACAATCATATATTTCTTATTTTTCTATATAAATATAATTGAATTCAGCAGAACTTCAAGCACGTAATAGTGAGCTGGTTTTTCTCAAGCACCGAAACAGCTCTGACTCAGGGCATGGATATGGGACCTCTGTGGGTGTCCAGCGGTTTTTGGCACTAGAACATTGGCGACGGATCCTCTGGGCCACATGTCCCCGCTTGGTTCACTCGGATTTGGAATTAGTGGAATGTGTGCATCAGCATCTAAGTTTAAGTAAGTTTTAGCTGTTCAAGTAACTTTCACATGAATTCAAGCATTGCGTTGTGATGAGATGATCACTGTTGCACTTTGTGCCTGTTTGTGGGTTTAATGATGTGGCTGGTGTGTGTGTGTAGCAGTAAAATGAAGGACAGTACGCGTGTCATCGCGGAAACAAAACATTCAGATGTCAATAAGGGCTCTAGGCTTAGCCTTTCCTCTCAGTGAAGATTATTATCTGTAAACACTCCAGTCAGTCAGTTATTCACGTTGACAAGTTTGCTGAGTCGGCATGTTCCATGTCAGGTCTCGTCTGTCACGAATCGTCTTTTGTTAACAGGCCAAAATCCCAGTTCTCGCTTCTATAACCTGTGTTGCATTTCAGCTGAGACACATTTTTAACAAAGCATTATATTTTTAGTTTTATAGTGACGTTTATTTCCCTACCATCCACAGCCTTTTGTCATTCACGACATGGAGACCCTCCAGCTGGCAGAGCAGACACTGGTGGCCAAGATGGTCGGCTCCGTGGGAGCGATGAAGGACAAGGAGGTGGAGGTTCGGATTTTCCACTGCTGCCAGTGCACGTCGGTGGAAACCGTCACGGAGCTCACAGAGTTTGCAAAGTCCGTCCCCGGGTTCTCGAGCTTGGACCTCAACGATCAGGTGACTCTTTTGAAATACGGAGTGTACGAAGCCATTTTCGCCATGCTCGCCTCCAGTATGAACAAGGACGGGCTTCTTGTAGCGTACGGCTCAGGCTTCATCACCCGGGAATTCCTCAAGAGCCTGCGTCGACCGTTCAGCGACATGATGGAGCCAAAGTTCCAGTTTGCCATGAAGTTTAATGCGCTGGAGTTGGACGACAGTGATCTGGCTCTCTTTGTGGCTGCCATCATCTGCTGTGGCGGTGAGGAAATTTGTTGCATGCATTCTTCAGTATCCTATAAAATCCTTTTTACATTACAAAAGATGATGATGTTTCTCTCATTTTCATTTTGGCTAGACCGGCCAGGCCTGGTGAATGTGGCACACATCGAGGTGATGCAGGAGAGCATCGTCCAGGTCCTGCAGCTCCATCTGCTGGCCAATCACCCCGATGACACTTTCCTCTTCCCCAAGCTGCTGCAGAAACTAGCTGACCTGAGGCAGTTAGTCACTGAGCACGCACAGCTTGTGCAGGAGATCAAAAAGACAGAGGACACCTCACTGCATCCGCTCCTGCAGGAGATCTACAGAGACATGTACTGAAGACTTTGGAGGTATAACCACAGTAGGAAAACAAGAAACCATCTCCTTCTGAGCGGGGACTTGAAAAGAAGAGGAGACGTCCACATACTGGGTTTGAACCACTTAACCTCTGACCCTAAAGGGTTAGCTTTGGTGTCTGTCCAGTGTAAGGGAACCTAAAGGTGAAGAAAAAGGAGGCTGATGATTCATTTGATTTGACAAAGTGCTTTCCACTTCATTGTGTGTGAACCTTATCAGGCAGAAGAATCATGTATGCTAAGATACTTTGTACAGCTGATTGAGCCCCTGTCCAGACACCACTGAATGCAATCTCTGACCAAACTCTAAATGTTCTTTTTTCCATATTTTTTTTAAAACGTCTGTAAGGTCGCCTCCTTGGTGAAACCCTGAGGTAACCCTAATTTGAAGAACAAAAGTGAACTTTATAATTGCCACTCCAGCCGGATGTTTTACAGCAACGAGCCATATGCCCGAATAACTTAATAACAGCAGCAATTATGCAGTTTAAATCAAGGCAGCTTCTCCTCAATTGGCTACCAAAATGTGGCCGGTTGAGGAGCCAGTGGTTATGAGCACACCAGCCCGCCACCGTGATTCTCAAGCTTTTCTGTGGAGTCACGTCCTGAACATAACCATTTTATCTGTACGTCATGTCCCCGAAGTCATACTTCTTAATGACACAGTAGAAATTGCCATCATCATTATTATTATTTTATTTTATTTTAATATTCTTAACAAGAAATACGACTTAGTGCTTAAGTTGTCCACAAACTGTACTGGGAATGCTATTTTTTTTTTTTTTTTAAATTAGGTAGCAGTGCCCAAAGTTCAGACTCACTGTGTACATGCACCACAATGCACTGAAGCACAAGCATGCCTGTGATATGTTAATGTGACACTTTTCTAATGGAGGTTTCAAAGGACAAAAAAGACATACACAGGTGTTTAGCACTCCCTCCTGATGTGTGTTCTGGTATTAAAGGGCTAACACTGTTATTAACCACAATACAACTCTGACACGGGCGACACATGAATTCACTCAGCGAATCTCTCTCTCTGTTATTGTGTTTAACTGTCTGTTTGGTCCTCATAACACACGTGTTAGTTAAGATTTAACAATCTTATGTGCACATTTTTCCCTGATGAAAATGTAATTGTTTTTATTTTTCCCAGCTAAGAGAAAACCACAGTGATGAGGCCTCATTGGTGAAACATCTAGTTTGTTAGTTGAAAGGTTGTCACACTTTCATTTGTTTAGTTTTCTCTGTGAAATCACTTGGCCAGTTATAGAAGACAGTCAATCTGGACGTATGCAGGTAAAAGAAAAATGAGTCTGTAGCCCTTTTCCTACTCAGTTATTCTCTGGCTTTGGTGTTTTTTGCTATCTAACAAAATAGGCACATTTCCATGTGAAAGTGCCGCTCCTGCATTTTGTTGTCACACTGCCTTTAATATAAAATACATACGGTGGACATCAGAGGACCTATGTTAAGGGAATGCTGAAAACATGCATAGTTTTCTGATAGTTCGGATCATACACATCTGACTCTCTGTGAGAGGGCGCTACTCCTTTTCTGCCTCATCACTCACACTGTCCTGAAATGATCATTGAATTCAGAGAAATGTTCCTTATGTTTGTAACACATCGCAACATCAGAGCAGGCTTTACATAACTGAAGCTTTCACACTGACTGCTCACCCCAGCTTTTAACTCTCGTGGTAAACAAGGTACTAATGATGATTGACTTTTGTATTCGTAAGTTGGGTGAATACTTTCAGATGTTTGAACATTTACAGTAAATGTAGTTATGTACTGTTTTTTTGGTTTTTTTGGTTTTTTTTGGTCTAAATGCGTCATGCTTGTCTTTGAATCGAATCATATTTTTATACTGAAGTATGACTATATATATATATATATATATATATATATATATATATATATATATAAAACAAAATCTCACATGTGTTTAGTTGAAATGGCACAGCTGAAGAGTACATTGTAAATAGACTTAAGGTGTAACAGGGCAACTGGTAATCTGCATATCCATAGATCTGAATTTTTGAAATGGAGAGTCATCTAGACCATAATGTGCATTCAGTTCCTTCAAGTTGCACTTCGTTTATCTGTCGAATTAAGCACTAGAATTTTAAACTGCAAGCATGCGTGGTCTGCGCAGGGCTACACTAGCTTACACGTTTGAGTGGTTAGTTATAAACTTGACCTCTGTGACCTTTTGATTACCATGAAGAGTAAAAAGGAACAAAACATTTCATAGGAAATGTGAAGGCACAGCTTAGCACTGATCATCCAGTACTAATCCCTTCTTCTAATGCTTTTATCTCAGGTTGTACATAAGAAAACAAAGGGGGTAATATATGCACAGATTGGGGGGGGTGGGGGGGTCACATAATATCTCTGTTGGTTTATAGAGAAACTGAATGCACTCGTAATGTAATTTGCCATTAAATCACATGCTATAGCAGTAAATGTGTTGCAGTAATGAGAAAAACACGTATATTGTTTTACAATTCTGATCTCATCGTGCTTTTTCTCTTTGTTTTTGTCTGACTTTTCTCACTCGCTGCTATATTGTAATAACTTACCAAGCATTTCTTATGCCATAAGTAGATTACTGATCTTTAAACTGCCTCTACTTGCATATATCTGGTCACAGAATGTCAGACCCACTTCAGCGCAGCTCAGTTTTTAACCTTGCAGATTTCCTGGGACTCGCTCATCCCAGGTGTGCTCGGGGAAAAACCACAAACCTGTGTGTGCCTTAGTGTGTGCCATAAAACACCAGATTTAAAAAAAATAAATAAAATAAAAAAAGTTTCTTACGCACACACTTGTAAACTGTTGGCATCTTCAGCTAGATTTAGCTGTTTGTGACACAAAAGGGTCCCACAGGCTGGAAAATAATGTCACTGTACATTCTATACAATGTGCACCCTTCTGGGCAGTAACAGTGAAGGATTTGCTTTTCAAAAATACAGACTTTTTAAATGTTAAACATAAAAAAAAAAACTGCTAGAAACTTTATCAACAAGGCAACTTAAAATGTCAACAAGATGTCATGTAAATTTGCAAAGTCAGCTTTCCCTTAAGAATGTTTTTTTGTGTGTTGAACTGTCAAGGGACTTTTAAACTTTTATCAGGGAATCGTAGTCTTCCTTTGTTGAACTAGCTCAGGATATAGGACAGTACTGTTTTCCCTTCCTCATTCACTCTGGAGTGAGTATAGAGTGCTCTGCCTTACAATACGCATACACCAACAACAATACAGATTAAGATTACCTTTATTTTTGTTTTTCCTGAACTGAAAGAAAGAAAAGAAAAACTTGGGCTTACTTGGGGCAGCAGTTATAGGATTTAGAAACGTGATTTTTTTTTCTCTCCTGAGTTAAACTTGTTTCTGTGGCTGTAGTGTCATGCAAAGAGACCATGGAGTCTCCCTTTCGATGTGTTGTTAATGTGTACTGTGGCTTGATAACAATACTGTAAATGTTTGATGAATGTATATTTAGTCATTTAAACGATGAAACAAATTGAGATTGAATGGATTTAAAAATAAAGTGATTTTAAAATCTGCTACGTATCGTGTGTTCAGACTTTAGTAGGTAACGCCAGTCAGTGCAAGTTATTTTTATTATAACATTGCCTTATTTACTTTTTATACCAGAGCTAGGTTTCTAGTTCAGATGCATCTTTACGACACCAAGATGTGCACATACAAAACCAAGGTGCCATCAACAAGACTGCTGAGGGACATTTAACCACATATTAGATGAGCTGTATGTATACTTTTGATCCTGTGGGTCATTTTAAAACGGGTAACTCCAGCAAACTGGTAGTCCAAACTGCAGAACCCTGGATTTGCTGCTGAGCCTTTTCTTTATGCCCAATTCATCCATGACTGTCAACCTTCCCGTGTGACAAACACCATTAGTTCACACAACGGTCATTGGCCTGATCTCCAGTTATGATGAGACTGCATACAGAGATAAAGTGCAGAACCTAATGGCACGGTGCACCACTAACAACCTCACCACACACACACTGTCTCCTTGGTAGCAAAACCAAGGAGATTGTGGTGGACTTCAGACCGTCTAAGACATAGGTGTCAAACTCTGGCCCGCAGCCTAATTACATTTGGCCCGCGAAGCCATACCAAATTACTATTAGAGCTGGCCTACTGGTATTATACAGCTAATATATATATTGTTTAGTATTAAGCTTTGCTTGTTCCATATTCAGTTTTCCAGCAAAACTTATTTGAGTCCATAAGAAAAGATTCATTCCTATATCTGGAGGAAGATTTTTTTTTTTTAATAAATATTAATGTTATCCCGTGACTTTGTTCCAGTTTTGAATTTTGGCCCACTGTGTAGTTGAGTTTGACACCCCTGGTCTAAGAGAACAGACACAGGTCCTGTGTACATCAACAAAGAGGCTGTTGAAAGAGCCTATAACTCTAAATTCCTCTGTGTGCATATTAAAGATGAACACTCTTGGTCCAAGCAAAGTCATTTCGTTGTTTTGCTTCCCTGCGCATCAGAGGGGGAAAATAGCTCAAAGAAATCATTAAAAGTCCAAACTGACCACAGCATTCATGCCCACGATGAGTATATGTAAACTGCGGGTAGTACACCCAAGCGTTTCCTTGAGAACCACCGCACCAGAGGGCGCTCTGCTCCTACCAAACGACCCAAGCTTCTACTCAGTTCCACCTCCGTGTTCTTGTCACATTGTCCAACATGGCTGCGTCCATGGTGGGTATCTGCTGTTATGTGTGGCGGCGTGGCTCTTGTAATCTTCTCGGGCCGGCCACTCTTTGCCTCACACTCAGGTCTAAATTTCACTCTTCTTCTTCCGCGCACCACGGGCTGCTTCTCTCTCTGCACAAACGCGGCGTTCTGAAAGACTCATTCCCAGAAAACGCAGCCCAAGAGCAGCTCCCCCGGCTGCTCCAGTCCGGTGCTCAGACGGTATACTGCGGATTTGACCCCACAGCCAACAGTCTCCATGTGGGGAACTTGCTCGCTCTCATCGGCCTGCTGCACTTCCGAGGCGCCGGACACCATGTGATCGCGGTGCTCGGAGGAGCCACGGCACAAATCGGAGATCCGAGCGGGAAGACGAGCGAGCGGGAGCAGCTGTCCGCGGACGTGGTGGAGGCGAACACCCACAGCATCCGGGAGAGCATTCAGAGGATCTTCACCAACCACGAGCTGCACTTTCACGACGGTTCCAGGCCGCTGGGAACCGTGACTGTTCTAAACAACCTGAGCTGGTATAAGAACTGGGGCGTGGTGGGGTTTCTGTCGGAGGCTGGAAGACACTTCAGGATGGGCACCATGCTCAGCCGCCACAGCGTGCAGTCCAGGCTAAAGAGCGCCGAGGGCATGAGCCTGACAGAGTTCACCTACCAGGTGTTCCAAGCTTATGACTTCCACCACCTGAACCAAATATACGGCTGCAAGATTCAGCTTGGAGGCACCGACCAACTGGGCAACTTGATGTCTGGCCATGAGTACATTCACAAGTAAATGTTTTTCCAAGCCCACTACTGTTACAGTACTGGGCTAATTAATTCATAATTACCTGTCCCTGATAAGCCTGCAGTCCACCTTTTGAAGCAGGACTAGGCTATTTTTGTGTGGATAAACCCTGCATGTATTTCAGACTCCATTATAAAATCTGCAAATTCACTATATATTCTTGATCATTAGATGCACATACATCAAATTTTTTGAGACATTAAGTTCTACACCCAATTATACCACCAAGATGTTTTTGGGTTGGGTTTTTTTTTTTTTTTTTTTTTTGCCTGTCTCTCTACCAACCAAAACACACACATGCCTGCCAGATTTACCCTGAAGGCTGCCTTGAAACACTGAAAACGTTATTTTTCTCCAGAGTAAGCGGCGAGGAGGTGTACGGCCTGACCATCCCGTTAGTTACCAGCACTGTCGGGGACAAGCTGGGGAAAACTGCAGGCAATGCAGTGTGGCTCAACAGAGATAAGACGTCACCCTTTGAACTCTACCAGTTCTTTCTCAGGCAGCCTGATGCCAGTGTGGAAGGGTATGTGGAAGTGAAGGCTGATCATGTTTGTTGAGTTTTAATGAAAGTGCAATATCCACAAACGTCTCATCGCAACCCTGTTTTTATCCGAAAGTAAGTATTCGGTGCACAGTCATAGGATGCTGAGGTGTACTGTGTGAGCTGTTTTTTTTTTTTTTTTTTTGTAGGTATCTGAAGTTGTTCACCTTTCTGCCTTTGGCAGAGGTAGAGAAACTGATGGAGCAACAGAGAGAAGATCCAAGTAAACGCCTCGCCCACAAAAGACTGGCTGCTGAAGTGACAAAACTGGTGCATGGAAAGGAGGGCCTGGAGACTGCAAAGAGGTTAGAATTGATCTGTGTGTTTATTCCCCTAAATTATACATTTTATTTTCTTGAATCCTCATCTAGAGCTCTTTTACGCTGTAACTTATTAGAGTCAAAGTGCATTGTGTTTAGAACAGCAGGACTATGCTCTGCCAAAAAGTGGAAAATGTTATGCCTGCAGTACAGTAAGAGGAAAGTGCTCATTGCTGTAGTCTTTGTTTGCTGTGGCTGCCCATGTCCTCTGTCTTCCATGTGGACAGAATGGTCATATTTAATGTCGTCATTGCAGATGCACCAATGCACTTTATCACAGCAGCGTGCAAGCCTTGGAGGAAATGAGTGATGAGGAGCTTCAGGAACTCTTCAGGGAGGCACCTTTCCATGAGCTGCTGTTGGAGCCGGGGACAACTGTTATAGATGCCTGCCGCAAGGTCGGCGCCATCCCTGAGGGTCCCAGAGGGTAAGCACCCCAGTTCTCCTTTATCTAAATGCGGTACCAGAGTGGTATGTAGTGCTTTGATAGAGCTTGTTAGTGTGAGCATACATGCACCCAGAGATCCACAGTGTAATCTTTTGTGTATGGTGTGTAATGCAGTTACACATTCTGGGAAATAGAGGTGGGGGGATTGATCCAAATGTCGATAGCACCGATACCAAAGTTGGTATTTGTATCAGAACGAGAGTAGCAAGATAAGATCGATACTTTGTTTCTATCCTCCAGCCCGCTGAATTTTGTTAACCAAATATTTTTTTAGTAAATGAAGCTAAAATCTTCAATGAAAAACATCTGAACCTTTTTGAGTTGACTGTCACAGCTATTTTATTTCTATCCTGTAGAACACAAGTGCTGAAGAGTAGTGTTTTTTTGCAGCAGGTGCAGGAGTTTGTGGTCTCTTTGTTCTTCAGTGATAACGCTCACAGGTAGCCACAACAACTTCTTTGTGTCCGAGGTGTAACGATAACACCCAGTCACGATCACGCAGTCAAATTTCATAAGCTGGTTTCCTGAGGAAAAAAAAAAAGCATTGCTTGTGTTAGCTGGGTTGCAGCTGCCCCTACAGCCTGTAACCATGTAACAGTTTGATGTGTGCCTTTAGTGCAACGATAGCAACCAGTCACATTCACGCCGCCACATTTCAAAAAGCTTCTTTTGTAGAAAACAAAAGCGTTTTCTTTGATTCTAGCTCTGCTGTCATGTAGCTACAGCCAAGATAACTGCCACATCTAAGGTGTATAATGTAGCAACAGCCCTGCAACATGTAAACAGTTAAATGTGTCATAATTATAGGTTACCAGCATAAAAATGTCATGATCAGATTAACGTATTTTCAAAAATGTTGTTGAAAAGTACGTTGTTTCCTTCTTCTGGCTACTACCCAAGCCATGCAAAACTGCAAAATGAACCCAAGTCATCAGCCCTCCACCGCCGTGCTTGACAGTCAGTATGAGGTGTTTGTGATTTGCTGTATTTGGTTCACTCCAAATGTGAAGGTCAAGTATATATCCACATTGGTCTTGTTTATTCAAAGGACAGCTTGCTTGTTTTTTAAGGAGAGAGGAGGCTTTCTTCTGGTAACGATTCCAAATAAGACTTGTTAACTCTTTTCTAATTGTACTATCATGAACTTCCGCATTTAAAAATGCTAACAAAGGCCTCTACTGTCTGTGATGTATCTCTTGGGGTTTTTTGGAGTTTCTCTGAACATTGCATAGTCTGACCTTTGCTGGGATGTGCACTTATCTGAGGATTGATAGCTCCCTTGAATGTTTCCGAGTTGTGAATAATCATTCTGACTGTACAGAGATGGAGTTGAAATTATTTGACCTTATGACCTTGTTAAAGCCACTGCTGTCTTTCCTCCTTGGCACTATGTTATGTTACACCCCGGCCTAGGCAACCGGGGTGCAACGCAGGAAAATAAAAATAAGGAAAAAACACGACAAAAAAAACCCACTAAGGCTCTCCACCAAAATCCCAAAACGAAGGTGTCTCAAAACGAAAGTATTGACAAAACCCATTTACAGCTATTTACAACAGACTATTTATTCACAACAAAACACCAAACTATTTACAACACGGGGGAGATCGCGACCATGACATACTGAAACACAAGGCTTAAATACATAGAAGGAGCAATCAGGGAATGGACCACAGGAGGGAAACACAGCTGGGGCAAATTAGACCTGACGAGACAGGGAAACGTAAACTGAAAACACTAAGATAACACAGACTTTCAAAGTAAAGCAGGAAACACATAACAGTCACGCCAAAAACAACACACTGACAACACCGAAACGTAACATTTCCCCCCACCCAAAAATCAAACATGTAACCCCAAGTGAAAAGTTTGATTCAGACAAACGAAGGCTGAAGACGAAGGCAGACGAAGCTGATGGAGGCTGGAGCGGTCCCACTGACCCTCCAGCAGACGACGAAGGCTGGAGCGGTCCCTCGGACCCTCCCCTCAGCGAAGGCAGATGAAGCTGATGAAGGCTGGAGCGGTCCCACTGACCCTCCAGCAGACGACGAAGGCTGGAGCGGTCCCACTGACCCTCCAGCGAAGGCGGATGAAGGCTGGAGCGGTCCCACGGACCCTCCAGCGACGACAAAGGCTGGGGCGGTCCCGCAGACCCTCCCCTCAGCGAAGGCAGATGAAGCTGATGAAGGCTGTAGCGGTCCCACTGACCCTCCAGCAGACGACGAAGGCTGGAGCGGTCCCTCGGACCCTCCAGCGGAGACGGACGGCTAGGTCATTATCCAGCTCCTCTGTATGTACCCCTTCATCATCTTCAGATTCTTCCAGGGGTTTCTGAGGTTTGTCCAGGCACCGAGGGTCTATCCAGGAGGTCGTCCTTGTATTGTGGTCTATAAAATAGACCTCTCCGTTCTCGGTATAGGCCATCTCCCAGTTGTCGGGCAGAGGTCCCAGCGGATCCTCTGGGGGAGGATGGCTCAGGTGAGTGTGTGTCTGCTGTGTGCTCTCCGTGATGGCCGGTGGTGAGGGGGTTGTCCCAGCGTAGGACAGGTCACTCTGGTGGGGGGCGAAAGGGCGCACCGAGTGATGAATCTCGTCTAATTCACTAGAGTCTCCTGTAAAGCTGCTGTTCATGTCATGGAGGTCCTCGTCGTCCTCCTGCTGCTGCTCTCCAGGCACTAATCCAGCATTGTGCATGTCATTGTAGGACTTGGAGCGTCGGGGAGTGGAGTGCTGTGAGCCCGGCAGGCTACTCCTGAGCCCGTCTGGCAGTGGGGCATCACCGCTGTTACCACTACTGCTAATCACTTTCCCACTGGGGGGCTGCACTGGTGGCTTGGGTGTCCCATAATAGTTACCATCATATGTTCCTATCTCCAAGAGGGTCCCACTTTTCTCCAATTCCAGGAATTGCTCTACTGAGAGGAATTCGTAGTCCACGCCAGGAACTTCTCCTTCACGTGGGGCACGGGTAGTACAAGGCACAGCGTGACGGTAGAGGTTGTCTCTGATGGTCTGCTGCAGTTCGTGGTCAGGCGAGGACTTCTGGAAGCGCTGGCTCAGATACTGCTTCAGGTCCTTGGTCAGCTTGCTTCCTTTTGTCTTACCTTGCCTGACAGTTTTAAACCTGGCGGGTCCTTTGCAGTTCTTTAGCACGGTGTATATGTCGTACAGGGGTAATCCCGAAATCGAGAGATTCTCCACTTCGAGCAGCAGCTCCCCTTCACCCAGTTTCCCACTTTTGTACACCACCGCATTGTGGTTCAGCGGTCCAATGTAGGCGAACTCTCCGTTCTCCGCGCCGCCACGCAGCGGCACGTTGAGCTCACCGCGGGCATCTTTGGACACGGAGACCTCGTTCACCCTGGAGGTCCAGTGGTTCTTCTTCAGCGCGGGTTTGGACATTGCGAACAGTTAACGAGCCGACGCCAAACCGGCCGGACTCTGCCACCGGGGTTGGGGGGGGGAACACAGTCACAGCAGTCCCTGTCTCTCTCCTGCTCGTTAAAAAGTAGATTTGTATCCGAGGGACGCGCAGAAAACTTTCTTTCTCTCCCACAGAAACATGAGCGCCTCTGACAGTACAGGTCCCGAATCAAGCCATTCCTGCCTGCGCTGAAATCACTCCTTACTGTGCGGTTATTCTCATCACTTTTCTTAACATCCCCTCCGGTTTAATCCTCCTTTACTGTTGTCACCCTACATCTGCCACGCTCCCACTCACGGCTCGCGTCCACTTCTTAAATCCTCTCGGTTGTTTTCAAAACTCACTTTTAAAGGTTTTCCTTCCTCTCTTCCTGCTAAAAGAGACTTCACTCCTCCTCTGCCCGTATCCGCAGACCCCACTTTATCCACAGTCGACTGCGTCCAGAACTCCTTTAACCAGGTACGTCGCTCTGGTGCGTGGAGCTGAAAATCATTCCCACTCTGGTGCTGGGGATGTGTTGCTGTCCCCCCTTCGGACCCTCCAGCGATCCCGGACCCTCCAGCGAAGACAGACGGCTGAAGCGGTCCCTCCCTCGGACCCGCCAGCGACGGCGGACGGCTGAAGCGGTCCTCGGACCCCCCAGCGAAGGCGGATGAAGGCTGGAGCGGTCCCTCGGACCCTCCAGCGAAGGCGGATGAAGGCTGGAGCGGTCCCTCGGACCCTCCAGCGAAGGCGGATGAGCAGCCCACCAGCTGCACAGACGGACACGCAGCCCACCAGCTGCACACACGGACACGCAGCCCACCAGCTGCACACACGGACACGCAGCCCACCAGCTGCAGAAGGCTGGAGCGGTCCCCCGGATCCTCCAGCGAAGACAGAAGGCCGAAGCTGTCCCCCCTTCGGACCCTCCAGCGATCCCGGACCCTCCAGCGAAGACAGACGGCTGAAGCGGTCCCTCCCTCGGACCCGCCAGCGACGGCGGACGGCTGAAGCGGTCCTCGGACCCCCCAGCGATTGGACGAGCCCCCATATGTTACACCCCGGCCTAGGCAACCGGGGTGCAACGCAGGAAAATAAAAATAAGGAAAAAACACGACAAAAAAAACCCACTAAGGCTCTCCACCAAAATCCCAAAACGAAGGTGTCTCAAAACGAAAGTATTGACAAAACCCATTTACAGCTATTTACAACAGACTATTTATTCACAACAAAACACCAAACTATTTACAACACGGGGGAGATCGCGACCATGACATACTGAAACACAAGGCTTAAATACATAGAAGGAGCAATCAGGGAATGGACCACAGGAGGGAAACACAGCTGGGGCAAATTAGACCTGACGAGACAGGGAAACGTAAACTGAAAACACTAAGATAACACAGACTTTCAAAGTAAAGCAGGAAACACATAACAGTCACGCCAAAAACAACACACTGACAACACCGAAACGTAACAGTTAACATGTGCCCGAATGCCTCAGACCAGTAAACTGCCAAAACCTTTAGAGGTGCTCACACTTGTAGATCAGTTAAGTCCATTTGATTAGCAGCTCCTGGATCCTCCTCACTCTCTAAATTCCTGTGGAAGAATACAGGGTGTACTTTCTTTTTCACATGACTTTTAGATTTTCTTTTTCAAGATGAAACCCTGTCCTAACTGATGGTGTAAATGTTTGTGTGCAGGTATCAAATGGTTTCAGATGGAGCAGTGTGGATCAACCACACACGTACAGACAACCCGGAGCAGGTACTGATCCCCAAACTCCACATCCTGGCTAATGGACTCACGCTGCTCAGAGTGGGCAAGAAGAACTTCTACATTATCAAGTGGCTTAGCCTCTGACGGTGCCTTATCAAGCAGGAGACCACTATATTATAATGGACTAACTGGGAAGGTAGGCGACTACACCTCAGCAGAGTCAGGAAGGATCATTTCCATTTTTTTGGATATAAATATGTGTATGTACAGATTAAATGTTTATTTAAAACATTTCTATTAAAAGCGTTTGATATCACGATTGCTTCCTGGTTACTTTGTATGGACATTGAGAGGCGGTGTGATGACCACTAGGGGGCATCATTGCCCCAGAATTAATGGTGGCCAGCCAGCAGCCACAGCTGCAGCACATAGCCTGCTGTGACCTCTTAAGTAAATAATTGCTCACAGTAAAATTAAATTGCATCATTTCTTGCAGGTTGCTTGCTTCTATTTTAAGCAAATCCAATTTGTTTCATCTTGATCAGAACCTGAGGCGAGCATCTTTTTTGACATCACTCTTGTTTTGGGGGCTTTTTTTGTTTGTTTTTTTCCCCTTCAGTGGAAAAGTGTAAAACTTGGACGATAAAGAAAAAGAAGCTGGAAAAAAAAGCTTGATAAATTTAAAAACAAACAGTACTTTTGCTTGAAGATCACATTTTTAAATAGAGCCTTAAATAAGAAACAAAGAAGTTTGGACTATTATTTTCAAATTCAATTCAAAGCAGGAATTTGTACATTATTGTTGACCTGACTTGTGTTGAAAGCAACACATCTGCTCATTTTTAGCAGATTACTGATCCCTCCTCCTTGCAGGTAATGATCAAAACATTTAATCTAGTGTCCTCAATATGAGAGTCAGTGTAAATTTAGAAATCACTGCTTTGCACTTTGGCCCACCCTGCCTACTTTTTTCCAGATTAGGGTTAAAAACATAAAATTAAAATTTTCCATATTTTTCTTTTTTTTATTGGTAATTTCTAATGGGATTTGGATAACGCTAGGGATTTGTGCGAACCTGCCAAGTTTTTCCTGAGGTGTCGGGGGAAAAACGTTAACACTGAGTACTTTCGGCTTCTTTTTTTTTAAAAAAAAATTTCTAAATTTGCTGACTTCTGATACTGTGTGGGGTTTTTTTGTTTTGTTTTTTTGTTTTTTTTAGCACTGTGTTTTTTGTTTTGTTTTTTCGCTCTGGGTTCTGGTGGCAGTGTGGACAGAGTCTGATGTGTGCTGACCTTGACCTTAACCACTGAGGTGCAGATAATTGGTGGAAATGGCATGTCATAAAGATACACATTAGCCAGATTGGCACAATTTTTTTTTTTTGTTTGTTCTTTTTGTTTTAAGTTAATTGTTCTGCACCTGTTAGGAATGATTTGTTATGCTATTTTTTATTTCAAAGATTATAATTTTTCTTATTTGGCACAGCCATGACAACATTTATTATCAATAACCTTTTTTTTGTACATCCTCTTCCCCCACTCAGTTATTTATTATACGTTAAATACAGAGTTACATATATACATGACACTCACACGCTTTTTTTTTTTTTGTTTTAAGGGAAAAGGAGAAAAAAAGAAATCAGAGCGGCTTAATTTAGCCGGTCCACCTTAAGAAAAGTAGGCGGGCTTAAAAACTCTGACCAATGAGCGACCTCTTCGGGAATTTAAATAGCTCAGCATGTCAATCATGCCCCTACCCCCACATCAACCTTTCGCCATATTGGGCGAAAGAGAAGGGCTGTCTGCAGTTTCTCTCGCTACGGGACAAAATTGACAGAGCGCCTTCAGTTCCTGAGCACTTTGTTTTGATGAGACTACGCAGGGCTTCACAACACGGCGGCTGTTCGCGTCTGCATTCCGACGTATGCATGGCATAACGCGTTTCACGCTTTTTTTGGAGCTTTCTCAGCGACGAGGAGATAACCGTTGTTTTTGAGTGTTGTGTGTGTGTGTGTGCGCTGCCTTTTTGTTTTTGTTTTTTCCCTCCTCGTGAAAAACTGGACGCTCCAGGCTGTTTTAAAAAATTGCGTGTTTTGCTGGAGCAAAATGTCAGATGTTCGACTTTCAAACGGGAGCCCGACGCTGGAGCGGACGGACTCACGGCTGTCTGAACACCCGAAACCGTCAGCCTGCAGGAGCCTCTTCGGCTCGGTGGATCACGAAGAGTTAAAGAGGGATTTAAAGGGACATTTGCGGGAGTTGGAAGAGCGCGCCTCCGACCACTGGGGCTTCGACTTCGCCACTGACACGCCGAGGGCCAACTCCAGGTTCGAGTGGAAACTAGTGGATTGCAGAGACCTGCCGGGCTTCTACACTCGGCAGCCGCTTACGAAGAAAGGCGTCTGCTCCACTGGGAATAACAATGTGGATCTTAACGGGAATCACAGTTGTGTTGTGGTGCCTCCGAGCGAAGATCCCGACAGGGCTGACGGGCAAATGGAGTGCACGGAACAGTGTACAGCGCTGAGGAAAAGACACGCGTGTCACGGTACTACATACGCTCCAGTTTAACCCGTTTACATCAGTTGTTTCTGAGCAACGCAGCTGATCGCGTATTGATTTGTGCACCGAAAAAAAAATTTTGAAAATCATGGCCCCAAAAAGCACTGTAAAGAGTGGGGTTTGCCTGCAACACTATACCACTATTTTTTTTTTTTTTTTTAAGAAATGACGAAATTTTTGTTTTTATTTTTATTTTTTTTGCTTTTTGCAGACTCCCCTGTTCCGAGCAAGAGGTCACACAGCAGCTCAGATGTTAGTTGTCCGAGTCGGAGTCACTCTGCAGAGCACACGCCCAGAAAGACCAGTCCCAAGAGGAAAACGTGAGAAAAGGTAAAGACTGTTCATGCAATATTTTTCCTTTTTTAATCATATTTTTCTTAAGGAAAAGCAAAGATTTCGTAACAAAAAAAAAATAGCTCTGTGCATAGTGTAACTACAGTAGGCTGTTTACTGGCTACTCCATCTCCCAACTGGGGGTACCTTTGGAAAACGAGTAAATCTGCAAAAACATCTGGTTATTCGTTTACTGAAAAATTGATACCGCTTTTAAACCATTAGGAGGCATTCTAATTCAGCTTAAACACCCTTTCAGTTCACTTAAATAAGATTTGGATGTTACACAGCTTTGACAGTCTGCATACTTTTGTGCACGTCCTTCAAATGTGCTGTCAGTCTGTCTCATTCATTAATGAGCGGGGACAGAAACATGAGGGAGTAAAAGGGGTTGTGGGGGGGGGTTGGTTTTTAATTTTCCACTCGGACAGAGAGAGCTCTGTCGATACACTGCGATCGAGGTGAAACAGGGGAAGGAAAAACAAACGAACAAATAATGCCTGTACATTTTAAAGATCTTTAACATTTAACCGCTGTCTGACACGGTGAGTCCGTTGAGTTTCCGTCGAAACTTGTAAACAAGTGCTGAACAACAGTGTAGTAGTGTAACACGTCAGCAACTGAGAGCAGGGACGGGAAGGGGCTGGTCTCTGTGCAGTGCTGCACACGCGTTGCACACTAACGTTACAACACACATCTGTCCCTGCCGGTGGAGAGTGTGCAGAAGAGTCGTGCAGGTCTGAAAGCAAGTGTGTGGGTGTGTGTGTACTGGCCAGGGCGACGGCCAATAGGCATGCAATCAGCATTGTTATGGCAGGATGTCAACTGTCAAAGCTGGGGGGTGGTCACTTCTATTTAATGCATTTTATTTATTTCTATTTTTTTAATTGTAGAAATCAAAAAATACCCCCAAACAAGGCTGTCTCATAGGCATTTTCAGATCTTTTCATGATTAAATAGGGGTGCTAATGTAAAACTATACCAGGTTTTCTTTTTTGATATCAGTTTTTATTTATGTATTAATACATGTACAAAACTAATTAGTTCATTCAGGTCTCCTGCTGCTCTGAGGTTTACCCCTTAGACCACACTAAGTTTATTTTATTTTATTTATTCATTTATTTGTTTGCAGAAATTGTTGCACAATGCCCACATTAGTGTCATCATTGCAACCTCTTATGCTTCTTTTTTCTTTCTTTCATCTGTTTTGTCTCACAGAACTGAAGATGAATGCCCCCCCCCCTCCTTGTTTAACATGGAGAAACCTCAGTGTTGGCTGGTTTGTTTTTTGGTTTTGTTTTAGGGTTTGTTTGTTTTTGTTTTTTTTGTAATTTCTTTTGTTTGTTTGCTTTTAGTCTAGTGTTTTGTTTTGTTTTGTTTTGTGGGGGGGGTTGTTTTGTTTTTTTGGAAGAGGATCTACACAGCATCCGAAACATATCAACCTTCCTGAAGATTGGGAAGGACGCTGTTGAAGCACTGAATAGAAACACTAAATTTTTTGGCACTTAATTAAAAGTTACTTCCTCTAAAAGCAGTCGATGTAGCAGTGTGCAATTAGGTTTAATTTACTTTTTTGCTCCTTTTTTTTTTCTTTTTTCTTTTTTCTTTTTTTAACTACCTGTGTGTAAATAAAAAAAAATATATATATATATAAATATATAAACATATATTATTTCTCTCCATATGTAGCACATAAGACATTATGATTTAAAAAGAAATCCTTTATGTAAAACGGTGTGAATTTTGATTTGACTTGAATTGCAATGTTTGATAAATGTTTCCAAAATGCTGTTCTCTTTAATTTTTTTTCTTTTTTCTTTTTTTTTGGGGGGGGGGGGGGGGTGTTGACACAGTCCCTAATTGCTACATTTAAAACAAAAAATTTTGGCTTCTTACGGTTTCTTAATAGTGTTTCTTCCCTCGTCATCTTCCTAACTCAGCATTGAAGAATGGTACAAATGTAGCGTTTTTTTGATTTTTAATAATTTTTTTCCCCCCTTTTTCTGCTAAGTCTAGTGTCACCAAGTGTAAATTCTCCTATACGATCTAGTTTAACAGGAAGAAGTGTAATATTTGTGTAAGGACAGTCTTTAAGTCCCTTGATATTTATTTTGTAATTGAGGTGCTTTTAGCATCAGCTTAATCCTGGAATAAGATTTTTTTTTTTTTTTTTTTTTCCCTCCCACGCTCTGGAGTTGCGAGGTACTCAGATATTGAAGGACAAAGACTATACAAACTGCACAGGTTGAGTTCTCTTTGACTGTTCCTATTGTTTGATGAACATTAAGGCTTGTGAGGGGTTTTGTTTGTTTTTGGGTTTTTTTGGTTTTTTTGTTAAAGGGTTGAATGTCCTACAATACCAAATACATGGTTGCATCAATATATTTGCCAGCACTGCTTGTGCTCTTCAATTGACTTCACATTGTGTTACTTTGTGATAACCGAGAGATGTTTGTACTTTTCTCATCAATGTTGTTAGCCTGCTGAGGATGCACATGAGCATCTAAAAGCTTCCCTTTATTTGCCTGAAGTGTGGTTTTTTTGTTTGTTTTTTTTTTTTTTTTTTTTGAAAAAGACCAGGGTACACCTAAATGGAGACAGAAAACAGCTCGTCTCTGGAATGCAGTCACCATGCCTGTGTATTATGTAAATCTTTGCAATGTACCTTTGTACATAATTTTGTAAAAACACTGAGAAATATACTAACTTATTTATGTCAAGCCTTTTTTTTTTTTTTTTTTTTTTTTTATGTAGAATAAAAAAATATGGGTTTTTGATTACGGTTATCCAAAGTGGCATTTACTTTATTATAATTGTTTTATTTTGTAAAACCATATTTTTGGTAGTGTTTTGTTTTGTTTCTTTTCTTATAAAGGTTGCAAACTGAGCCTGGTAAAATATTTTGATGTGCATTTTTTTTTAATGTGTGGTTATAAAATGTATTGCAATCAATTAAAAAAGAAAAAAATGAGTTGTGGTTCCTTCTTACACTCGGTGTAAATTACACACTTGGTTTGTAGAAAAATAGGATGAAAATAGTTTTTGCTTTGTTCATTCCCCAAATCATTGGGACGTACAAAGTATTTGCAACAGCTGTGTGGGTGGACTTCCTGGAATAATACAGTGACACTCCCAATATAATTCCATCAGCACTATGAGCAGCAGGTTGACACTTTAGTCATCCAATCAAAAAGACAGTGGGGAAAGCAGACCACTCGCTGCAGCCAGTAACATTTAGTAATTTATGGGTAAGGCTTTCATTTGCTTTTAATCTCAGTACAAGAGTCTTTTGAATGCAAAGTAAAACAAGGCAAGTCAGGTTTTTTGTTTTGTTAGGCTTTTTTTTATTTTTATTTTTTTTATTACCATTTGTTTTTTCTTTTTCACTATTTACATGGGCTTAGTTGCATCTGTCTGTGTCTATAAAAAGTGTGTGTGTGTAAGAAAATAAGGGAGTGTGTAACTGGAAGACCCAGAGTGATTTTTTTTAAAAACTTTTCTTTCATACATGTGTCTTCTATAATATATCAAATTCATCAAAATTTTATTTTTATAAATTTTTATTTAATTCAAGTAATTTTTTGAATGTGTACAATGCAATGTGCACACAAGCTCAGTATTGTACTTATATACATTTTAATCTTCGAACTGAAAAATCATAATTATGTCTTTTATATGTTTAAAATTAATTCACATAGGTATTGATTTGGTTTGACCCTTAATCAGTCAAAATTATAATTTGCATTTTTTTTTTTGTAATTAAATCACCTACAGTAATCCACTTGAAACATGAAAAAGATCAAATAAAGGATGAATTAGTAAATGAAAGGTGTTCTTACAGGTGCTATCAGGCAACACATATGTGCCATTGTACACCAACTTTCATCCAGTACTTGATAATAATAGTAATAATAATATAAAGAGAATTCCTCAGAGTAAGTGTTGTTCAATCTGGCTGTCGTGAGTCTGAAACTCAGTAGAAAACTGACTCAGTGATGCTACTTCAAATAAATTGGTGTTTCTATTAAACAGAAGTGTCTTAATGTTGTACTTTTCAGCTTTCTTGTCACTCTGAGTGATGTATGCTAAAAGTGGAGCCCTAACCTGTGCTGAGATGCTCTTTGACCTCTAGTAACTTCACTAAATGTTTTCACTGCACAGAATTTCCCAACTTCCTTCTTGTATGAGCAGCACAGGAAGACACCTGTGCTTAGAGCATTTTAAAGCTGGATGGGTGGAGGCTGTGCATTTGAGTGTGCCCAAGAGATGGTGGGGGTGTGAGTGGTGTGGTACGGTAAAAGTGTGTGGGGGATGGGTCCACTCCTGAAGTGTGCAGGTGGGTAACCTCAGCTCAGCCATGCACCCCCACTCTGAGCTTGTCCCATTGTCCCAGTGTGTGGGCTTTTGTGTGGACAGCCATTGTAAGAGCCCAGGGCTGGCCACTGTTGTGTCTGGGGCTTCTCTGCTCAAACAAAGGCCCCGTCTATGAGCCTCCACCCTACCCAAACAGCAGACTGACTGACTGACTTGGTGTCTGACTGACAGACTAGGTGGCTGACTAACTGACTGAATGGCTGACTGGGTGCCTGATTGGTTGAGTGATTGATTGGATGGAGCAGAAGAGTGGAAGTACTGTGTTTCAGGCAATCTGTAATACTCAGTGTACATCAGTGTCACTTATATACGTGATACTGTTAAATGTATGATGAATGAAATACCAAATAAGTTTTTTACTATCATAATATGTATAAAATGCATTAGCTTTAATGGGATTTTGACAGTTAGGGTGATCATTTAAAAACAAAGTGCTATAAGTTGTGAAATGACGCAGGCTGATGAGGCACTCAAGGGACATGTTCTGAAATGTAAATAAAAAAATGTCAAAAGAGTTTTTTGTTGTTGGGTTTTTTTTCCAGGAAAATGCAACAGTCGCAGGTGTTTTTGCATGCATAAGACTGACATCATTCCACATATTCACACCAGCCTTGTATTACATGGGTGCATTTTTCAAATTTCTTCAAGTATATTTGTACAATGCTGGTGTAAAAGTTGCACACATTTCCCAAATGCTACACTGTTTGTAAAACTCTCAATATATAAATTGTATAACAGCTTGAGCATCCTTATCTGTAGCATACTTCTATCATGCTGTTGCTATTTCATGTAATCTAATGTTTAAACTATTGGATCAACACTTAAATAATATATATATTCTAAATGACAGGGAATAACAGGGTTCCACACCTGGACCGCTGTGACGCAGCAGCATCCAGCTCTGCGTCGGAAACACCTTTTCTGCAACAACGGGAATGTCCCAGAAAACATTCCCGTAACACTCCAGCACAGCCAACCAAACAAAAAACGCACTGAGTTTGAGGAAATTCCTGTAAGCCAGTCAATCAAAGATGTGGAAGGCATCGTTGGCCTGTTCCTCTCTGCAACATCTTGCATGTGCCAAGAATTCACACTTCCTTGCTATATCAACAGAAACAGGTTATCTTTTCCTGTTAAGCGCCCCAGCACTTAATATAAAGCCACAAGTTCCTCCCTGTGTTTCCTGCCCAGGCCACAACGTACGTCATCGAGCTGTTCCCCTGGCACCTTAGGCTGTGAATAAGGAGAAAGCAAGTGGCCACAAACAAACACCTTACATTTATCTCTCTGTCTCGTTCTGTGTCTGTTTCTTGGTTTCTCCAGTGTAGTTTCTAACAGTCTGCAAGCATACAAATTGCTTTACTTGCTGAGCGTTTGCTGCAGCCCGGGATGGAATTTCAACTGTTTTTTTGGACTGCTGAATTTGATTAATTGAGCAAGGAAGGGCTGTTTTAATACAGGGAAACGACTTCATTGAATAGCAGATGCACTGTCAGAACTTCAGTATGTCATATACTCTGGTGTCGTATGCAAAGGGTGCATGCTGCAGAGTTAGCGTGAATGAGAGGCAGGGAGGAGAGGTTAAGAGGTCAGAGATACTGCAGAGCTCTGAATGACAGATGCACAGATGTGCATCTGCGGCGCAGTTTGGGGGGACAGAAAGGTGAGGGAGTTTGGGGCGGGGGGTGGGATTGGGGCGGGGGGTAATGCTCATTAAAGCAGCACACCTGCAGCCCATCAAAGAGCCTTTATCTCTTATCAATTGAAATCTGCTAAAGCACGCAGCATTAGACGTACAAAACAAGCAGACTGTGCTGCATGCTCACTCATAGTCTCTTTATCTCTTTCCCTCTCCCAGTCTCTTCTGACCAGTGGATAGTACCTGGCGCACTAATCCTGTCAGGAATGCTGAGGGGTGTATTTGGATGCATTTGGCTGAGAAATCGAGACGACTCTTCCCGCTGAAACATCTGTGCAGAGCACAGTCTTTCCTCTCATCAGTTTCATATCAGATCCTTTTTCATTGACCTCAAGGAATCTCACACAATGGTGTTATCAAACTGTAAAGCTCTTAAGATTTACCCAACAAAACACCATTCAACTTTTCATGTATTTTGAAACTGTGTTCTTTGGAGACCTGGAGTGTACAATGTGCCTGTCTCTAAAACACTTTGGGTCAACTTCTATTGCTTAAATTTGGTATAGACTATAAATCCCACAAAAGGTTTCTGACATTTTTCATGATGTCTATCTTTTTTTTAAAACGTTTAATAAACAAAGTATCGATCCTATCGCACTAGTATTGATCTGACACCCATATTGGCGTTTGTATCGATAATACTGACACTTGGGTTGACCTGCTAACCTTTAGTAAAAGGAGTAAGTCAGTCCATAAATAACCAAAGGAATAAATGTGTGTGCAGCGATATGTGGAAGTTCACTGAGGTGAAAGAGCATGTGAGATTTAAGCCCCACCCCCAACCCCAAAAGAATGTATAGTTGTTACGGAAAACTACACATGTGTACAGTAACTGTGTGTAAACAAGCCAGAAGAGCTTTGAACACAGTCGATCGCAGCATGGGTGTGTTAGGTCGCGATTTGTATTTGACATGATGCAAAAATATTTCCATATGATGCAACATTGCGTAACTCTTGAAGAACTGTATGGGGCAATAATTCCAGTCACTCAAAATATGTCTTACATCACGGACCACAGTATACATCAAATTAGATCCCATCCACCAAGCTGATCTGCCAGCATGTCTAAACCTTTGACACAGGGAACACTGTTGGTTAAAGTGTGACACCAAGTGGAAAACTGTCTTCAGTGTTGCTTTGGAGTCGAACCAGAAATCCATCGACTTTCCACTTTTCACTTGCGATAACACGTCCCACATTTTATGACCGTATACCCAGACTTCTTTGTAACCTCCTTTCTGAGTTTCTTTTTTCTTTCTCTGCTGCCCTCATCATCAGGAGGCTCACGGGGCCTCCACACTACACGGTTCTGTTATGGTGTTGAAAAGATTGCTGTCATAAGAATGCATGAGCATGTTCCTCAACACGGACCTTGATGAGAAAAGCAGATTTTTCACCATATGAAAACCCACCTTTTGCTTTTCCACAGCTGTAGATGTGTTACACTGACTTCACAAAATTCAATTCTTCACTCTGTTTTCAATTTTAACTCACGGCAAATGACAGTGTTGGGATTTCGGCAGCTTGCTACAGCCGTACAATAGAAATGATACTAAATTGAGGGTGACATACATTTGATGATACCTAAACAGAAGCTGTGTCTACCACACCTCCTTTGTGTCTGTGAAATTGTGTCTAATTGTGAAACCACGATACAAAGAACTGCAAGGCAAATTTTTTCTAATAATTCTGGTGTTCATGTTGTGTTTTCACTTCCTCTTGCTAATCAAAATTACTTCAGAACATCTAAACATACCAATGAAGTGACGGTCAAAGCTTTTAGAATATGTGTTGTCTTACAGTAATACACCACCAACAACAACTACCCACCCCCACCCCTCTCGTTACAGTAGCTCGGTGGCGCAGCTGTCCACCATGCCGGACATTCTGCCTTGGCTGGCCAAACCCCATCGCACCGCTGAAATCCTTCTGCTTTGCAGCCAGGAATTCTCTCCCTGTCTGGAGAAAAGTCCCCAATAATATGACCTATGTAACCCCCCCCCCCCCCGCCCCCACTCCATCCCCACTCCATCCCACCCACACACCACCTTCGGCCTGGAAGTGTGCCTGGACATCGCCTCAAATCTGCAGCAGCCGTTAACAACGCATTACCTCCAGTCACAATTACCAGAGCCAGCCCTGGGCGGAGTTTCTGTGACTGGCTGGACCCAGGACGTGAAATTGAGCGGCTCAGACACATCTTTGGATCTGAACAGGGCTGATCCGAGCTTTTGTTGTTGTTGGCTGCTCGGCCTTCCTCTGGTCACAGCAAGGGGTGGGCCGCTGCTGAGCCACAGACATATGGCTGAGGAAAATCTCATAAGACCAAAGGTCAGAGTGGGTCGAGCTAACCTCTTAGCCTCTGGTTGATTTATTATCCCATGGGGCAATGTTGCCCTGCTTGGACCAAACAGAACAGGGGTCAAAGGGCATACTGTATCTGTTCCTTTTGTGAAAGCCAGCTTAGCAACACGGTTTTGTCAGTTAGGAATAAAAGGATGCAGAAAAGCCTACAGACCAACTGAATAATTATGGGATCACTTATGTAAACACACAGCTGCAACGCAAAGATAGAAACAAGTAAGTACTTAAAGGGTCAGTATGTAAGAGCTATCCATTTTGCTATCCATCTTGCGTGTGAGGGTACAGCCTTGCACTTCCACCTTTGGCCAATTTAGAATCACCAGTTAACATAATATGCATGTATTTGCAGTAAGTGAGCTATATATAGCAATGAAAGTATCTCATTTAGTGTTACTGGCAGTCTTAATATCTTTGCTAAGTGAGATGTTTGCACTGCAGAATCTGCCTAAGGAACATTTTAGAACATTTACCATTTAAAACATTTAAAGAATGAAGTCAAGCACGTGAAGCAAGTGTAGCTGTTGAAGAATACAGTGTGGAACATAGCTTTTATAGCACATAAACTGGGCGTTGAGCTTGTTTGGGCGATACAAAAGTGATCTTTAGTGTAAAAACTGACACATCAACCCATACCAAAAAAACCTTCCAAATGGCATTAATATATTTTTTGCGGTAGTTGTTTTCTTGCTAAACTGCTAAGCTAAGCTAGCCTAAGCTAGCTAGATATTTGGGAAACTGCGTAATTCCCCAGCACCAAGTTATCTAGTAATGTGCTTAAACCTCTGTTGATAGATTCATTTATTTATTTATTTATTTACGCATGCTTTATCATACTTATAACATTTTTAAGTAATAAGAGAGGTGCTATGTGCTATGTGCTATGCTATGTGCATTGTTTTTACTTACTTTTTTGGCAAGTAATCATTCTACAACACAATATGAATATGAATGTGAATATGAAAATTATTCTTCCAAGCAACCTCTTTCATTTCCTAAAAAGGCTGTACTCTAATGGGATCACAGGGGTGCGTACATCAGGCGTTTCATGACAGCTTGACTAGGTCACCAAGAAAATTTTATGCTAAAGGTCAAAAAATATTCTCTGGTGACTGAGAGGTGGGGGAGGGCAAGGAATTACAGCAACTGCCCTCTAGGCAACTGTTGGCCCCATTTATTTAGCGACAACTCCTGACAGAGTGGCTGGCATCAGCTGCTGCGGACATTGTTTGTCACAATCCTGAAAGATACACTACAAACACACATGCATGCACACCTGTTGAAACATATCTGCTTTCATATAGCGCTGCTGGGCCTCTACAGACAGGTGGCCTACATGCACCACCAGCCGCCCCAGCATGAAAACCACCACCCAGTCACCGGCCACCACCACCGTGCTGGAAGTGCCCCTCGTGGTCAAGTATATGAGGGAGTAATGAATCTAACCTCGGGTTTCAGTGTGCTTGTTTTCCCCCCCAGTTTTCAGTTGCTTGAACAGATAGAAATTTTTTAATTTCTGACACCTCCCACAGTCCAAAGATGTATGAGGTTAGGATGATTCTGGTGATTCTAAATTGCCTGTGAGTGGGAATGCTTGTCCGTCTCTATGTGTTAGACCAGTGACAAACTGGCAACCTGTCCAGGGGGACAGCTGGGATAGGCTACCCCCTGCCCTGGTGACCCTGATTTGGGTAAGCAGGAATTTTATTTTAATTCCATTAGATCGTATTACTTTAAATGAACACTATTAAAGAAGATCATGCTCATCCTCAGATATTTGTATATGTCTGAGACACAAAGTACATAATATACTGCAAGTCTTTTGTATGATTTGAGATATTGTGTTGTACGGGGCCATATTCAGCTGCATGATGAGGTTCTGTCGGGAGGCGGGATTAAAGTCGACACGGATCATCGATTCAGCTCAGAGTCCGGTCATGATCTTCCTTGAATTCCTCCTCTGCACAGTTTTTTTTTCCAGGACTGCCAGATTTCACTGTCCAGCGTCTGTGACAGTGTGCCCCTTATATTCTCCTTTTAAACTGCTTCCTCAGATCCTCTTTTAGCTGCGTTCCTGTGTACTTCTGAGATCAAACTGCCTTTTGAAGTGGGAGTCTCTCTCTCTCTTCTCTCTGTCTAGTCTCGAGATGAAAGAGCAGCAAGGGGAGGCACAGAGCAGCCTCTGCAGACGGAGCTAGCCATGGGGTCTCGCTTTCTTTCCTCCCCCCCCCCCCCGGCACTCTCTCTGCCAAAATCCCCTAGCAGTGATAGAAACCAAAGGAGGACAAAAAGCAGCGGAGCACTACGCCCCGTAGTCCCTCTGGTAAATTGAAAATGCCCCTGCTCTCCGCCTCACATAAGGTCACTTATGCCCCCGCTGTTCTCCTGAATCTCCTCCTTCTTCCACTTTACTCTGCCTATTCCCCACCCTTCCCCCAGGATGGCCCTGCCTCCTTCTTCTAGCCTCTCTCTCGCTCTCTAAATCTCACATCTAAGTGTGCTGATCTTGGGACATCCCCAGTATTTTTTGGCCTTTGAAGGAAAATATAATTGAGTGGTAATACGAGATGCATTCCCTCTTCCTCTGCATGCCTGGCTCAATGGGTTATGGAATATTGAAGTTCAAAGTAGGTACAGTGAAAGTGTCATGTTTTTTTTCTCCCCCTTCTCTTCCTCCTTAGTGGTGATTGCAGCTTAAAAAGGAATTTAGTGAAATGAGGCTTTGGAGACATTTTATTTGGATGGAAACGTCAGCTCGTGACTTACCTCGACCCATTCTCGGCTTGATGTTTAAAGAACTAGCTTAAAACAACAACAACAAAAACTATAAGCTATAAGCTTATATAACTATAAACTATATTATGGCATAGATGAGATAATCAAATTCTCCCAAACTAAGACAGGAGGGCAGAGCTTTAATGAAATGGAGTTTTATTATTTACAGCAGAGCTACAGTGCACAGGGTGTGTGAGAGTATCATTTACAATCATGTCCATCCATCTGGACAACAGGAACCTCACCATGTGTTAAACCAATCAGACAAGCAGACATATTCCAGGCTGATCTTTTTTCTTTTTACACATTATAATAAATACAGAACAATAAGGCAATGTTTCTATTTACAACTTCTATAAAACTGTACAGGAGAAGAATTACACCCACTTTAGGTAATAGATAATAAATAATAGTACATTTTTAACCACTGCAAAAGAAGAAGAAGAAGAAGAAAACACACATTTGTGCGGAGAAAGAGCTTTCTGCTTCCCTTGTTCGCCCTTCTTTTTGTGTGTGCATTCGTCTTTTTAGGAATGTGCATGCTATAATTATGGGAGGCCTTTCATACTACAGCTCCATAGTTGAGTTATTTTCTATTTTCTACTTCTTCCATGCCTCAGTGGCCTCTGTCAGATAGATAATGTGAGTGTAGAAACAAAATGAGAGCATTGTCTTTATCTTTCAGACGATCGCCCTCGGTGGTAGCCGACTTTTCCCAAAAAGCTTTCACACAGAATTAGCGCTCCAGCTCCTCAAAGCGTTCTGTTTAAATTCTACACTGTGTTTTTTTTACTACCTGGTTATGGACAGAAATCTCTCCTTACCGCGAATTCGACACTTAATTAGCTCAGGAGAGAAAAAATAATCAGAGCTTTAATGGGGCAAATTTATCTCAAATGCAATACAGCAGTGGGAACGCCGTGACGAGGGTAACAGAAGCTGTCCTGCAGAATCCTAGCAGTGGTGTAAGGTTAAAATGCGTGAGCTTGATACCTACAGGAAAACCCCGAGCAAGCACACAGATCATGCCTCAACTCTTGACTGTACAGTGTCCGATCTTGTCTCAGAGGTTTGACTGTTTTATTATCACTAACACAGCTGCAAATCAGCACCATGTTAGCCACCCAGCCTGGACCATACACATTTGGTTAGCTTAATTTCTTCCACTCCAGCCCCTCCGGTCCCAACGTAGGAAAAAGTCAACAGATAAACCATCTACCCTCCTCGTGTTATTCGATCACTACCAACAAACACCTGCCACAGTTTGAGTACAGCTAGGCGAGATGGATATGTATCTATGGATATAACTCCACTGTGTGCTCGGCATTGGTGGTGCCAAGGTAATCAGAAGGATTTGTGGAATTCCTCTACCATGGCTGGACTTTGAGTTGGGTTTCTTTTTCCTATGTCTTTGGGAACTTCAGGGCTTTGATTGCATTACGACTTCATTACGGCGTTAGTTAGCTTTGGAATAATATTTGCAGTAGAGGAATGCAGCTCACTGACAGGCCACACATAAATTAACATCACAGAGTAGTGCGATTATGAGGGCTAATGTAGTGAAATAAATTCATGCAGCATGTCGCTGCTTGAATGACTGTGCTGCAGGGGTAGACTGACTAGTATAGAAGACAAAGCTACATTGAGAAAACTTAAAAAACAAAACAAAACACTCATACACCCTAAGGAAGAGGTCAGCCAGTCAGTCTGCTTTCCACACATCAATCCCACTCGAGTGATTGTTTTGCCCTTGTGTCCAAAATCACAGTTAAGCGGACAATTAGAAGTTGTTCTCTTCTCAAGGGTCAAAAGTTAATTTGAAAATTTGGAACTGTGAAAGGAATAGAGGTAGGGTGGGGGGACGGGTGATTTCGGAAGACTGAACCCCCTTATTAAGTCCCCACATAAGGGGTTAGGCTGTTTATGTGAACTCCTGCTTCTTTAATTGTCCTTTGGTGATGACATCATCGTAGCCAACGTGAGCCGCTCTGTGACATCAGGGGCCCTCGTCGGTGCTGCCACCCATCCGTTTCTGGATGGTCACCCTGCGGATAGAGGGCTTGGACGTCAGCTCTACTTTGGGTGGGAACTGCTCCAACAGGATCCGTAGAACCGAGTCCATTTTCTCGTCCATCTGATGGATCTGAAAGCAGCAAAAAAGCCAAACAGGTTAGGTTAGCTGAATACCTCTGAGATGAACACTCGCAACATAAGTACAGTGTAGACCTGCACTATGTAACAATTCCAGCTTTGGTTTGCTCTTTTGTTTCATATCCATCTGCCTCTTTAATATAGTCGTCATCCCAATGACAGACTGCATAATGACACGTTAGTCTGCCAGTCGCCATCTACCTGCTAAAGGCACTCATTACAAAAGCTGTTGAGCTATATGATCCTTAAGTGGGCAGACACACACACACACACACACACACACACACACACATTAAGGCCACTGTTATTTACATGCTTTCCCAACTGTAAACACAGGTGTATCACCCAACAGATGCTAAGATACTACCAGACCTAACAGGGCGTAGCCAGTCTAGCCATGGTGTGAATACATAAATGTCTCCACCTGAGTTGCACAAGTAAACAGACCGCAGACTGCCTGGTGACATGCAAATGCAGTGAGCACTGCACATCCAGACGTATGTATGTACAGCACCTACTTACAAGACCTCGTAAACATACCTTCATATACACAAAAAGAACATAAATGAATCTGAGAGGCTGTGAATTACTGGGTATTAAGAATGAAAAATAGGCTTGTCTGGCTTACATCTAGTTGGGGTGATCGTAGCTCAAGAGTTGGGAGTTCGCCTTGTAATCGGAAGGCTGCCGGTTCGAGCCCCGGCTTGGACAGTCTCGGTCGTTGTGTCCTTGGGCAAGACACTTCACCTACCACCTACTGGTGTTGGCCAGGAGGGCCGATGGCGCGATATGGCAGCCTCGCTTCTGTCAGTCTGCCCCAGGCCAGCTGTGGCTACAACTGTAGCTTGCCTCCACCAGTGTGTGAATGGGTGGATGATAAAGCGCTTTGGGGTCCCTAGGGGGGGGCTAGTAAAAGCGCTATACAAATACAGGCCATTTGTAAATTAATAAGCAATTTTCTTTCTGTAACAAATGGTAAATGTATAGCGCTTTTACTAGTCCCTAAGGACCCCAAAGTGCTTTACACAAAAAGTCATCCACCCATTCAACAATATGGATTTAAACCCATCCATGGACATACAAAAAACGAAAAACTTCTATTTATACTTTTTAATTATTTGCAGGAGCTGGAGGTTCAAAAATAGTTTCACCACTGTTTTCCACCACTTACTTCTAAAAGTACTACTACTACTAATAGTAATACTAACCTTGGTTTCTGACAGATCATGTTTTTCTGTTCATTCTGCATGTCAAAAATAACACTAAGCAGTGCAGTACCAATGAGCATGAATTAAAATGTAATTTTTGCTTCCAGACTCTCTGTTAGCTTCCCAATGTGTCTAAATACTCTACTAAATATGAGAAACACCCAGTCACTAAGTTAAACTGAAATAATGAGCATATGGAGCTTGCTAATGACATTAGCATGCCACACTTAGGGGAAAAAGTACAGAAGTTAAATAAAAACTAACAGTCTATTAAAAGCTGGGTGTCTGATAATGACGGTTGGAGTGGTTGGCAAGGCCCGCCCCCTAAAGCCTGCAAATGCTGCAATTATAAAAAGCCCTGTTAAGAAATAAAGCCTGAGCTTTGAATTTAAGTCAGTTGCATAAAGTGTAAAGCCTAACATGCTCTACTTCAGTTCCTCACATTGTGTTTTATTTAACTTTGTGTTAGACTAGGCCAACTGTGACACTATGAGTGCAGCGGGCTTCTGTGTTGATGACAGTTGTGCTGGCACATGTAACAGCATTCTGTCCCAATCTGCTTGTTGCTAAAATAACACCTTGTCCAGATTCTTTCTGATAAAGATTCACCGTTCTCCACAGCATCAACAGCACTAAGAAGTAACTTTGACAAGGAGATCAAGACTTAAAATTATATGCTTTAACATATCTTATTATTAGTCGCCTGAATTAGAAAAAAAAGGCCAGCCTATAAATATAAGCATATTGCTTCAAATAAAGGCCTGATATCTTCTGCAGCTAAAAGCATACAAAGGCCCTGGTCACTGTGTGAGTAAATGTGATAGATTATATCTTCACATATTCTTAGCCTTAACCTTGGTTTTACCTTTAAACTTATCTAGCAATTACAGACATACACACACAAACCAAAATCCTCTGATGGCTCAGATGTCTTCAAGAAACTGTAGAAAATGACTGTGCTTCATAAATCAAAGCCTAAACAGCAACTCACATCAAAGAGCATCTCAAGCATCAGGCAGAGCACACAGATTCAGACTGTGGTCTCTGCACAGCGCTGTTGTGTTACTGGCAAGGCACAGTTGTGCAGTTAACATCATAACATCAGTGGCATTTTCTAGGATAAAGGGTATGTGCCTTTTTTCCCCCTCCCCATCTTTTACTGTGTGTGTCTGATGGCCGAGACATTTTTATGGTAGAGTAGGACATTTAGCGGCTATTATTGTTGTTGAAATATGAGCCATAATAGGAAGCGTAAATCTCAGATATCAGAGTAGGTCACAGGGAAGAGTGAAATCACATCACAGCATGGCAATGGCCATAATTCACAGATAACTGTACACTGTCAAATCAGAAGAGTCTAGACATCAAGACAGGATGGCTTTACCCTTAAATTTATGATACGCATTTCAAGTTAAAGATTACACAGATAGTAACGTCCCAGTCGTGCCTCAATGCGCTACCTTCACTTACTCATAAAGTTTGAATTGCTCTGAATTGTGTTGCCAATATTCTGCAGTATGACTGTGCAACAATAACTTCATTTTGACCTTTTCTGCTAAGGTTTGCTTATATTTCACCACCCACTGGACTTTTCTGAGATTGTCCCATGACCTAAATAGCTGTGCTAAGTAGATGAAGCACGCGCTGGGCCTGGATGAAGCTTAGAGAATAATAGGGTATCATAAACATGTTTGCTGGTAATCTACAGACTTATCAACATTCTCGTTGGAGCTTAAAATGGATCAGGAATTCCTCCTGTTGTGAATCTGAAAGGAAATGCCCAGGAGACCCACAGAGAGACAAGAAAAACATAATTAGACAGGCGTGTTCCAAAACACGGCGGACCTATTTATTGCAACTGACTTTATGTATGTGTGCGCTTTATGGGGTCGAAAGGGGGCCGGTGCCGGTGAAAGGGGGACAAAGCGCATGTGTTTGAATATATCACTAGCGTATGTCAGAGGTGTTTTTTCTTTTGGAATCTATGCTGAGGTGTAATAAAAAAACATAATAGTTAAAACCATTTACGTGACCCCATGAGAGATGATAACAAGCCTTTTTACAAAGTTATTCAATACACAAATTTCCTTTTTACATATGAATCTACATATTATCATACGGACATTAGCCTTTACAATAATCCATGTGGTTATAAAGTTTGAGAAAGTTCCTTCTGCTTCACTGCTCGTTTATGTCACAGTGCACATACAGAAGAAATACTAATTAAATGTGGCACACTTTGTAATGTGCCATTATTTATATAGGTGTCCAAAGTGATTTGTACTAGGGCCATGATCGAACCACTGCTGTGTCATAAAAACAAATGCGATCCAGTGACAGGTGATGCTCCAGCTGTCCCTGCCTCGCCCTCTGACCACAGACAACACATGGGATAAGTCACAAACCTGACACTACAGCAGCAGGGCTTTCCCTGAATTCCACTGAGGTCCCTTTGACTGACTGAGCCAGTTCAGAGAGTGAGCGAGAGAGGAAAAAAGTGTAAAGGCTGCAATTGGTAAATGTTGTCGACTATCATCTAACTTACAGAAAATGTCAAAATCAATGACTGTGGGAACACAAAGGGATGTTATATAAAGTTAGCAAACAAAGCAGGTACACTTTGTTCTATTTTTCACCAGTACTTCATGTACTTCCAATCATAAGAACAATCAGTCGAGACATGAACCACAGTGGTGAGGAGAGCATAGAGCTCCCGTTCACACAGGAACACCCTTCCTGAACCACCTTCCTGCCCTCCCCTGGGACTGTCTGTTGTCTTGTACACAATAACAAGTACAGCCACATACAATGTGCATAAATTCCACTCTTGTCACCTAGTAAACAACAAACAAAAAAAATGGAGCCAACAAGAAGCCACGCCCTTGTTGAGATGCTAACACTGTCGTAAAAGTCGTCATGTCACCAGTCTAACAGACTGTCCAGGAAAATGTATGTAGTATGTAGTAATAGAACAAACATAATTTTACATTTATATATTTTTTTAATACTTGGATGCAAATTCTTTGCCGTCACTGACTGCCTGAAGTCTAGAACACATGGACATCACCAAATGCTGCGTTTCCTCATTTGAGATCCTCTGCCATGCCTTTACTGCACTGCGCACTCAACAATTGATCCTGCGACTTCTATTTCGACACTTCGGTCGCATCGTGATCCTTTGAGCTAAATCCACTGTAGAAGTGTAGAGAGGGCAAAAATATAGAAAAACAAGATGCGTGTTTGTCTAAATACTTATGGACTTAACTGCAGCTGGAGTAGAAACATTCTGCCGCTTAGGATAGAGGATGATTCGCTCCCTGTGGCCATATTCAAAGTCTGGTCCAAACCAAGTTCATGATCAGATAAAATAACACACAAGACAATCAACTTGTAAAGTGGAGCCACAGCACAAAGAGCAGTAAAAACCACCCAGGATGGAAATGAGAACAGATAACATCACATGTTGGTTTAACATGTGTCAGCTTCATAAAGCCTTCTCACCACAAATAGTATGTGGCCTAACGCTGATTGAATGTTCATTATTTTTTTACATTTTCATTTATTTCTGGAGATGCAGCTTGTCTCAAGCAGAATTTTGTAGCCTTGTTTAAAAATGCTACAAGGTATAATTAATAATTTCACAAGATTTGTGTCTGCTTTACAATTTCATAGGAAGAAGTCTAGTAATACATGATTCACTCATCACAAGCTGGTCTTTGCCGATAGGATGATTCACACTGCCATCTGTTGGGGACTTTATAAAGCCTGGAGAAAAGCTCAGGCTTGCTATTGCTGCATTCTTTGAGTCTTGCCAACTTCTACCATCGCAGGATTACTGACAAATGGAGGTAGGAAATGTAAGAAGGACATGAGATACGTACGAACGAGGGAGTGTATGCTAACCTTGACATGTAATGAATGGTAATTAGGTGTTGTGAAGTGGCGTGGCTTATTCAGCTGGGGAAAACAACACTGGGATATACATTGTATTGCGCAATCCTGACTGGACTGCCGAGTACACAGCTTTTCTTTGAGTATTCAACACCCTAACACACAAGAAAGAAAGAAAGAAAGAAAGAAAGAAAGAAAGAAAGAAAGAAAGAAAGAAAGAAAGAAAGAAAGAAAGAAAGAAAGAAAGAAAGAAAGAAGGGAACAAAACTTTAATATAAACCTGTCCATTCCACTTGCGTTCTCTTCTTCTGTTTCTCTCACGTTGACAGTCACCTTGAGGAGGACTAGGGAAAGATGAGGAGGGAATAGGAGTGAAAATAGAGAAAACAGAAGGAGAGTAAAGTAGAGTAGCCAAGAAGGAAAGACTACCAGCTCCAGGAATGTCTTGGCATCTGTGTCAGTCCAGGCAGCGCTATTCAACAAAACAAGATTCCTGTCATTGAAACGCTGTTGGTTGCATGAGACAATAGCACCAGAGCTGAGACAGAAAAACAGATATGACAAGAGGGAAACAATTGTGCTGGTCACCATCCTCGCATGCTGTAATGAATATGTAGTGTTTTCCCACCACACTGACCTCAAAAAACCCCTTGACTTAACCTGCACAGCACAATTCATTTCTAATTCCCATTAAATCCGTGTGAATTACAAAGCTAGATTTTAAGTAGCTGTTTAATTTTTTTCTGACATTGCACATTAACAATCACCGTGAGGGGTCATTACAGAAAGGTATTGTATTACAAATCACTTGTTACTTTCTCAAAAAGTTATACATTATGTCACTTATTTACTCCCTGAAGAAATTAAGTCTTTACACTGCTCTCTATACTACTTTTGCTTTGCTCTCACAGCCTGAGATTCATTGTCACATTATTATTAGTTTACAATATAAACCTTAGGCTACATGAAGCGCTGAAAATCAGGCTTTGGCTGCTTCGTTGGGGGTTGGCATACAGCAGTAGTAGATAGTCTTTTCTAGACTTTTCTAGTCTTTTCTAGATGCAGTTTGAGCTTGACTAAAAATAAAAGTGTTGCTCATAACTCCATTTCTCAAAAACTTGATGACTGATTATTTCCTCTTCCCACTACAGAAACTGAAGTCAGCTGATGATAGCTCAATGAGGCAGGAAAAGGGGATATGTTTGATTTTTTTCCTAATTAAAAGGTACCCTCTTGTATAATAACAATATTGTGAAGACTACTGTTACGACAAAAACACTTTCATATTACAAGAGATTGTATTGACAGTCTTGTGGAACAAAGAGCGTTAACACCCAATTCAACTGTATTTATATAGCACCAATTCATTACAAAAGGCACCTCATGGTGCTTTATAATATACGTTAAAGAGTCTACAAAATTGGAAAGAAACCCCAATAATCAGATGATCTCCTATAAGGAAGCACTTGGGAACAGTGGGAAGGAAAAACTCCCTTTTAACACGAAGAAACCTCCAGCAGAATAGGCTTGTCAGCCACAACTGCATGGGGTAAGGGGAAAGAAGGCAACAAGAGACAGGACAAAAGGCTCTAATTTGATGATTACAAATAATTAAATACAGCAATGACGTATAAACACACAGAATGGAAACAGGTGGGTGAAGAAGAAATGCTCAGGGTACCATTGGAAGTCCCCCAGGAGCCTAGGCCTATTGAAGCATAACAAATAGATGGTTTATGGTCACCTGATCCAGCCCTAACTATATGATTGACAAATCATATGACAAAAAGCAAAGTTTTGAGCCTAATCTTAGAACCTAAGCCTAACATAAACAGTTTATATGGGCAAGTACTGGACCACACCTCTTAAATTTTTAATTCAAGTGTTTCAAGACCATTGCCATAGGTGTAAAAAATAATAATTATGGATTGCATTTATATATCGCTTTTCGAGACCCTCAAAGCACTTTACAATTCCACTATTCATTCACTCTCACATTCGTGGAGGCAAGCTACAGTTGTAGCCACAGCTGCCCTGGGGCAAAGTGACAGAAGCGAGGCTGCCATATTGCGCCATCGGCCCCTCTGGCCAACACCAGAAGTGTCATGCCCTAGGACACAACGACCGAAACTGTCGGAGCCGGGGCTCGAAGCGGCAACCTTCCGATTACAAGACGATCTGCCAACTCTTGAGCCATGATCGCCCTAAAGCGCCTAACCATGCAGCCTGCCTTCACACATTTTTGTAAAAAAAAAAAAGATTTTTTGTGTTGTATTGTAATAGGATTTCACAGCTGAAACATCAGTTCATGAAATGTATTCCGTTCTATATATTCCACACTCAACTGAAAGTGGCATTATTGCAAAGTGGAACTTATCAGGAGCCAAAGCTACTCAGACTGCATAAAGTTTCAAAGTGGGGCAGTGGAGATCTGAGGTGCACGGTGTGTAAAACTCACCAATGGTCCAGCATTGACATCAGGCCAATAACTGCACCGGGAGCCAGTACTTTTCTTAATGTGTAACACAAATGCATCCTCAGTTAAATACATTCCAAAATGACTTTTATACAGTCTATCCCTGCAATAAACACTTACCATATTTTTGATTAAAGATATTATTTAAAACTAACTGTATCAATCAAAGTTGTTCTAGTCCATATACATTGTAGAAAATGTGAAAGATGTTTTGTATAAACACACATCAGCAGAGACAAAACTAAGAGAGACTCTGCTATCTCTCTTAGTTTCACATTTATCACATTTCAGCTAATTGTTTTTGTTTACTGCACTCACTACCAGCTTCCAGCCACAGTGAACCTTGTCTTCAGCAAAAAAAAAAACCCCCCGCTGTTATAACTGTACACTACCAAACAAGTCACAGCTAAAGCAAAGCAAAAAGGAGAATGACACTGATCACTCTGTTGTCCAGTTTCCAACCATGGCTTGAAATCAATCCAAAAGCACACGAGTTACAAATGTAAATGTTTTAAAGATGATATGTCAGGATTACACTTGTGGCATTTTTTGCTATAGAAGAAAAATGACATTAAAAAAGTGCAAGGGACAACCCCCGAAGCTGAAAAAGTGTCATAAACTACAGTTCCTCTAGCTGCCTGTTGAGAATGCCTCCAAAGAGAAGTCAATCCCCATGTTAAATGATCCAACTTTATAGTATTAAAAAGCATATTTACAACCTGATACAAGTAAAAGTTTTAGTAAAATTTTAGCAGTCGTATTTAAGTGAGGATAAGCAAGGCAAGCAGTACTTGCCTAGTAAAATCTAAAAATTGATGTCTATTAAAACATACCTAAGTGAAAGTGATCTCTCTCCTTTCATGTCAAACAGTGTTCTGTCATAAAGCTTCTTGCCTGGTTTTTTATCTATTCTTTAAAATACTGCTGTCTTGTGGTCACGATTAAGTACAGGAAGTACGCTTGTCTTGGATCCCATTAGAAACTGTAGTGTGTCTCTATTTTATGGACTTATCTCCTATTAACAATGGTTGTAACTGGCTCTGAGATCAGTCCCACATGGTGTAGAAACAGAGCTAGCATCAGCAAACAGAAAAACCTGTCTGATTTATCATCGTAACAGATACTTTGTTCTTGTACTGATTACCTTGGGCAACATGTGATTTAGAGTAGATCGTGCATTGTGAAAATTTGAACCATCAAATCCAGTTTAACAAAACAGGTGAGTTGAAAAGGAGCAATAATTAGCTGATATGTTTGTCTGCACAATAACACCTGCACAGTTTCTATGTAGCTTGCTAAAGTTAGCTAGACTGTTTAATCCATATAAGTTAATTTCAGTCTCCCCCCCCAAAAAAACAACAACAGGACAGAAGCCAAAATACTAGCATTTGAGCTTAAAAATACAGAGAGCAAAACCCCCGTGTGACATACTACAGTGGTTATATCCATCTTTTACACTGCCTATGAGTTAAAGTTAACCTTTACTGTTTGCTGTTGTCACTTAGTTTTGTTAATCAGAAAAAAATGCCACATTAACCATATTAAAATGTCAACTTTGGAATATTTTTCATACAAGTTTAACACTGAGGACAGCATTTGGCAATATTTTTATAACTTTGTTTTCATAAAATGTAATGTATACTGTAGTGTACTGTAATGTGTACTGTATATTTGCAAACATTAACAATGGGTCAGTTTAGGTGAATTTCTCAGAGTCTCTATTGATACCCTGAGCAGCTCACCCAAACTGCGTGTGCATTGTCTTTCACCTACACCACAAACACACACATATGAACACACACAGGCTCCAGCATTTCTGTCTTTACACAAAGGACAATGCAGAAAAGCAGCAGAGGGGGCATACACTGGCTTTTCTGTTGGGCCAATAATAAGCTAGCATTACACATAGGTCATCTTTATCATCAATGTGACAGGGCATGAATGAATGGAGAATAAAAGTCAGAGGTGAGAAAGAGAAACTGAAAAGGCCAAGAAAAAACGAGATTATAAATTCATACAGAATGAAAAAAGGACATAAGCTGCTTTTTGTCTCCAGGAAAGAACACACACAAACATGTCATGTACGAGACACAATACATTAAATCTTATCAGGATACTAACTATAACATTATTGAAAGCACCTTGAAAAAAATGCTGATCTAAAAAAAGCCACAATTCCCCTAAATCGACAGAAGCTACCTTAAAAAACTAAGCAACAGAATTATCATCACATTCTACCCTCAACAATACACAGACACATGCAGTAAAAGAGAACTACTGACAGAAAAAGACAAGTATTAGCCAGCTATTAAAGGAAGGGGAATCAAATTCAGTGAGTAAAGAAAAGAGAGACAGTCAGACAAACTTCAAATATTCACCAGTTTGTTTTTGCTATTGTATGAGTGTGTTGACTCATCTTCTGGGCTCTGTCATGTCTGAGGAGAGGGTAGTTCTGGGCCTGAACTATGATTACGAAATATGATAGCGTCTCATTATTGGCATGTTTGTGTCTGTGCGTGTTTATATGGACTTTTGTGCAAAACTGTGCAGCTTTGGCAATGTTTTCGGGATTATGTGGAGTGTTAAGAGGAGTGGCAATAGTAAGTATATTTCAGTAATTACAAGCTCTATTTAGTACATTCAAAAGCGTGTGTTTCTGGGTTTTGCATTTTGCTGATGTGGCCCTGATGTGAAATTCAATAACCTTCTCCAAGACTTTCCACAACTAAATCTGAATAGTACCATGACCTTAAAATGTTCTTCCTCTGTGTTTTTTTGAAGGCTCAACAGGCTGGTTTCCAATCAGATGGAAAAAGGCAACAGAAAACCACCAACTAATGCAATGAATCTGTGAAAGTGTTGGGTTTAAATTCATGTGACCCATTTATAGACGTGCCCTGGAGAACTGAATAATATTGTAAATAACTGCGTACAACCCCGAGGAGCTCGTGATCCTCCAGAAATCCCTATATGTTGTAACACATTGTGAAAAGAAAGACGGTGTCCAAGAAAGCATACATTTCAAAATCCTTATAAGAGATGAACTGAGGTCACGATTTGCAAGATGAATGAAAAAAAAAGAGAGACAGAGAGAGAGAAAGAGAGAGCAAAAATGACAGACTGCATGAATGAATCCCAAACCAATGTGTCAGCTAGATTCAAATTCACCAACCCAATGAGCGACCAAATTGCTCCACCAGTGGCCTTGGTGCCAACTGGAAAACAGAGCTTGCCCAGCTCAGATTCACCACCGGCTGGGCCACTGCCAAAGAGAATGGATTCACTTTAACGCTGGCAGATACAATATGTTCTTTGTATTTGTAAAAGCAGGAGAAAGGAGATGGACAGAAAAAGAGAAAGAGAGTAAGAAGAAATGACGGGCAAGGCTGGATGGGTGCAGTGTGAATGGACTGCTTTTGGCTGAGGGAAGGAGGGAGAGAAAGAGGGAAATGGTGGGTATGTTTTTAAAGAACAGGAAACCGAGCAAGAGCACCTGACGCACATGGTAAGTATCAAGGGTTGCGCCACGTGCCGCTAAACTGCAGCCAAAGCTTTTTTCTTTTTTTTTTCAGCAGGGGTGGTGCTGCTGGTGATAGTGGTGGTGTGTTGAGGGGTGTGTGTACTGGCTAATCTCTCTTCTGAGTGGGTGCGCACTCAAAGCTGCTTTTGTTTCTGAGGGCTACTTTCACAAGGACGTACAATCCCCTGCATCCACTCCTCCCCTCCGCTTCTTTTTTTCCCTTTTGATCTCTCTGTTGTTCAGCGCTCACGCTTGTGCGCTGAAACGTAGCGGGTGTTTCACTTGATTTACTGATGATTCTGTTTGGATATGTTTGTAATGCACACATGAGCACATGCACATGTTAGCGTACATCCACCAGTGTGTCCATATAAGCACGTCTGGTGGGGAACACAGACGGGCTTCTCATGCTGTACAAAGGCTAAAAAAATTCATAAATCAAATCGCTCGCTCTAGTGTGGGAGAGGCTTTGATATCACGTTTGAGGCACGTTAGAGTTTTCGCCATTGAGAGTTGTGTGGGTCAGGGGAATGTTACGCGCAGAAAAAAATATATGCGAAGCATAAACAAACTCATTGAGATGAATTATGAGTTGTGAAGAGATTAAACTGCTCCTGGAAGCTCAAAGGAGTACAGGTCTGGGTCTTGCTCCACTGGCTGAAAAAAAAATGTGATTCATAGGTCACATAATGTGTGACTGAGAATATGTTGATATTTGAAACACTGAAAAAATGGTACTAATGAGTAATGAGCGCTTAAATAGAGTAGAACGGGCCAGAAGAAAAAAAAAGCGCTTATGTTCTTTTAAATATTTTGCTTTAAACATGGAAAGAAAACAAAGTAATGGTTTTACTTTGACTAATGTTTGTGTCTCATTTTTATGAAAGTTCAATTTTCTATGAAAATCTGTGGAATGTTAAATGATACCTATCAAAGGCTGGAGTTGGGACAAATGTTAAACAAACAAACAAAAACAACCCCCCTCAAATGTCCATTACATGTGAAACCCATAAAGCAAAATATTGTCCATCTAGAAACACTTAAAGCTGCTCCAATCTGCTTGCAGGAGCCAACACCACGCACACCTATGCTAATCCTGTGACCAAACTGATAAAGGCACTCACAGTGATTTTTATTACATAAAGTCAAGTAAATACCCTTGAAGAAGGGGAGGGGGAAGGCTAGGGGGGAGTTTAGAGGACAGGTTTGGGGAGTGAGCAGTTGCCTGATGGACCATTTGTCTTCAGAGACAGCTGGATATGATCTGCTCCTAACTGGTCCCCAGTGTGGTGACCCCCACAAAGACAGAATATGGCTGCAAGCATGTTTGAATACGTTTTGTTTACATTAAGCAAACAAAAAAATTAACATATAAGTGTAATTTTTTTCATGTTTGATCATAACACAAATAACTCCGTGCTTGTCTGGAAACAAAATTTCCAGTTTTCTGAGGCCTCTTCCTTTTGAGGAATTATTTCGCCACGTACCAGATTTCTTCATCTTACTGTTCTCTAATGTGGGATGATGAATAGCCATCACATGATTCTATCAGGAAAGTTTGATGGCATTTCATAGTGTCCTTGGAGCAAAAAAAAAAAAAAAAAGAATTCTGCTAAATAACACGACGCTGCTCTAAATTTCACCAGCAGTCAGGCAGTGACTCAAGGTGACAAATCTTTGAATCACCCACACTGATCTACTGAAGAGGAGGAACACGCATGCACACATACGGATATGAACCTCAGAGAGTTCTAGCAAGGATTTTTCGTTTGCGTGTTTAAAGGTAATCTGCTGGTCGGCTTCTGGATGCGACTGCATACATCCAGGGTGTGGACTCACACAGTGTTCACACAGGAGTGTCTTTATAAATGAGGGAAACCCACCCACCCTACCCCCTGCGCCTTTCTCACTACCAGCTGCCACAACTACCAAAAGACCCTCAAGCCCCTCAAACAGACACACACACACACACACACACACACATGCTCCCCCTTCTGTGCCAGGCTGTGGTGGTAGCCAGCGTGGCATCGTCAGTCACCAGGGAGGTGCCATGTTACTACAGCCACTGCTGTAGGTCAGTCACACTGTGGCTTTGTTTTCATCATCAATAGGCCAGTCAGCCTGATATTATAAATGGCAGGGGGCGTGCCAGCACTTTGGTCTAGGTTGAGGGCAACTATTGAAATAGATGGCATTTTGTCTTGTGCACAGAAAATAATTTTCCTCGACAAAACACACACTGCAGGTTTGTTGAGGAGCTAAAATACTAACATAGAGCATCTGTAAATACAGTAGCACTGAAACCTCAGATAACCAGCATAAACTTAATGATTCTTTTACTCTTTACTATTATAGTGCTAGTGGAGGCACTCGATTTTATTTATTTATTTCAATTTTATTCTAAATAAATACCTGGAAACTAAAATTCCTAGTAATAGTAGTGATGTTAAGGAGATTCGCCCTATAGTTGGGATTGACAGATGGCTGACAGGTCGAGGCTCTCAAGTGGGCACCCTCCATCTCCAGCTTTCTTCATTGTCCCACTATAAAGGAATCAAAGGTGGATCTCTATGTGCTCGAATCTCCCCGTCTTGTTGTTCTGTCGATAATTTTTAAAGAATGTTTAAACTTTCTATAGCAACAAATAAAGATATGTTTGAGATCATGGTTGAGAAGCAGTGCTCGTAGACAAGCCTATGTGTATGGTGTTCGGCAAGCAATACAGAAGTCCAAAAGTCGACTCCTACACAGCTACTTATATATGAAAGTAAAACATATCTACGTTAGTAGCTGTACCATTCTGAGCCATATCCACTTGATCAAAACATTTGGGGACATTGTAACAATCTTCTTTCTTCCCTCTACTTACATTTCAACACCCTTGATTGGCTCTTTTAGGAGATTGTTAATCACAGGGTATCTAGCTCAATGTAAAAAATGGAGTTTGTTATCCTGGTTGACGAGGTATATATTGTTTTATGTGTGTATTGTGTGTGTAGATTATATACTATATGGAGTAACACTGATTTGGAAATTTCAAAATAGTATTAAGGGGAGTAGGACTAAATAAGTGCAAAACTTATCTCTTAATATATGTATATTGATTTATTCATGGCAACTTATTTTCAGATTTAAATGTATTCTGTTGTAAATATATTATTTATATTTCAATGTTTGAAATTAAACCAATATATAACCAATCAATAATAATCAATTTGTTGTAAATTGTATGACAATGTTCATTTTTATTTATACAACACATTTCACTACATCTAAACTCATTGTGCTTAATACAGAAGATAAAAACATAAAATCCTGCTTAAATATGTATGCCAGACCCTATATATACTAACATTTAATAGCAGTAAACTGCACTCTACTACATAAAACAAATAAAAACTAAAACCGTGCAGAACAAGTGGCTTTGTGTATCTAAAATAGAGAATCCCCCATGCCTGATGTTCAACGAGCTGTCTGTCCCGCCTAGACAGTGGTCGTATGGCTGGAGCCAGAGCCCCAACAATGTGCCAGCTGATCCACAGGGTCTGGAGCCAGGCTGACCCTGGAAAACCTCTTCCCTTTTAACCAGCATTAAATCCATTACTTGCAATTGAAACTCTTATACTATATTACAACAGTCGCCATCACACACACACACACACACACACACACACACACACACACACACAAATTCAAAAGGAAACAGTCAGCTAGAGACAGAACAAGAAAAAGAGACGGCTTGCCGCCTGCATATCTGTTTCCAAATATAGCTTTTTCTCCATTGCACTCGGCCTGTTGTTTTTGTTACAGTGGCATTTTGCCCAAGTGGTGTTGTTTGGCAAGTCTCACTCTGTAGAGGTTTATTTTTTAATTTTTTTATATATATTTTTAATTTTTTTGCTTGAGCGTTTGGGAAGTGATGTTTTGATGATGTCTGCAAATGTCATGGGGAAGCTGAGGAGAATCAGTATGCAGACCACAGATGCCTGGTTAGACAGTGACTGTGCTCAGAGACATGTGATCGGCGATGGTGTGAGGGGAAACTGCGGTGAGGTCACGGGGTTCAGAGAGTTCTCAGGATTGTGCAAATTTAACAATAATGTAACCAAAAAGCGAAATATTCGAAAATGTGAATGAAACCACGCCCTTCCAGCAAGATATAGTGAACAGGGATAGTTGATGTTATTTCAGAGCCAGATTTCATAATAACTCCATCGGCTCTGCTTCACGACCCATACATTCTTTACTGAGGACCAACACTGGGCCTGCCAGGCTCAGCAGACAAAACAAAACATGAAACTGATAAGACCAGATGAAACTATTCCACACATTTGGCCCGGTCATCACGGCTTGCCAAAGATCCCCTGCTTCCTAGCTCTGCCTTAACAATGTTACTGTATTTGGTGTACAGTAAAATAAATTGGATTATGAAGAGGGTGAGCAATGCTAGCTTAAATGATAACTACTTACTTAAGATTAAGATGTTGGGCTTTATTTTTAAAGGAAATTTTTAAAACATGAATTATCTGTCGGTGGTTGCCATATGCATGTAGTTGCCTGCTTTATTGTAACCATCAGGTATGCCCACAATAATCCAGGGACACTTGCTAGATGGTGGATTTACCTTGTTATCATCATGTACATTCCCTACATGGTAACCCTTATCTGATTGTTGCTACACAAGCAAGGAGGTATTTAATCAAAGGAATCTGTAACCACTTGAATTTTACGGAGGGACAGAGTAGAATAGCTGCCAAGGCACAACAGCCCTGTCCTTTGGGAAGGCCAAATGCCTGGTTTCATCAGGGTGAAAGCAAGAGGTGTAGAAAGTTGCACAGTTTTACACTGGCATCAACAATAAGATTGTTCATTTTAATTCATAGTACTGCCATAGTTTCAATATGTAAGAAAATATGACGATGAATACGACAATTCAAGCCTTCCTATACATCCAGGTTTTGCATGACACACTCCTTAAACATGAATGAATAATTCTGAGAAGAATGCAACTGAAATATATGAAATCACAGATCAATTTATTGACATAATTAATCATTAATTTCGATGGCCTGTTGATCTAGCAGAGGGTAGGAAATACAGCTCTAGTCAGGAAATGTCTGCAGGTAGCTCAATCTATTCAAGTACTCTGCTGAGTAAACTCTATTTTTAACAAACACACAAGCTCGACACAAAGTGTCCACTGTCAGAGAGGGTGAGAGAAATAGAAGAGAAACATTCATTTCTGACTTTAACAACCCTCACCCACACCCCCAAAACTAAATCTATTCTGGGACCATAAATAGAAAAAAAAGGGCAGTTTGTGGGAAAAGAGTACGAGGAAAATCAAACTTCCACATGCACGGCTGAGTGTTCATAACTTAGTATGGAAAATATGAAGACTTGGTTAATGTGATGTAGTGCAAATTTGCTCTTGGGTATGCACATGCAATGAGAAAGAACCACCCAAGCTGGACAACGGTGGCTGAGTGTCAGTCCCTTTCACAGGGACCTGTACAGGTCACACATCGCACCACATAAGCTGCCCCCAAGTAAGATGACTCACTACTGATGCATCTTTGCTGTCTGGCTCACCATGCAACTGCTTGCTTTTAAACTATAGCTCACCAGCCTTTTCAAAGCCAAGATCAAACATATAAACAATAAAAATACTAGAAGATGAACATCATAGCAAAAAATAAATAAATCTGACAACTATCCCACAACACACACACATTCAGACCACTCCTTCTTCCTCTGACTATGTTTAATATTTACTAGGCGACCAGTGGATCAAAAGCCACAATAAGAGGAAGCAAGTGAACACAGCCTTATATGGGGGACAACAGGAATATTAGCCTTTCAGTGAACAGGACACTTCTGTTTTGTCACTTCCAGCATGAGTAAGCAATGGGGTCCACCAGGCCCGACTTCCTCAAAACACAACCTGAGTCAGGACGTAGTTAATCAGACTGTACGAAAGTGCTGTTTGGGTGAATTCATACCATCGAATACGCAAGCGTGTCGGTGTGCGTTCTCTATTCCTGAAAATTGAAACTCTTCTCTCTCTTGCGTACACATATACAAGGCCTTGCCTGCTGACACAGCACTAATGGCAGTGAGGACGTATTGTGAAAACAGAGAGCAGCATGCTTTGCTGGTTCTGAACAAGGCCGGAGGGTCTGAGCTTTGATGCTGATTAACCTTTCTGTTGTCAACCCTTAACATCTGGACTACTCCTGCAGGAACACTAGTGAACCATCAACTAAATACCTGGAAGGATGCTACAAGATTGGAAGCAGGACGTGGATATGAACTAAGAAGACACTTTGAGACACACTCTGAGTTAATGAAAATACGAATTACAAAATACACTTGCAAGAGATGTGCTGTATGAGTCAATCTGATTAGCAGATAGTAATGTACATTTAAGGGAATTAAACTACGAGACCTCTGATCCATGGAAGTCTGCAATGAGGACAGTAACATATCTTAACGCCATAACACCAAGTGTAACACGTTTAAAACACAACTTTTAGTACATTATTTAGACCTCTACATCGTCAGAGTGATTTTTCCCCCCCCCAAAAAAATTTAAATAAAGCACAAAACACATTTGTTTTAAACAAAAGTTAAAAATTAAACAAATTAAATATATATATGAATGAATGAATGAATTACAAACAAATTTGTCACAAGGTTCAATAAACGCTCTAGTTTAAAAAAATTAGCAACTTTTTACAGGGTTAAAGCCTGGATAGCAAAACAGCCAACCGCGTGCAAGCAGTCCTTGCAGAGTAGCAAAACTACCACATCTCTGTTTAATACAGTGCAGCACTGAAGGACTAACATGGCCTGAGCCAATTATTAGCTTCATAAATGAGATGATTTGCTTCTTTGGAAGTAGAAGTGGCATTCTGGGACAAGATATCTTAAAATGTATTACTTTTCCTCACATTTAAACTTACTTAAACCACGTTATTACACAACTAGTTTACTTTATGCATTCACAACATTGACAGCTTAATTTTTTAATTTCTTTGTACACTTACTACAATTTAAAGGCTTTTATGAAATATTATTTCCTCAGCCTCTTCAGTCACATTGTAAAAGAATATTCCTAAACTTTTTATGATTTTCAGTCAGGTTTGTTCAAAGTGGGATGGCATGGTATTTGTTTATATGTGCAAACATTTATTTGATATAACAATTCAAATATTTGAAGAACAGTTAAAACTGAGTATTGATGCAATCCTTTGTATCTTAAACTGTACGTGTGGAAAAAAACATCAATGGATGTAAAATTATTATCTTCAAACTATTTTAAAATATCTGAATGTGATATTTTCAGAAAGATCCCTGCAATAAAGATAGATAAATAATAACAGAACCAGTTTGTTCCTTTAGCTAACTGGTCGACTTCCAGTGATGGGAAGGATGTCTATCCGGCTGCCAGCGTCGAAATATTTATAGGCTAAGAAACAAACTAGCATTGTCCAAACAAGAGGAAGCTAAAAACAGCTTTTTTTTCCCTTTTGGAAAATAAAATGAAACAATTCAAATAAACACTGTAAACAGTTGATGTGCGATGGGAGTCCTAAGTACAAATAAACACCTCAGGACAGAGACAGATGGAGTGAAGGCTTTTTCCGCAACAAATCCTTGTCCAAACAGACAGACAGACAGGGGTTGTTTGTCTCGCTGGCCTCTTGACCTGCACAAACTCGGAGATTTGTTGTGGAGTTAGCAAGTTTATTCTACATTTAGCAGACAGGATTGATGGAGCGATAGTGAGCTGCACATTTTAAGATGGCCTCTTGTTGTGGTTATGCATCATATTTAATGCATGCTTATTCAGTTAGTCCTTCTTACTTAACACTCTAAAGGAGAGACAGAAAACTTGTGATAAGAACAAAGCTGTTTAGCCCACGGCGTGTCACTTATCCAAAGCTTGGAGACAACTCTGAAAGGGCACGTTTCTTTTAGCGCTATCGCTGCTGTTAGTTAGTTTTCAAGGTCAAAGTCATTGTTTTAGAGAAGATCCTAAATCAGGCCGGGAACAAATATTTTAGTGGCTGCACATATGACTGATCTCTGGACACGCTGTCATTGTTCAATCAGCCTAAAGCAAGAAGAGCTGAGTTTCCTTATCAAACGCTTCCGATTTCAATAATTATTCATAGAACTTTAACAAGTTACGTGACTTGAAAAGAGGTAGATGTGGTAAATTACCTACAGCGTTCTGTGCCTGCATAAGAGCAATCAGTGAAATCTAAGCAGAGGATGTATATTACACAATCAGTACTACAACCTGAAAGTTCAATTACAAGACAGATTAGACTCTTACTGAGAAATCTGACCTAGGAATATTAAGCATTAAATTACTCTTTCAAGATAAAATTGAATTTGCTTTTTTTTATACACCTTAAAGTGTTAATACTTGTTTTTTATTGGTCTACTTATCATTTGTATTATTTTTCTGATTTATCTAATTTAATTCTTACTTCTTGGATAGTTTTGCTTCATGTCTTACAAGGTTTTTAAATCACAATTATTATTATTATTATTAATTATTATAAAGTTTCCTTTATTTGTGTTTTATATAATTATGTAATCCACTAAAAAAAAGAAAAGAAGAAAAAATAAAAAACACAAAAGTCACTTTTTCTATTCCAGGGCAGCAACATCCAACAATACATTATATCAGGGGTAGGCAACCTTTCTGATGGCGAGTGCCATTTAAATTTTCCTCAGAAGTCAGTGTGCCATATGATTGCATTAGCAATAAATTTAATAACGCTCTATATGAACAGTTACACAATATATAGAACCACTTTATAGAATTATATTTGTTTGCAGATGTTGGCAGCTATCAGCGATCAGCTATTTTGAAACAAAAAAACACTTTTTATCCATAACAGCAAATGAACTGTACAACAGAAAATACAAATGCTATTTATGGTCTCCTCACAACAATGATAAGAAAAATAAACTAAGCCAATATGGCATGTCTGTTAATACAGAGACACACATGTTAATGTGATCTCTGGTCTCCCACTCAGAGACACAGGTCTCCGAGTGTCCAGCATTCAGACAGCTACCCGAGGACACTCTTCATGTGAGAGAAAATCTGCTCACACAGACATGTAGAGCCAAATACTGTGAATAAGGCCTCTGCAATGTTCTGAAGACAGTTAAACTTGTCAGGTAGTGATGTCCAGCAGGTGAAAATGCAAGCTCCATGAACACGCACATCTATGGATTCCAGCTGCTTCGATGTTGCATTAACTGGCATTAACTCAGCCAGTTAATGCGAGACAAATCCAGCTGCTCATTAAAGATTTCTGGTTTGATCAGAAAATAAAACATTGATCCATACACCTGAAAGTCCCAATTTGCGATGTGCACCGCTGGTGCGGCCTTTTATTTTTTGATGCACCTTCTCAGATTAATTCACTGTGTGTCGTGCCCAGGGCTGGACTGGGACAAAAAATCAGCCCGGGCATTTTGATAGAGACCGGCCCACCAGGTATAGGAAAAACCATAAAGCCTTTGAATGAAAACATACGCTGTTGGCACAGTGATGTACACTGTCGTGTTGGTATATGCATGATTTCTATACATTTTACATCAGATAAAAACTTTGGTTGTAAACTTCAGATAATTATTTAATAACAGCCAGACATTTTAAATGAGAATAAGAAAGTATTTCTTTGTGCCCCCCTTTCCCTCTCAATGCCCTACCTGGCCCCCCTGGCAAAACTTTGCTAGATCCACCCCTGCACAGTTACCAGCTGTCAGCTATGATATTGGTGTTATTTGTCTCTCAGAAACAGTTCATAACTTCCCTTCAACTCATTCATGTCACCTAAAAGGTAAACCTGTTTCTCCATCACCTGTTCAGCTCTGATGATTCAGTAAGGACATCTCCTGGTTTCATCTTCATGTTTCCCTCTCACCAGATATACAAACCAATATCATGACAGGCAGTTTTACAGCTGTGGCTCCAGCAAACATCAGCTGATACTAGAAAGTAATATTAAATAAATTCTAACAACAGCTGATCAAGCTTAAACGTGCTGCTGTTGTTTACCGCGACATCCGGCGACATTCCGCTTTCTGGCGCAAAGTGGGCGATAAATAAACAAGAGAGAAAAGCCGATCAGCTGATCATTGATCCGTTTCATGATTAAAGTAGCAACAGGAGAGGGAGGGAGAGAGAATGAGAGAAGAAGAGGCAGCTGTGCAGCGTAACGACAGAATAACTCCAGCTTTGTGTCTTTTTTTTTTTTACATTATAGCTGAAGTACGGGACAAACTGCGCCCCTTCTCAGCTCAACATGAAACGCGTAATAATTTCTCTGAATGCGGGACAATTCCGTCTTTTTACGGGACGGTTGGCAACTCTACTAACTAACCTTATGAATTAAATAAAGTTCATCAGTAACATCATAACATCCACCAAGCTGTATAGAAAATCCGTCATGCTAGCTAGTACGCAGTATGAGTTATTGCAACTGACTGTAAAAAGTCAGAATAACGAAAATAAACTCCACTTAAACTTGGTTTATATCTGACCCAGATAGACTGCAGGTCATAACTTCTTACCTGAAGTTCAGTTCACCTGACACTCGGAACGGCGGCTGCCTCGGATCTCTCCTCCTCCTGCCTCCCCTTTCCCTCATCTACCTGTTGGCCTCCACCACTTGCTAATATTACTGAATCTGTGGAAGCTCCGCCATAGCCACCGCCAAACAACAACACACACCGGCCAGCATCTGGCCAATCCACCACCTTTCATTGTTTATACCGTTACAAAAAAAAATAAAAAAAAATCATTGGACCACCGAGCAAATGCCCGGTATGCCCCATGACCAGTCCAGCTATGGTCGTGCCATCAGTTAACCCTTCGCGTGCCAACTGTGGCACGCGTGCCTAGGGTTGCCGACCCCTGCCTTATATAATCTTATCGCTTGGCTTGACAATTGCCTGAGCACTGCTAGTGTAGCGGTATCGTGAAAATTCCCATTCTTGTCAACTGGGTTTGATTCCTGGCTTTTGCATGTGTTTCCTGTAAACAACTTCTTCCCCTGGGCCATACCTGAGCAACCCCTATCACTCAGGCCAAGTCTTTGGCGCTACTTGCAGGCACTTTGTTCTCCAGTGTGTCCATTATTATTGTTTTGTATGAATTTCTCATGTTGGCTATTTATTCCTGCTGTCTTACCATTTATATTTTATTCCCGCGCAGTTGGTGTGGACCCATAATTTTATTGGACATGTACAATGACAATAATATAAAGCTATTTTATTCTATTCTATTGATTTGCTACACCTGTGTCAATGGGATTGAAAATATCCGAATTCAAAAATTAAGATGTTTAGCTCACTTTTGTCCATATTGTGTATGCTGAGCTCAGGATTCATATAAATGGCACAAAGATGAAATCACCAGTGTGTTTACCATTATGGACTGCTTGTCCGGTCCATGATAGCTGATGGATGCACTCACTTTTTGTGCACATGAAGAGGCCTGGTGACAGATTTACCAAGTTTGTCTTCTGGGCTATAATACACTGTGTGCATACTGTATGCTGGGACTTCTTTTCCTCTGCTTCCTACTTATTTCTGTTCGAATACAACATTTTTCTTTAACATATGAAATTATTTTGATTTTAAGACCTTTTGTTTTGTTACTATTAGACAATTATATTGTTACAACTAAACTGAGATTCAGTGGGATGTCTGTGATTAAGAACCACATTAAATCCATTTTATTACCATGTCTGGCTTACTTCAGATGTGGTTAGATGTACCGGTAGTATATATTCCGGAAGGAAGGAAGGAAGGAAGGAAGGAAGGAAGGAAGGGAGGAAGGGAGGATGGATGGATGGATGGATGGATGGATGGATGGATGGATGGATGGATGGATGGATGGATGGATGGATGGATGGATGGATGGATGGATGGATGGATGGATGGATGGATGGATGGATGGATGGATGGATGGATAGATAGATAGATAGATAGATAGATAGATAGATAGATAGATAGATAGATAGATAGATAGATAGATAGATAGATAGATAGATAGATAGATAGATAGATAGATAGATAGATATGGGAAATGGCAAAAAACCCCCAAAAAAAAACAAAGATGACATCTGATTCTTAAACCAAGCTGATTGGAAAATAAATGATGTTATGTCACTGGCAAAGGTTTTCTAACAGTAAGCAAAAACAATGCTGAGAGGGGGATTTTTGTAGTGTACAGATGTCTCTCTACATCATCTCAGCTCCAGCTTGGGAAACCATCACTGAGACTTTCTGGCTGGCCTGTGGTGAGGCAGAGGGTTATGGTTTTGGCTATTGAAATACATGCAGACAGACACACAGGTGGTGTTTCACTTTCTCTCTGAGGAGAAAGTGACTGGCTGACTAAATATGACTGGGCTCCCTGTGTCCTCGCACATCTGGAGTTGACTGAATGGAGGGAGGGGAAGGCAGACTTGTGGGGAGTGGCGAAAGGCAAAAATGCAAAGACCCAGTGTGCGTGTCTGTGTGTCATGATATGCGCGTTGTGGTTGTGATCTTTTCGTGTCTGTGGATGTGAGGGCAATTGTGAAGGGGGAAGACAGAGAGGCTTCTGTAGGCCGTTCATTCATTCATCATTTCTTTTGTAAAATATTGCAATTTTAAGTTTAAAAAGTGTACATGAAGTTATTTAAGGGTTTTGTTATTTTATTATTGGGTGTCCCCCAATAATCGGGGACATGTCTTGTCTGAGATTCTTTCACACTGGACGCAATTTAGAGCGATGTGGTGACCACAGAAAGTGAACGATATTCGGAAACTTCAAGGAACTATAGGTGAAAACAATGCTGGTGTGGACTACAAATGACTTGGTGGCAAAGATGATAGAGGGTTACCAAGCCAACCAGAGTCTGAAATATCCACAAGCAAGTCACCTTCAAAGTAATGGTTGATGAGCAAATCGCTTCCAGTGTTAACTTAGCTTTTAAGTCAGGCATTAGTTTTTTCATTTTTCATTTTAATCAATGTCACAAACCTTACACTAGTTTGTGGCCAACTTAGAGGTGATGTAGGTCTTTCTGTTTAAAGTGTGTTCAGCAATTCTTGTTTTATGCTTTAACACAGTTAGCGCAAAGTCAATCCAAGGGCAGTCACAGACAGCCAGTCTACCTACAGAGAGTGTTTCTTTTATGTCGCTTGTGCTGTTAAAAACAATGAAAAGTGTTCACTGTGACCGCTGTCTGTGTTTTTCCACGCCGTATTTGATCTTTGATGATTTTTCCGTGCTTCTCCCATTTCTGGTAAAACTCTGCTGTCATGCTCTCCCCCATCCTGGCCTACTTGTTAACCAATAAACATTCAACTGACAGATGGGCCATCCGTGTTCAGCGATGTGCAGGTTGGATTTTGGAGGATTGCACGGGAGCAGTGGGTTAAAAACCTCGCCATGTGCTGTCTGAATGGCAATCCGTACAAAGACGGGCAAATAGATTTGCGGGAGCATAAATTACGCTTAACACCACCAGCACATAGCCACACCCCCTGTAAAGTCACTGTGAGTTAATGAGCGTGTCTAGGTAAGCTCTAGTGCGAAAGTCATCTACAAAATTAAGATGTTGTATTTATGCCAGTTCTCATCATTGCAGAGTTATGGCTGTTACTAGCTACAAGTCAGGCTGAAATAAAAACAAAAATCCTTAAATGTTGCACTACCAGAGGTCCTCTGGCATGGAAGGGTAACTTGACTTATTACCTTAATATTACAATAGTGGCAGCCCTAAATATCCTCAGTACATATGTATGTGTTTCTCATGAATTACTTTGATTTGGTCAAAGCTTTGAATCTGATTCATGCTAATGATTTTTTTGATTGCCACATAGCCACATGTAAAACAAATTACACCTTTTACACCATTAAAAGGTTAAATCTGATTCAGTAAACAAAATTACTTGATAAGAGATGTTATTTTCACCTGTTGTGTTCTACCACTACACATTTTGCATCCACTTTTGTTGATAATGTTTATATTTTCAACAAAAAAAAGGAGTAAAGAACCAGAGGAGTAAATTATGATGCCTGAGAAAAAATTAAACATTGGGGGAAGAAGCAGAAAAAAAGATGGCTTGGAGTTCCTCGCAGGGAGAAAAGAAACAGATGTGCCAGAGGTGTCGCTTTGCCTGGCGAGTGGCAGCGAGGTGTGAAACTGCAGCTCTTGATGATGAATCATTTCCCAGATTGAGATCCTTTTAAAGACGGGCAGGAAATTTCCACTTACTTCATGCGTCGTGAGCCGATTGCGTGGCTGCGCAAAAGAAGACAGATTCCCCGGCATATGTCATGTATGCACATATGATTTAGGAATACTGTCGCAGATGTGCACACTTTGCTGCAAAACAACACAAGCACACCAAAATTATCCTAGAAACCTGAAAAGGAAGGATAAGAAAGCCAGGCCCAAACTCTGTGGACTCCTTTTTAGTGCGAGCTTATAAATAAATAAAATTAATTAAAGCAACAGCAGAGCAACGTCTCCTTCGACTTTATTTTTCCTGTGTAACCTGGGGAGTCGTGTTTCAGCGAGGAGCAGTCATCTGTGTGTGTTGGAGAGTGCTTCACAGAGGGCTGCCGCTGCATTTGGGAAGGGAGGGGTCCCCTTCACGCAGCTGTGCAAATCTTTCTGAGAATTATGTCTGTGTGTATCCGTGTGTGTGCGTGCGTTTCTTTCGGTGTTCATTGGGCGCCAGCACCTGTACAAAATCTCATTGTTTCATCTCAGAGGCCCTCTAAACAGCTCAGAATCAGGCTAACGCCGCCGCATCACCCAAAAGCAACAGCAAGACCGAGGGGCCTCTTGCGCTCTCGTGGCACGTGCCTGCAGCTCCCCCAGCTCACGACCCAAGATGGAGTTACAGGGGTTTAGGGGAGGAACGGCTGCCTGCTGCCCCCTGAGCACCCCTTGGCCCTTCGGGCTCCACACTCCCTGGCTGCCCCTGGCCCCATCAAAGGATCTACCGGGTGGAGACAACACAGTCAGGCCTTGGGCTCATTGTTTTTGCACTCTTGCTAATAGCTGGAAGCATTAATCTGTGTGTGAGTGAGTGCATGTGCGCGAGGCCACTGTTCATCTTGTGTAAGAAAGGCAAGGAGAGAAAGAGGAGAGACAGGAAAAGTCAAGGAAAACCACTTAAACTGTAGGAGAAACGCGTGTGGGTAAACAATCAAAACGTCTGGGGAGCACAGACGCTAATCGGCAGTGATTAACAATCATTACCACAATGATATGAAAAGAAGAAGAAAAATAGGGTAAAATAAAAGCATTTGTACTCTAGACTGCCTGCAAGTGTTTCTTTTGTTTCTGGTTGGAACCAGATAAGAGTTACATTATGACATCATGTTTGTAATTCGGAAGAAAGATACACGGAAGTTGCATAAATCCCCGATTTTCAGAATAAATAGGTCTCAATGCAAGAACAAGCACGACCTTCAGATCTGTCAAAAACATTTGCATATCGTATTTATTACTAAGCTAAACATTTACAATTCCCACATCCCATAACTCTGAAGAATGCTGATTTTGTTAGCCTAACAGGAATCTCACCCTGGCACCACTAACTGTTTCAAACGAATCTCATGTATTTGAAAACAAAGCATCCTCCAAGGGATGAGCTCAGGGGGATGAGATTATGAAAGGATGATGATGATGATGATTTACTGAAACTGGTATTGGAAGAATGTCTGGGCGACTTTGTGGAGTGGCTACATGTGAATGTTCTATTTCAGTGTCAGCCGTGTCCTGGGAATAGAAACAACTCTAGTCATAATAACGACACGCTCACAAGATAGCTGATAAGATGCCAATTAGATGAGCTCAGTCTGTGGAATGTGTGTGTGTGTGTGTGACAGAGATGGAAGAAGGGAAGCAGAGGACAAATAGGCAAAGAAAAGAAAGGCAAAGAGCTGCAGAGAATGAGAGACGTTGGATGAAATGAAAGAGAAAACAAGCGGATCTTACTGAACTTCATGTCAGGATGTGTAATGTGTAATTCACGTCAGAGCTCTGGTAATGTCCGGTGTGAACTTCCTTTTGGAGTGGCTTCCACGCCATGATGAGTGCCGGCGGAGCCAAATTTGCAACTCGTGTTTTAAAAATAGACAAGTGTGGACTTCTGAGGCACGCACCACCAAGCAGGATTTCATCTTATCCACGTAACTTCAGGGTTAACCCTGGGTTTTCTGGACTATGAATTTACTGTAGTAACTTATGCTGCTCTCCTAACCTGCTCCAGAGAAGGTTAGATTCCAGATTAGAGATTGGCAAGTAGGAAATCACCAGGTATTGACAAATCAAGTCACTATTCCTCGAAGATCTATCTGACCTCTCTGTGTGGACAGTGGGGGGAGGGTCTAAAGCTTTTTAATAGTGTCTGTGTCTTAATATTGTCTTTGTGTTTCCCAAGTTAGCATCAGTGGTGGTGTGGTTAGCACTGTTGCCTCACAGCAAGAAAGTCCTGATGTGACTGGGTTCTCTCTGGGTACTCCAGTTTCCACCCAAAGTCCAAAGACATGAGGTTACTGGGGTTGGGTTAATAGTGATTCTAAATTGGATGTTTTATTCACTGTGTTTCTCTTTACTTACATTCTGCATATCTTTCTAATATCATACTTTAGTCTTGCTTTGTAAAATCAGCCACTCGGCTACCTTCACGTGAACGCACTTTTACCCAGATTGGAAAACTTAGCGAGTCGTTAGCCAGCTTTTTGTGACCGCTTATCCTGATCGCCACAGTTAGGGTAAAAGTGAACCCAGGTAAGAAAAAGATACCCTGGGTATGTTGAACTCACTGTCTAGTGCAAGGCCCTGCTGTCACAAAAAGACATCAAAGATAATGTCAGAGACAACACTTACTTCAACCAAAAACTTCTGGACTACTCAAAGCAAATATAGGAATCCTTTGAGAGCCAGGGGAAATATGTCTGTGTGGATTTTCTTAATGTTTCCTTTTTCATTTTTGTGGTTCAAATGCAGTTTTTTTAATCTACTTTTTATCACATAAACAACCTTAAGCTATATAGTTTGTGTCTTGCATATTTCCACAACCATATCCATAATCACATACTGTGTATGCTACTGTTGTATATAGTGTATTATCTTACTTATTTTTTATTTGTTTGTATTTTATTTGTATTTTTTGTATTTTCCTTCTGATATCAGTACCTGAGCTGAGGTAACGCAAAAATTTCCCCGTCGTGGGATCAATAAAGTCTTATCTTCTCTTATGGAAAGTAATAGTAGTAATAGTTTATTTGCTCTGACACCGCCCCATTTGGATATCTTCTCTTCCCCCTTCTTGGGCAGCCCTCCAGTCCACATTCAACAGCGTCCTCTTATCATGAGCCATTCATCTGTTTTATGAGGAACCAGGACATAAATCAGTGGCCTGAAAACCCCGGGGACCACCTCTTCCACCACAAACTGGCCCAGTTAGCTGGGGAGGAAGTGATTTGATAAAAGTGCCACTGAGGTGCCCAGCTCCACTAAAAGCTAATGCTAAGACCAGCCTGAGGGAGAAAAGGAAGGGAAAAAAAGGTTACTGATTTTGCACCATTTATTACGGTTGTATAACAACAGAATAACAGTATCTTGTACGCTGTTGTTGTACAAATTATAAAATGCCATTGGTGCATGACATTAAGGACATGTCACTGAAGGAAAACTCTGCTCGTAGGTTAGGTCAGTGTTTACAGACAAGGTGAAGTCACCGCAGCTTCGGACGCGAGAAACTCACAGAATGGAAGGAATGACGCGGCCTAAGAGCGACCACCCACCTGACGTCACACTGTATTGTCACATGCTGGCACATGACAAGACCCTCTTCTGTTGAATCTGTGTCAACAGTGCGCAAACTTGGCACTACTCAGCGGCCATGCCCTCGTTACCTCATGCCAAGGAGGTGTCCAAACACTCAAAAGCACAAAAGAGCCAAGAGGGAGCTTAATCGGCCCTATTTACACCTGCCAGCCGAAGCAGTGACGCACCACATACCAAATGCTCCAGCTTCACTGTGCAAAAAAAAGATTGCATGGAGTTTGACACCAAAAAGAAAATAAATAAAATAATTTTTTTTAGTCTCGGGAGATTACTTTTATCCAGTAGTTAAACTTTTGTGATGTGTGGTTTATCGCTATCATCGCTTGCTTATGAAAAACACTTAAAGTAACAAACAAAAAACAGTTTTAATAATTATGTCCCATAATGGATTTCACATACAGACACGCTGAAGTTAAATTCCTTCCAGCAGCGTTAATGTTAAATCAGCATTACCCACAAAAAAGATAGACACATATGAAGATACACAGTGACAAAAACATCTACCATGATTCCACACCAAAATATGAGAACATGAGTTTTATTTTGGTTTCTTTCAGAAACATCTCAGGTTCTCTTTGCCCCTTTACCTGTCTATCCCACGCAGTTATGCTGAACACATTACCATCTACTGCAACACAGTTTTGAGGAAGGACACATGTGTAGGAGTACTTTCCTCCCCTACTACCTCAGATGCTAGCCCGCAGTGAACGAGGGTGCTACTCACTTTTAGCAGGGGGGTCTTTTTGTACTGCTGCATTTTCATGCTTTCAGTTCTCATTAAAACCACAAAAAGAAAACTGCAAAGGCCCCTCAGAGCCGAGGCCTTGGAAATTTCGCTACGCTAACCCTCCATAATATGCGCCTCAGCCCCACAAATATACTCAAGGGGGGCTCTTTGGTTGCCGTGTAATAAGTCCTGGCGTGCTAACCTTGTAATTGGCCATAATTAAAAGGAGGCAGAAGGAGACGAGGATCTTCCTCTTAGCTTCAGCTGCCAGGCAGCAGGAAGTAGTAAAGACACGCTGTCTCTTCCTTTACTAGGTGCCACTCCGTCGTTCTCTTTGAGCTTCTTTTTTCCCTTTTTTTTACCTGTCACTCAGAATCTTTGTGAAGAGGATCTTTAGGGTGCCCCCGTCTGGAACCACCACAGAGTGGAGGGAGTTGAGCTCCACTGTGTAAAGTCTATCCTTCTTTATCCTTAAAACCCTGCCGCCATCATCATGACACTAAGTGTGTGTGTCTGTCTGTCTGTGTGTTTCTGCATGCACACACCTCTTTATCATCATTGTCTCTGTTCAGTCTGTAATTATTCAGTCTGCATATGCTCCCTGTGTGTTTGTTGTCGTCTGTTTCCTGCTTCCACCCTTGTCAGTGTCATGCTTGTGCATCTATGCATCCTGTCTTCACTCAGCGAGCTCATTACATTTGAGACACGGGGAATTCAGCGCATCCATTTTCCAAGCAACTTCAAATGTGGTTTTAGGACCACCACGAGGATATTACACTTTATAGCACACATAACAGTGTGACATATATTTTTTTCTGCAACTTTATATCAGTTCACTTGCTGGGCCAACGTCCTCATTTTAGGTTTGACAGCGTTTTAGTAGGTAAAGGTGATTGGCTTAAACATGAATTGAGCTGCAGTTTGGGGAAGGCCTCGAAGGGGACTGAAGGCTGCCCCCGGCCTGACAGATCCACATGTACTAAATAGAAGTGAAGAAGTGTAAGAAGTGAAAAGGGGAGGGAGAGTGGGGCACGTAAACAAGAACAAACAGTTTGTAGAACTGGGAGATGATATACAGATAAAAACCGGAAGGACCGTGTTTGGGGGCGTGGTCCCGCTCCTGAAATTTAGATACTTTATCTCCAATTATTGAAAATTCCTAAATGTAAAGCAAACATATTGCCGCTTCGTCACTGTCATCTTTTTTGGAGTTCTCATCATTTTAAAATTCAGACTTATAGTCAATCATTTTTTGAGGTGATTTAATTTTATAAAATGGAAATATTGTACTCACTACATAGTATGTAATGTTTTCCAAAAAATAGATGCACTATATTGCTTTCACACATATATGATCTTAAGTTACGTCCCATTCTTAATGCATAGGGTTTAATATAATGTTGGCCCAACCTTTGCAGCTATAACAGCTCTTCCCAACTCTTTTGGGAAGGCTGTCCCCAAAGTTTACAAGTGTGTTTATGGGAATTTTTGACCATTCTACCAGATTTGTGAGGTCAGACGCTGATGTTGGATGAGAAGGCCTGGTTCCCAGTCTCTGCTCTAATTCATCCCAAAGGTGTTCTATTGGGTTGAGGTCAGGACTCTGTGCAGTTCTCCCATATCAAACTTATCCATATGTCTATGGAGCTAGCTTTGTGAACTGGTGTGCAGACATGTTGGTAGACATATTGGAATAGAATGAGGCCATCCCCAAACTGTTCTCACAAAGTTTGTAGCATTAAATTGTCTAAAATGTCTTGGTATGCTGAAGCATTTAGAGTTCCTTTCACTGGAACTAAAAAGGCCACATGAAGTTTGGAGAGCTATAGGGCCTGACTTCAGAAAGCCAGTGAAGTGTTTGGAATACCTGAATTCAATGATTTGGATGAGTGAGTGAATACCTTTGGCAACATAGTGTATGAGCCGGCACTGGTTTGTAGAAGTCACTATGTTGCCCTGCCATCTTGAATTCAATGACCAAGATCGCTCTAGAGTGGTTAGAGACTAGCTACTTACGTAGTATGCCTTATAAGTTACATTTAATGTAAAGATCACAAACTCTCATAAACACAAACAGGTAAGCAAAAATATTTCGTTGTAAGCTAACATTGTGCCTGTTAATATCAGGCTCAAGTGTCCTAAAAATCACATTCTCACATTGTATGAGAGTTTATTCACTAAGGATCAGAGTCTAACAATGTTAGATCCACTTCAAAGAAATCTTTAGTAATTCAAGCTAGCAGCAGATAACAGAGGCTAACAGTTGCTATCAGAAGCTAAAAACAGCTAACATTAGCAAAACAGCAGGACTCAGTAATAGAAAAGTTTAGGATTTCCTCAATAACTCACTCATTGACTAATATTTGATTGCTTTCACACTCTTGGCTGATTATAAAGTGTTGGTCCTAAAGCAGCCACCGTAACTACCAAAAAGGTTTATGCACTTGAATTGGGAGGGGTAACTTGACTGCATTCTCCTGACATCAAGTGGCAAGAAAACACTGCACACTTGAGCAAATAATTGATGGGACATTACCAGCCTCACTTGTTTCATCTTCTTTATCAGTCTGTTAAAATAAAGTGTTGTATAGCAAACTCTGTATTCTGCATGGATTGATTTCAGTCATTCTACAAATTATTAACTTCTGTTTCTAGTGCTCATTCCGATAGAACAAAACATTTATTTCTAACTTGGCAGACTCTTGCTAAACATCGAATATCATTCTCTATTACCAAATGAGAATTTTAAAGTCAGGATTATTTTATTATTCACAATATTATATCTATTTTATAAAGCCCTCAGTTGATTCTGTACATTCCAGACATCGTGTTGGCATTGTGGCCTTAGCTAGCATCTACCTCAGCACACTGTTAACAGAAAGGAGAATGATGATGGGGCAGCATTGAGCTTTTGTTACTTGAGCGTCACCCGCTGTAACACAAGACAGGCAGCTGGTTGACTCACCATGAAGCTGAAAGGTAACACCAAGTAGGCAGTGATGAGGAGAAATAAAGAAAGAGATGAAGAAGAGAAAGTTGATCTGGAGGAGAGTGAGTTCATTTGCAGCCAAGTTCATCTGAGGGATGATTAATGTTGTAGGCTTGAATAAATACAGTATTATTAGGAAGGTATATTTTGATTTCATTTATAAGAAATTAATTAAAATGTCAGTAACATGGGCTACATTCAGAACCTGAATGAAACAAACATGACTCTAGCACTTACTTGTATTATAATGAAAGAAAATGAGCAAACATCTCTCAACAGTCAATCTTATGAGACCCTAAATAACCCCTTGTTTAAATGATAGTAAAATACTACCTTCATTTCAGCTCTTTTATGATATATTTAGGTACTTGTACATTTACACATACACTTCTGAACTTTGTTGCAAGCCTCAGTTCCTTCATTCACCAGTTTTTGTCTGCTGTCAAAACATGAATAAATGACAAGGGTTCAACCGGTGGCGGCCATATTTCTCGAGGCTCCGCCTGTGGCCTTCAAGGCCAAAAACATACACGGACAGGCAGTGGGAGGATTCTACCATGACCTCTCACCTCAACTGGGCTCCCCTGGGGTCAGTAGAGGTCATGCTGCCATCTCTACAGACGCCAGCACCTGGATCGCTGGACCAAACTGCAAAAGAAAGGGTATCCAGTGTGTGTGTGTGTGTGTGTGTGTGTGTGTGTGTGTGTGTGTGTGTGTAGGCTTGGGGGAAGGCGGTCTCTGGGGAAATGAATCAGGCACTTAGTTCAACCACCCGCCCCCTTACTTACAGACATTGCTTCAGCAAGACCCAAAGGTCAACTCTCACCCTTTCTCGCATTTCTCTTCCTTCTTGCCATTTCACATTACCTCCCCCACCACGCTCGTCAGAGGTGAACGAGGAGCTATTTCACATATATATGAGAAACAGTGGTAACTGCTATATACATTTCAATGTACATTATTGCTCCAAAGTTTAGGGTCAATTAGAAATGTTTTTGATTTAAAAATTATTTTTTTAAAAAGTATATTCACATGTTTAGTCTAACCATGTGAACCCATGATCACCCATAATTAAACATGCTTTAGCATCAGCCTTTAAGGGTTAGACGATGGTCACAAAATGACAAAAAGGAAGGGGAATCTATGTGGAAGCGTCTAACTAGAAAAACTTTGTCTAGAATCGAGAAAAGAAGAAGAAGACCCCAGTAAAGAAAAACAAGTACATCACAGTATCTAGTGTGAGAAACTGACAACCCAGGTCCTCACATGGCTACTTCATTACAAAGTACCAGAGTGAAGCATCTAATTCAGTGCCAAAACTTAATAGAGCGTTGTTTCTTATCTTGCTAGGCATCAGGGTTCAAAGTCACAGTCGTGACCATGGGAGAATCCATCTTGCCCGCCTTCAAGCTTGTAGCCAAACCACAGCTGGTTTGTGTCAATCAGTAGGTCTTGACAAACACACAGGATGTTTTTGGTGAGACCATACATAGGTGATTCTTCCAATCAACTGGCAAGTTTTATTGGTTGAACTTAGCTCGCGATAAATAGTTTATTATGCATGGTTAATAACTGGTCATATACTTGCCGCCCAATGCACCATCCGGCGCAGGAGGAAATAGTCTAAATACTATACTGCCTGCCCTTTTTCAAACTGTTTCCAAAGCTGTCTTCAACTTATCTTATCTTATCTTAGAACTGGTTCTGCCACACAAACTATCCACTGTATCAAGTTATAAGGGTGTTTTCACACCTGTGATGTTTAGTCAGTTTAACCTCCTAAGACGCAAACTCTTCCACTGCATGCATTTTTAATTTCTCTTTGATATTTGGGCATATTGGGGCCCAATGAATGTGAAAACAAAGAATTATCAGATTTATTTATTTTTTACCTTATTTTTGTTTTTATGAAAAATAAGAGCCACATATGAGGATATTCTTTTATAATTTTTATAGAACAGTAGCAGTAAGTGGATATCAGGCCCTTGTAGAGCAAAATTGAGTATTTTGGTCTAAATAACCCAAAATGTGATGTCCACATATGTGGACGCCAGGTCCTAGGAGGTTAAAGCACACTCATTCATGCCTCCTGGTCATTTGTGTACACAGTAATTGCACATGGGTGCAGACTGAAATAACCACACTGAGACCCTTTGGAAGAAGGACATTGTGAAGTTTTCTGGTTCTGGTCCAAAACTTTTGGGTAGTAAGGATGTACAAGACAAAAGCTATATAAGACAACCATGGTTCCTTTCAAGGTATATCACTGATATTCATGATAATTCTGGTTTTTGGTCTTAAATAGCAATTTAGTCTTTTGTGTGATTTCTATGCCTTTGTTGGTGGCTGCAAAAATAGACCAAAAGCAGTCAGCCGTAATTGTACGTCTGAGAGAACGCTGTAATTAAGTATTTAACATCTTACTAAGGTGTGGAGGGGAGTGAGTCTGCAGTATACCATCAAAAAACCTGCAGGATCACTTAAGAAGAAAAACCACACCATAATCTACTTAAGCACCCTGCAATCCTGCAAGTAGCATATAGTGTGTACAACAGGAATGAGTAGACCATTGTGCTGACTTACTCAATTTTGCATAATGTAAAATTAACAGTTGCAGGGTTTTAAGTTGATAATTCTTCTTAAAATTTTAAAATCAAATATTAAAAAAAAACCTCAAAAAAGACAAAGGGAAAAAAGGTGCATAAATCACTGCTCAGTGACACACTGTAAAACCTGTGATCACTAAAACAAACCTGGGTCCACTTTGATTTTCTATTTGACAAACTCCATGAAAATAGTTAGAAAATTAACTTTTTTAATTCTGGATCTGCATGTCTGCACCATGGATTCACATATACAATGACTGGAAAAGAGAAGTTGGAAATTTGAAAATGATAACTTTTGTGTTTAGCTCAGGTGGGGTCCAGCAGGCTTGACATTAACCATGCCAGGACTATCAGTTAACGCTTGGCCTACTTGCATAGCGTGGCTGAATGAGTGCAATAATTGTTGGTGAGATGGCATCTGTATAAGTGATTTACCAAAATATATGGTGATAAGATGAGTCCCTGTGTCCAGAAGTCTGGAAGACAACAAATATATTTTAAGTATTATAACATCCCAAAATACACTGCTGAAAATACACAAGAATTCTTTCTGAAAAAGAAAATGTGCAGTATGTCACCCAAAATGAATGAATGAATGAACTGAACATCTATCGTGTCATTTAAAAAAGAATGGTAGAGCAACAATCCCCTTCTCTGAAGATGACAGAACATCTCTTCAGAGGTTTGCGCAGCACCTCGGAGTCTATCTTCAAAAAACTTTGAAATTTTATGATGTCTTTATTACACAATTCAGACTGTTTTGGCATCATTGTGATGTTGCAGGATGTAGTGTTGAAAAAATAAATAGTGTGTTGTACCGCTCTCTCAATGCCCTTTCATATGACATATTACTTGATATGGGTTCTTGAAATATTTTTTCAAGATGAACTTTGAGCTTGGGAGCAAACAATGAAGGCTAAGGTCAAATCCTTAGCCTAACCAGGTAATCATGGTCCCCAAGGACTAGTATATTGCTGTGAAATTTAAAGACAATCCATAGATAACTGTGGATATTATAACGTTTTTACTGATTTTGACATTTGGTGTGACCTTGACTATGATTGTCTCCAAAATGAAATCAGATTTAGCTGTTATTGGTTTCTACCATCAGGCAAAATTCTATATCTTGAAAACTGTGGATGTTAGACTGCTAACAAATAGACAGACAGACGAACAAATGGATGAATGCATGAAATGCACCCACTGAACAACCACTGTTAACACCAGTGACATACACACTTGCCCACAAAGTATCACCACCTTTGAAAGTGTGTACAGTCTACTGCAAAGGGTGAATAAAAGCATGTAAAAGGAGCAGGTATTGTGCGTGTAAGGGAGTACAATTATTTCGCTTGTGCATGTGTTTTTCCTTACGCTTGTGTGCTGTGAATGTCTGAATAGAAGAGTGCACGTTTGCGTGCAAGTCCCAAAGTGTACCAGTTAGGCCTATCTTTTACCTTGTCACCCTATACTCAAGCACTGTATGCTAAAGGAAAAAATGGGGAGTCAAATTTATACACTGCATGACACTCATGCCCTCATTGTCCATATTGCCCCAGTCACTAGAAAGTCAACACTGGCCCAGCATGCCTCCAATGGGCGTATTAACATGTCCCATACACGATTTCATACGCAACCACAGAGACGCATATAGGCAAACTGACACACCTAAGAGCACTGAGAAAGAAAAAATACCGTCATAGTGCTGTGAGTGAGGGAGACACAGAGAGGTTGATATGTGAGTGGAGTATGTGTTGTCGTTTTGCCTGACATCTGGTTGTAAGAGAATCTGTGGCTGATTAGATGCCCAGAGGCTCGAGCTTGTTGACACTTAACAGTTCACCTCATTCTGTCTGACAGAGAAGGGGAAATGTGGCATTTTACCAGCTGTGACTTAATCATGGTCAGAATCAAAATCATAGACATACACAGACTAAAAAAAAATTCCTGATCAAATGATTTGTCAAATCATCTCCAGCTCATACAGACAAAAGGAAACATTAATTTACCTGCGAATTTATTTTTCCTCATAACCTGGGAATCTGTTTTGCTTCAGGAAAAGACACAGCAGTGTCATTACTTTTAGGAGAATCACACCTTTATTTTAAACCTTTTTACTACCCATTGTATTATCTATACGATGATACTATTATGTAAAATGTTAGACTAATGGTAAAAACCATGGATAGCATAAAAGATGGATGCAGCTACCATAAAGTCACCCACTTGTTTCTGAAGTCTAGCTTAGAAGCCTCAGGATCAGCATTTCAACAGTCGCCATCATGGTTACCAAAAAATGGAGGTGATAAGGAGGGGTGGGTCTGACTGGGAAACAAGGCCCTCATTGGTTATTGAATTGTTACTGACAAGTCTTTAACCAATAATCATGTAGATTCATACTGCACATAGTTCCCCAGTTTGACACTTTATTCTGTATTTAATATGTTTCTGTAAATAATACAAAGTCTTAACTATAAACAATCACATGTGGCATTCCACAAGGTTCGGTACTTGGTCCTTTACTTTTTGTATGGTATGTAAATGATTGATAGGAAATTACCAGGAAATAAACGAAACAAATCAGAGAGCCGCTTTCTCAGAATTCTTTAAGACCAGAATTCTTTTTTAAAGCCACAGCCTGAGCTAAATTTTTCAACCTGCAAGTATGGGGAAGCTTTTTTTTTTTTTTTTTTTACAGTCTATGGTATAAACAAGTCCTATCCATATAAAATATGACCTATATATAGACTCATAAATTCATGTCTTTTCTGTTATTGTGGTCATAGTATACTACATGTATACTACATTGTGGTCAAAGGGGGAAATTTTCCCCAAACCACTATGAAAGTCTGGAAATATCTCACAAAGGCCTAACATTCCAGTTTAATACTAAAATCACCATCATGCTAGTGCAAACGCGAATGTAAAAACCAAACCAAACAAAAGAACACCCCCCCCCCCCCCCCCCCCCCATATATATATATATATATATATATATATCATGTAACATGTATTGAAACAAACACAGATCCAGTATCTCACTGGACTTGATAGATCCCACATCAAACCCCATGGCAGCAGAACAAAAAAGTATACCAGTAAATGTAAACTAATTATTTACAGTAAACTGTGTTAAACTGACTTGCTAAGCTACAGGTTTTGCAGTGCATTGAACCAGGGGGAAGGACAGTCACATTCATAACACACCATTACAAAAACATGGAGACAGAACTGGGGATTTCATTGTGTAGCTTTGTGGTATTCAGTTTCCACCCCCTTCCATAGCCTCAGAGCAGCAGGCGTATGCAACTGGATCTGTCAGCCGGGTCCATCAGATAGCTGCCATGCCTGTGTCTAGCTCTGTCTACCTGTCAGAGCTCTGTGGCTGTCATCCAGCCAGTCATGCAACCATTGCCTGGCCACCGCCCCTGCCTTATCAGGATAATGAGCTGCATTTAGGTCCATTATGAGCTGACCCCAAGGACTTTCTCTGCTGCTAAGTGGGGGCCTTGTGCCAGTGATGGACAGGCCAGTGGGAATGTGATATAGAGCCGGGTTGTGCAGTAAGACTGCAGAGGACAGAAATGAAGGCAGAGTGCATTTGAAGCCTACATGCCTTAGGTTATTGATAATGTAACATGCAAAGGGAAAGTCCACAATATCATTTCACAAGTTATAAGCCATTACAGATGTAAATTAACAAGAAAGACTTCCGAGAAAATTGCTAGTCTCTTCCAACCTCAACACTGCCCAGTGCAGACCACAATGGTTTTCTGGAACTACAAGTACAACTATTATTTCCAAGGGTAGAAGATAAACACAGAAAGTACCTAATGATTAAGGGAGATGCAGAGCTTCTTGGGTTCAAACCCAAGAAGGTTTATTTTCTGTGGAATTTGTAATTAGTTTTAACCCCTTGGAATTGTTTTTATCAGTGTGTTATGTTTAGAAAATTTAAAATAATGACAGCCACCAGTGCTACACTACGTTGCCTCCTTTTTAAGTTATCACATTCACAAGATTCTCAGAAAACGTACATACCTTGAGGTCTAGGTCACTGAGAGTCGAACTCTGAATGAATGAATTGAATGAATGAATTTGAAAATCCTACATTACCTCATTCTTGAATTATTGCATTCACAAGATTTTCAGAACACTTGACCTCTGACCTCAGTTTTCCTTGAAGTTGAGGTCACTAAGATTCCAACATGTCTAAGATTTTTAGTATATGCACCTATAGTATCAGTTTGAAAATCCTAGGCGACTTTCTTGTCCAGTTATCGCATTCACATTTTCAGAAAACTTGGCCTCGAGTTTACTGAGATTATGCAAAAACCTTTGCACAAAAATAAGTACTGAAGACACATGACACAAATACCAGTTCACACTCAAAAATACAAGCATGGTAAACCACACACATAATTTTACTTGCCAAAAACTCTTCCCTCTCACTCTCTTTCATTCTCACTCAAACAACGGAACTCTAATCTATTGAATGTGACTGCCTAACAAGCTCCTCTTTGTTTTTGCACCCATAAATTCAATTGAGGACAAAGCACACACACACATGGACACACAGCAGAAGGAGTGGGAAAACCTACAAGGCTTTGCTCAAAGTGACGCACACTCATTACCATCATCACAGGGGATAATTAGTAAAAGAGGGTAAAAATAACGTTGCCATCGGTCAAAACAAAGAGAGGGGAAGGACAAAACCGGTCAAAGGAAGAGAGAGAGTAAAAGAGGCGGGAGTTAGCAGAAAAAAGTCCATGGGAATTCTGAGTCAGGGAAAGTCATCAGTCTGTGTGCAGAGTGTAGCACAAACAGGTTTTAATGACTCGCCAAGCACACATACACACAAACACAGATACACACTTGCAAACACACAATCTTCATGTTAAATTGCCCGGTGACAGAAGCATTTGGAGAAGTAAACATTCTTAATAAGGAACTGAATATATTAAGACACTGCTTTCAGACACTGCTATTTGACTAATACCAAAAAAGTACATTAGAAAAATTGGCTGAACTTCAAGTCAAATCTGTACAGGATTAAAGGAATCTTTATATGTAAAAACTCTCAAAGTGTTCAAGGAATTACATTGCCAAGGTATATGTTCCTATACTCTCTTCTGAGAGAGCCACAGGCAACAATAAGTAACCATTTTTAAGTAAAAATTAGTTTTACTTTATTTAAGCTCTTCTTTGTTCAATGTTAGGTTTTTAACATCAAACCTTAAGCTACTAGTAAAGCTTAGTCACACTTTATGATACTTTTACGAAGTGCCATGAAATTGAGGGTGAATGGCGTGGTAACACAGGATAGCATTTTCCCACACTTTAACAATTGTTAAAGCACTTGTTAAGATTTTCCCATAGTGAAACTCATCCCTTCCAGCCAAATGTCACAAATTTGGTGTGCCAGGAAAAGCTTAATGTTGGTTGCTGAGCACAGCACTGTTGCCAGTATGTTTGTTAGTATGTCATTTTACTGTTTATTTACTGAGCCCATCACAGAGGGTGCAAATGTGGACCTAAATGCAGCTCGTTATCCACGAATAAACCTGCCTCAGCGAAAAACAGCTTTCCAAAGCAGTAAAATCTTTCGCGATAACGTTGTATGAAGTGCTAATTCCCTTTTAATAGAACTATAATTCAAATTTCACTGCAAGAATCATATTTCAAATGGATATAATCCCTTGGTTTTACTAATTTGGAAGAAGGGAAAGTGAGGGAATAACATGCAGTAAAGGTCCCCCGTTGAATTCAAACTGGAGACACTGCATTTACACGTGCAGTACATCTAGGAAACCTCACCTGCATACGTGCACGTCATCATTCTAACTGCAAGCACGATAACTCGAAAAGATTTGAGTGAATTCTGATAAAACTTTGCATCGTATAGCATTAAAATTTGGCTTTCATCTTCAAGGTCAACTGGACCTATGATTCTTAGTGTGGAGTGTATTGTCAACATATAGAAAATACCATATAAAACTTAAAATATCATGTCACATTTGATCTCTGACCTCTCCCACATGGTCAATAGATTGATGTGTAGGTCAAAGTGATAATAATGCTATATAGAGCTCTTTAAACCTGTTTCTTACTGTCATTGTCTGTATTGACAACATATAAGCATATAGGGAACAATATTTGGAGATTCTAAATATTAAAATAAATTAATATTAAGTTATTTTAATATGAGTTTTTATGTACATGGCAGTTACATTAAGTGTTTAAAAATAATAATTGGAAAAAAACATGTACAGTGTTTCAGAAAAAGTAGAATTTTTTTGGAAAACAAAATAAACTTGTGATTAGAAACTTTATTTTGACTTAATATTTATTACTAACCATTTAAACAAATAAATGCTGCACATAATTTCTATCCACATAAACAATAAAATTAAAAAAAAAAAATTGTCTGTCAGGTATTTTAAAATGGGTCTCAACAGGGCAAATAACAAAAGCCTGCACTTTGCACATGTTTCTACTGGACAACAAACTTTTTAAAGCATGTTTAAAAAGAAAAAAGAAAGAAAATTGAATTTACAGAAAATGCAGTACTATTCCTTTAAGTAAGTTTAAAAACTGCCCAGAGACTGAGCTGTGCGGTGGAGGTTGCCGGTCTTGGATTTAGTTTGGTTTTTCCCTGTTTTTCAAGATCTTCTCCTATTATCAGCAGAGACCACTGGCTCACAATGGCAGCAGACAGCAAAGTCATGGGTCATTTCCTTTTCTCTGCACAGAATGTGGATCCACGCTAGTGGTCAGCTGGTCAGCAGTTCACTGTGTGTTCAAGTGCAACATCTTTGTACAGGCTGAGCACTGGCACAAAGCCTTTGATCAGTGAGCTTTTGTTTGTGCTAGTTGGTTGAGATCCGCGTGCGTCACTGGGGATGTCAAAGAGGATCTGGAGGCCACCAACAAAGCAGGTTGTCACCTGTCACACACCCAGTCAGATGGGTTATACTATTACCAGCCACGCGAACTTGGTCTACCACACTACTCTAGCTCCTGCTTCTCTGCTGTCATTTACAACATCTTTTATGACAAAATAATCCACTCCAGGGTGGGATTATAGGGTAGGAAGGTTTTACATGTACAATATAATTGCTTCAAGTGACATATTAAGAACGACAGGGCTTCAAAACAGCTTTTGTGCCTTTTAAAAAAAGGCATATAAAATTTGTCACTTAGATAACAGACACAGACGTCTGCAATGCTATTATTGTTTATGGGTATATGGCTCTTTGCTTGAATGACTGAGTAGGGTTTTTATTGTGTTGTAACAACTATTATTCATTGACTGGAACTAGGCATTGCAACTGGGCTTTTCTCAGTCCATAAAGTACTTAGATAAAGTGAAATAAAACCAAGGCTGGGATAATTATTGGAAAAAACCAAACAGTACTTAAAACCTACATAATAAATAGCGCATTCAAAGTCTTTAGTCCTCGAGAAAAACAACGTGTGATTGTTTTGTTTGTTTTTCTTCATTTAGGCCTTGGTTAAAATTCACAATCCCACTATTTTATAAAGAGTATGGAGCACCAGATCTAGGTGTTAAGTGTGACTGTGGCATATTATATTGGTGTGGAGTAATTTTTGGTATTGAATAGTTTTGGAACGATATTCTTTGGAAGAATAAACTAAAGCATGTGCAGCGGTGACACAGGTTCAGTGAGTGAAATATAATGCTCAGTGCTTCACTTTCACTAAACACCAACACGGATGCCTCAACGTGGAGCCTGACACACGTTTCAACGTTTCAGATCCATATTTGCATGCTCTGCAGTCTGCAGTGTAACCCTCAGTGCGCATACATTATGGGCCACAATCAGACCAGTAAAACAGCCCTAACATATCTGAATATAAGAAAAATACATGCAATTTGACAGTAAATGTTAGTTTTTCTACATAATAAAGAAATACCCTTGTAGTAAACTAAAGAAATTTGTCAACATGACTTTTTGGGCTTAAACTGTAAGAAACAAAAGTGTAAAACCATAGAAAAAGTACTGTTGTCTCATTGTGCACACTGTGGTAAAAAAAAAAAAAACAAAACAAAAAACAGAACATCTTTGTTAACTGACAGAATATTTTTTCCTCTTCTTTATTTTATCTAAAGCCACTTAAAAATCAATAACTTCAATACTAGATGAGAGTGAAAAAACAGGAACTTTCTGTCACTTAATTAATTATCTATTTCTTATTTACTTTAGAATAAATGGCCTTTGTTGTGGGGGGAGATGTTGTTCTTTATGAGTACCAAAAGCTTTAAAACTTATGAAAATACTATTTAAAGTCCAAAATGAATGCACTTTATTTTTTCACATTTTCCAAAGCTTTCCAGTGGAGCCAAACTGTGGTCTTTGGCAGGCCGATTCTAGCCCCCGGGCCTTATGTTTGACACCCCTGATCTATACTAAAACTATGTTTGCATACCAACACGTATTTGTTTTGCATATCAATGGACAGCTTGTGTCTGCTAGACGTTCCCAGTACCGCACAGTGGTGACTAGTTGCTTCTATTCACTGCACTCTCAGGAGGGCCTGGCCTGTGTATAAGAAGCCCTTAATTGCAGCTTGATGGAAAACACTAATACACCTCGTAAAAAACACTTAAGGCTGGTACAATTACTCTTTCCAGCAGACAAAGCCAAGAAAACACACCATGCAATGCACTCCTTAAGTGATCAGGCTGCTCAGCAACAAACAGGCAGCAATCAATCCAAACCGCTGTTTGTCTTTAAAGCTGAACTATGCACAATTGTATTTAAAACAAATTTTAAAAAGCCACCAAAAAGAATAATGGGTTCATAACTATAAATCTGTTTGACATGTAGACAGAGTTGGGGTTGCATTATTAATTGCCCCACATTAGAACGCTTGTTTAGACCCATAAAAATATCCTCTTGGCTGTTAGTCATTGGGTCTGCAAAGAGACAAAAATAGAAAGACACTGAGCCTGTGGGTATTTTGTCACAGTCATGCTAAGCAATCAACTGTGCATGCTACAACCATAAGAGCCATAAGATAGGGTTGCACTTTAAAACACACACACACTGCAGGCCATTAACCATTTGAGGACTATGAATGATTAATCTTGTTGCTCAGTGGTCCCGTGTACTAACTGAATTAGTACCGAGGTCGCGACAGTCCCAACACACTTCCAGTCCCATTACACTAAAGTTTCAGGAGCTTTTCTTTTTTTTAATGGTAAACTTAAGTAATATCAATTCTTTTAAAAAAGGAGCAGGGTTTTGCAGAGAGGATTCTGGATGAATCACACCAAGCTAAACACACTCAAACATGGAAAATATAGCTTGGAGCTACATTTATCTGTGTTGAAGACGAAAAAATAATGTGTGAGTAAATGCCTGTTTGGACATGTTTGTGTGTATGTGTGTATGTGTGTGTGTCTGTCTGTCTGTCTGTCTGTCTTTGGGGGATGGGTTGGTGGGTGGGTGGGGGTAAAAGGGATGCTTGATTGTATGTGTCAGCTCTTCTCCTGCCGCAGAAAATCCCGTGATACAGCAACCACACATGCCTGATTGCATGCCCAGTGCAGGCAGTGACTCAGACACCTCTTTCACGGAGGTTCAGCAGATATGCTCCAGGCTGCATGCGTTTTCGCTTTAAGGTTGCTAACGCAGCGTACATCAGACACAGTGATGCGAACTGGATGAGTGGATTTACCCTTAGGTAAATGTCCGTGCGCAATAGCCGTGATGAGTGTGTGTGTAATCCAAAAGAGGTGACCACTAATAAGTGACTAGCAGAGTGACCCTGCGGTCTCCTGACAGAGCCAATGTGCTGCGGCTGAAAAAATATTCGCACACACACGCACGCATATGCATGTACGAATGTTCATTTATGGGTCAGTCTGTGCCTGCGTGTGCGTATTATTGTGTATAAGCATGTATCATAATGACCACCACCCCCTCATTACCTCCATCATGGCTGGAAACAATCAGCCACTCTGCCCGAGCTGTAGGCCAGGCTCAGGCATTGCAGACCTACAGACCTAGCATTAGAGAAGCCTCGATCACCACAGCCTGGCTGGCCTCAGATTGGATCCAGCTTTATAAAACTAGCAGTATAATCTCAGACACCCAAATCAAAATAGCCCTTCCCCCCATTTCAACCATACATGCTGGATGCCTTGACATTAAATATATTGATTGCCATATACTGTCAGCATGTAACTTTTACATTCAGCTTTGGAAAAAGTGAGTTCAGCCACTCTTAATGTATTATTAATGTATTATGATTTGTGAAGGCTATTAAAGCATGGATCTAATGGGTATACAAGAGCGCTTAGGTAGTGCCACATATTCTGTATGCGCTTATATCATCATGCAATACGTAAGTGCACAGGACTTTTTCTTTCAGCTGCTCCCTTTAGGGGTTGCCACAGTGAATCATCTGCCTCCATCTCAGCCTATGCTTAGGCTGTCACACCAACCCTCTGCATGTCCTCCTTCACTTAATCCAAAACAGTTTGAGAGGATTTGAGCTTTGCAGCATTGGGTGTTATCCTCTTGGAAGCAGCCACCAGAAGATAGGTGCACTCTGGTCACATACTCAGACAGGCTGTGTGGTTTAAGCAACATTCACTTGTATGCAGAGAAAATATCCTCCCCATGCAGTACCACCATCAACCTGAAGGTACTGTAGGATGGATCCGTATTGTTTAGGCCACATTCTCACCCTACAATCGGAATGTCACAGCAGAAATCGAGACTCAAACTAGGAAACATTTTCTCAATCTTTTACTCAGAGCAACACCAGCTTGATCTTGGTAACCTCAATTAGTAAGACACTTCTAGCCAGATCACTCAAATTAGCTGGGTGGCCAGTTTTAGGAAGACTCCTGGTGGTTCTAAACGTCTACCATTTATGGATGATGGAGGCCAATGTGCTCAGTGGGACCTTCAGTGCTGCAGGAAAATTTTCTGCACCCTTCCCCAGATCTGTGCCTCGATACAATCTTGTTGGATGTCTACAGACAATTCCTTGGACTTCGTGGCTTGGCTTGTGCTTTTGTGTGTACCTTTTCAAATCACATCCACAGGCGGACTCCCAATCAAGTTGTAGAAACATCTGACAGATCATCAGCGGAAACAGGATGTACCTGAGCTCGATTTTGAGTGTCACATCAAACGCTTTGAATACCTATGTGCATGTTATATTTTTGTATTTATTTTTAATAAATTTGCAAGAATTTCAAGCAAACATATTCACTTTCTCATGATGGGGTACTGTGTGTAGAATGAATGTATCTATGAATGTAATCTATTTGGGAATGTAGCATGACGATGAAAATGTGGAACTAGTGAAACGCTGGGAATACTTTCAGGATCCACGATATCATGATCTCATCATCACATCACTTTCTCATAATTTCCTCAACCAGATTTTTAAACTTCACATAAAATATATTTTAAAATATAGATATATCATAATTAAAAAATTATTTTACTAAGTAACACGCTCTGTTTTCCAAACTCTGTGTTGCAGAAATCCTGACTAATTAGACTTGACCTACTTCTGTTGCTGTATGCATGCTTGTTTTTTCAAAGTGGTATGTAGGTCACTGTTACATAACCTAGGCATTATGTAAGACATCATAGAAAACTTACTGTAATTTAAAAATATTAAAAGTGCTGTTATTCCTCTGCTGCTAAAAAAAAAAAAAAGAAATGCAATATTAGAGTTTCATTTTACGGAAGACAGGAAACTAATTGACGAAGGATGCAGCAGCTAAGCCACCAAGCGTTCTTGGCAGGTGGAAGTGCAGCTTTGTTAGACAACACTGTGTGCTTTCTTCAGCTGAACTACCTTTCAACAGCCCAACAGCTGATGAGAAGAGACTCACCTCTAAAGCTCTGACACAAGCTTAGACCCTTGTGACTAATAACCACATATATCTACATAATAGAGACTCAACGATGATCTTTTAGATGTATCTAGCATACAGGGATGCCCTAACTCACAATACTTATATGAGGACTGCCTCACAAAAGTCGTAAAAAGGTAAGGGACAAAAACATACACACACAGACACACTCTGGTCAGAGCAGGCCAGGCTGTTATTCTAGTACAGGCTGGCCGAACTGACCGTGTAATCTCCAGGGTGGAGTCCATATTGGGTTTCTAGGCAATTCACTGTTTTTGGCCTGCTTGTTATGTGATTTAGCTACAGAGAGAAAAAAGCGAGAGAGTAAGGGAGGGAGGGAGAGATGCAGAAAGAGCAAGAGAGAGAAAGAGAACAACAAGTGTGGGTTGTTTTTCTTTCTGCCCAGCATATTATTGATGAGTTGTAATGCAGTGTAATACAAGTGGTGGTTAACCTCAAAGGCCAAGAGAAGAGATGCAGTGAGAGGGGTAAAGGAAAGAAAAGAAAGCCAAAACAAAAGAAGCATTGGGATCAAATGAAAGAAACAGAACTGAAGTAATAAAGAAATATAAGAGGAGACAGATTTAGCAAGACGCTTAAAGGAGCAGTGGTGCTGGTGCTTTCTGTACATGTTGTTTACAGTCAAAGGAGGAACGTGGTATTCGGAAGGAGGACTTACTGCACATGGCAATGTGACGGCTTGTGACTTGCAACAGATACAATCTATCATTGTTGAGCCATGGGCAATGAGGCAATAGCGTCTTATAATACCTTAAAGAAACAGTAGAGGCATTGACACATCAGATTTCTTTCGTTTTATTTAGTGCTTTCTCTTCATTTGTGATCAGGGTAAGCTTATGCATTCATATACTTTAGAATAAAGTCCCTCTGGCTTTGAAAATATACTGTTTGAGGGAAATAATTATTTGATCCCCTGCTGAATTTTTTCACTTACAAAGTAATGAACAGTCTCTAATTTTTTTTTATGACAGCTTAATTTTAATGGAGAAAGACAGAAAATCGACCAATAATAATAAAAATAAAAAAGCACATTAAATAAAAGTCATAAACTGATTTGTTGCATGTCACTGGGTGAAATAGGCATTTTATACCCAAGCGAAGCACGACTTTGCACTTGATAGAGAAATCCTTGTTGGCAAGCATGAGATTTTTCTTGTAGTTTCTCATGAGGTTTGCATACATTTTTGGTTTACGCTTCTTTAAAGAAACGTTTCAGCTCTCTCCACAGAATTTCTTATAGGACTGAGGTCTGGCTAGCAAACTCCAGGACTTTAATGCCTTTTTTCTTTAGGCACTTGTTTGTTTCCTTGGTGGTATGTTTTGGGTCCCTGTCATGTTGGAAGACCCATCTACAACCCATCTTCCGTTTTCTAGCTGAGGAAAGGAGGTTTTTCTCCAAAGTTTGATGGTACGTGGCTAGAAACTGATTCTGCAAGCAGGTATGCCACACAGACACGCAGTCAATCTGTGGGAGGCAGCATTCTGGCTGGGTTGTAGGACATCGAGTAATTCAGCTAGATCAAATATAAAAATGAGAGCAAACATCTAAATTCTGCAGGGCATCAAAGAATTGCTTCTCTATGGTATATAAGGTGTATAAGCAGTTAATCAAGCAAATTAATCAACGTTTCACACCCTGAATTTCTTGTCAAAGTTCTAACTAAACTGTTGATGAAAATGAAAATAGGCATCCCTAATACCTATCAATAAATCCTTGCTGTGCTGCACGAGAGCAAAAAAGAAAAGAGCGCTGTCATAATTTGGCAGCCATCTGCCATCTGAGTACGCTGTTGCAGAAATGGTCCGGTCTCAGCGGCTGCTGTGACAGTTGATGGACATGTTGTTGGCCAGCAGGTCACAGACGAGCTTCTCAAGTGTGTACACAGACGCAGAGCACCTGCATTCCCACAGTAGTCCAAGTCAGCACTCACAGACCATCCCCCTCTTGACACTATCAGAAAGGGAGGGATGGAGCAAGTTTGTGTAAGGAGGGGGGGGGTAAGAAACCCTTTGAGAGAAGGCAGTGATTTAAACCATTCTCCCATGGGTGAGGGCAGCTGGAAGGGCCTGGTGGAGCAGTGGGAGTAGAGCAGCGCGGGAGGGGAGCGATGGAGGCAGAGAGGAGCGAGAGGATGTAGGGAGGAGACGGCGATCCAGCTGAGGCAGCAGAGGCCCGGTGCCAAGGACAGGCTCACACACACACACACACACACACACACACACACACACACACACACACACACACACACACACACACAAACACAGAAGCTTACCCTGAAGTCAAACATAGCCACACGCTCAAACGCGCAGCCGTGCACACACACACACTCTCTGATGCGTGCAAATATACAAGTGCACACAGGCACTCAAGAGCGCAGAGATTGAGTGCCTGTGTCACCCTCGCTCCTTCAGAGGAAACTCTTGTCGCTTCCCTCTTCACCTCCCTCTCAAGCTGTGCACAACCTCCTGTCAGCTGAGACAAACTGACAAGACAAGACACACAGTTACACAGACGGACAAAATGGGTTCTATTGTGTTCTAATGACCAAGCCTGCTGAGATGACCTTTGACCAACCCCCCAGACACAGCCTGCTTGGCTAGAGGTAGAGACTGGTGGGAATGACCTCTGGGACTACGCTGACCTTTTTGATGTTCACTTCTCACCACAAGCTGCTATGAATACACTTCATGTTTCCGTGTGTGTGTGTGTGTGTGTGTGTGTGTGTGTGTGTGTGTGTGTGTGTGTGTGTGTGTGTGAGCTTGCTGTGTTTATTATTTTACTACTGATATAAGACTTACTGACAGGGCATTTACACAGGGACAAGTGCTAAGAGTTCTAGAAAGTAAGGTAAAATTTCATCACAGTAGTATTCACAATAGTCTTGATGTGCATTTTCTGCAGTGGAAACACTGTGTGGTCCACTCAGAATAAAAGCAAAATAAGGAACAGGACAGCGGTGGTTGTTTTCTTAATGCTGTTGGTACCCACATGACATGAGAAGACTGCTAATATTATGTAAAGTTTGTGCAAGACTTCTCTTGTGACTCTCATGCCATCTCTATTCAAAGGCATCCATATTACAACATTGTTTTTGTGGTTTTTTTAAGCCGTTAATAGTGCTTCTATCCACGCTTGGACTATGTCGAAAGTTTCCTGGAAGGAGGGCCCTCAGGAAGGCAAGTGGGCATAGTGTCATTTACGGAAAATTGACTCTAGCACAACAAAGGAGCTTATCTGTATCGCTGAAAACCAAAGGCCAGGAATAACATTCGCAACTCACAGCAGACAATTGAAGACTTTGTATTTCTACAGCTTCTTGTGACAGTGCTGCTACATTTATTTTTCTTATTTTACAGTGTAATCTTCAAGTGCTTTATCCAACACATGCTCTCTGTTGAAATTACCAGCGAATTATATTCACAGTATTCATTCACTTTGTTTTGCTAAATAGCATAGCTCGTAGCTGAGTTGTTATCAGCATGGCTTCTTCACCTTTCCCTCCGTCACTTTCCTGTTCAGCGTGTGAAATTTTAAGTAATAAACACAGTTGTGAAGGCAAGGCTTGGTGAATTAGAGACGCAGCTCCGGAAAAAAATCCTGTAGCCAGCCAGACCCCTGTAGTCGATGCAGGTGAAGACGGAGGGTAGGTCACCCCAGCAGACTGTCCAGAGCAGTTGGGAAAACAGGCCGGCTAGGTGACGGTAAGAACGGGGAGAGTAAGGATGGGTGACTGAACCTTTAGCTTTGAGGCCCCTCTTCTGTGGAACCAGCTCCCACAGACAGATCTTTTAAGATTATGCTTAAAACTTTCCTTTTGAAAAAGCATTTAGTTAGGGCTGGATCAGGTGACCATGAATGCTCCCTGCAGTACGTCTAGGCTGCTGGGGACTGTTTCTTCCTCACTCACCTTTTTCCCTCATTGTGTGCTTACAGAGAACTCTGCATGTAATCATTAGTTATTCTTAATCTCAGGCTGTCTTCCACAGTGTGTCTGTTGTCTTGTCTCCCTCCCCTCACCCCCCAGCCAGTTGCAGTGGTTTGGGGTGAGGGGCTGGTTCTACTGGACGTTTCTTCCTATTAAAAGGAAGTTTTTCCTTCCCATTGTTGCTAAGTACTTGCTAATAGAGAGGTGTCTGATTGTTGGGGTTATATTTGTATTACTGTAGCATTTTTCCTTACAATATAAAGTGCCTTGCAGCAACTGCTGTTGTGACTAAAAAATGGTAGCACAGGATTTAAAGCAGGAAGTTCAGATAAAATGGACTTGGTAATAATGATATGATTATTAATGAATAACATTTAAGACAGGATCCCGCTCTTACCTCTGTACAGTTGCTGATGATGACTTTATAACACAGGATGGGGGACCTTTTAAGAAGGGTTGTAAATATGCTTCTACCACCGATGGCTCCATTTACTGATTTGGCCTCAAAAAGCAGTTTCCTGATTTTATCCATTGTATTATGCTAGACTATAAGAAAGGCCTGTATCCTGTGTGGACTACAATGTTAATTGCACAAGACTGAAAGGTGTGCCGCACTGCCCCGAGGTATAGAAAAAATCCATTTCCATAAAGTGATTAGTCACTTACCAAAAAAAAACTCAACGCGGGATACAGACAGGCTTATTAGGTGTTTTGAAAAACCTGACTCTATTAAAGCAAATGGGAAACTTGACTTGGCCGAAACACATAGGTGTGCATGCACACACACACACACTCACACACACAAATACACACGTTACTATGGGCAGTAGCAAACCTACTGTTGCCTGAAGGATATGTCTGGGCACAGAGTACTATAGGGCCAATGTCTGAACCACAAGTGGCCTAGTCAAATCTTTACACAGCCATAAACACGCCTGCATTAGTAACAGCCACTTAAAATTATTCCATGAACTAAGGTTCGAGCCTGCATGGCACAACACTCAGCAACAAATTTACCTTATCCTATTTTTAATCTTCTCCTGCATAATGGGGTGGAAATGCTCGTCTGTCTGCCTGTCAGACGGTTCTCCACTTGGTTTCAGAGTGAAGGATCCGAGCACTTAGCGTATGGAGTGGAATGAAATGCTGCACGGACAATAAGGCCAACAGATGACCTTATCCCTTTTCCTCTTGTTTGACCATGGACTTGAAAATTTGTCTGAATTAATGTTAATTACCAAATGTGCTAACACACAAAAGTAACATGGTAACCCATAAGGTCTGTTTACAGTCAACATTTTCACATGTTCACATTTAGCTAAAGTAACTCAAGAGTTTGTGGACTCAACAATGTCACCCATTCATCCATTTGCTATAGACGTTCATCCTTTAGAGGGTTTGGAGTCTGCATGTTCTAACTGTGTTTTCTATGGGTGCTCAGCTTTTCCCTCACAGTTCAAAGACATGCATGTTAGGGTAATAGGAAAATTGGCTGTAGGTGTAAGTGGGAGCATGCACAGTTGCCTGTCTCTTGTATTAGCTTGATGATTGACTGCTAAGCTGTCCAGAGCACCTCCCACCTCTTGCATTTGGTCAGCTGGAATAGGTTCTAGCCCCCCATCACCCTCTACAGGATAAAGTTGGGATAGCTAATGGAGCGATGATTAAAAAATCTCTTATCTTTTTTCCCCCAACATTTATTTTAAGTGCCCTACAAATGAAGAATGAAATAAACGTTCATATATTAGTAGTGTCAGGACTGAATTACTGCTAATATAAAAAAAATCAGGTCACAGGTTTTTAACAAAAACTGGAATTAAACCAAAAAGCATTTAAAAAAATTAAGGATTTAACAAAGCATTACTGTTGATAGGAAATGCTGATTCATCAATACCCAGCTGATAAGGGTATAGGCAGTCATAGGCAGAAAATACACAGATACAGCAACACATGCAGAATGCACATACTGCCCATTATACGTCCCCCGGTTTGACTTAACGGCAGTGACATTTACACTGATGGCTTCTGGAGTAATTTACACAGCTTGGTATTATTCACAGCTGGTTTACTGTTCCATGCAGTAGACTGATTTAATAGCACTGCAAAGTAGGGTGGCACCAGGGCTACTTAGCAGTGTGTATTAGCAAGACTGCAGGTCCCAATAAAACACAGACCCCTGTTTCATGAACTGTATATTGACCCTTTCATAACCTACTTAAATAAGCTCACACCTCCATGCTGATAATGAACTGGTCCGTGTAGTGCATTAGTGGTCAGGTCCAACCAAAAGTAGCAGGGGGCATTTTGCCAAGGCCATAAAATATATGTGCAAAAATATATATCCCAAGGCCCTGCAAAAGTTGGGCAATTAAAATGGAAATGCAGCATGGGTATTCGGAGCCAATGAACTAGCCCAAAGTGGGTTCTAGAGAAAAGCAGAAAGCAATTCACAGGAGAGGGTGGGGGGCAGCTGACATGACACAGTAGGGTAGGGTAGAACATGATTTAGAAACCATGATTGAGACTGCAGACCTATAATCCTAAAGGCACAGAACGATGCAAACGCAGGGAAAGATGAAGGGGCAATCTCTGGGAACAAGAGCCACAGGGGAAAAAAAAAAAGATTGTGACAGGAGGTAAAAAAATAGGGAGTGTGAGCAAAACAGAGATAGAGAGAGAAAGAGACACAAAAGCAGAGAGAGACTGCGAGATGGAGAGCGAGTAGCCAGACATGCAGGCAGACTGTCCGTCTCTGGTTTGTGGGAATGTGGTAAAGACACAGTAGTAGGCAGGGTCCCGGCTCTGAAATTAGAGAGTGGCGCTAAGAGAAGGGAGCCAGAGCCAAGGGCCGTCTGGGAGCTGCCAGGGGCTGCATCCCCAGCACACTGCCGAAACATGATTTACTACCGGGCCGCACTACAAACAACACGCTGCTGCTCTTGGTGCACTATCTAGCTCACTCAGCAGCACACCACCCACTGCATGCTATCAAGTTCGCAGAGCTATAAAGATACCACATCAACAGTGGGAAGTGTAGATGTGAGAAAGACCACTTCAGCTACAGGGAGGCAAAGTGAGTCAAAGAAAGGGCGCCAAGATCAGAGACAAGGCTGAAAAAAAGGCCGCAAAAATAGCCACGAAGGGCTGCGGTGTTGTATGTGTGTTGCTACAGGTACCACTGAGGAGATTAAATGTAACACTGTGTGTTTATTAGACCTCAAAATACGGTGCAGGAATTTATGATCCTAATAGAAATCATTTTACATATATAGAAAATGTTTAAAAATTGCTGTCATTTCGCTTCTTTGTATTGTATTGATGATTTGCAGGAGCTTTAAACCTGCTGCTATGACACAGCATGTCAACCCAAGATAGGTATTACTGGATTCTCAGCTGAAATTATTGGAGATAAATTATTTTTTTAAAAAGACGATGGTGTAGAAGAGAATTACTGGGCCTAGCTAGGACAATTAAAAAATGCTTCCTGTGTGCTGCACAAGCACATGTGCTAGGATAAATCTGTTTTGCACAGGTGTGAGCAGTCACTTTGATGACATCTGTACAAAAGACAATTCAAGCATCTAGATTTAAAGGAATACAGCAGGAGCTGCCAGGATGTTGTGTTCTGCAACTATCGCCAAGACAAGTCCAGACATGCATGGGGATTCTGCATGTGCTTGTCCGTGGCACCCGGCAGCAACACTGCAGCAACTACACCAAAGCCGCGAGCTCCAGGATTTGTAATGTTTGAGTGTGTGGTCTGGGTACAGCTCATGCGCTCGTGGGGACCTAAACGTGTTTACACGGTGACATTATGGGGACATCATGTTGTGTGGAAAAAAAGCGAGACTCCATAACATAAATCATTCAATGTTAACGCAAATACATATTTAAAGGTTAGGTCTGGGTTAAGGTTACAGTAAAAGGTTAGGCAAGTAGTTGTTATGATAAAGTCTGGAGTGAGTCTGCAGGAAATGAATGTGAGTCAATGGACACATAACTGTGTGCGTGTGTGTGCATGTGTGTGCTGCACGTGCTTCCTTTGCCAAGTTTCCTCTCTTTGTTTGGACTGGTCCGGTCAGTCCGACCCCCACTGAGTGCAGAGCAACCAAACACACACATATATCAAAACACGGGACAACAACAGACAGGGTGCTCTTGGAGAAAAACAGGTAATAGAAACAAGAGCAAAGGGGACGAAACACCAAGCAAAACAGAACGAGAGTGGGGGGGACTCGTAAGGTAAAGGCAGACAGACAAGCAAACGGAGTGACAACAATGACCCAGGGAGAGGAAAAGGAGGATGCATGGGGCACTTTAATCACTCTTAGTTAAGATAAGTATTTAATTGTTTTCCCCAAAGATAAGACGAGGTACGAATTTAAGAGACATAACTCAAAATCCACGACAGATTAAACGGCCTTCTTTTCATACCAGCGGTGAAACTCACAAATGATGTTTCGGCATCATTAAGTCGCTTTATTGCAGTAATCACAAATCAGAAGTGTCGCACAAGGATTGAGGTTTGCCGATTCACACCCCCCCCCTCCACTGAGGCCAAAATGAGACTGAAGATACAGGCAGCTCATTATGCCGTAGTGGTTTTGTCTGTAAAGAAATATTTCTTTCTATTAGCGTCTTTGATTTCTATGTATTAGTTCTGTTGTGACTTTAAAAGTAACGTTTCTGCAGAGAAAAGTCCACGACAGGAAATTACAGTAACGAGTTCATATTGATGTGGGCTCAAATTGTTACAGCCCACACACAAAACAGAGAGAAACTTGATTGGATACAATGGGTTTATTGATGCGCGCAATGTAAATCATTATTCGATTTAAGGCATGAAATTCTGTTTTTCTCCCCCCTCTAGCCATTTCATCTCAGGCACATCCTGCACCAGCTCAACATATAATGAAGCTGTTGAGATCTGAGCGGGGATGAACAGCTTTGTGAATCTTTCTCTGTGTGTGTGTGTGTGTGTGTGTGTGTGTGCATTTGTATATTTATGTGCGCCTGGATATTCACTTGTATTTGCCTTAATGTTCAAATACGTATATATGTGCCTGCATGTTTACAGTACCAGGCCCTTGTCTCTAAAGCCCTGCAAACTCTCTGGGTCTGACCAGTCTAAACACACGCACACACAAACTCCTGCCCCCCTCAGAGATATGCTTTTAGAGACGTGGGGCCCTAAATGCCTTACAGATGGACTCCTAACAAACACAACACTCAGTCTCGGCCCTCAAGTATTCCCAGTATTTGGCTTTGCTGTAATTTACAACATACTTACCTAATTGAGACGCTATTAAGGTCAGAGCATGAATTCTTCTGTGTACGCCTCATACTAATGCACATGATATAAGCGTGACATACACGGCACAGCATATTTGCCCTAATATAGCCGAGGAAGGTTAACCGCAAGTGTGATCTATGGTCTATGTAGTTTACTTAGAGCAACGCAAATAATGAATGATGTGTTGAGCAGACACATGGCTGTTCAGGTCTGGAGGGCACATTAGGGGGTTCTTTCCTAGACTCCGATGACGGTTTTACATACACATTTTCAAACACAACTGACACTTTCATTGCTAAATTAGGCAGCACTAAATGTTAAAAGAAAAAAGGGAAATTATTTCACTCTTTTCCCTTAATTTCTGTGTAAGTTCATGTCTAAATATGTAAACTGTTAACGCAGCACAGATTTTCAACACATGCAGAATGTGACGTAATTAGAAAAAAAATTACGTTAAAAACTGAAAATTAGTACATCAAAAAAATTATATTAAGCATTAGTTGACAGTGATCCAGTGATGGTATTTTCTTTGTATTTCACAAAATCTTTAATTGGGTTTGAATGACAAATGATTATGTCAGGGATTGGACATTTAAAAAGTTTTGTGTGGAGGTAGAGCGGGCGCTAGTATTTTTAGTTTTTTTAAATCTTGCAAAAAAATTTCATGAATTTCACAAAAACAAATTTCATATTACTTTACTAAAGGCTGCTCTCGGCTTATAATGTAATAATTTAATAATGTAAGGATTACACGTTAGTTTTAGTTGCCGAGCTGCTGCCAGGGAACAACATACTTCACCATATTGTTACACTGGATCTGAACTAAAAAGCAGGAGCTCGTTGCACAGGCTGGCTTTTACACAGTCTATAAAAGCATACTGTTGTAACTTCCCTGTCCTTTTTGTCTTTAAGGGGGAAAAAACAGTCCTGCTATAAAACTGTGGCATCATCCAAAACACATGCAGCAAGCTCCCCGCTGAAAGGACACGCTGAAGCTTAAAGACACTGGCCACTTTTCGAGCTTGTCATTTGGGTATTTTTCATCGAGTGTGCCTGACAGAGAGATAACACGCTGTCACGGGGACTCATCCATCTTCGTTTCCAAGTCACTTCTGGAGAATTCAATCTCGAGAGTGCGGGGTTAGACACTTTGGTGATTAATCAACTCTTTGCTCGTGTGTGCGAGTGTAAGCGCAGAGACGTATACGTGTCTTTGTCTGTGTGTGATAAATCACTGTCTAACCCTGTACAGGACACACAATGCCAGAGCACTCTTCACCCCGCTGAAGATAAATTCATCTACAAGTGATATGCTGACAATACTTAGACGGGAAAATTGTTCCATCTTACTTACTCAGCTGCAGCAGAAAAAGCTGCCAGAGAGGTATATGTGCAGCGTTTTACAGTGGAGAGGAGAAAGTGGGAATTTGAAAATGAATGTAGCCCGAGGGTCATCGAGAGCAAGTATTCAGAAAAGGCATGGGAACACGGCAACATTAGAGTTGGTGAATAATTCCTTCGAGCTGTTTGAAGAGATCCCGTTCAAGGTTTCAGAAAGGTTTCACTTTGCTTGTGGCTTACCATTATGAGCAACATACAGGAGATGATGCAAGTTGGACTTTACAGAGTATTATGAAATGTAGGAAGTCATGCAACATAAACAGAAGTGATAGCGGGGGAGACTGTATGGCAAACAATGTGCAACTGACAAGTGAACAACGGCTATCAGACGTGACAAATACAAAGGTAGAAAATCTCTTGTCACTTTCATGTCCAGCCTACACCAGTAATGGCATGGTCAGTGTGTGGTGAGCATTACAGCATAGCTTTAATACTCAAGATTAAACATTGTAATGGGAGAAAAAGGGGAAAAATGATATTTACTTTTAGATAGAGCACAAAAGACATTTTGTTCTTAGTGATAACCAGGATTACACCATTCAGTCATTCTGATGTGTGTTTTCCTACCCAGGTATGCTTCAAGTGATCTGGCAGTCATGCTGAACAATAAAGTTGTTGCCAATCAGACTGGCTTTTGGCACTTTTTATAGATTCAACTAACTGAGTGAACTGATATACTTGGTGCACAATGGTTGGCTGTTTTCAAGTTTTCCTACTAGAATTTTTCTTTCTACAGAGTTCTTGATGATCCTGATGAAGGGTCACAGGCTGAAAGTAATAAAGTTCTTTTTTATGCTAAATGTGTTGCTAAAGTTTTGATCTCTATAGATTAAACTACAGGAGTGGAAATAATGTTTTTTCCCAACAGGCTGTTAATAACAAAGTGTCTAGCACAGAAGTTAAATTGTTTCTTTGCATAATTGTCTTTTATGTTTAGACACTACATTGGTTCGTGCCTTGAGATGTGCCTTTTTATGTTTGATGATGATTCATAGGTCAGTGTTACATGGTTCAACAAACTAAATAAAGACATTTCTTTAAAAATGGTTGAAAAAAGCAGCCAGTGTCTAAAGAAGTCCTTCAGAAGTCCTGGAGAACTATTGCTCAAGTCCAAAATAAATAAAAGAAAGTCTGGTTAGTTAAGTAAAAATAAAATATAAAGAAAGGAGTGATAACACTTGAGACTTTTGCAAAATACTGTATTTACTGTATCAAGTTTATCTGTGAACTAAGATATCTATAAAGTACCATACCAGTGATGCAGGCCTCACAGTGAATGTATCAAAGGTCACCAGGTTCATTCACCTGCTGTTTCAAAGAAAGGAAGAAGAAGCCACCTTTTTCATTTATAACAGGTGCCTGAACACACAAGCTAGAAAGGATAGGGAGCAGGTGCATATTCAAAGAAAACAGTAATTATGAAGGACTGGCAGTTCGGGAAATAATGAATTTCTCTTGCTACTTTTGTATACCAGTTCATACGAATGCAGCTCTGATTACAGGAACACTGATTGGTTCCACATTGTTTTGGAGGAAAAGTAGCCTGCATCCGTAGGCTTCCACTGATTTGTTTCCCAATTATGTCCTTCTCAGTTCCCCCTTTTTTTACCTTTTTTGTCAATGCTGAGCCCCACAGAAAAAAGAAGGGTAAGAGAGAAAAAGTGTGTCATAGGTAGGTGAGGCACTTCTCAACACGGGTTTGTGTTTCTAATCAGGAGATTGCGATCACAACATGTAGCCTGAAGCAAATGGGGTGTAACTCAATCTCTGAGGGAGGTCTGCAGGCTTGGAGGGCAAATTCGTTCACGATCATTACACTTCTCTCTGCAAAAAAGGGGCTCTGAGAACAGCTAGCGCTTGCAAACATTAGAGAGCGGCGGTGCTGATGAGTGCACAGAGATGGTAAGGTAAATACCAAAGGCAAGTGCGGGAAATCCTTAGCTGGCTGAGCTGAATAGAAAATAAGTGGCAGCAGAATGCATTGTTCTATTGTGTAGGAGTTGTTTTCATGTGAGAACGACTTGAGTATAAGGTTAGTCTTCAATTGTACACCGGTCCCATGGAAAGAAAAAAACACCCCGAAAAACCCACAAACCTACATTCAAATCCAAGTATTCAACCGCTCAAACAACGTGTGACCACACAGCCACACATTTCATACAACACGACTTAAAAGACATCATTAATCAGAAGCACGCCGTCGCAATCCAGCTGATAACTCACAAAGGGGAAACGTCTATCACGGCTGGCATCGCGCTGGCTTCACGATGTTGTGCTCATTCCACTATGTTTAAAGGAGAGCACACCTAGTCGCACATGAGCTTTGTAACACAGCTGTTGCCTTTTGGCTTATGCCTCTCTGCAGCTCCTTTATGTTTCCAATTTTTTTTATATTCTTCATGGAAACATAAACATCCAAGAGCTGTCACAAGCCAATCTACACAGCACTACAGGAAAAAAAAAAGAATGGGTGGTGTGGAAAATCCTAAAAGCTACCCAGTAAGGTCAACTAAAAATACAGCATGAACAGACACACAAGTGCAGTGTAAACACAGCACTGATATTGATAAGGTGGGTTCAAGAGAGGAGGTGCATGTTTGGCACAGGCTGACTGAAGCCAGCCACAATAGAGCTATTTAAAAAAAAAAAAGGAAGACGACTGCAGTGCACTCATTCATCTGATACAGAGACACATGCTGGCAGACTCACACATCGTTCTGCTTATGAACGAGATAGATAATCTAATCAGTTTACCACTCTTACTGTCAGACAAAACACACACGCTCGATTGTGCCTACCTTATCTTCCAGCCTGATGAGACGAGCCCCAATAGTTGGGTATTCTTTATCTTCTCCTTTTCCTAAAAAGAAAAAAAGATAAAAGAAGGGAATATATATATAAAAAATAATATATAATACAATCGGATAGTCCACTACTCCAAGGTGATATAACTTCCAGTAAAAGGCCCGATAGGCCACTGTTCACTGCTTCACACTTGGCAGTGACAGCTTAAAGTTTCATTCAGTCGTGCGCACAGTTAAAGCTTGTAATAAAGACGTATGTGAGCAAATACCCAACAGTTTCAGGAGTGTTTCGACTAAATCAAACCATTAAAAGTACGATCCTTACAAGAAAAACTAACGAAGTTCTAGTAATTAGAACTTATTAAGGACCCCATTCAGTGTTAATTTGCCTCATATTTTTTCAGTCTGCCTTACATCACATCCACGCTAACCGACTTCCTGTTGGAAAAGAGAGCTATTCTTGTTTTGTTTCGCCCCATCCAATTAGTGGCGCAGTGAAGTTTCCATCTCGCCGCTGTTATTTTTAGCTGGCATGGAAGCTGTGGGAGCTGCTGCTTGGGGCACTTAATTTAACATTGCACAATTAATTAAAGAAATGTGTTTGTGTAATTCCTCTGACAACAACTCACACAAGCGCGCTAATATGCGCTCACCAGAATACCGCCACGAGCAGGGTGCTTAAACTCCCATACTGGCAAACATTCGGACGTACATGCAGTCTTGCCCGCACCCAAACTGAGAAATATACACACGCAAGCATCAGGGAGCTCTCTTTCTCGCATATTTGGTCTGGCACAACTAGGGTTGCCAACCGTCCCTTAAAATACGGAATCGTCCCGTATTTCGAAACAAAAGTACACGTCCCGTATTGAGCTAATAAGGGACGCACTTTGTCCCGTAATACAGTGAGAATCAAAAGTAGTCTATAAATGTTTATGGAATTAACACTTTGTTTGAAAACATAATTCCCAGCCCCTCTCCTGCTTTGTGACCAATGAGCTGACAGCACACTTATGACAATTCGAGTATGACAATTCAGATTACCGCTCATCTCATTGGTCGAGGAAAGGTCGCTTGCGGAGAAAATACCGGAAGACAACAGATGACCACAACAAGAAGCATGGCCAACAGGGGAACAAACGCCGACTCTGCGGTGCAAGTCTCGGATGACAGTACACCTAAAGCTGGGCAAACACTGTGCGATTTTTTTCAGTCACGTTATTCAGCTCCTGCTCAAACTGCACGATTGACTCGCAGGGGTTAGAAGTTCGTATGTCACGATGTACTCTCACACTATACCGCCCGATGCTCTGATGCGACCTGAGTGCTCACACTGTGCCTCCATAACATGAAGGTTATAACAGAAAATCTGTCGCTCGCGCTCTCTCTCTGTCTTTCACTCACACAGACACACCACCACCATCAACTTTGCTAAATTGCTAATGAAAAACATTGATCAGGCAGCTGTGATTGAGCAGCAATGTAAATCCAACTATTTTCACGGTTGTTGTGGTCGTGATAATTTTGTGATGCCACATCGAAAAGGCTCGGATGAGCTTTCCAAAGTTCTACAAGTTGTGCCTCCATCGCTTGTGTCCAGATCACACGCTGCACAGCTGTGCTGCTCCATCTTTTTCACCAACGTTTACGTTTGCGCGTGAGCAGTGTGAGCGCCTGTGGTGACACCCTCACGAGCGATTGATGATCGGGAGCTGGTCGTGAGGTGTTAATCACTTCTCGTTACCCCACGTATACTACACGACGCACGATGAAGGCCAAAATCGGTCCGATCACTCAAAAATCGGCTCAAAATGGGCCAAAAATCGCACAGTGTGAGCCCAGCATTAGAGCAGCAATGTTTGTTCCCCTCAGAGAAAGGGAAGAATGGGAAAAGGAAAACACCTGGCTGGAAAACGTTAATATGGGCATGTGCAATGAATATCAGCGCTATGTGGCCAGAAGTGTGATAATATAATTTATTTTGTGTAATAAACAACTGCAAGGATAGATGATTACAACAAATTGATGACTAATACATAAAAGTAATACATAGATGAATAATGATGATGAGTTATGATGCGTAATCATGGGAACAAGCGGGTTTACAAACAGGAGCAGCTGATTAGCATTAGAAAAGCTGAAATAATACCTCAACTGAAGCCAATTGTACTAAATGCACTAAATGTGCACTGTTACAAGAATATTTTTCTTTCTATTGTTTTCTATTATTTTAAGTTAAGCAGGACAGAGTTCTTTTAAAGAAAGATTTACTTATATTCTCAAAAGTTAAGCATGACAGGCTTCTGTTTAAGAAAGAGACCTGTTTTACTGTGTTAATGTTGTCATTTTGAGCTAAAAATAAATGGCTAAATGATCATTTGTTTCACATGTGTTCATATCACAAAGAATAGAATATGCATCTACTTAAATCAACTTCAAGTCAAATGTTTAAAAAAATAATTTCACACACAAAAAAAGAGCTAGAAAATTCACCACACTGGGAAGGGTGAAGACAACTGGGTCGCCCGGCCCTGGCCACGAGGTGTCCCTTATTTATTTTTCAGGGAGTTGGCAACCCTAGGCACAACTGATGAGCTGGTTATAAACACAGGGATGGAGCGAGGAGTGACGGCTGTCTATCAGATGGAGACCACTGGCGTTTGTTGCGTATTTACCTGGAAGAAACATGCCCGGCTTTCCCAGAGTGCCATCCAGCCTGACAAGGAAAGACAGAAGGAATTAGACAGCGAAAGGCAAAAACACAAAGCAGACACAGAAGAGGTTCGGCTGGATAAACACTTTATAGTGCCAATAAAATTAAACAAATGTCATCCGCTTCAACTGTATTTATACATCACTGCTTTCAGAGAGCGCACACATGCAAGCCTTAAAGGGGTTGGACAAATGGATGCTGTCCTCTTATTGAGATGTGAAGCTTTGAAAATAAACACTGAAACTCACAGTTTCACTTCTTATGTCGACTGGCATTTACGAATTCACTGAGGCAGAAGGAAAGCATTTGAATACAGTGTTCAGTGTAAGCCATTTGCATCTTTTCCTCACCTTAATCACACGTCTTTATGTGTTTATTATTCGTTTATGTTGGCAGACTAGTGGTCTTTGCAGTATTTTGGTGTGTTTGGGATAGTGTCTAATAGTGTCTTTTTTTTCTTTTAGATTTTATGGGGTAATAAAAAAAAAACTGTCAGCCTAACAGCACTTTCATGATTTAGTGTTGCTTTATAATGACTTAAAAACGTAACAGTGCATTGCCACGGGTCCGTGAATTACTGCAGGAGGCGTTACGAGTTCCAGGCGATGCACTCGCATGAAGCAGACACAATACATCACCTCTCACTGACCTATAACGGCTGAGAGCCGTGTGTGTGTGTGTGTCAAAGAAAGAACATCTTCTTAAGTGAAGCAGAGAAAATCGCACGGAGAGGACAAAAGGTTTAACTTTCACGAGAACTGTATTTCGCTGGAACTCAAAATAATGACTCTGCTCTTGTTATAAAGTATAACAAGGCAGAACAAATATGGGACCAGTGAGGCTCCTGTCTGTCCGATGAAGACTGCAGAGAATAGGATAAATGTCTATAAATGTTATAGAAAGTGCTAGCAGTTGCAATGAGCACACTGTTTTGGCTGCACAACCCCAGTGTTTTATGACCCCCTAAAACTGAGTCTTTAAGAATTGATGCAGAGCATGAAAATGTAAATATAGCCAGAATTTACCAAATGAAAAATGGCCCAATGAGGACTCCCATAAAGATTAATGATTTTAAGTGAGACCTGGCCAATAGGGCAGCAACACAGCTACATAGAAACACCCATCAGATTAAGAACATTGCATTTTACTCACAGAAAATGAGACAAATGTAATGATTCTACCAGAAATGTAAACTTCTTCAGTGTAACAAGGGTGTGAATCTGAAGTTTGAAGCTTTTGGTGCAGAAAATCTACATGTTTTTTTTTGCCCAATTCTGGAGAAATTGACAGATCTGGGACTGTGTTTCTTTGTTAACAGACAAATAACAAGGAACAATATGGTTTTACAAGTAAAGGCATATCAGTGATTGAGGCATTGGATACATAGAGACATCTTAATGGCTTTATGCTTAATAAAGCTTATGGAAAGAACAACAAACAGCATAAAACAAAGGCCCCACCTTCTCTGCAGCTCCTTGATGCGGACCATCATGTTGAGGTGACCCTGGGAATACTGTTCGATCACGTCTCGCACATCATAGGGCTTCCGAGCTTGCTGTTGATTCCAGCATGCACACACACAAAAACAAACACACACACACACACACGGTGGGACACAAAGGCCATTGTCAACAACAGTCTCTTTTGCTTGGTCCCCAAAACATCCCCAAGGGGTTCATTGTTAACCCAGTGTGTGTGTGCACGTGTTTGTGTGTGTGTGTGTGTGTGTGCGCGCGCGTGTGTGTGTGTGTCCTGACAAGTGCATGGTCAAGTAGAAAGCAATCGTGTTAAAGCCCTTTCATAGCTTTGTGTAGTGTGACGTTGACACAAGGAGCATCAGAAAGAACTCAGTGAACTCTTTACTGCACAGTGTATAGCCCTCTGCAGCTGACACCACACAGGCCCGAACCGAAAACTTATAGAACACTTGGAAACAGGAAGAATCGAAGAAACTTTCTGAAAAACATGCAGCGTGGATACAAGTGGGCGCTTTCGTGAGCACTGCGAGCGACTTTTGCGTGCGCAGCACAGTAAGTGAATTCCTACTGTAGCCCCAGAGACAGGTTAGCAGATTTCCCATGATACAGTGCCTGGACTGTGAGCACAAAGAAGGCATGCAGGTGCAAGTTTCAGGCATGCACACAAACATTCATGTGTAGACACACAAGCACACACACCAGCACCACAGCTGATATATACCCTTAAGCCTCCCCCCCTCCTTTCCTGTGTAGCCACACATACTACTACACACTTCTCTTACTCCCTCTCACACTCTCAATCTGTCTTTCTCTTCATCTGTCACCCCTCCCTCGTCTCTTTAACTCTGCAGTGTTTCTCTCTGGATTTCCCTTTACGTACCTGAAATTTCCTCCTGGCCACAAAGTACTTCATTCTGCGGAGGACTTTTACCGCAGATCTCTGGGCATGGGACAACCTGTGACAGAAATAAAGGAGACTAATTTAGGCCACAAAAGAAAAACACTTCACATTTTAGCTTGTTGTAAAAGGTCAAGTGGTTTGTTCTTGACTAACTGCCCTGAAAAGAAGGGACAAAAAAAAGAAAAGAAAAGAGAGAGACAAAAAAGTCTACGTGCTCAGCGCTAATTGACCCTTGCTGCTTTTCAGGTTCGATGAACAATGCGTATGCCACCCAACTGCAAAACACATGTGGGTCTAAACAGGAAAAACAAACGTACATTGACAGATATGCATTGATACAGACAAGTGTAACAACACAGATTAACCCGCACTCTGTATCGGTGCTTGCCTTTTCACTCAAAACAGTAAATCCACAACCCACTGCGAAAACGAGAGAAGAAAACCAATTCAGTTTGCCTTAAGAGGAGTCCCAAAACACACGTTTCTGAGATCAAAGAAGCACATCTGTGTCAACACACAGACACACACACAAAAATGCTGTTATGAAACACTGAAACCAAAACCACTTGATGCACACAACACACAACAGCTTTTACTTGCATACCATAGTGACTATATGGCATGTATTTTTGTTTTTTCAAGCAGGCGCTCTGTGCTGTGCTCTGCTGTGCATTGGTGCACACTGGGTTTAGATGTTACTGCATTTCATTAATCAGAAAATCTTGCAAACACATACTGGAAGCACATTAACATGCTGCAAAGTAAAATCAAGTGTAATAACCTAGGACAAGGTGTCTCAACCTTTGTCAACGCTGCGATCTCCATAATCTTAAGACCGCAGCAGTTTAATAGTCATGTCAAACTGTCATGCGAATTAGAAAAAGGCATGGGGTATAATAATAATAAAAAGGTATTAACATTTTCAAGGGCATTTAGGGGGCTTCCAAGAGAAATGTTAGTATCAATATATAACTTACATTCTTTGCTTCAGATATTATTTGATGGAGAATGAGATTGTCAAGCATACCTAAATACTAGCACCTGCCATAAATGCTTCCAATAAACAGCGACAGGCAGCCTGCAATCAGTCTGCAGTTAAATGGGGTCAAGCTGGCAATTTTATGCTAAGTATTTCTGACAATACAGCAATTAACTGTGATTAAATTGTCAAAAATCACTTATCGGTTGCTGTCTCTATAGACAGAAATTCAACCAGAACCAACCAGCTGACAGCCAGCTCATTGGCCCTAAGCTGTACTCATTCCCACAGATTATTTCAGATTGATGGCAACATGTTGGCAATTTGTCTGCATTTATAAATTAGACAGCAATTATTTGCCAACCTTCAACAATCTTTCTGGGAGTGATTGCAGTCAGTCCAAGTCAGACTGCAACTGTTTGCAGACAGGTTGCCTGTCTGTGCAAATCACCTTAAGCTGACTAGCTCGGACTCTGGGCAAACACGTAGTTACCACAAGTTGCAATTGGTTGCAGAAAGGGAAGAAATAGGGGCTTTTTTGGTAGGTGCAAGCAGGTTATTGTCCTGTTTTTTCTCATGAAACTGAGCCATTAGCTTGCCCTGAATTAGGAGGCACCTTGGTCAAGCTAAGTGTATCCAGTGCTTGATGATCGTTCGAAAAAGCCAATTTAATGTAAGTTTGTTCGCTATTTCAGCATGGTGGTGCATGAGACGAGACCCTTGTTCAAAGAGTTTAATTTATTTAAAAAATATCTCTTATTGGTCTCTCTGGATCTAAACAATGTCCCCATACATATTACTGCAATACTGTATTCTGTACTGATCTTTTCCCACACCCCCAAAATAAACAGAAAAGAACTATTATATGGCTTTTGTCCAATTACAGACTTAAATCCCACACAGAATTAAATGAACAATACATGACCTATTATTCTTTTCAATGCAAAATTTGTTTAGCAAAAACAAACAGTAATGGAGTGCAAAGTCTGGGTGAGGAGGGTATTATTTGATCCCTGCTTTTTGTGTCAATTTTAATATTGGTTTTCTGTTTCATGTAGGACATGTCTCAGACAAAGGTGACCTTTCAGCCATCTGTTGGTATGTGCTGATAAGCCTTTGGGCCATGTGCATACGCCCAGCGTCAGCAAAGAGTGTGGATTAAGTCAAAGCCAATATATGGGTTTTGTGTATTGTTTTGAAGAGTTCTCTCAAGCTACTTCCCAGTCAAGGCAGACAGACCCGCACATACAAGCGCACACACCCTTGACACACAGAATCACACAGCCTCCACCCTCGTCTCCCTAAACATGGGGGTCTTTGTGGAGTCAACAAGTCGCTCTGAGGTCTTAATTAGGCAAAGGGACAACAAAAGGACTTAACAGACAATGCGTTGACATGGGACCATAAAACAGGAACATCAAAGGCTGTTGAACTGCCGTCTTTCTTCCTGCCCTCCATGCAGGGCCTGCCCAAGCTATAGGAGGAAATGCATGCAAACAATACCAAACATAAAGAGCATGAGTCCCTATTTTAGGAAAAAAAAAGTCTAGCACCCACCCCTTTGCTCTCCTTCGTCAAAGAGGAGAAGGATGTGTTTTTTTTTCTCCCCTCGTTTCTGTGTGAACTGGAGGGTGCAAGCATAATTGGGAAAGAAAACACACGTAGGAAACAAAAAACGTGTGGTTTTGATCGTTGAACAACTGTACCCTGCTCCTTCCTTGCCCTCCTCCCGTTTCCTGCATTTGACACAAATGCACACACATGTTCAGTGGGTAAGTGTGATAAAAGAACAACACGGATGGGTGTTTTGTTTTCTTTTGTCCAACACTAACCCACTCTGCACTCCATTAAACATTTGACACACAGAAAATGTAAGAATGCAAATCCCACATTTCTCTGCTTGCTCCTCTTGTGCTCTTGAGAGGTAAGTGGGAAATGTAGACCTCCTACGGACAGGATCTCGTAATATTGTCATGTAGTCTTTTCTTTCCCGCCCTTTCTGTTTCGGTTACTCACTAAAACATGTAGAATGATTCTCTAGAAAAGCGTGGTCTGCCTAACCGCTCACCACGCAATACTGGTATCTTGTTTTTAATGATGGCAGCACCGAAAAGTCATCTTCAATTGTCTACCATTGTATTCTAGTTATGATGACCTGCTGGTAACATTATTTAGCGTAACATTTGAAAGAAGAAATTGTAATAAGGAAGTTGTAATGCAGATAAAGAAGCCAGATTTCCTTTTAATAAAATGCAGGCTCCACCAACCCTGACCTGCAGGACTACAGTGGTGTTACAGGAGCTCAAAGTGTTACAGTACTCCGAGTTCTTCCGGGGTTACAAGTTCCAAAGAAGACAGCCTGCCTTTACTTCTCTGTTGCACTTTGAGGACTGGGTGGAAAAACAGGACCCAGAGCAGCAATAAAACATATAAATTAAGTCAAAACCTCCTAAAACTTAACAACTCATTACAGTTTGATTCAGTATTGATAATCAGAGACTTTTGCAACATTCAGATTTCTTTTTTAAATTATAGCGTGGTGTAATATTTATCTTAAGTCCATCTGGGTGTTGCAGCATTGACTTGACAGACTTCTAATGTTACTTTAAGCACGCGTCTTCTTTCCTGTCCAGATCCGATGACGATTTATTTTTTAAAAGCTTTTAAGCCATTTGTCGTCTAATTTTTCAGCTTCCCTAATAGTGACAAGTAGTCATCCACTATGAAATAACATGGCACCTTGGAATGGTTTTGCTCCTTTCCTCTCTTACTTTTACTTTACTAGCTGACACTGCCATTAAAATCTTAAATCTTAAAAATCCTTTTCTGTCAAACTGTGTACAGGTGTCTTGTGCAAGTCTTCATAATATATTTCAATACATTTTATTTGAAATGCAATTATGTACCGTAATTGTCGGGCTATAAGCCGCTACTTTTTGCACAAGCTTTGAACCCTGCGGCTTTTAGTCAGGTGCGGCTTTTCTATGGATTTTCCATGATTTTTGTGATATCGTAAGACGATTTGTTTTGTTTGTTCCGCTGTTGTACGGCACTACGTTGCCTGGCGGAAGGATCGGGGTTCAAGAGTGGTATGTTAGTCACATGTCCGTCCGCCAGGCAACGTAGTGCCGTACGAAGTAGCGTGAAAAACAAACTTCAAAGTAGCGCTACGCATTCAGCGGGAGGCGTGGATGACGAGCGGCGATAAACTTGCGAAAAGCAAGTTATGCCCAACTCCACCGGTGGATTCTGACAGCGTGGAAAAGTGCGAAAACATCCACGATCACCAACGGATTTTGAAGGGCTGGACTGCTGCATGATGGAGAGGAGGACACCGCCACGACCATTCTGAGGGTGTTCGACTCTGACACTGACAACGAGGATTTCTTTGGTTTTGAAAGTGACAACGAAGGAGAGAAGCGGAGAGTGGATGACGAAGCCATCCTGAGCCTGTTCGTTTCCGACATTGGAGGAGAGGACTTTGGTGGTTTTAGAGCGCAGGAAGAAGAGAAAGATGGTGAATGACTGACTTTTCTTCTTGTTAAAGCCGTGTCACTGCACCTGAGCCTAAAAGGTAGTCCGAATCTATTTTTCTGGTGTGCTGTAGGTTACTGTTATGTACTACATGTGCAAATATGTACCCATAACTTGTTTTTCAAAATATTAATAAAAGGGGTGTGTCTCCAAACAGCCATCTCTTTCCTGACAATTCCCTTTGTGCATATTCTCTTACATATGATGAGTCAACATTGAAACACCTGCGGCTTTTAGTCAGGTGCGGCTAATGTATGTACAAAACAGGATTTTCCCCTGATTTTAGCTTGTGCGGCTAATATTCAGGTGCGCTTTGTAGTCCGGGAAATACGGTAATTATATTTACATATCAATACTCAAAGACAGGCACACTAGAATAAGAAGGTAAAAAGTCTGAAATGTACAGAAAACAAAGAAATAATTATACTGTAACTAAGTTTAAGAACTGCATAATTACCTGGTAAAAACAAACAACATTTCTCCATCTTATGTCATAATTACTCTGTACTTGCTTAACTTCTTGGTATTTTAAGGAAAATGAGACACATATAATACTATAAGTAATTTTAAGTACAGTACAACTGAATATTAGAAAATCCATCATGCACCCCAATATAATGAATATTAACAAACACCATAAAAGAAATAAATATGTAAAAAGTAACACTTTAATATAGCCCATGACCAAAAGAGTATTTATGATATAAGATGAGAAAATATTGTTTGTCAGCAAAATTATGCAGTACTTAAAATTACTTACAATACTACTTACATTTACTTACAATAGAATAATTTCTTTGCTTCCTCCAGACCCCCCTAGCGTATCAACTTTTAAATATGTCTAGGTAAATATAGTTATATTTTAATTTTAAGTAAAACATATTGAAAATTACAGGGTAACTACGCCCTCAGTTGCAGGCTATATAATAAAGTGTTACTACAACATCTTCTCTCTTCTTGTTTCCCATCTTTGTGTGTATCTGTGCAGAAGATTTGACACAGTTTATCCTGGGAACTTCTCTTGAGCCAGCAGAGCTCAGATTTTACCCCCGACGACTTCAATATTCTTTCCATTGTCCTGCACTGTATGATTCACTCATGCTTGGTTGTGTGTATTTTAATTGTGAGGATTAAATCCCAGTTTCTAGTTCTTCTCAACAGACTTGCTATTCTTCAGGTCCACTGTAGAAGTCATAGGTGAGCCATCGTTGCTGCAGTTATGAACTAGCCCTGACCCTCGCTTCAAAACTGGTGAAAGATTTAGCCCCATGGCTTCCCATTGACCCTTCACTCTTAATAAGTTTTCTCTCTTCCCCAGTTTCAAATGGTCACTTTGGAGACCTCTGAGTTGTCAATGGCAACCTACCCTCCTATGCCCCATGACCCCGGCTCTGTCTTTGGCAGGGGACCATCAAATATCCTGTGCTTCCATGGTGTGCAGCAATAACCTTGGAGTCAGTCAGGAGAAAGCAACCCTAGACACGCATGTGCTACACTACAGGCAGGACCCAGCAAGTCTGCTGGCCTGTGTGTGTGTGTGTGTGCGTGTGTCTCTGTGTGTCTGCATCTGTCTCTGTGAGATAAGCTTTATATAACTGGCGCTTTGGTCCATCAAAGAGATGTGCTCTTCTTCAGTTCTCCTCAAAACCAGGCATTTTTTTTATCATGTCTTGGCAGGATAAGATGATTACATTCTTTCAGAAATGTTTGATCTAAGTGATGGCATGCCATTCACTGAGTGTTTAAAACGAGGAGGATTGCAACTCTAATTTAAGCAATGCTACCACGTTTTCTCTAAAATACAGAATTCTTCAATGACTTCTAAAAATCCCTAATACGTGTAACCACAATCTAAGGTTTCGGGTAAATTTTCCCGAGTATTTCCATGGCATACAAAAAAAAGGGGAATAGGACATATGCTGTTTTCCATTTATCTTGGAAGTTGGAGCTGGAATTGATGTTACACGAGTTGAGCAGTACAAACAAACCAGGGTAGCCATTGTTAGCAGTATCTGTTCACTGAAACTCACTGCAAATCGTTTTGCACATACTTACATTACCGCAGATGCACACTGGACAGCTTTGTGTATGATGAACTCTACACTGTTCCAAAAAATAGTAATGTCAAAGTATCTTACTGTATATTTTACAGTTTTGTACTGTCTTTCTAGAATATCATTAAATTTACATAAGTAGACTGTGATTTTACATGTCAAAGGTAAAATAACATAACATCACTGTAAATATAGTAAAACACAATTCACTTGTTTTTTAAATATATTTTTTTTGTATGGCAGTACTGTAGGAAAAAATCCTAATATAAAAGTATTTTACTGTGCATTTTACAGTTTTGTTCTGTTCTTCTAGAATATCAATAAAGTTACGTAAATAGACTGTGATTTCATATTTCAAATCTGTACATATGCATATTTAGATTGTTAAAATACATTCACAAATGTATCATGATTTCACAAATATCTGTCCGTTATTTGAAAGATTGAACTGTTGAATTCAAATGTAATGCTATGGAAAAGTATATAACATGATTCCTATAAGCTTGTGTTACATCACATAAGTATTATTATAATTGCTATTTAGAGCGATCGTGGCTCAAGAGTTGGCAGTTTGCCTTGTGATCAGGAGGTTGCCGGTTCGATCCCCGGCTCGGACACTCTCGGTATTGTGTCCGTGGTCAAGACTCTTCACCTACTGGTGATGGCCAGAGGGGCCGATGGTGCGATATGGCAGCCTCGCCTCTGTCAGTCTGTCCCAGGGCATGCAATCCATTATTATTTAAATTAACTGTATATTTCTGTACATTTACGTATTATGATTCATATTGCCACATTCATTGACCTTGTAATTTCATTGTTTGATCACATTAAATTGTTCCTAATTTACTGTCTAAAAGCACTTGGAAAAGGCAGAAGCCCATGTAAAATTAGCGCAACAAACTCTATTTTCATTACTGAAAATAACTGTATTTTCACGAGAAAGTTATTTTCTGTTATTTTACGGTAGTATTTTGGCGCCCCAGCTGCCGGAATATTGCTGTTTTTTTTAGGATTTGTTTTTTTCCCCCTATTTATAGATAATTTCATTGTTTAATCACATTAACATGTTCCTAATTTGATGTTTAAAATCACTTGAAAAGGCAAGATCCCATGTAAAATTAGCGCAACAAACTGTATTGTCATTACTGGAATCAAACGTATTTTTATGAGGAAGTTGTTTTCTGTTTATTTACGGTAGTAGTTTGGCGCCCCAGCTGCCGAAATATTACCGTTTTTTTAAGATGTTTTTTTTAAACAGTGTAGAGCTCACAGGTAATGGTAAAAAACAGATTTTGGGGTCGGGGCAAAATCTGCCGTTCTGTCCAAGTATGAAATCCAACTTTCCAAGTTCAACTGGAACCCACTATTAAACCAGTTCTGCCTCTGCCTGTTCTCCACTGTCACCCAACCTTTGATTCATCACAACCAGGTTCTTTCTTTTCTCTTTCTGTTACCAGGCAACCAAATAAGTATGAAGGCTAAGTTAACCTTGGTTACTTTCTTTATAGCTGCAAACTCATTTTCCACACTCTGAGTCTCTGTTTGACTCACTTTACGACTTCCTCCATTATTCTGACTTGCTTCATGTTTTTGCTTATTCTTCAGTCAGAACGTGAACCTGAAAATCTGCCATACGTGCAATAGTGTCAGATGCAACCACTTAAATCTGCTTTCTGCTACAATAGGTTCCCTTCTCCCCATGGGCCTGCTCCAGTTGTTTTCATGTCCACTCTTCCCAGATCAATAGACACTGATCAAGACATGCCAGAGACAATAGCAGCAACCCAACCACATCAAAGACCAGCACCCATTGAGAGCTGATGACAAAGAGAGAACAGAACGAGCGAGCCCTGTTTGATGTGTGTGGCCTCGGAGACAGAAAAAACGAGGGGGAGACGCCAGAGATACTTTACAATCTGTCTTCACCGTCACCTCGCAAACACACAATCAAATTACTGTTTTCATGTTTCCGTATATAGATATGGAGTAATGTATAAAGCAAAAAAAATACAAATAAATTCAGTAATTTGTTCTTTCACATTCACTGCCACATAATTTCTCTGAATATCAAAGCCTTAAAGTCTCCTCTCCCGAAGCGTGTGAAAGAATCCCACCAAGGAAAATTACTCGTCTCGAGAGGCAGCTGACGTCCCAGCACACTCGGAAAAGCTCCACCCACGTTTAACGTTAATGATGCAGAATCTCACAACCTGTCATTATTTGCAGAGAAAAGAGACGGTCGCAGCTCTTTTCTCACCACGCAGAGAGAAGATTGGAGAAGAGCACACTTTTAACAAGTCGTGTAATGACCACTGAACTCTTGTCCGTGTAGTTCTAAATGCCAAATGATCAAAACAATTTGGGTGACGAGGTTGGAAAAGCCAAACCAATTTGAACTAAACCTGTGGGAGATTTGATTTTTACTCGAGTACATAAGCCGCAAAAAAATTAAGATTTACTCTGAAAGAATATAGACACAATCATGTACACAGACATTTTAATAATGCAATTTAAGTTGGTTAAATGTGACATTTAAAACTTGGTTGACTCGTTTTCCCAGTTCCTGTCATCAACAAACTCAGAAGTAAGAACGACTCTGGGAATAGCAACCTCAAAGATGAGACCAGCATTATTCAGGGTTTTGGGGTTCCAGCCTGAGGTGTAGCCTAAAGACAGGGATGTGGTGGTAACTATTCTTCAAAGAGAGTCTAATTAGAGAACTGCATCGTTTTGTAGTTAATGATCCCCTATTTTCTGTCAGACCTTGTTCTGGTCTAAATAGCTGCTTTTGCATTATCTTCAGGAACTTGGTGCTGGCCATGAGATTACGCAAGCGTTTACAGGAACAGATTTCTGCCAACCTGCTGGCCTTTCTGCTTCATTGGTGGTGAAGGATCCACCGGACTCATTACCTGATAAAACTTTGACCAAACATTGGTGGTACGTATGATGCTGGTAACTGTGGATCTGTGAGTGCAAAAACGTCCCTGAACGAGGTCCCAGTAGTGTAATAGAAACTTTACAGAGTAAATTTCCTTATGTGTAGTTTATATGCAGTGATGTGGTTATTTAAAAAAAACATGCTACATATTACTCGTTACTCGTCTTAAAAGTAATGCAGTACATTATTTAATTACTCAAAGAATTCTATTCTTTGAGTAATTAAATATTATTCCATACATTACTATCTTGTTACTCTGTAAGATGACCTTGACTGCACTGTCTCATAAATATCAGTTAACAGTATAAATCTTCCACACACTATCCTAATGACACAAAGCCAAAAAAATAAACCAAAGTTGAAAAAAAGGTATGTGCTTTAAAAGGAAAAAACAACAGCCCAAAGAAACAACAGCTACAGCCAAAGTGATTCTACTATAGAAGCATGTAGAGGTTGAAATGCAGGTTGCCGTCAGTGCAGATGCTTAATAATAGCCGAAATTTTGTTAGCAGTGTAATGTAGTTGTTTCTGTGCTTGACGCGGCTTGCATTTCACCATTATGCTCTTGTCTTTTAGAGCAATAAATTAAAAGTAAGCACTGAGTGTACTGACACAATCAGGTAATTTAGGATAATGTATAAAAGCATACACTCTCACAAGCATTGGTAAGTTCCTGACTCTGGTGTATATGAGACTAATCTACGCCTGCTGTTTATATCTGTGTTTAAGCTTGGGTGACTCAGCTCAAAATGACAGGTGGGAGGAGAAGTAAGCCTCACTAGTGGCCCCGCACACATCTACATGTACCAGTATTTAACAAACAGCAAATATATAGGCACACTAACATGTCATGTGGACGTCCATCACATTCACAGCCTGCCCTGTTTAGACCAACATTCCCGAGAAAATGTGTATGTATGGGTAATGTTTGTGCATACATACATGAAGATGGATGGGTGATTGAGTTTAGTGGAAGAAGAGGATTTATAATTCATGGCCTAATAGGATTTGTTGCTATTTAGGAGGATTAAGGATGTCATAGAAAGAATCTATTTACTGTTGCCAGTCAGGGGGGTCCTCTTGCCTGGGTGGGGAGGTTTTTGGATGGTGGGCAGAAGTGAGGTGAGGGGTGCATGGACCCTTGATTTTTTTTTTCTCAAATAACCCCAGGTAGTAAGGCCCCTAAGCACTTAAACCCACCCCCACCTCCCCACTTCAGCCACCATTTTTGGATTAAATTGGCTGTTTCTCATTCATAGCAGTCCAGTAATCCAAGCACATGAGCCCAGTGGTTGGTCATGCCAACACATGGTCATTCATGGGAAGTTGTGTGTGAATGTATTCAAGGACAGTTAGCCCTACCTCGCTCTTGAGGGAGCATGAAGAGGTGACTGTCACAGCCCTGCCTTGCTTACCCAGACCATGGAAGCAGCAGGGAGACAGAGAAGAAGAAGACGGGGAAAAAACAGAGATGGGAAAAAAGAGAGAAAAGAGAAAGGAAGAGATGGAGTGTGACCTGAGGACCTTCTTAGCCAAGAGCCTTCCATTGGTTATAGATTATAAAACAGAGCTTGCTTTCAAAAGGGAATTATTCTTTCATTCATGTGTGGCTGGGGCTACAGTGGAGGGGTGGAAGGGGTAACATTAAAGACCGCTGTTTAATTAGGCCTTTCTACAGTGGTTAGGCTTTTTGTTCATGATTTCAACTATGGGAAGCCATCCAGTCAGTGGATGTCACTGTCAATTATTTTAGATCTGTTTACCTTGAGAGAAAGACATAAAGTCAAAGAACTTGACTAATCACGTAAGACTAATCAACCAGTCGAAAAACACAAAAAAACAAAAACCCATTAAGAAGTAAAAACCAAATTGCATTTGTAAGCCCAGTTTGTTCAGACACAGCGTACAGTATTTTTTTAATTTATTTTTTAAATTAAAATGCTGCCAAACCCAAATGCTGGTCCAACAGAAGGCAGCTTCAGTCTGAACAGATTTGACTTTCCTCATGGTACATCCTGTTTGTGTTTCTCGTGCACAAACTACAAACATGGAGAGACACAGAGATTCATTTTGATTATTTAGCAAAAAGACATGGAAAGAGAGTCTGCAGAGAGACTGCAATCCCGAAGCTTAAGGGGCCTGCTCGTCAAACCCTGCAGAGGCCATTTGTCTTCTCATATTCCCCATAGTTTAAATGCTGAAAATAAAGGAAAACTAGAACTTTATTATCTTTAAATCATTGCAACAGCACTTTTGTTGGGATGGGAGAGGGGAAGGGAGGATTTCAGAAGAGAAATACAGTTGTGAGGCAAGGCTTCTTTCAAAACATTAGAAGAAAATAGTGGGAAAAGGTTGGCTTATTAGCAGATCGATATCCTTAGTCTACCTCTGGTCTTCATTTAGCTGTGCAGTGATACAAAACAAGAGACAAGCTAATAAAAACACATGAGACACACAAGCCTACTTGGTTAATAAAATACCTTATCCAAAGACTGGGAGTACTGAAAGAGAAGAAGGAACATTATTGGAGGGAATGACAGAGACAAAATGAGATGGAGCGGTGGAGGAAGTGGTAGCAGCAGTCGTAATGGTCGGTATGGATTTATGGTAGCAGATGAGGCTGAGAACGTCTTGGCAGGCTTGTTTTAATAGCTTCTGTTCTTGCTCCAACATTCAATTAGCACACTGCCTCTGTCTCCAGGTCCACCCCTGCCTGGACAGTAATTATAGCAGCAGTCCAAACACACAAAAGCAGACAGAGAGTCAGTCAGGCAGACAGACAGGAAAGCTGAGAAAGCCTCAATGAGGTTGTATCACTGACACACTTAGTCTGCACTAAATCTAGAAGTACTGTTTTCATTAGTGATCTGCTGTTGTTGTTCATACAGTATAAATATTAAATCATCCACCCTTGCATCCATTTATTACGATTTTCACCATTTGATAGTGGACCGAGAGGGATTCAACTTTAAAGGCTTAGACAGAAATGGTGTCGATTGAGTGGTATTGATTATGGTTTTGTCAAAGTAAAAATCAAACAAAAAAGCGAATCCTTCTCTATGCATAAATTATTCATTTTACGTGGGCTCACCCTTAGGTATGGAGCTCAGTCATTCAAGAGAGACTTTGAGTTGTGCTGCTGTTCCCCCATATCAAAAAGAGCCTGTCGAGCTGGTTTGGGCATCTGACTATGATGCCTCCTGGACACCTCCTAGGTGAGGTATTTAGCACACGTGCGTATATGTGTTAGTGCTTGCCCCCTTCCTAATTTTTAATTTTTGCATATTTGAAACTGAAATCTTTCAGATCATCAAAACAAACGTTCATATTACACAAAAATAGCCAGGGTAAATAAAACGCAGTTTTAAAATGATTATTGCTTTTATGAAGGTACAATAGTCATCAAAACATGGATGATCTGATATCGTCGTGTTGGTGTTGTTCCCAGGTCATCATGAAAATGTTGTTCCAGGTTCAACATTGCAAGTGACCAATCACATTGTTGTGACGTTATTCTTTTGCGCGCCAAGCCATTCATGCATTTATGAAATTTCAATGTTGCAAGGACAATATCAATTCTGCTTACCGTTTATTAAAGGGTTAGGGTTGGGGTTAGGGTCAGGGTCCGTTGATCAGCGGACAGAAGCGGTTCCTCGCAGCTTAAGTAAAGTTTTTTGTTTTACGGCGGTTTTTCCCGAAGTCGCAAAAGTATGACGTCACAACATTCTGATTGGTCACTTGCAATGTTGATCCTGGAATAACATTTAGTATGATGATCTGGGAACAACACCAACACGACAATATCAGCTCGTGCTCAAAACATACCTTGCCCTGAGTGAAAACTGGTTGTGCCACCCTGAAATTAAACATTTGTGAGAACTGGCAATGAGTCTTTCACACCATTGTGTGTACTTTTTAGGAGTGTTTTAATTCAATCACATTGGAGATTTTCGAGCATTAATGGTCTGTTTAATCTGATCTAAGTCTGGACATTGACTAGACTACTCCAAAATAATCATTTTGTGTCTTTGAGTCATTCAGAGGTGGATTTGCTGGTATGTTTTGAATCATTGTCCGGGTACACAACCCGAGTGAGCTTAAGTTTCAGGACAACTTTTCTCCTTCGGGATTTTCTGATAGAGAGCACCATCAAATAAAACAAGTTGTTAAAGTCCTGCGGCAGCAAAGCAACCCCAGATCATCATCACAATACCATCAACAGTTTGACTGTTGGGATAATGTTCTTTCTATGAAATGAAAGAAATAGATGACAACCTTCCAAAAATTCTACTTTTGTCTTGTCAGTTGACAGAATATTTTCCCCAAAAGTCTTAAGGGATCATCATATTTTGGAAACTGTGAGACGAGCCTTTGTGTTCTTTTTGTTCTTTTTCAGCAGAGTTCTCCCATGGAAGCTGTTTTTGCCCAGTCTCTTTGTTATTGTTGAATCATGAATTCTGACCTTAACTGAGGCAAGTGAAGCCTGCAGATGAGCTGTTGATGCATTCTTGGAGTAATTTTGGCCACTTGGGGTTGGTTCACCATTGTTCCAAGTTTTCTCTATTTGTGTATAATGCCTCTCACTGTGATTTTCTGGAGTCCCAGAAATTTAGAAATGGCTTCGTAACCTTTTCCAGACTGATAGATGTCAATGACTTTGTTTCTCAGCTTTGGATCTTTGGATCGTGTAATGATGTGTTCCGAATTGATTCAGCAGGTCTGGCAGTAATCAGCAATCATGTTGTTAGCTGAAATTAAAATAATCTTTTATAAAATATACAGTTAATCACAGTTAATTTGTGATTTAACTTTTTCACACAGGCACATCACTTTAAAAATGCATTTCGGATATACTCGGGTTATCTTCGTCTAATATTAAAATGTGTTTAATGATCTGAAACATTTCAGTGTGACAAATATGCAAAGAAGTAAGAAATCAGGAAGGGGGTGATTACGTTTTCACACCATTGTATATATAAGAGGAACTGGTCTCAGGTATGCAAAAATCACTCCATAATGCAGCTGTGAAAAGATTCAGAAGCCCTGTAATATAATGTAAACCTTCAAGGAAAGTCTGAAAACATGATAATCCATATCAGTTTTTTTTCATGTGATCAGAGACCAATGCAGCAAACTGAAGCAACAGTGTTGCATTAAAAAGAAGTCCAAGTCAGGACCTCTACTGCTCGCTGCTATAGTGGGATCAGATGACTGTACACTAAGAGTTCATGGGCCCGGGAGGAGGTGAAAGATGATCAGATGGCTCAGTGGGTGCAACAGGGTCTATGATTGGTCAAATTGACCTCCCTAATGTTCTCTGGTGAAATGAGATGTGAGAGGGGAGTGTGTCAGGGAGAATTATGGGCCTGTATCAGATCTTTTAAGCTCCTTTAAAAACTATATGCCTTTGCTTCCAATGCCTTACATGTTTTAAGTGTTATTTAAAAGCTGCTGGAGAGCTGTTTTAACATCCTGTAAAAAGATATAAAGTAAAGTAAAAATAAAGTAAAACGTCATCAGATACTTTTAGGATTTGGACTATGCAGTATTATACAGTAAACGGCATCACTATTAACTTGCATTTCAACAACTTATTAACAAAGACACGTGAAGTAATCAAATATGTTCGAATGTTTGTGGGAATATAGTTCGAGCGCGTTTTGAAATCATTTTGAGTGATATTTGTGTGTTTTCCCACGTTATACAACAGTGAGCGGCCAGATCTGCTGATCCTCAGATTGAGCTCCAAAAGACATGAAATCTAATTTGAGTGTGAGAACAAACAACAGCCAGAACATTCAGGACAAAGCTGAAAACAGGAGCAGCTGCCAACCCCAAAAAACAAAGCACAGTAAACTGAGAGTTCAGTTCATTAGCCAAGAAGAATAACTAAACTCCAAAACTGAAACATAATGCAGAAGAACTAATGTGATCCATTGAAATCATACCTCAGAGTAACAACATGTCAAACAATCCTTCATATTTGCAAAGTTATTTTAAACCTGAGAACTGAGAAACTTAGGGAGTAAATTTTAGCGCACAAATTTGAAACCGATGTAGAGAATCATCCATTGTTTGTGTAAATAATATAGTATTATGATGATATAACAAACACTGACCTAACAACATGATGCAGTCTGCAAGGAAATGATGAAACATGACTTTCCAATACAGCTCCGTGCTGACAGACAGGAAAAACCAAAATGCTGGCTCAGAGCCCAGAGCATTAAATGACAGACTGTAGTTTTCAAAGGCATTTATTTGTCATTATACTAAACTAACTTGAGATCAGCTGATATCTGTTAACATTCTTTACCTAACACGCGTGTGAGGTAACCGTGAATGACAGAGCCGGTCACATCTACATCAAACTGAAAGAAAAATTCAAAATCACATGGGACAGTGATTAAAAAAAGAAAGAAAGAAAACACAAATACTGAAATAAGCAAGAGAAGCAAAAGAAGTGTGGGATTCATCCTGTTTTCAAAGAGCTCGGTTATGAGGTGCTGGGAACAGGGTGCAAAGCCATAATTGGACGCTTGTTCCCGGCCAATTTTTTCAGGGTAAATTATCAACGCATGGGTTGGATTGCTGGAACCACATTGTGGAGGTGGGAACATTGGGAGCTTTGAAGAGCCAACTTGATGTGTTAACAGAATCATTTATCACGCTGGGATAATGTGACGGATCAAGCAAAGACCCTGCATATGCTGTTGCTTCTACATTTACCCTGCTGACTCAATGCAGAAGCAGGCAGCACTGACAGAGGTGCTGGATCTCCGTGTGCAGTCTTTTCATGTGTGTGTGTTTAAAACAAGATGTGTACATAACCATGGCAAAGCTCCTATTGGCAAAATGTACAGAGCCTTGTGTATCTCGAAGTTAGTGAGTAAAATGATGACTAGGCATGTTGCTTTTGGAAAGCTTAGGACTGCCTTGTTTGCCCTCCCATACTACACAAAACAGACAGTCACGGCTTGCCACTCACCTCCAAGTTTAAAAACTCAAACAGGCAAAACAAATATACTTTGGATAACAATAAATTTAGAAATGTAATAATCTCAGGCTTTCTATTTGCTAACATAGAATGCTACACCAGCTCACAGCTTCAAAGTTAAAGGCTGTGTAGAAAATTGGTATAATTAAAAAGTTTCCCTCGCACTCCCATTGTCATTACTGGAGCAAAGTAAGCATATGAAGTTTATGTTGCACAAGTACTATATATACTCACCTAGAGAGTGGCGAAATGAAAGGAGGTGTATCAGCAAACTAGGATTCTGAAATAAAATGTCCTGGTTTTTGTTAAAAGACCCTCAAGGCATTAACTTAAAACCCACCTGTTGAACTGTCAGAACAAAAATGACTTTATTTAAAAGGTTATTAATTTACCCCAAACAAACATAAAAAACCATAAATCATAGAAAAGACTGAAACAAATACACTTTAGCCTACAGCTCAGAAAAGGACCAAGCTACTACTTATGCTAAAAGCTAGTAAGCTAGCTAGTCCATTGCCTTTATTCATATATGACTTTTACTGGAATCTGTTCACAACACTGCTTACAGAAAAAGCAGAAGACTTGGACTTTGCTTTATATTGCCACAAAAAATATTAACTGTATAGAGTAAAATATAGAATTATACATGTTGTGCCTTTATATTGATGATTGTGTTAGCAAAGTGGCAAAGTTACTATCACTAGCTTCTAGCACATATTCCAAAACTGTTGAAGGGATATCCTAAAGTTAAGAGTGCAAGTGTTAGTGTAAACTAAATTTTATTAAGCTGGCTGTCATCTCGGACAAAAAAACCGTGGCTCAGGGGGTTGGGAAGCGTATCTGTAACCGGAAGGTCGCCGGTTCGATCCCTGGGCTCTCTGTTCTGGTCGTTGTGTCCTTGGGCAAGACACTTTACCCTACTGCCTACTGGTGTTGGCCAGAGGGGCCGATGGCGCAATATGGCAGCCTCGCTTCTGTCAGTCTGCCCCAGGGCAGCTGTGGCTACAACTGTAGCTGCCTCCACCAGTGTGTGAATGTGAGAGTGAATGAATAGTGGCATTGTAAAACGCTTTGGGTGCCTTGAAAAGCGCTATATAAATCCAATTATTATTATTAATCCATACCCTCCGTACCTCCTAAGAGCTTAGTATAATAGTCAGAATATAAGTGGGTGTATAGTATACTAGAGGAAAGACTTGTGTATCTCAGTCCAGTGTTATAGTGTGTAATCCCCATCTAATCATTCATATACGTGGATACTGCATGGATATAAAAAATAAACACAAATACTACTAATAAAACAAAGTAATACTTCTGCATTATCCACCAAGATGAAACATAACTTTTTAAATCACAGAGTGCTGGTTTGAATTACATGTCACACCAGTGCATTTTATGCCCTTTTGCCAATATGATGAAGAGATATTAGTATGTATGCCTCAAATGGTAGAGCATAGTTGAACCCCTGACCCCAGCCTTAGAGCAGCCCTGAATTACAACTGTTGCTCTGGATCTAGATGTTTTCCTAGAGGAGGAAGCAGAACTCTTTTTGTTGCTAGACCACTAGGTGCTCAAGTAATTGACAAAAAAAGTTTGTGCTGGATGCCACTCAGAAATGGAAAATTTGTATCCTGTGCATAAAAACTAGATTACATTTCATGACCATTTCACAAATTGCCATGAGACTGGGCTTTTATATACTATAGCTGGCCAGAGACCAGTCCAGGGAGGGAGGATATTTCATACATTAAACCGTCTCCATGCAGGAGGTGAGGTAACTTGGAGCTGTCAGGAGTTGTGCTTGTCCAACTGTGCGTGGTGTACATTGCTGTGCTAGGGGAAACACAGGATACATATAGCAACTGATATGTGGCATATATGTGAAACAATGGGGGAGGGGGTGTGATAGGGAAAAAAAGAGTGAAAGAGGGGCTTCACAAACAAAAGAAAAGTCAGTTACACACAGAGAGAGGAGGTCAGGGGAAAAGCTCTGAAAACCAAAAATCAGCAGAAAGAGGAAGAGAGAGAGAGAAGGGGGAGAAAAAAACCATTTGCCTTCAGCATTGGAGTGGGAGGAGTAAAAAGGAGAAGTAACAGAGGAGAAGAGGGAAAACGAGATATGGAGAGAAAAAGAAAGAGTGAAGGAGGAGGTGGAGAGTGTCAGGGCTAAGGGTGATTAAGCCTGGAGTCTCCTCTCTGCAGAGACACGTGCGCAGACTTAATCAAGTCGACGCCAGCCAGCCACATTTCCACATTACTCCCTGGCTGCCTGCCTGACAGGTCCAAAAGAGGGAAGGGAAGAGGAGCTGAGGGAGGCTGCCCGCCCATACAACCACCCACCCTCTTCTTTCTTCTCCTCCTCCTCCTCCCCTGGTTTCACCATCCCCAGGCCCTGAGACGCTGCCAGAACACATGTGAGCACGGTGGAGGGAGCGGGGTGGTGTAAGTCAGTGAGCAAAGAGCAGAAATACAACTGACTCCAATAAATGAAATGTTATTAGCTGACAAGTCAGTTACACACCCGGAAAAGATCTGTTGTTTTTTTCAAGTGAACAAAAAAAGAAAGATTGTAATGAAATCAATGAAACCAACTCATTCTGAAAACGCATCTACAAATGCATATTGTACCACACTTTAAGACAGATCGGGACATCAGTCGAATAGGTTCTTATGTTGTGTGTGTTCAGTTTTAAATTGTGGTCATATTGGGGGAAGAAAGGCAAAGAAATTCTAAGACATATTTGAGTATGACATTGACGGGTGTGATGTTTTTAATCAGAGACACAATTTCGCAAACTGAAGCAAACACTCATAGTGAAAACACACGGCACACACCCTCAACCGCACGCTCTCAGTTTCATAGACTGTTTTTTTTTATTCTTAACATCCTCCCCCCTCGAAAAACATACTGCGCACCTTCCCGCGTCCCTCCTCACCACCACCACCACTGCTACTATATCACTTTCATGCTGTTTCTTCTCTCATCGCTGGAGGCCAAGTGGATCCAGGCCCAAGGTGAGGTATAGCTGTGTCATTTAATAAGTAGCTTAAATCCAACACGCACAGGGGAGCACAGAGAAACACATGTTCACATACACACAAAAATGCCCGACCTCAAAGTATTAATTGTCTTAAAATGGGAGGGGGTGGGGAGAAAAAAAAGTTTCCCTAAATATTTTTTTTTGCATCTGAGCTTAGTGTCATTTCACCACGCCAAATGAGGTCTGCTTCCCGCATTTCCAGTAACGGGTCAGCTTCTAATCTCCTGAAGTGAAAGCCAGAAACAAAGAGACATTTGGTTCCGCACCGCTGTTCCTGAACAAGCACCAAACTGTAATTTCAATGTATCAGCGAAAACCAAGGGCCGGCCAGTCTAATCGGCCCTACAATTATGCGCAGGTGGTTTGATGATAAGGTCACATGCACATTTGTTTGCCTCCTGGCACCGTATCAAGTGCAAACCTCAATCTTAACCACATGCATGTGTGCGCTCTCGCCAACACGAGCGGGGGTCTTCGGTGGTCTCCTCTGACCTGTAAAGCGAGGGCTAATTAAGTGAATGGAGATGACAATGAACAAGGGCCTCCCGCGGTCCAAGCCATCACTCAGGCCTGCTGTAATGAACACCCACCCACAGGTGTGCTGATCCCTAGACAACTCCACACACATGCGTGCACTCGCACACAAGTACCTCCCTTTACACAAAAGGGTACACTCAAACATGGTTTCATATGCACATTAGAAGTGCGTGCACACATCTGTTAACAATACATTAGAAGAAGGCTGACGCAGATTTAACATTCGCGTATAGACAGAGATGTTTGAGCCTGATGTGGCAGCGCTAATAAAAAGTGTGCCATCAGAACCTCACCCATGAGTACTCGTCACCTGGCCCTGCTACAAGTCAAGATCCTTCAAACAATAATCACGCATCTGTTCTGCCTCACATTTTCTATTTACTATTGACACACCCGAATAAAGTTTTTTACTCTATTAGCAGGGTGGTGCCATTTTTCATTACTGCATTTTTAACTTGATGAAGGTTCTCAGGAAATGGTAACCAAACTAGCCCTAAACGCTCCAATGTTTTCATTTCACATTTCAATTTAGAGTGATCTGCCGCTTGAATAATGTTACCCGAGCAAACTTCCTCTTTGACAAAGCAACAAGTAGGTATTACTGCCCCCAACACACACAGATGAAAACCAGGTTTTCTTTAGCTGACTTTTCTTTTCCATTTCCAGCATGTGATTTAACCTCGCCACTTCATTTCCTCAGAATGTGCCAGGTTAAGTGCTGTGACTATGCCCGGAGCGTGATTTCAGCCCGCTTTTTATGGCCTTAATTAACAGGCCCTAATTGCTTCTGAAAAGAAATAAACAGGGTAACCAGCAGAGTGCATCCTACTGTTAACGGATTATTTCCTCTCTGAAAACAATAACAGAATGTTCCGCTTTATTCCCAGGGGACCTGTTAACAGCTCTCGGCCTTGACATTTCTTACAAATGGATTATAGATGCGGACGTTGGTCCCGTTTTGAGTCCTCGAGACACGTGCGTCTAGCAAACGACAGCCTGATTGAGAGGAACGAGCGCTCGTTTGTCCTGAATCGTAATATTTTCCCATGTCATAGTAGTTATTCATAAAATTATGCTTGGAAAAACATTACACTGAATTGTGGAAGCCTCTCAAGCTTTGATGAGCTTGAAGTTCACACAATCCCAGCTGCTGTGATTACTATTCGGCATGTAATAAGCAAGGCTCCTAGCCAAAACAAAAGCAGGGAATTCAAAAGAACATGTTTTTTCTCCCCTTCCCGAGTCTTTCTAGTATTCCGACGACAGGAAATGAGTCTTAACATCAAAGCCTGAGGAGGAAGTGACTCTCTTCCCCCTACTCTGTGTGAAGCTGTCCACTACACCTGACACACGATGGGAACACCAACCTATGGGTACAAGTACACCGTCTGATAATTTGGTTTGTGCCTTCTCAAATACAACTTAACCTATGATATCACCCAGTAGTACACTGACAGGGTAGAGGCCACCAACACCTAGAAATTTCTCAAAGGTACCAAAAGAGCCACTGGAAGGCTTAAACAGTGAGGGAATTTGTATTTCGAGGGGGGAGGCTCATCCTGTGGTGGAATGCAAATATTTAGCTTGCCCCCTGGTATAAAATGAAAATTACACAGTACTACAGGAATACCTGTGTAGCTACCCAGGTGACCGCCAGCCTGGCTCCATCCACTGGGATGTAAATATAGTAATTACTCACAAGCCTCATGGGCACCAGGGGGAGTCAGTAAAGGAGTCTTATTGGCTGTTGCTGGACAATGATTCATGGCAAAAAATGAACTTGCGCTGGCACGCCAGCACTGAGGCTGACACAGCTAATCAGGGAGGCCATGAGAATGTTTCTCTGTGATTTAGGGTAGACGTAAATATTTGTTGCTCAGTGATAAAGAGGAGGAGATTTATTTGAGTGGGAGACACAACAGTCGAGAGCCAGGATAACAATGCTGCTTAGGGAAAGTACTTAAGTTCACACTCACGAAGAAAATGTGTGTATGTGTGTGAGAGAGAGTCAATTAAAGGAGAGTGATAGCAATTGTTCGCTGTTTCCAATTTCAGACAACCCCGAGGTCTCAGAGACATACAGCTTATACATCTCTGCCTGTAGTAATTCAGCTTATTGTTAATTACTGAGGGAGGGAATAAAGCATGTAGGCATGCAGACACAAACACCTCCTCTGTCTATATTGTGCGCTGTGATGCCGTGTACACTGACATGTGGGGTCTGCGTGGATGAGAAACACTGACAGGAAGAGGAAAGTTTCAAAGAAAGTGGCACATGTTTATAATGAAATGAGAAAAATCAAAACAGAATAAGAGAGAAAAGGTTATGGATTGACAGAAATAAGACAAAGCAGGGGAAGGAAGGAAAAAGAGGGAGAGTGCCCTCTGCAGAGGGAAAAGAAAAGTCTAAGTGGAGTGACCTTAACAATGAGTGAAAGAGACAGAAGGGCAAAAAATTGAAAGAAAAAGACAGAAAGAGCTCCTCATCCCGTGCCCAGTGCTACAAAAAGCAGATATTGGTATATCAACAACAGCAGAATAATTATAAATCTGTCAAGGCAAGACAGAAAGTCAGCTGCCCATTCACTGTCAGACTGTTAATAGGAAAAAGCCACAGATGTGTAAAAAAAAAGTAAAAAAGAAGGAAGAAATGACATGTGAGACTCTATTGGAGATCTAAATGAATCTAAATCCTAGAATCCACAAACTAAACTTCAAGGCCAATAAAAGCGACAGTTCATTACGTTAGCTTCTGTTGGGCAGAACCATGGAGCTATCTGCCTACAAAAACTCCACATCCCAGCTGCCGAGCATATGCAAGTAAGTTAATTAACTTTTCTAGCCACAGAAGTTCACTTGGAATTAGCCGCTAGGTTTGCTGATGTTGGTTTACAGGGTACTGGCAGCAAGTTACTAAGTTTCTGTGTTTGTGTTTGCTAGCAGTCTAGCAAACTTTAGCTCGCTACTTAAGCTTAAGCTACATGTATACCAAGGACATTAGCATACTAGCTTAATAATGCTACATTTACTAAACTGGGAAACTGGGAATCAGCATTTTAATCATGCCTACTTGCTATTGCTTTTTTAAAACAAGCGAATTAAAGGTTCAGAAAACCTGAGCCTACAGAGCAAATTCAGGAACTTAAAGAATGATGACATACGTATAAGGATAAACTTGAAACTCACTGTCTGGTGGATTGTAAGGTTTGATGAGACTGTGCCACACTGTGTGTAAAATATGTGGTCCTCTCTTTTCTCTTTAAATACAGTATAAGGTCATCAAATGGACTTCTGACTTGTCCTGCCTGATGCAGCTAACTATTTCTACATAAAGACTTTGGTACAGAAAGGTAGTCTGTATATTACTGATAATAATATGTGGCAACCATAATGGCAGCTTTTTTGTTTTCATCCTTATGATCGTCATATGCTTTGTAAGGAAAAGTAACCTTTTTTTGGACTTTCATGTACTCAACAAGTCCCTTTTATTCAACAAGAAATGGTCCCTGTACATGCTTATGTTATTAGGTCTTCTTGTGTCCACATGTCTTCCATTCAATGTGTGGATCTTTGTATTTATGTAACTTATGTGCACGTCTAGTGCCTGCTGTCAGCATGTGTCGGGGTACGTGAGTGCCTGAATGGATTTTCCAGAGGCGTACCGCACTGGAGCCATGTGTAAAAGGTTCTTTCCTTGTATATTGACCATGACCATCCCTCCTCCTTTACTGCACTGCACAGCAGCCAGCCACACCTGCTGCACATACACCTGCAATGCAATAAAACCAGGGCAGCAAAACAAAACACGGCCCAAAGAGGTCTTTAGCCGTCTATAGAACAATGTAATACAGAGAAAAGCATTTTGCTTAACACAGAAGTTCCTATTACCAGCATAAATTTTAACCTTAGAGCTTTCTTTATTTTGGACTCATTTGAGCCTGTCATTTCTCTTTTTTAAAATTTCCTTCTTGTATAAGAATGGTAAATGGCGTGTATTTTTATAGCGCTTTACTAGTCCCTAAGGACCCCAAAGCGCTTTACACATCCAGTCATGCACCCATTCACACACACATTCACACACTGGTGATGGCAAGCTACATTGTAGCCACAGCCACCCTGGGGCGCACTGACAGAGGCGAGGCTGCCGAACACTGGTGCCACCAGGCCCTCTGACCACCACCAGTAGGCAACGGGTGAAGTGTCTTTCCAAGGACACAACGACCCAGACTGTCCAAGCCGGCGCTCGCACCGGCAACCTTCCAATTACAAGGCGAACACCCAACTCTTGAGCCACGATCGTCATGTCTCATAAGACTGATAAAAACTGGTCAGACCTATCAGACATTATTGAGAATTAATTCAGACAGTATAAGTTATAAGAACTTTGCAGACAAAAAAAAATGGAAAAGACATTAACTTCACCATTTCAGTATCTCCCTCATCTCTGTAGAGATGGCTTAATGGAGCCCAACACACATGACTTACATCAAAGACCTGAGAGTACTACTATTTTAGTCAGCACTCCAGCTATACTGTAAAAAGAAAAATCTGTGGAGTGTGGGGTGCTGGAAAAATACCATTAAATAATGAAAATTTACCATCACAAAAAAGAAAAAACCACCTACGTCCGAATCCTTTTACTGCTTTACCCAACCATTATATAACAGTTTATATTTTTCTTGTGTTCCTTCCTTCCTTCCTACCTAATGTAATTAGTTTTGCACATAGTTTCTTATAAACTAAAGAGCTGAACAATATATCACAGGCTACACTTAAATACAATAAGTTTGGGTTTGAATAAGTTTGGGTTGTTTTAGAACTTTCATTGTGGTTGACTTCCATGACATGGGATACTTATAGTTAGCTCAAATTCACACAGGGAACATATCACATAGCACTTATTCTTTGCACATTGCAGTAGCCTCCTTTACTTGACCTAACATCCAGTTGACCACTTTTATTAATTAAAAGTCTGGACAATCACTTACAGTTTTTCAAAGACAATTAATGGGCTCATATAGTGCAACACAGTATTAAAAGACCTTAGTTTAATCCTTGCCTTGAACTAACAACCACAAGCCACTCACTCACTAAAGAGCTTGTAAACCACACCCAACATTTTGACAGCTCTGTATTTAAACATATGTGCCTCGTAACACTTAAACATAAATGAAGAAATGGAAAAAAATAATGGAAAATCAGGAGGAAGATAGGGTGCTGGGTTTGGTGGTAATGCTGTGATTAATTTTGCATGTTTATTTGAATTGGTCACAGTGACGAGATGGGTGACAGGTGCTGAAAGCTGGTCCAAGTATGTTGGGCCTGGATGATGGTTTGCAGATGATGGCTACTTTTTCCAGAACCCCTACCAACTGGACTGAGCCCAGTTGGCTAACTGATGGCAGGAACCAGACTGTTTCTCTCACTAGAAGTTTATTCTTCTGCTTTCTTCCTCCCTGCCTCCCCCTTTTCCTTTCCTTAATACCCATCTCACTGCATCTCCACCTTCTGCTTCAACTTCCTTGGAAAGACCTAGTGGGACTCAGAGCTGGAAAGGAAAATACAGACTTGGGGAAAAAAATAAAAAGGAAAAAAAACATTGTTTCTTGACTTGTTGCTGCTCACTTTTGCTGATCTGATCTAGGATCAAATTCAAAGCCTCTCAAAGGTCAGGGCCATGGCCAACGTAATCTTACACTATCAGACTCTGTGTCATTGATAAACAGGGGAAAAAAATCTCTCATGTAATTCTTTCACCGGGAAGAGAAAAAAAGCAAAGAATATTCCTAACGTTATGAAATGAGTAATGTATAACAGTTTAATGGAAGATCACATGTCACAGTGAGCCCCCACGCGGAACCTCCCATGTGCACGTGTGAGTGTATCCCATGCTTTCCCAGGGCTCTGCATTTCTACCATTAGCACAGTCAGGCAGCCAGTTAGTCATCAGGAGCCGAGCTGTCACTAGTAGGCCTGAAGGTCATTTATCACCTAGCAGCAAAAGAGCAGCTCTCAGTTTCCCACACACACAAACACACAAAGTGTCACACACTTATAAATACAATAATAGACACCTGCATTCAAAACCTGAAACCATAAGTGTTTGATACTGTGACATACCGTGAAGGTGACAACGTATATAAAGGAATAAGAGAAAACAAATGCTAACACATCACAAGCACGCTTGTTCATTCACTAAGCGTTTCAATTTTCACTCCCATATTTGTCGTTTTTTTAGTGTACATATAAATTTACCCTGTAATAAAAAAAAAACAACGGCCCTTTAAGGATAACAATGATGCTCGGGGCTTCATTTTTATGATAATTCAATATACATGATGGCACATTACTGCTATAAAAGCATTTTTTTATTTAATTTGCTGGCAATTAGGTTCTTGCTGTCCTGTCAGCTATAATTACCCCACAAAGGAAAATAACAGAAGTTGATAGTACAGTATGGCTGTTGCTTTCTTTTCCTTTAATTTAGACACGACCCTTCCAACCTACAAAAATCTTACATTATATCTGAATCTTCTCTGTGATCCAACATGTATCTGAGCTACAATTCAATACAAAAAACACCTTAATTCACTTCCTTTTCCATCGCGGTTGATTTTTGAAGCTTTGGCAGAACCTGAACACAATATCAGTTTCGAATGCTCCCTCTGCGTGACTGGAGCTGGTGGGAGCTGAGATTTGAACCGAATATCACAAGTCTCTGATTTAATCTCATAATAGTCTGCTTTAATGTCCAAATGCAAGACATATGTGGCATTGACTTAGTTTGCTTACTTGGGCCACGTAGTAAAATCTCCCAGGACCAAGACTCAGGAAAGGGAATTTGCATTGGAACTGAAGCGTTCATACTAGTTTAGTTTGATGCTAATTAGCCGAGACACCCCTTGGTAAGTGGATTTAGAGGTGCTGCTATAGAAGATGAGCACTGAGAGAAACATGCGCTTCACAAATGCTTAAAAATTTAGATAAGGTTATTAAAAACATGAAATTTAACTATTTAGGGAGATTTTACATCAATACGGTGATACATCGAGACAAGCAAAACACTGTTGCTTTTGGCTCTGTCCAGCTGAAATCTGAGCTACTCTAAAGCAAACACAGAACAGCAAGAAAACTCAATGATACGTGCTTTTCTTTATCCCCTCCCACACCAAACTCTTCATCGTGTACCTGACTTTTGAAGACATTACACCAACCTCAATTTATTTCTTCACAAACTTCTACTGGCCAACACTAACCTTATACTAACCTTACAGCATGTTTTCACCTCAAAATGTAACATGTTACATTCTAGAAGCGTGCTTTTTCTCTCTATAGGGACTACACATCCCCATGAGTTCTGTGCAAACAGACTAAGGGCCCTACATCATGAGTAAAACCTGGACCACACACACACGTGCGCGCACACACACACATATACACTGATCTCATACAAACTCTGCAGCAGTGGGAGTGTTGTGACTGAGATAGGGACACCGGGGATTTGTTTAAAGCAACAAGCCCAGCAGAGCCAGAGCTCCTAGAGACAATTACATTGATCCTCCTCTCGTCGTGATGCGCTAACCTGTCTGTGGTACCATTCATCCATCCGTTTTCTAAATGCAGGCCTGCCTATCCCGGTTGACTGTGGGTGAAAGGCAGGCTACGCTGTAGACGGGTCGCTAATCTGTAACTGGGCTACCCATGATGTCATCTTCTGTGAATATTATTTTACTTCTACATGACTTAATGTGAACACAACAGCAGCAAACCTCTTTGTCTTTGTTTATGTGATCAGCATGATGTCATGCCTCTGCCTTTTTCTGTATTATCTTAAATGCAGGCACCCTTACAAAGAAAAATCTGTTACTCTTACATACACACTACACCAATCCTTCTGAGACAATAATGACAAGATATTTCATGTTTTCACAAGAAATTCTGCACAGCTGGTACTCTCATCAAAGTGTGTTATTAGTAGAAAACTGAAACTAGAAGGAAAAAGAAGAAACAAAGTGAAGTGTACATATTATTAGTGTACATACAACCACAGTCATTGACAAACTATTAAAGTGTTATATGATATTTTCTACCTAAAGGATGCCTTGGACAATTCTAATTATTTTGAATTTGGAGACTTTAACCTCTGCTTGGCCTCTGCAGCCAAGTTTACTTCCCTGTCTGCTTTTGTTACATCCAGCAGTAACTTTCCATTTGTTTATTTATCCTGGGTGATGGCCTGTAATCATGTTTTTCTGGGTCCATCCAAAACTGGACACGCCATGGCCACAGGATTTCTTGGATATCCACTGAAGCCAGGCAGTTGGATTTGGCTGTAACAGAGAGAATGTTACCTTTTGGCCTAGACTGATACAACTACACAAGATGAGCTCAGAGGCCACGCTGGATGTCTCTGAGACAGCTGCCCACCAGCCTGCTACCAAGTTGGCTAGCCTATACTTTTTGCCTTCAGCTATGATGATTCCCAGAGTCACCATTCTGACGAAGTCACTGGAAATTTGGCCTGATAGCTGCCACTGTGACTCACTTGTAGATTCCCAGTCTATGTCCCTTTATATCTAGTAAATTTTTGTGCTTGCCTATCAGATCTCTGGGTGTTTACACAGTAATCTGACCCTTCTCCTTGCCAGTTTTTAGTACATCTGCATTTCTTCCCTAGCCTTTTTGTGTCTTCCTGTGTTTATCCCCTGTTTCTTTGCGTTATTGGATTCTGATGACTTTGAATTTGGTTTTCATAAAATTTATGGGCTTTGATTTGCTCTGGAGCTGCCTTTTTTTTTACACTTTGCTTGCTGTCGGCTTTTGTTACATCCGCCAGTATCGAACTCCAAATGTTTGTCTTCGCTCTACTTGAGTGTCCAGTATTCGCGCATTTGTGTCCCTTGCCTCCGGAGCAACGTAACAGTTCTTATATTGTGAGCATCCAGTAAAAAGATCATCTGCAGTGACACAAAACAACCCAGTCTGTGTGTTATTGCCACTCCTCCGTAGGGATTATCCAGTGATAACAATCTGGCACTGTCGCAGCCAGCAGCAATCCCCTTGACCCAACTGAGTGATTTTGCACAGCGTGTGACCGGATGGATTCCTTTCTGTCCCCACAACAGGAATGGGACAGAAAGCAGTATGGGAATGAGAAGGGGAAGTAGGGATTCCAGGTCCACATTTACTGTTCCACTTCACTGATTGTGGGAGAGTTATTGTTGCTACAAACTGCAGCGGCTGTCAGGAGTGACCGATGCTGGCGAGGCAAGTCTGGGATAATGATGGCAGTAACTGAAGGGCAGCACTGACAAAACCGAGTAAACACCAAGAACAATGACTTTGACATCGTTCAGCTGAAAGCAAAGGTCCCCATCCTGATGTACACTGCTCAAAAAAATTATAGGAACACTTAGAAAACAGATCAGATCTCAGTGAGGAATAAGATAAGGCCAGATATCATTACTGATATGTGTTAGGAATGAAAAGACAGCACATCATTTAATGCAAATGAATCTGATCAACCAACATCATCCTAAAAATCTAAGTGAAAAGATGTTGTGGTAGGCTAGTCTGTTTTGCTGGTTCATTCCATTGCAGCAACTTAAAAAGGTACTCAGTAGTTTGTGTGCTTGCACCACAACGTTGGGGCATGCTCCTGATGAGATGACTAATGGTGTCCTGTGGGATCTCCTTCCAGATCTGGACCAGGGCATCACTGAGCTCCTGGACAGTTTGAGGTTTCACCTGTGGCCTTGGACGGACTGAAACATAATGTCCCAGAGGTGTTCATTTGGTTTTAGGTCAGTCGAGCGTTGGGGCCATTTAATGGTATCAGTTCCTTTATCCACCAGGAACTGCCTGCATACTCTGCACCAGAAGGAACCCAGGGCCCACTAGGCTGTAGAGGTCCGTGCGTCCCTCCATGGATATGCCTCCCCAGTCCATCACTGACCCACCACTGAACCAGTCATGATGAACGATGTTACAGGCAGCATAATGTTCTCCAAGGCTCTCCATACCTTTTCACATCTGTAAATCCAATCCGATATTCAATGGCAAATGCCAATCATGCTCCATGATGCTGGGCAGCGACCACAAGGTCACTAGAGGACATCAGGCCCTTAGGCCTCCTTCTCAATTCACCTTCTGAATTATTAAAAACATTAGTGTTATTATAAATCATAAAAATAATGCTTTTAAAAGACTAAAAAAGGAAAATAATCCACAATATGAGAAGAGGGGAAGCCTTCTCCAGTCCTAGGAGAGGAAACACACACTGGGTTAAGTACACACATTGTGCTCACACACCCACAGGACTATAGATGCTCTTTCCCCCAGGAGTTGGGCAGCCTGTCTGTCACTCTACATCCACTGCACTGGAGTGAGCACATGCATAAAAGATCCAGTCTCATGACAAACAGGAGAGTTTTGAACTGGCAGCCAAGGGCCACTGGCTGCACTTCCTGCCTCTGCGCATATGTTTTGTTAGGTGCTTTTTCTAATTATACTTTGTGTAATCCTCTCCACTACATTGTGTAGTGCATTTGTGCAACCATTTCTCTGTGTGAGCACAGAAAAATGTGTGTGTGTGCGCTCTGGTTTTGTAGAAGAGTTCACATAAAGCTGCTGAGGCCCTGTGTAAGTGCCAGTGTGTCTGAGTGGGAAAATCCCAACACAATGGGCAACAGGACCTGGACTAGACTTCAAATCTGTCAACACTAAAACAGACATGAGTGTGTTTATATCAACGTGTATGAGGATAGAGTAATTATTTTGCAATCAATCACTGGTTGAGGGCAAAAAATGTGCTTTTATTTATGTGATTTATTAGACTATCAATGGACAAGTATGATGCTTCACTTTGTCTTTGCATGCAAGTGTATGTTCCACCTTACCTGCTATACAGTGGACTAAAAACAAGGCACGGAAGTGTATTTGCAAACCTTGCAAGCCAAGTCTTTTGTCCTGTCTCCCTCCCCTCACCCCCAGCTGTTCGTGGCAGGTGGATGCCCCTCGCTCAACCTGGTTCTGCCGGAGCTTTTGTCCTGTTAACCCTTTAAGACCTACCATAGAACCAAGTCCGCCAGAGCTTATATTATATTTTTACATGTTGTAGAGCCATTTTTGGGAGCATTTCAAGTTGCTATACATCAATACAACCATTACAGCCTAAATTTTAATAATATGCATGCATTAAGTGCATAGTAATTACATAAATTGCAAAAAAGTGCAATAAACTACAAAAAAATTTAAAATCGTTTTTGTTTTTTAACATATATTTCTAGTTAGAGAAATTTAATAGGCTTATCCCTCAAAACTGTAAATACAAAAAAGTTGCACAAAATAGTTTCCCACCACAGGAAATTTATTTTGAGTGTCTTCATAGTTTTATTTTTGAAATACACCAATCTTTATATACTGCAGGAAAAACGAAAATAAATATTATAGTGCAAATTTGCAAAAAAAGCAGCATATGCATCAAAATAAACTATTTCCAGCAGTGCAATATGAGTCCTAAGCATCTCATTGCATGGACGTAGGAAGTGTTATGAACAGCTGATCGGATCGGCAAAGCGAGTTTCTGGAATGTTATGTTTTTGTTGCTGCAAGTGCTTTTTATGCAGTTTTTGCAAAGCCATACGTGGAAGGAAACTGTGACCTAGGACAAGCTGATGGCATAAGAAGTAAGTACAACTCCTCCGGTTTCATATGCAAAAAAAATTATTGCGCTAGCTTACGTGGTGGCAGTGCTACCGGGATTTAAAAATAGTTACGCAAAACGGAGCGTGCCTGCTCTGACCGGTTTTAAAGGGTTAAAAGGGAGTTTTTCCTTGCCACTGTCATCAAGTGATAAAATGCCTTAAGGTTACTGTTGTTGGTATTTGGTGCTATATAACTAAAACTAAATTAAATTGAACTGAAAATGAATTAAGCGCTACAGTGTGCATCGAAATGACAATTATCAAACAAGACCGGAATTGTTTTGTCGCATTGTGGGTACTGCTCAACAGCTATATAAATGTACATGATTAAGAACGTACAAAATGAGAGTTCCTTGGTCTTTTCTTTAATTTAGGCGCACTCAGTGCTGCAGATATATACATAAAACCAAAATAGCAGTGATTTACATGTCAAATCACTAGCGTCTGAACAGATGGTGCCAATATGGGCTGGTCACAGTATCACAGCACCAACTGTGCGTGAGATGGGCTTCATGCTTTCTGAGCTTTAACGTCACTGGTGTTTACTGTGTGTGTGTGTGTGTGTGTGTGTGTGTGTGTGTGTGTGTGTGTGTGGTGTACTCATGAGTTGTCAGTGTGTGCCTATCACAGGACACCTGCAGTTACTACGATAGGATCAGATCCTTTTTGGGGCCCTTCTGGGTACACGTGTCACCTTGTGAGTGCATGTATGCTCAGCTTAACAGATGTTCCCCGTCTATCTGTCCATCTCATCAGGTAAGACAGCAAATATGTGCTGGTTTCAGCCCATCCCCACTTGGGTTGTTATGCTGCAGCCTGTTACTGTTACTGTAAGTCACCTTCAGGTAAAGCAAACAGCAGTGCCCTGTCCTGCCTCAAAGATTCACAGCCTGGATGGCCTGAGGGAATGAGGAAGAATATATTGCACAATCGCTCACCACAGCTTACAATGTGCTGCAATAACCTGTGCACATCAATGCCACAAAGAGGTATTGGTGATTTTATTGTACGCTAATAAATAAACATGTATATAAGCATATATGTTTAAATATATGCTGAGTAAAAACAGTGCCACAAAGCTGATTATCCATGAAATCCATCTACTATGACCTTGAATGCCTTTTATAACAGCCTCGAGGTTACAGTGGCTGGTGAGTGATAAGTAAGTATGCGAATTTATTCCCAAGAAAGGCCCAATTTGGGCAGTTTAAACGAATGAGTAACACTTTCCCCCCTTTAGGCAAGGTGCTCTGCCCGCAGCTGCCTTCAACAGCAAACAGAATAACGGCTGTGGTCGTACTGGGCAGCTCCTTAAGTGTTAATGTGTGTCACTGACTGAATGAGAATAGCACATGTTTTTTCAGCAAAAACAGCCCTGTGTAGAGGTTAGAAAAATGAAAAAGAAAAAAAAGTAATTAAAGTCTCAAAACCTACAATTAAATGAAACTTGAGTAAATGGTGGACAAAACCTCTCAAATGGTTACACTTAAGTTTTCCTTTCCTTTCTTTTCTTTTTTTGACCAAGTAATACAACAAAAGCCTCAATCAAAGAGGCTTTGATATAATATTAATGAGGATCATGACTCACATGGTTCACTGTCTCTGGCTCCCAGCTGTTTGTGCGTGCACTTGTGTGTGCTCGTGTGTGCCTATTCTGGCTGGTACTATTTGCCTCCCTGTTTTCCTCCCTTCCAAAAGATTAATCACCCAGATGTTTCCTTGTTTTGCTGTTGGCTCTTTCTCACATTATATATCAAACAGAAACATCTCTCTCACTCTCTCTCTCTTGCTTCACCTCCCTCGTTCCCTCCCCAGCCATGAGGCAATGTGTTTTTCGTTAATGGTCGTGTAGTGAGTGGAGGCGTACCAGCAAGTGTAGGATTTCTTTTCCACTTACAGTTTGATTTCAAACAGACGTGTCTAATTAAATTACGGTGCATTTGGGAAGATTTGTCCTTTTCAAGGAGTTGGAGAGCAGAGCAGAGAGACGGCTTGGCTGTCACTCCCCTGCAGCGTACGCCTTTATTCTGCAAAAACAAAACCCTCATTTTACCATCTGCTTCACAGGTGTCTGGTTACGTGTACTAATTGGAGGTCAGGTGAATATGGTGGCTCTGGCAACTGAAGTATCACTCACAGTGGGTATGCTTTACTGTAATTCTGTACATGCATTCCTCATCGCCTAACTTTAAGCATGTTAACAATGGGTCCACTTTTTCAGTTCATTTAATACAATCCTTTAAATGCCCATTTGTATGCATTCGAATGGGCATTCAAAGGAGAGCATCGTGGCCCTCCCTCCTACAGCACATTGTTAAATATAACAGATGAAATCAGTGTTTCCTGCACCGCGGGACGATCTCCACTGGCGCGTAACAGAGCCACTGCAGGTGGGGCATCGACAACCAGCGAGTGAGAGAAAGTTGAATGAATATGATTTAAGTAGTGAAAAATAATCAAATGAGGGTTTTCTGATCCAAACCTGCTGCCCTTTATTTCAACTTGGATCTTTGTTTTTTATTATTATTGATTGATACATAGTTGGAGAGTGGGACGAGAACTACTGCTATAATTTTTTTTTTTTTTTAATGCAAATCGCCAGATTAAATGCACAGTACTCCTGCACTCTAACTCGGTCGAAGTCAATATAAAGTTACAGCAGCCGCAATTACAAAGCATTATGTAGGACAATTGCAGGGACAATTAATTTCTACTGAAGAATTATTTTTGAATCCATTAATTTTGTTTGGGTTTTTTTGGATTGCGACAGACTTTTAAAGTTGAAACACAGGCACTCACAGGCACTGTATCGATTTGTTGACTGGCTCATAAAAACAGACTGCATGCCTCTGCCAAGGCTGAAAATTCACTCCACACCATGCATGGGTTGAGTTTCTGGATCCAGAAGCATCTGGATCTGGATTCGTTTGTGATATTCCTTGAGAACATAAGATGATTTATTTTAATTTGGAACCTATTTCTAAAGATGTAAAGAGAAGGTCGACTCCCAAAAGATAATCACTTTTAGTCAATCAGACTTCACCTCTGAAGAAAAGGTTCATTGAGATCTGTTTTTTTTTTTTAAATCCTGTGAACCAATAGAAAAAACTGAAACAACTCCATAACTGTTTTTTGGGGTTTTTTCAGCAACATTATGTCACCAGTGATGTCGTGTAAGTTATATGAAGGTGCATTTTTCATTTTGCACAACAGGTGACTTTTCCTTCCAATGTAGGTTTGGGCTTACCTACACTCATATAACACGCATTTATTCTTCAACTACCAATAAACCTCAAGAGCAAGTTACAGAACTGAGGACATATAAAAATGTCCTCATTTTTTCAAGCTGTCTTCACTAAAAGAAAGTTCAGTAAAAACCACAGATGGGCACGCAACAGCACACAAACGCACACAAACAGGTGTAACTCAATCCTGTAATCCAATCCCGACCCCCTGATGCATAAGTCAGTCCTGTAACACTACCCAAACCTATGCCAGTGCAACACATGACACATACGCACACACACACATTACCAAAACACACACTGTTCATACGGCTAGTTAGCCTGCAGCATATGTAGGGCTGGTGCTGTGAAGGGAACAAGCTTCTTTCCTATGCAGCCACTGGCCATATGGTGGCCAGTGGCTGGCCTTGGTAATTGATGGTATCTGTCGGTCTGTCCGCGGAGAGGGGCCCTGGGGCCCCGAGATGGCCAACTTAAAACATACAGAGATCCAGCATGGCGGTGGAGGGGGGGAGATGCTAGTGTTTCAGCCCTTCTCCTCTATTCATCCATTCATCTATACAAAGAATTAACTCCCCCAACTCCCACACCGCACACCACAATTGTGCTCGGGTTTTCTGATAAAGGCCTCCACTCGCTCTCTCTCTCTCACTCTGTCTCTCTCTCTCTCTCTCTGGTTGGCCCAGACCTCCCGTCTTTGAGTTAGAGTAAGGGGCTTCAAAGCCCCCTCGACTGGGCTCAGTCTAGGTGCCTCGTTCTGTTCTCCATGCCCTCCTCCACTGCTCTGCTGCTCCTAAGGTAACACCCAGAATGGGCTCTTTGATTGGTGTACAGTCAGCCAGATGGCACCCATTGATTGCATGGTGTTCACTGGGTACTGACAGACTGAGACTGGGAGACAACTGATAGACAAGGTGCTGGTCTATCGCTCACAAAACTCACACACACAAAAAAGAAGAAAATATGAGGCTGAAGCCTTTGTGTCCCTCTTTATGTTTTTCCACATAATATATGTGACACTCCTGGTAATTCATAGACATACAGTATATGAGAATGCAGGCTGTTTATGATTTTCTCCTAATCCCGCCATACATGGCCTAACTAAAAAAAAAATCACATACAGCTAGCTCCATTTTCTCAGGGTCTGATGACCCTTACACATCTGCGTGTGACTATTTTCACAGCGTATGCTCGCTATACCCCACCTCCCCATCACCAGGGGTGAAACGGACGTACACAGGATGGGATGAGTGTGAAAGCGTGGGAGAGAGAGGAGAGGAGCAGGGCTTGTTCCCACAGGCCTGACTCATGGTTCTACACTTCCAACAAAGACCTCTGCAGCAGGGCACGGCACCCTAGCGTGTGAAGCAGACGGATGCACAAACACACATGAAAACAAATGCAACACATCCATGTGGATATTATCTAACACGCTTTCACAGCGTACCGTGCTTAAAGAGTTATGGTAAGTACAATATTTTTGCAGCTTTGTAAATTAATTTATAACTTCACAATACTACAGAGACTTGGGCTGAGAAAACAGGAGAAAGCAGATATTATGCATTAATTCTAACACTGTTCTAACAGCAAACATGAGGCGCAAAGTCACCATGAAATAACGTCTTGATTTTTGATTATTCATGTTCAAAATTGTGGTGTGTTGTGAGCCTGTCAACCCATCCACATGCATGCAAATACATCTCACTCTTGGCTCATTTAAATGCTCCAAAGTTTTTATGACGCCAAGAACAATGCAAAGTTTTATGCACTCGGACATGAACTTGCGGGATCCTGGTGATGAACTTAGAACTTCAAAAGCTTTGCAGATTGAACCCATTGAAAGGACAGGCGTATATGATGTAACGTCTCAAGCCATCTAGTAAAATGAACATCAATAGATGACGCATTAGAAGCTGATCCCAAATCCAGTGCGTGGGAAGCTGAAAGCCAGATGACACTCATTTTAATATCTAAGCATTTCGTTCCCACTTCAGCACCATTGGAGCGGCCACAGTGTTTAATCATTTCCTCTGAATTCTTTGAACTGTGTTCAGTTCCAAAATAAAAATACTTAAAAGCTAGCTAAAAAAAAAGAGTTGTTATTGGTTCTTAAAATAAAAATAAAGGGCACCATCATTTTTATCATTGTTTTGGATGTGAGGTCAGTGAGGTCACAGCATCGAAATATATTTCTCCTGCTTTACAGAGAAGAAGTCCCATTATGGCAAACACTGACGACACCACTGTACTGATACGGCCAATAGATTAGCATTTAGCAAATGCAATCACAATGACACAACTGTTGCCCAGGAGTGCAACTTTCTGCCTATGAGTTCTTACCATACCACATGGTGAATTTTCACTTACTTTAAAGAAAGTCTAGCTGTTAATTTGACCACAGTCAGCAGCAGCCGAAAGCACAAGCAATCCATTAAAACTTTTTTAAATTATCCATAATTTTCCCTTTACTTTTATTATTAGTTTTAGTTACATTTTTAATGTTTGTTATTTGCTATTTTATGGGAGTTTTTTGGGTGTGCTTTACATTTTTTGTAAGGTTGTGTAAGGATATTCATAGTCTGACGTACCAAACTTGTATGAAACATTAATGTGTTTAATAAATAGGCATAAATGGAGTCATGCACTGTGCGAGCTGTTGAGTTAGTTCTTCTTTTTTCGTTTTTGGTGATAAAAAAACGGAATAATAATAATATTATTATAATATTAAAAATTTTGCACATTTATGCTTTTACATTCTCATTCTACGAGTACAGGCTTGTTTTCTGACTTGGCCTGAAGGAGGCATTATATGCGCTTTTAGACAAACAGGCAAGTGTTAGTGATGCTGTAGGGTTTAAATCTATATCACAGATTATGTATCTCTTACAAAATGGGCATAGTATTGCAATATCCATACCAGTAACAGTCAGCCAACCATACCATGGCCTGATGAACCTCTGGACTGACATCAGTTTTCATTCTAATTTTGCAGAAATCTGATACGGTCCATTTGGCAGCCGACATACACATTACAGACAACAAGTCTCCTTTGGGTTTTTCTTTCTTTCCTTCTTTCTTTTCTTCCATATGGCACCAAAGCAGCTCTGTTTGTCATTCTTCTTTTATTTATTGTATTTAGTGCTGCCTATAAAAGCCCCCGGCTCCTCCCATGTCTTTCCCCCCGTACATTACAGGTCTGTCTGTGGTCTGGGCAAACAATGATGACTATAGTGAAAAGCTGCCTGCTTGGTTGAATGGCTGGTCTTATCTGCAGTATGCAGGCCACGGGATGGCAGCAGCACATGTGCTGATGACAGCCTCACACTGGACAGTTTCTGGCGCAATACAATACCTTCCACTGTACACCTGTCGCCTAGTTAGGCGTCTACAATGTCTAGACTAATCCAAAATAAGAAGCAGGACGCTCTCGGAGCATGCATGAGTTATTTTACAGTCCAGTTTTTAGGCAGGAGATGTCGACACCCTATAAGAACACCATCGCATCTGCCACAGTGAGATTTAGCATCGCTGACTTTGGAGATGTAGCGGACAACGTCAGCCACCCGCCCTCGTACTCCCACCCACCCCTCACAACTTAGCCACTGCCTTTGTTCAACCACTGTTTGCCCTGAGCTGCCCCGGCCTAGAACTGTTTGCTCTTTGGGGATGGAGAGAGTGATAAAGGAATGGAGGGAGATGGAGAGACTTGGAGAGGCGACGAGGCTCTCGATTTGTATAAGGTCTCTGGCACCATTCAAGATTTCAGGCTTTGACAAATGGAGGCAATAAAGGGGCGAGGCCTGGCAGGGGCTCAATTAACCACTAGTGGGGCTGGAGAAGAGGGGGACATGGACCAAGAACCTCGCCTCTATAGAGAGGGAACAAGTAAACTGCAGGGAGGGGGAAGGTCTGGCAATTTGTTCAGCTGTCTGTCTGTCTGTCTCACTGTCTTTCCATCTTTCATTTGGATGTGTTGACTTAGCTTTTGCACTTGAGGGGCAACTTGAATTTGTCTTACTGTGTCCTCACAATCACAGATATAGAAAAAGGTAAACGGGTTATATTTTAAAGAAGCCTGAAGATCAAGTGGAACTTGTTAACACACTGTTCAGTCTTTTTTACTAACCACTTCTTCATGCTCGTGTTTAATGGATTGTTGCAATGCTGCAAATGAACAAGGAATAACTCTTCAAAGCTAATCTAAAATTAACCTGGAAAAAACAATTGTTCACCCTAAAGCATCTGCCGTTCTATCCCAACACTACTTCAGCCAAGCGTACATGAATATGCTAGTGTAAACAGACCGTTACTTATGCAGAGCCAAAAAGCCAACAGTGCTTATTTAGGGGACAAGTTCACAATCTCTGTAGCGCTGCGATCCATTCTCAGTGACAGTCATTTGTGTACCTTACACTCTCAGCACCAGCTAGCTACCACCATTCAAATTCAAATTGAAACCTAGTGGGGGACAATGGTTGGGGATTCGCTGAGAGCAATTAGTAGTGGACTCCTCCAGTGTCTGGCCCAAAGACTTTCAGCCCTGTGGTTCCATCATGCAGAGGCACTGACCCCTTTCAGATGCAGGAAAGGAAGAAGAGAAAGAGGGTACTGAATAAAGAGAGCTGCCTAGTGGCACTGAAAAGAGACGAGGGGAGTGAACTGGCAGAGTTGGGACTGTGTGTTGGTTTTCCTCTCCCTGCATTACACTAACAGACATGAGCTGGAGTGTGATGGAGGGCGTAGGGCTGTTGTGTCAACAGGAAATGCACCAAAGACGATATTACCGTTAAGCAATGTCATATCAGGCCAACATAAGGGTGCACTAAAGGGACAATAAATTTAACAATAACCCTAAATATACTGGAAGTCCTTCAAAATCTGTGAATTTTTTACTTGTATCAAAAATGATTTTTTTTGAAAAACTAAAAAACAAAGCCGACTGTCTTAATTACAACTCACAGAAGAGCTGTTTAATGTGGCAAACTCTTCCTGCCTTTGAGAGATCTGCAAAGATGGTGCAACCCACTTATCTTCACAGCTGGAGACACACACACACACACACACACACACACACACACACACATATATATACACGTATATATATATAATGCACACAGACACAGACACAGACAGGTAGAAACATATATAAACACAACACGAAACAGACCGCAGATTATGAGTACATGCAGCACGACATGAACACAGACAGAACCACATCCAAGACACAGAAGAGAGAAACGAGAAGAAGAAAAAAAGCTACCAGTGAAGGAAACACTGAATGAAAACAGATAAGGTGAGTGTTGTGAACATATAAAAAGAGAGAGAGAGTGGAAAGATGTCAAGCGTTTAAAGTAAAACAGCTGCGAAGGGCCACCTGTTGATGCCGGTGGCAGCTGGGTACATTTTTTTTTTTTAAGACGCGAAGCAGTTCGCCGAACATCAAACAATGCACAGAGAATGAACCCACCTGATGACAAAGAAAGCGTAATTGGTTTATATGTTAAGTGATGAGAATGTAACAACTGATACCAGACACACCGCTGCAGACACCAAATGCCTTCTGCAAATCCTCAGGCCATGCATATGTAAGTGTGTGCTTTTGTGTGTGTGTGCGGAAGACGGAGCGTTTCTGCGTGAGACTGAAATTGTTTTCCACTCTCTGTGACTGACAGCAGGTCCACCCTGCCGCCACATGGATGTGGAATGTTTACACAGTATGAATGCCGGTGGTGACCCGACACCCAAGCACGAGTGTTTTATCTTTTCCAAAACCAGTGGAAATAAAACAAGAGTATTTTCTTCACTGGCAACTGCTCTGTGTGTGTGTGTGTGTGTGTGTGTGTGTGTGTGTGTGTGTGTGTGTGTGTGTGTGTGTGTGTGTGTGTGTGTTTCTATCCAAACTCACTGCAGGCGTTTAAATCTAAATGTGTCAGTTTTCCAGTATTTCATTGTTGTTGTTTCAGATTCACATTTTTTAAAAGTTTGATTTCTTTTGTTGTCACTTTATAGGTTACCGAATAAAACAATTTTGTTTTTTTTAAATGTCCTATAAGGACATACAGTTCATTCCAATCCCATCTCTAATTATTCCACAGTTGGTTCTTATTTCATTTTACCCATTTCTTAAGTGCTTTTAACTCTACTGTTGTCTCTTTTTGTTTTTTATGCTTTTCTTTTGGTAAATGGACTAGTTCTTATATAGCGCTTTTCCACTCTTCTGAGCACTCAAAGCACTTTACACGACTTGTGCATTCACCCATTCACACCCATTCGCACAAGCACAACTGACATTCACACACATTCATACTCCGATGAATGCATCGGAGAGCAATTTCGGGTTAGTATCTTGCCCAAGGATATTTGGCATGCAGACTAGGGGAAGCCGGGAATCGAACCACCAACCTTCCGATCAGTAGATGACCTGCTCTACCACCTGAGCTACAGCCACCCACTTTTCTTTTTTTTCCTGTTTCTTTCAATTTCACTGTTTCATGCTATGAATCGTTTTGTTACTCCAGTCTTTATAATGTCACATGTGACCTGCAGCCTTTATGTCTCTGCAGCTATCATGTGGCTCTTCAGCTGCATCTCTACCCTCCAGTGAGGTCAAACGCAGGTCGTGGCTCTAAAGGGCTGAACTCCTGACACCCATCCCAGAGAGTGACACAGGTCATTGTGCAGCAACAGATAGCAGACGCAATGAGTCCAAGTCTGAGTCCAATGAGGTGTTTTTCTTTTTTGGCCATGCTGGCAGCTTGAAGGGATTCTCCTTTGGTTGTCTAGTGATGCCATAATCACACAGGCGTGTCACCACTTCACTGAATTTTGGCCAAATTTCATATCAGTGCAAAGGAGGTTTGAGAAGAGTTTCCTAGAACACTTTGGGAGATGATGGAACTTTTAAAGATGGAATTTGTGTAGAGAAAAACCAACTGATTCAGCCTCTGCTGAATGCATCACTGCAGTGTGGAGCTACTCCACTTCCCTTTCTCTCTCTACTATTTTTCCAAAACAGCACTAAGCCCACTTGAGGATACTTGAGGTTTGCAAGCCTCAAATTTTGGCAGTGGCTAGGAAAAAAGTTGGATGTCCGCCAAAGACAATATTTTTGATAAAAGAACATAGTACAAACCATCTATACTTATTACATTTCTATTTGATTTTCTGTCATTCAACTCCCGAGTGAGCACCACTTATATGGGTATCAAGTTATAGCTATTGTTTTATTGTGCGCTAAATCAACAAGAAGGTCTTATCCAAAAAATGTGCAAACGCTTTTTCTCTTCTCAGCCGGAGCACTATACTATTTCAACGAATCCTAAAACACAGTGGTTTTACATTTCGTGCTTAATCTCAATAAGGTCAGTCAGCAAATGTGATAATAACAAGTATGCCCTTATAACATATATAGCTTACACCACTTTGCCTCGGAGACCACAAATTGCACACGATGTTTAAAATACTGGGATTTAAACAAAATCCTTGGAGCGAGCTTCCATAAAGTTTGCACAACAGTAAATATTTAGACTTTGGCCAATTATTTATTTCAGAGATTTGACAATCAAAAACTGCAGCAGAAATGAGAGCCAAGTTCAAGAAGGATAAGAGCTTGGCATTCTTTATATGATAAGAAAGATGTGCAGTTGATAGACCTTGTTTCTGAAAACAGCTTAGGATATACAGGTTTTGCCTTCTCAGTTTGGTGGGATGTCAAAGCGGATGTGCGACTACCAGAGGAACAAGACATAAACATAAAAAGGCCTTTTCCGGTGTTGATGTTACTTTGGGTTAATAAAATGCTACTCATCAGATGAAATACATTTTAAAGCATTCTACCTTTTAGAAAATATGCAATATGCAAGCACAAATCCTGTAGGTCATGACAACTACAGCCGGATTGATCTATGTCAGATGGTATTAGCTGATATTCTCTGATATATTGGTGTTGGCATTTATAACAGCTGATAAATGAAAATGTACAAAGTAAAGAGACGAGATAAACACCCGTCAACCATTTGTTATAAGTCTCGATGTTTCATATTCTGTTGACCAGTGGGCACTTTGCAACTTCTCTTTCCTGTGCAAGGTTTTATATATGGTAGATAGAATCAATCAGTCAATATATACATCCATGCTCTTCTGCTTATCCCTCTCAGGGTATACAAATATACTATCCCAGCTACCATTAGGCGAGAGGCAGGGTACACCCTGTACAGGTCACCAATCTGAAGCAGGGCTAACAAACAAACATTCACACTCACATTCACATCTATGTAATTCGCACCCGGGTAATTTAGAATCATCAATTAACCTAACCCCACTAACTGATGTCTTTGGACTGTGAGAGGAAGCCAGAGTACCCAAACAGAACCCACGCAGACACATGCAAAACATGCAAACTTGACTTAGAAAAGCTCCGCCCAGATGGTGGACTCAATATACCTGATTTTTACATCAACAAATATAGTTGTGTTAGCATCTGTCTTAAAAATGCTTTAATGGTTGAACTTTAATGACCGGCATCCAGATGTTGTGCGCATTTTCATTTAAGGAATTTCAGTATGTGCAGGAAGAGGCCTGACAACTTTTACACAGGAAAAAGAGTTAGCGTGACAATGCTGACGACCTAAAGTCCTGTAAGAGCACAACTCGCCATGTTTGATTTCAGTGAACACTACAATATCAACATTCAAGCAATAAGCCACTAAGTGTCTAATGTACACTGGGACATCAGCTTATATTTGCACAGTGTGAATGCAGAGTGTCTTAAATAGTGAATAAAAATATATACAAATGCTGTAAATGAATACAGTACAACTACTCACGAGTAATACAAATTGCAATACAGCAACAATATGTAGCTTGAATGTGACAATGACAGTTATGAGCTACTGTAGTCTTTTAAGGCTGCTGTATTCAACTGTGCTACCAGCAAAACCTGATGTAATTTCATTCTCATACACAGATGCTCAATTTTATACTACAAATATTTCAGCTTAGTTTTGTTGTTGAGTCATTAAGGGTTTAAAAAAAGCTTCTACCTCATCAAAAAAGGACTGAACAGTCTGCACGTCCACATGTGTCACAGCTGAGCTTTTGCAAAGCTCGCCCACAGAAGTGCAGAGCTAGAGAAGCAGCAGGTGTGAACGCCTCTGGGCTTGTCAGACAAGTTTACACACACGTGCGCAGACACACACGCACGTGCACACCACTTGGACAGTATTTCAGCTTGTTGGCGTGCTTATAATCACCACCCCTTCCTCTCAGTTGCACCTCACTCTTTATCAAAAGACCCTGAGGCCAAACCAGGTGGCTGCTGCAAGGAAATAAAAAAAAGAAGAAGAAGAAACTCCACCCCCTCCCCACCTCACACAAAAACGCATACTAACACACACTTACACAGAATTCATCACTTTTGCCAGAGAGGAGGCCTGCCCAGCCCAGCTGTGGCTCTTGCCTTTACCATCTAATAACCATGACCTTCACGCTCTGCCTGTCAAACCTTTATTACTGGCTGCCACAGGGAAAGAGGGAGGCAGAAAGAAAGAAAGTCAGAGAGAAAAGCAATAAAAGGCCGCAGATGGGTGTGGGACAACACAGCTGACAAACAGAGAAACAGAGAGCTTTTCACATACGTCATTGCTGCTGATGACTTCAGTGACCTGAGATTGGCTGACAGATGTCTGCGCCTTCAGAGATGCAAAATGTCAACAGATGATTTTTGCAGTCATAGATCTGCAAAGTTCGAATCTCTGATATTGTCCAGCCTTGTAAAGCCTGTGAATTTGTATACTCGAGGGGCTGTGTGTGTGTGTGTGTGTGTGTGTGTGTTTGCGCGTGCGAGAGAGACTGTCAGCTCACATCCTAAATCAACACACACTGAGCCTTTGCTGACAGACTAAAAATAATATCTAGGTTACAATGCTGTGCCAAGCACCAAACACAACAAAGTCTCAGGAAGCAGCCTTTTCAGCATGTTGCTATAGTTACTGACCACATGTGCAAGTCAGATAGGGGTGAGTGGTCAAGCTAGCAGTCAGCCTGCGTTGTCTCCCGGACTATAATAGGCCTAAAATATAACCTTCATTTAACTAGGCACAGATGTGTTGGAGATAGTGGGTTTGCGCTCACAGGTCATGCTAAGGCCATCTGATGAGTCCGGCACAAACCTCATATAACTTCAACAAAGGAGTGGAACAAGCTGATTAAGGGGTTTTCGGGGTTTTTTTCAATTATGGCACAGGAGGGAGACAAAGAAGACAGCGGGGGGTGGCGCTGCAGGGAATCAGAATATTTTATCAGAAACAAATACAGCGTACAAAATTGGCCAAGAACACAGTGTGCAGCCCTGCGCCCTTATACAGATACATTATGTTAGAAATGGCAGTGCACAGGAAAACTGCTTTGTGGTTACTTAATTGTTTTAAAAGTGGCAAAAAGTATTTTGACCCTTTACTTAAATAAAAGTCATAATCCAATTTTTAAAAAAAATACTACAACAGTTTTATCACCAAATAAGGAAGTAGCTAAAGTAAAAAGTAAAGTATTTCTGCTCACTATGCACAGTGAGGTGTGAACGATCAGAGTGCTCATTATAAATGGATTAATGTTTATATCACCTTAACATGGTCACCTCTCCCTGAGCCTGGTTCTGTCGGTGGCTTCTTCCTGTTAAAAGGACGTTTCACAGGTACATAAACTGTGAAACAATAAGTAGAGCTTTAAAATAAATGAAATGGCATGCAGGATGAGATTTGTCTGCATAATGTAAAAGCCTTTAGAGAGGCAGTGCATTTTACAGTGATTAAACTGATCAAAAATGTAACATAAAATGTTTTAAACGAGTCCAACAAACTGTCAAAGTAAGGCTAAAAACAGTGGCTGTCATCAGTCAAGGCTGACTTGTTGCATCTGTCTTTTGCCATGTTGTTGTGAATTTCCACCATAGGTGAAAGGAGGAGAGTCATAAATTTAGCTGATGTTTAGAAGGAGCTGAGGTTAACTGAGGATGATCCATCCTCCAGAGGAGGAAAGGATCCTGAGGCAATGTCAACAAACAAACTGCCACTGGAGAGTCGTTCACCATTATCATTTTTCACTGCAGTCAAGCTAATCCTTCAGGAATAAATTACTCCTGCAGAGGCAGCGTTCGCATTATTCTCTCATCATTTATGTACCCTTCAGTCCGCACTCCTCTCCTGTCACAGGATTTACAGAGGAAAATACTTGTGACTGTTAGCTAAAGCTGTTTTCACACGCATGCACTGCAGCCCTGAATTCTCCTCCACATTAACTGGCAAAGTCGCGTGCAGGTCTTTGACATGCCAGCCCCCTCGCACAGAGTCTGTATAATGTCTGACTGTGTCCATGTGAGGACGGAGGCAGTAACGGTCAATTCGCAGCGAGCCACTGGGCGCCGTGTGCCCTGATTCAAGGCACGCTCTGCCAAGGAAGCACCCGCACCTAAAGCAAACAGAGTATTTCCATTTGTGAGGAAGGACCTGCTGCATGCATTTAAGGAAAAAAAGGCAAATTTGATTCTGCTGACAATGTCTAGAGTTATTGTTCAAAAATGGCTTAAATCAAACACTGGCATGTGGCTGCTTATGTGCAGGTCGAACCCTTGAGTGGTTTAGAAAAAACATGAAAAACAAAACAGGATGTAAAACATGCTCTCACAGTTACTACTGGATAATTACTGTATGGCTATACTGGACAACTCCCAAGTGTTGTCCAGCATAGCCGTCAAAAAAAGCATACCTAATGTATGCGTCATCAACTTTTCACAGCTAAACAAACACACAAGCTCTTTAAAAGTGCTCGAGAACAGGAGAGACATGATGGATAAGAGAGAGACTGTGCTGAGTGATACTGCACTGACACTGAAAACGTTTATTATAAATTCTGACATAGGGAGGAAATCTGCAGCTTTCTCATATGGAACGTTCTACTTCATGCACAATCACAACAGGCCTCTAACATAAGTGTGCACTAGATCACACACTTGGCTTCTGTGCTGGCTAGTCAGCTTTTCTAGTGTCAGTGAGTGCTCAATGCAATTCTGTGGTCAGTAAGAATTGAACACATAATAAAAAAGATGTAGAGCAGGAGTGTCAAACATAAGGCCCAGAACTGATCCACCAAAGGGCAACAAAATTTTAGACGTGTAACTGTACTTTCATCATTTTTACAGCTTTTCCTCTTGCTACAGACTTCCCCCATGGCAGTTTATACAACACCAAAGTAAATAAGTAACAGATAAACAGAAAAATAATCATAACAGAAGTTTTTTCACTATTATCTGCTATAGAAATGTTTTACAGTGGGTTCACAGTAAAAAAAAAAAACACAAAAAAACAACAACAACAACAAAAGGCATTTTGTCAAATAACCAAACTTCCATTTAATAATTATAGGACAGTTTTTGCAATGAGCTAACAGATTTTTTCTGTAATATTACACAATTATTTCTAACAATTTTAGCCCAAATTTAACTTTTTAACTTTTTTTTTTTCTTATTGAATGTTTTTCAACAAGAAATTGATTTTTTTTTCTCCTTTTTTTCTTTATTAAAATACCACAGGGTTTACATGTGTAGCTAAACTCCTTTAACTGACAGAAAGAGCAGTTTCACTGGTCCGGCCCACTTGAGATCAAAGTGGGCTGTGGACGTGGCCCATGATGTAAAATGAGTTTGACATCCCTGATCTAGAGAGACACTTATCTAACTAGAGACTGAAAAAAAGGGTGTTGCTATAGTATTGTACCCTCATACTCTATCCATCATAATGTCACACTCTTTATTATGTACAGCAATATATGACACAAAAACTAAAACACACTTAAAAAGACACGTGGGATTGTATTGCATATAAAAGCTATTGAAAAATGTTCTTGGTCACTGTCATGCAATTAATGCGTCGTCCTCGTGGAGCAAAAGAAAGCCCGCGCGGTGAGCTAAGTGTCAATAGCTTCGGCCTTGAAAACCGCTCTCCTCTCCAGGTGGAGAGTTGAGCCAAGGTTGAGCTTGACTGAAACTTAACAGGTTAGAACACATGGTCTCTTTTTAATGGTTTCGTGCAGAGAAAACAGATTCCACTTGGCAAAATTCAAACTCAAAAATTCCCAGTGGCACATTTACATCGGCTTCGAGCAGAAAACAGCCGTCCGCTAAGTGTTTTTTCTTTCTTTCTTTCTCTGTGAGCTGTTTGACAGAAAATAAAACGGGAAAAGCAGGAAAAAAAACAACTCAATGCTCTGCAGCAGCATTTGGACTTGTTCAAACTCTGGAGATATGTTTACCCCCAAACAATATATTAATTACTGCACTAATCTAAGTGTGCAGCTCTTATTTTTGTAGGTAGATAGAGTCAGCTAGGTGAGTAAGTCAGAAAGCGAGCCAACTGGTCAGGCAGGGGCTCCCCAGCGAGGAGTGCAGCTGTGCTACTGACAGATCAGTGCAGGGCAGCGTGCAGCCGGCCCCTCTAGACCCTGGCACATCAAAGCTCACGGCCCCCATAGCTAGCCCCCCCCATAGCTCCCCAGCCGGCCACTTCAAAAGGCTTCTGGGTGCATCGCAGATTCCCATCAAAGGGCCTGGATGTAGCATTCACCCACGCAAGCAAACCAGCCAAGGAGATATGATTAAAAGCATATTATTGGGGAAAGGCAGGAGGACGGAGAAGAGGTTTAGCAGGAACAGAATGGAGAGGGGAAAAATAAAAAAAAGAGCATACCAGGATGAAGAGATCATTCTTTAGTTTTCACAAATATTATCAGTTTCCCTATAATTCTTTTTTTTCTCCCCCAAGATAAAACAGCTGTTGTCGTTTTTAAGGCCATCAGAGCAAAGAGATGACGGATCTTGACAAAACTGGAGAGCTACCATTTTAGCCTGTCCTCTCTTAGCCCTCAAGGTCACGCCTTAGGTCATTTAATATAAGCCACAGCCAATTCACACCTGAAATTGCCC